>NC_085900.1:0-607000 GCF_034447905.1 Colletotrichum destructivum | reverse complement strand
TCTCCAGCTCCATGTCCCCGTAGCACCGAACCATCCAGCGAAGGCTCTCGGAAAAGTCCAGGATGAAAGTCAAGGCGAGCCCGGTCAAGGCCGCGTCAATGGGCTTAACGGTGATGACGACTCCCACCGCGACGCTGAAGAGAGCGGCGATGAGAGCCATGCGGAAGCTCATCCACCGGTTGGCCAGGGCGATGTAGAAGGTGGTCATCGCCCACGTATCGAGGCTGCGGTGCATCTGTTCTAGGTACGTCTTCGTCTTCCGGAATGCCCGGATCGTCGAGAGGCCGGCCAGCGTGGTGTTGAAGAGCTCGAAGACGGGGGACTTTGCATTGCTCTCGAGCCTCTTCAACGGCCGGCTGACGACGAGGTACTTGCTCCCGGCTACGACTCCGAACCCGAGAAGGATAGCGGCGGGGATGATGAGGTATGGCGACGCAAAACAGGACGCGACGCAGATGCCGACCAGCCTGAGGAGGTTGGAGAGGAACAGGCTCCAGGTCATGGCGATCCGCTCGTCGATGACGCTGAAGTCGGCCGTGAAGCGGTTGAGGATCCGGCCGGTGGGCACGGTGTCCAGCCACCGCAGCGTGACGCGCATGATTGTGAAGAGCATCTTCTCGAAGAGCGCCCTGCTCGCCCTGACAGCGAGGAAATAGGACGAGATGTTGCGCAGGACGCCGATGAGCGCCGTGCTCAGCGAGATGGCGACGTAGACTTGGACGTAGAAGAGCACGTCTGTCTTTGCGGGATTCTGGTCGGCTGTCTGGGCGAACAACTGCTGTGTAGCGAAGGGGGAGTTGTAAGCCGGGTGGACGAGGAAGCTTCCGCTTGCTGCATTGACGTTGGCCTCTCCAGTCCAGAATCGAAGCCACCAAGCCCGACCTGTGTTGGTGTTAGTTTTGGGCTTCATTTAATGGACTTTGAGCAACATACCGATGATTCCAACTTGGTACGTTAGATAAATTCCAAGACAGGCAGCCCACAGATAAAGACCACCGCTACATCTGACGTACGTCAGATAGACGCTTGCCTTTACGGTGCCTTTCTGGCGACTTTCCTCTTGCATGAACTTTCTTGGAGGAGAAGTAAGCGGCTCTGGCAGTTGAGATTGCTCCGGATTCACAACGTCCGCAGTGGTTTTCGCATCGGGATCGGAATCAGCGGGCCCGGCGACGACAACGTCTGACGGACCTCGATCTCGGCTGCCACTTGGAGCTCGAGTTCCCGCCGAGCCAGAGTAGACTACGCCACCGTCCCCGAGTTCAACCAGGAACTCTGCTCCCGGGAGGACTAGACCCAAATGGTGGGTGACGAGGATCCTTGTCCGCCCTCTGCAGAGGTCGTCCGTGAGGCACTTTTCGAATATCCACGCGCCCACGTGCGAATCCACGGCGCTGAAGATGTCTTCCATCAGTAGGATCTCGGCCCGGGAGTACACGGCACGCGCGAGCGTGACACGCCATTTCTGACCGCCGCTCAGGTTGACGCCATTTGCCCCGAGCTCCGTGCCATCGCCGTCAGGAAGCGCAGCGAGGTCTTCTCTTAGGGCACACGCGTCGAGGACGCTGTCGTACCGCTCTTTGTTGAAGGGAAGGCCGAACAGGACATTGTTTCGCAGAGAGGCGTTCTCGAGCCACGGGGTCTGGCTGATGTAGGCGATGGATCCTGGGATAACCCATCTGTCCGTGTTGGGGACATCTTGCTTGGAAGTTTGTTCCTTGGGTACCCGAATCGAGCCGCTCAAAAGATCCGCTTCACCCAGTATGGCGGACAAAAGAAGGGTTTTACCCGTCCCGACCTTCCCGGAGATGACGGAGAGTGCTCCTTTTGGAAACGACAAGCTGATCTCATCCATGGTGAACCTGTCCTTCTGGGGAGTATCCTCGTCGGCATGCCAGGAGATGGAAGCCCTCTCGAACATGATACAGGAGCCATCAGCCACCAATGCTTCTCTTTCTGACTCTTTCAGATAGGCATCAATCCTTCTCAGAGAGACAAGAGAATCAAGCGCCAGGGTGAGCAGCTCCGGAAGCGATCCCAGCGTGGTCTCGAGACTGTTCAGGATTCCAATGCTAACGAACGCCACCGAAGGCAACAACGAGCCCTCGATGAAGACGTAGGTGACGAGTGATGCCACAGCCAAGAAGATCGGGCTGATGACCCAGCAAGCGAACAACCCGCTGTCGGCAAGGAAGAACTTCCAAAGGGTCTTGAGCTCCGTCTCTCTCAGCGCAAGGATCCTCCTCTCCCACCGTGACTCCAGACCGGAGAACTTGATCTGCCGCAGCCCGAGGAGCACCTCGTTCACCTTGGACAGCTTGGCGTCTCGATGCCGCATCAGAGACTGCGACTCGGCTAGGACCTTTCTCGAAAACCAAGCATTCGGCGGCAAGGTGACGGCCCAGGCGGCGATGCCGGCGCAGAACGGGATCCAGCCGAGCAGCTGGAGAAGGAAGAAGGAGAAGATGACGAGCTTGACGACCCCGTTGAGGATGAGGAACTGGAACTGGAAGAAGTACGAAAGACGCTCGGTGTCGACGCCGACCAGGTTCACAATGACCTGACGAGACTTGGGCACGGCTGAGTCCTCGGTCGATGCCGCGTCGGCCTGTTCCGATTCCCCAGCCGAGTCTTCCGGGCCCGCTGCTCTGACGTTCTTCCGCCGCAGTGCCTTGTCAAAGATGAGGCCCGATATCTGGGAGCGGATCGGCAGAGCGAGGTCGGCCAGGGAGTACCAATACGCCCAACCCTCCATCCACTAATATTGTGTTGTCAATGGGCGTAGAGCTCAACGGGGGGCAGGGGTGAGACGCTTACAGAGTCGGCAAGATTGGAGACAGCCATGCCCAGGACGAAGATGAACAGCTGCACCGGGTTCGATCTGGTGACCTCGGTTTCGAGAGTCTTGAGGATGCGGAGCATGAACCAGAACGGGAGGATGCTGACCGCGCAACGGACGAGGGTTGCCGCCCATAAGACCGCTAATCTCCCTTTGTACGCCGCCGCAAGAGAAAGAAACAGAGTGGGTTTGTTTTCAACTCTATTCCACTCTTTCGCCAGCTGCTTCGATCTCAGATTGACGTCCGCGTGAGGGACATCGTCTCCCTCAAGGCCATCGTGCATCGAGGCGTGGCGCAGCAGCGGTTGGATCCAGGACCAGGTCAATCGGTTGAGTAGAGAGACGGTCCATTGGCGGTCGACTTTAGCTCCGTCGTAGACGATTTCCGGCCTTCGAGGGAGCATGCCGCTGACGATTGCGAGGATTGCGGCATCAAGGGCGCTGATCAGCCATATAAGACCCATAAAAGCACTTTGCCCTGGAAAGTGCGCCGCCGTGAAGTAATAGCTCAAGGGTTGAGCCGAAGTAATTGCCAGAAACCATGATGAAGCTGTGAGCCAAATACCCAGGTTATGGGACTCAACAGGAGAGTGCAAAACTGCTATACAGATAGCCTGCAGAAGAACGAGGCCCTGAGAGGACAGTCAGTATCGGACCGATGCCAAAGACTGTCAGGAAACAATCATACGCACCCATGCAGCCGCGTTCAAGCTGTTTTCCAACAAGAAGCCATGGCGGAACTTGTAGACAGTTGAAAGTACCAGACCGGCGATGGACGTGCCCGTCCCAATGGCTGAAAAGAGAAGGACGACAACCTTGATACCTTTGCTGGAGAACTCTGCCAGAGCTTTCGGTGTGGCGCAACCATCGACGTCCTCGTAAAACCAATCCTTTGGCTTCCCACTTCGCAGTTGGCGAAACACATTGTAAGCTGCGACAGACGATGACAGCGCCGCAACAGCCAATGCTGCACCACTGAGCGGAAGGGACATGGCTTGGCCGATTACACTCAGCTGGTCATCTGTAACGACATACAATGCCTGGTGATGACTTCTACAATGTATAGATGGAAAACGTCCCAGGTCATAGGCTCTGGGGCAGAACAGTGTCTGCAAAGAGAACAGGACCAAAAGTGCGATTACATCCCAGCCTCGTTCTGTCGAGTAACGAACATGATGGAAGTCGATTCCTTCAGGCGGCGTCTTTCCCGAAGAGAATGGAAGCGTGGAACGTGAGGCAACGGCTGAGAAGACGCCTCCCTCCCTGGAATGGTAGCGGACAGAAGGGATACGCTGAGCTGAAGGAGCCGTTCAGCGGAAGGGATGGATAGATTCACTAGTGGTGTTCCTGACTGAGGCGTTCTGGCATGTTTTGGCATCGTCAATGGGCCTAACGCAGAGGGAGCTAGCTAGCTGTACGAGTCAAACCCGTGCCAGTTCCTGGAACACCTATGCCAAGACCTGTGCTACCTTTTGAGATGATTACATCTAATGAGACTATTCATACAGGGAAGAGTTGACACGGCCAAATGATCGACGGTAAGAAGACACACTCGGCGCGGCGGCAGAAGCCCTGAGATAAACACATACACGGATAGAATGTTGTTAGTTTCATTAGAGACGTCTTGCTACGCTACCCATCCGATGATCTGATCAGAGGCTCTCCCGCTCCTTCTACCCGCACGGGAAGAGCGGCTGGGTCTCGTATATGCGGGATGTGGATGGCGGGCCGGTCACACCAACATATGCAAGGGGCCCGTTCGAGTCGTTATTCAGCATGAACCAACACAAAACCAGGCAAAAAAGAGGTGTTACTAATTCATGCAGTAAGATCTCTCAACCCCGCCTCATCACCGAGCAGATCCAAGAACCCCCAGAGGAAACGGCAACGATCCGTCCCCCGCTCGCACGCCACGTCCCGAGCCCCAGAAGCTTTCCGTTTGCAACATGATACGTGCCGACGAGCGGATACCGGACCTTGCCGACTGAACCCTTCAGGACGAGGTCGTACTCCCGCGGGGTAATGCGTCTCTGCACGACGCAAGTGATCCCTGGCACCACCTTTGGCGACACGAGCTTGCGCAAGGCCGACACCCAATCACTCGGCCCAAGGTCGTCACCAAAAATGATGCCGTCTCCCTTCCCGCTGCGGATGGGCTTCAGAATGTAGCTGTGTCTCAGCTGGGGCGACGCAGCCGACGCCGAAATGAGATCGTCCAGCTCGCACGAGCCCGGGAGGATCGTGTCCACGACGCCCCTGTCCAGGGCAGACGCCTGCGCCGGCGTCAGGGCCCCGGAAGCCACCAGACGAGGCAACTCCTGCTTCACGATGCCAAGCATCCGCTTGTCGTGGACCAGTAGAATCGTGCGCATGTCGTTGAAGCAGCGCAGGCTGATCTCGCGCAGTGTCTCGGTCTCCAGGGCCGCCAGCTCCCGCTGGTGCAGCTCCAGACCGATCTGGTAGATCTCCTCCCAGATCTCGCCATTGTCCGCCGTGAAGGACCAAGGGCTGGGGGGCGAGCTGGGGTCTTTGGTGACACAGCAGAGGCGGCGTCCGCCCTTCTCGCCGTGGTCGGGCAGCATCCTCAGATCAGCCGGTGTGATCAAGCGGGGCTTGATGCCGAAACGACGCCAGACCGCGTCGATAAACATGTGGATGTCGATGCCGTGCTCCGCGCCCTTGAGAAGATGGAGGGGCCGGTTCGGTTGGAACAGGCTGAACAGGCCCTCCAGAATCTGATGAGAAAGCATGTCAGGACCCTTTCCCCCCGGGTTTGAAATTCGATCTGGGGTTACGACATTACCTGATTTGGATCTGTGGCACCGACCAGCACGCTTGCCTCCCCCTCAACGGACTTGTTGAGCACTTCTTGACCGTAAGCCTCGTGCATGAAGCCGTTGAAGGAGAAGCGGGCGTTGATCTCTGTGATTCGGTAGTTCTCCTCCTGGTGTTCATCCTTCTCCACTAAGAAGTCGGGTCGCCACGACCCTAAGCATTTGGAGAAGGCCGGCATGTTGCCAGCTGAGACCTGCTTCTCTATCCACTGTGCCAAGTCAGGCTGAGTAACTCATACCTAGACTGCATTGGGTTGCAGGGGGGGGCATACCTTCAATAGATCTTCCTCCTCTGCTTCCAGGGGCATCCGCTCCCAGAACCGGGCATCGTCGTCAGTCCACCAGCGCTGGACGATGTCGATGATGGCAGTGGTCAAAGCCTCGTGCAGGTCTTCCATCTGCTTCTGATGGTATTCACCCACCAGGATGGGTCGGGGACAGCCGGCGGAATATGAGCCATCATGCCACAGGTTCTCGGGGCATAGCCTGAGCAAGGCCTCACGGAGATCGGCCTCCTGTTGGTGATAGTCGCCGGGGTTGAACCTTTGGCCCGCCGGCGCGTAGTCTCGTGGCTGGGCACCGAATGAGATTTGCGTGAGCTGAGTACTCATGGCTGGAATTGGATATTTTTGAACGCAGGATGACCAGCTCCGGCGAGGAATCTCAAGGGCGGCTCAAGACGGCTATTTATGCCCGTAACATCGATTTCTGTATGGTGTTATCCACCAAGAAACTCAACCCACCCAGGCATCGTGTCTTTGCTATGTGCAAGCGATGGTTAGTGTGTTCCGGTGAGGCAAGGCGGGAAAAATGAAAAGTGGACTAGCTGGAGTGATACAGCGACAGCTGAAGAGGGTGCGTTCCAAGTCATCTCCAAGGTGACCGCAAAACTAGACTGATGGGGAATTGGAACCTCGAAAGACCCCTGACACCGGGGTCGAGTCCCACGGGGCCAACGGACACCCTGATTCATGTATTGGCTTTCGTTGGATGTCTTCTTAAGAGCCAAACTGTCCCTGACCTCGACGCCCAAAGGCCCGGCCCGCTCCCTGGCATCTTATCTTCCCCTACCCAACATGCGCCAAGTTGCCCGCTACGTCCGCAGTACATGCGGTTTCCGCAAAGTAACCCTTGATACATTCGCATCTTCTACTCTCATTCCCCATCCTCGCTGTCATGCCACAGTACACACGCCGTCCCCATTGTCTTACGACCTACGGTGTCTGGAGGCACCCAGGTTAAGCCATGCCAAAGACCCAGATCACGTCCGGCAGATATCGCAGCATCTGGAGAAAGTCGGCATGCTCAAGATCAAGCTCGGGTTCCCTGACAGCAACAGCGATTACCTCAAGCAGCTGCTGCACAGTCTTCACGAACATCACAACCACCAGCTCCCCATCTCCCACAGCGCGACCCGCGGCTGGTTCTGGGACGTTCGCCCGAGCGAGACCAACTTCCAGGCCGGCGACCACCAGGCGCGCTCGGAAACCATGAACGACTTCCCCTGGCACACGGACTGCAGCTACGAAGAGCCGCCGCCTAGGTATTTCGCCCTCCAGGTCCTCCAGCACGATCGGTACGGAGGCGGCACACTGTCCGTCTTGAACGTCCAGAGGCTGAGCGAGCTACTTCCCCCCTCGGCGCGAGCGGCATTGAAGGCGCCGGAATACCGAATCTCGATCCCGTCCGAGTTCATCAAGGACCCGAGCCGGAAACACATTCACGCCACGGTGCTCGCCACCAGCCCCGACGGCGAGTCGACCATGATCCGGTATCGAGAAGACATCCTGGAACCCTTGACGGATCGCGCGTCGCGGGCGCTGGAGGAGCTCAAGGAGGCGCTGGTCAGGAAGGAGGTGCAGGCGCAGGCGACGGTGCATTTGCGCTCGTCCGACCTCCCCAAGGGGTCCATCATCCTCATGGACAACCGCCGCTGGCTGCACGCGCGAAATCACATTAACGACCCGGCGCGCCACCTCCGACGGGTGCGATGGGACGTGTGTCCGTTTGGTGATGCTTCGGAAAGCCGTGCCTGAGTCCGGAATAACTTCGATGGCGGGTAGAATAGCGGAAACAAGTGTCGGGAATTCCTCAAGCTTGAAATTTGTGCCATGGACATCTTTTTTTCGTGGGATGACGTGAGTGGAAACAGCCGAGTCACCGCTTCGGGCCACAATGGTGGCATGTCTCATATTCTGCCCTGTGCCCATAGTCGTCTTGGTGGCATGCTGATCCGACTTCGACAACGCCATCTCATATTTGGGCTGATGAGCTTGGATGTCAGCGTTGTCCATACCGTCCATGTCATTCGCCAGCTTAGCATCGCCCTACGTGTCTCAACTGCGGGTACGCAAGGGAAACTTGCAGACCGGGGGGGCTCGCTAGTATCCGACCAGGCAAAACACTTGGCGCCATGTCTCGCACAATTTAAGTCCTATTGCGGATTCGGCGGCATACCCGGGTCCCTATGACATTGACACCTGAAACCCTGTCTCTTTCGTGCGAGGCTGCTGTGTGACTTTCGCTCGCTACTTGTTCCTTGTCTAGCCGGAGAATGAGCTGCTTCCCCGCGGCTTGCATATTGATTGAATGTTCCAGAATGAAGCCATTACCGACCTCGTTGACGCCAGTGTTCCCCCTTCCTACTTGGTAGAATGATGGGGCGTCATCAGCTAGAACGTTGACAAATGATTTCGCGTGGAAAGGTCCCAACAGTTTCACAATCCAGAAACACTTGGTATTGAAGCGTAAGAAGAATTCAGTGAATTCGCTCTCACAACAGGCCTCCATAACTTAATCTTCGGTCACCACTTCTACGGCAAAAGAGCAGTCAAATATCCCATGGACATAGCTCAGAAGCTTTCCGAAGTCTTTGCAGCTCCGCACCAGCTTGGATTCATCTTCTTGCCATTGAACTGCACAGAAGATTAGAACCAGAAGGAACAGAGAAACGAACATTGCAGATTCAGTAAAGATAATTTTAGCAGTGGGCAAAGGAAAACCACCAGAGTGACTCAATCATCAGACCCTCCAGCCACCCAGTGGCGCACCGGCTGTGGAAGCAAGTCGGGCCGTCCGGCTAGCGGCCCCACCCGTTCGATGACTCCTTCCGAGCCCACTAAATTCGGATCGTCGGTCCCACCATGCCCCACTCATACCGGCCCGGGCCGATGAGTGCCAAAGCGCTGGGCGCCCTTTGCCGCAGTTGATTGTGCTTTACCATCAACGAATTCACAATTACTTCAATTCCGTGTTGAAGATCCTGTTGCTCGATGGAGGAACCCGTTCCAATCCCTCTGGAATATCCCCACTCTCCCAAGCCTAATTACAGCACGGTCTGACTCTAGCGAGCTGGGGAGTTTGTATTGCAAAACTACTGGCATCAATTAGTCATAGCCTTTTTATTTAAAGCCAATCAACAAGCAGTATAGTGCCACATGCGGGTTGCGTCCTCAATCTCAACTGGATCCACATCCATGGGTGCTCCCTTGGACGTTGTGGTGAATAGAATCCTTATCCTTTAACATGTGCCAACAAAAACCATTCTCGTGTCGCAGTCAACCTAGACCTCTACTGCTTCGCCACATTGATCTTCGGCAGATACATCCGCTTGTATGCGTCCAAGGCCATAACCGGAAAATAGAACTTGTAGTTCGGGTATCCGATCATGCTTCCCCGTAAGTTAGTCTCCCGTTTGTTCACCACGACTTGCAAATAAGCATATCGTAGACTCACCACGTCTGATTGAAGACACCCTCAACTGCTTCCTGTAACCACTCACCATGAAAAGTTGATTTTACCAAACTGCTCGGTGTATATCTCTCGCCGGAGCTCGGAAAGGAGCGGCGTCAATGGTATGGTGCAGCGGTTGGACCAGAGGTACGAGGTCGGGAGATGAACGACATGGCACTGCACCCACCACCGCGAAGGATGGAACGGTAGCCAGGCGGGGAGCAGCCAGAAATCGACGGGAATGCAGTTGATGCCCTCCCAGTCGTAGAGGTTGAGACAGGCGAGCCATATCTTGCCCCATTGCGGGATTCCAGTGGCGCCGCCCAACGAGAGCAGGCAGTCCCTTACCCTGCTGGCCAAAGGGTGATGCCGGTCGATGCCAAGGAGTCGAAGCATGACATAGTACAGGCCAGTCGCGAAGACGGTCGACTTGCCTTCGACATGTAGACCCCAGCCTCCGTCCTCGTTCGCGTGCTTCTCGAGGTACCGGGCCATTTCGACTTTCGACTCTTTGGGAAACTCGGTGCCTGTGATGAACATGGCGAAGACGAGACCGGGGAGCAGGAAGCTTGGGCTACCGTAGTCGCATGCCCAATGGCCCTCGGCAAGCTGCAGACGCGTGAAGAAGATGAAACCATCGCGGGCGCTGTCTTCGAAGGAGCGGGCCTCAGAGCGCCCGGCCGCCTTCTTCTCATGATGTAAAATCCCCAGCAGGTACTGGTCGACCTCGGTTTGCTTGGGCTCGTCGCCATCACTCTTGGTCAGATATCTCCAACAATGAATCCCATTCTGGCTCGAGAGACGCCAGCGTGTCAAGTCGGTTGCAAAAGTTGGGTTGTCCATCGTCGCGTCGCGCAATTGCCTGCTCCGTTGTTTGAAATGGTCAAGGATAGCCAGCTAAGGAGCAAAGAGAGAAAGAGGTGAGATCGAAGAGGGAAATGTCGGTGAACCAAGTCAAAGCAGCACCAGGCCACTTGGGACACTCTTCTAGGCTGGCAAGAATCTGTACTCATTGGTCTGTGGGGGCTGGTTGTGCTTGTTTGCTAACGAGAGCCGAACTGGAAATTGGCCATGGGCGTGGTGGGCTATCACCGCTGCGCCAACGCTACAGACATCCATTCAATGCTGTGCCCCAAGTGTTCATCTGCTTACAGTTCTCATGGAATTGGAAGTTCGCCGATTTTCGAGGGTTGAGGAGGTTATTGTACACTCATCGCAAGAAACGGGGCCTTGCGCCGACACCAGTGGTGACCAGCCATCATGGTTAGGCTCTTGCTCTGGAACCCATATTCCCCGCTTGAGAATCTTGAGACAGAACAAGTTTGTTTCAAGGATGAGGGAATCACGTATGTGTCTCTAGTATATCAGCTCGCGCGAGGCTTCCTCGTGCATCATGCCTGTCGCCGTAAACCTCCAGCTCGCCAACGGCATCAACCTTCTGGAGGCCATGGCGTCCGCCGAAAAGCAGAAGCCGTACCACGCTGCCGTCGCTGTCATCTACATCGTCAATGAAATCTTCAACATGCGCAGAGAGATCAGGGAGAGCCTCGTCACCTTCCTTGCGAACGTCAACGTAAATCGGGTGCCCGACGCCGCCGTGGATCAATTGGATCACGGGTTATTGGCGGGCAGCGAGGCCTCCGAGGCGGATTCCGTGTGCTTCACCAACATGCAGCATCAGTGCCATGTATCGTTGCTGGTGAGGAACTGCATGAGTTGTGTGTTTCCGAGCAGGAGTTTCTCGAGTAAACGCGTGATGAAAGCTTATTGGATCTTGGCTTGGCTCGGAAACCCCATGGTGCTGGCTTCGGGATATCAAGTCAGATACCGACGACCGATTCACCTTTGCCGTAGACGTTCAACCTGAGGATTCTTTATGCTTCGAGTACGTTACATGTCGTAACTAGACGTCTTCTGTTACCCTATTGGATTAAATCACATCGTCTGCTGTTACTAGAGTTGCGACTGGGGGGCTTCGATCCTTTTTGGCTGCTTCAAACATACACCAACGACGTCCAGCCCCCCACACGGAATGTCACAGATGTGAAACCTGCTATGGAATATTGCTACTACAAAATCTTAAGGCTGGCTATGGTTCTTGATAGCCCCGTAGAGCCGCTTATCTACCAGGGTTGGTGACGGAAAACCCCTTGATGGGGAAGTTGAAGTTGATGTGGTGGCTCTCAAGCTCTCCCATTCCGTGAGGCATGTAAATGGACTTGTCAGCCTCCTCGCTTGACTCGTAGTCCCTCCACCCGACGAACCCGATCCACACGGTGCCCTGGTCGGGTGTATCCGTCGCCCCGATCCCCGAGTGGGCGGAGTAGCATCCGGGCAGGGCCTCCGCCTTCTTGAGCGTCTCCGCCATCAACTTCGGGTCGCCGGTGCAGTGGCGGACTGTGATGACCTCGCAGATGGGGCTGTTGATGAGCTGGGGCGGCGGAGGCACGAACGTGGTGGTGTCGAGATCGAAACGGGGGCATTTGGTGGGCGTCGGCCCGGCGAGGACCGGCTTCAGAGCGTCGACTGCTCTCTGGTGATGCGGGGACTTGCCGAAGGCCTGGCGGGTCTCCATAGGAGCCCAAGCTATGCACGGCGGTAAGTTATTGATACATGGGACTATATCGGGGAAGAGGGCACGACACATACTGGCCAAGATCTCCAGTTTGCTTGGGTCCTCTTTCCAAGGGCCCCATCGGTATCGGAAGTACCCCTCGGAGTCTTTCACGGACAACAAGAACTTCTTGTACTCCTCCTTCCAGTCTGGCACATCCCCCTTCACGTCCAGAATAACCCGTGTAGGTCCCCCAAAATTAGCCGGGCCGGACATTATGAGAGAGTTGTTATGGTTTGTTTGAAGTGATTCGAGTGGTGGGTTTGAACGATTGGCGGTCGATGAGTGATTAGTGGTTCGGGCAACGTCCCAGAGAACATGGGTCCTTCTTATAGTGTGTTTGTGATCGATAAACCTTGAGTAATGGGATTGCATCTATGATGGCTACATTAGACATACAACTTGGGTAACGTGTGACGTTACTCTACGGATGCTACGCGTTTGGGAAAGCGGGCAGAGAGTCGCCGACCCAGAGACCTTGACCTCATGCATGAATTATGCTATGGCAATAGGTCGCAACGCATTCCATTTCAGACATGCTTTTCGCTCCTACCATGTGGCTACTCGTCATAAGTGGAAGACACCTATCCGCACGTCGATTGGAGAAGTGCTGGGTTTTGTCAAAGCCGGAAGTCTGCGGCGGCCGCGCAGGAACTGATTGCTGTTATGACATCCAACCATCCAGGCGCCGTCAACAAGGTTTCTGTATTTACGAGATGCATCGAAACCTTGTCCTGACACTGGACGACGCAGAAAGCGCTAAATCTACGCCAGAGGTTGACCGGAAACATGTCCTTCGCACTCCGAAACCAAGTAATAGATAGGATGAGAAAAGAAATTGGGAGATACAGTACATGAGATTGCACGAGTGATTTGAACGAATGTCCCTGTTTTCACAGCACTTGTCACGCCCGCCGGTCCGCTGACAAAATCACACTTGTTGATTGACGATGAAGTGCACTCGCCTGATTCGGGATGTGTCTCGGAGCTCCGGGGAACTTTGAGGGAGCGGAAAGTCTGTCTTGATCTTCCCGTTCCCATGAAGCAGAATCTGTACGTTTTCATGTCCAGAACTGAGCATGAGCGTGTAACTCTATTGACTCCCGCCAGCGTTTCCACAGGACTGCAGGGAGGGGGAGGGCCCGAATAAACCTTGGCGGTGCATAGCAGGCGGGCGAGGGAAACGAGACGGTCTCTGGGCTCGGCCGTGAAGGTTCCGTTTGGTGGGTGCATACGCTCTCGGATGTGTCAGGCTGTCAGAGTGAGATCCTATGATATGGCCAGAAGCTAAAGTGTGGGGGGTGGACCGACCATTGGCTGATGTATCGACGCTCAAACCGAGTTTTTTTTAGTTTTTTATTAAGCGTGCGCCAGCTCTCCCTCGTGCCAGATTTGGTTGGACCTTGGCCCGAAGTTTTGCATGCCCTCCTAATGTAACCGCAGCATGTTTGATGCCGCTTGAAGAGGATTGGTCCAGAAGTGTGCGATTTGTCCGGCCGGGGCCCTCGGCCGGGATTGCGGGGCGGAGTCTCGGTTCAAAGTGGATACAGACACGGGTCATCAGACTTCTCCCCGCCGGACGGACGCACAGTTTTGCTCGTGTTTTATGGGCATTGGCCTGGCGCTTTGGAAAGAGAGAAAAGGCAAATGACGCACAAAAGTTCTCTTTCGGATTCATGCACCCGAGAAGAGAGAGTTACTAACCGCTGACTGTCTGCAAAAACTGACGGTGGACTTTGGGTTGGGTAGTATGTTTACTTCGTTATCGTCGGTCTTTTCAGTCGGAACCCACGTGCACTCACACCCAAGTCTTGGAGTTTTCCGTAATGTACAAGTGTATTCGCACTATGTTGGTTCTATCTAAAAATACCTAATTTACAGTACTATCTACTATCTCCTACCACATACTCTCCCCCCACCCCAAACAAAAGCATCCACCAAGTTCCTCAACCATTACGACTGAAAATCACAGCAGGTCAAAACCTATTATGAACAAGAACTAACGGCTAGGCCGTTACTCGCCACTGTCAATCACGTCCGGGACGTTGCCCTGGGTCCACAGCTGCCAGTCCCTGCAGGTGTCCGCGACCTTCTGCGGGATCTGGAGCTGCCTGACCTTGTCGGGCTGGACCAGCAACTGGGAGAACAGGCCGGCCGAGGCGTGCCAGGCGATGTGGCAGTGGAATGGCCACACCCCGGGGTTCTCGTTCGAGTCGAACTGCATCACCATGTGCCCGTTGGCGCGGACCAGCTGGACGTCGCGGCGCTGCGGGTTCCCGGGGTTGGTGATGGTTCCATCCCAGGTGAGGCCGTCGCCCTCGTGGAGGATGTACATGTTGAAGCCGTGCAGATGCATCGGGTGCCTAGTGGAGGGTGAGTGTGTCAGTGTCTGGTGCTCGCGGCCAAAATTTGAAGGGAGGGGGGGGGATAATGATGTCTTACGCTGCGGGGCTGTTGTTGCTGACCACCACGCGGATGCTGCCGTTGCTGGCAAAGTTTTCGACGTTCCAGTCGGCGTCAAAGGTCAGGTTGCCCTTGTTCGCCTGAAGAAGTGTCGGCTTGTTGAAGTTGCCGCGGAAGTCCTCGCCGTCGAGCGACCACTGGATGATGCCGGAGGCGTTGCGGAAGAGCTTGATCTCCATGGTCTTGGTCACGGCGGGGGCGGCCGGCTTGAGCTTCATGACGGGCTTGGTGATGGCGAGGTCGTCGTTGACGCAGGTGCCGGGGTCGGGGACGTTCCACGCGGTGCTGGTGGGAGCCTTGGTCTGGTCGGCCTGGTCGTAGTAGACGGCGGCGAGTCCGAGAGGCTGGTTGGCCAGACTGCAGCTGGTGATGTTGCTGCGCATCCAGTAGGCGCCCCTGGGGTTGTTGTTCCCGGCGTTGGCCTTGACGAGGATGTCGGTTCTCTGGCCGATTCCCAGGGTGACGACCTTGGTGTCGTAGGGCTCCACCGGGACGAAGTCGTTCGCAATGACGGTCAGGGTGTGTCCGTCGATGGAGAAGCGCTGGGTGCCCTCGGCGCCGGAGTTGATCAGGCGGAGGCGGTGGGTCTTGCCGGTCTGGAACTTGAACTTGGAGATGCCGGCATTATTGGTGCACTTTGTGTTGTCTCCAGCAGCAACCGTGGAGCAGTTGAAGTTGCCCTTGCCGTTGATGAGGTTGTTGTCGGAGAATACAAGGCCGCTTCCGCCGACCTGGAGGATATCCTCGATCAAATCAAAGTACTGCTTGTGGTACCAATCTGACGGGAGTTGTTCATTAACCGCAGTGAACTTTCAAGGAGGAGGGAGGCGAGGGGAGGTGAGGAGGTCCTTACCAGAAAGAATGACGGGCCCAAGATCAATCTCTTGCTGGGTCTTGGAAGGGCCATAGATAACCATCGGTCCAAGCAAGCCACCGGCATACTGAGACGAATAGTGAGAGTGGTACCACGTGGTGCCGTACAGCGTCGCCTGGAACCTGTAGGTGTAGGTCTTGCCGGGAGCGATGGGACACTGGGAGATGGCCGGGACTCCATCTTCCCACTGCGTGTTCTGCTGCCTGAAGCCGTGCCAGTGCAACGAGGTCCCCTCAGGGCCGTCGGTGATGTTGTTGGTGACCTTCACCTCGATCCAGTCTCCCCAGTTGGCCTCGATGGTCGGTCCCGGGTACGCCCCGTTCACCAGGAGAACCTTTCTCTCGTAGCCGTCGGGGGCAATGGTACCACGACTGATGGTGAAGTCGTAGTTGCGGGTGACCCCGGTATTGGGCCACTGTTTGTAGTAGTTGGTGCCGTCCGCAGTCAGTCCACCCCAGGGGAACCCGTTGGGCAGCGGGTTGTTTCTCATAAAGAGCGGCAGCTTGGCGGCATTCAAAGTACCAAGGGGCGACTTCCTGCAAAAAGGGGTTAGCATGATGAGGTTGCTCTCAGGTCTCGACATTTGTCCTAGAAGAGGCTGCTGCTGCGCGTGACGTACCCGTTGGTCTTGTCCTGACTCAGGGCCGCTTGGATGGAGAACAGCCAGCCAAGGACGCCTTGCATGCCTTTGATGACTACCATCTTGGCGGCTTAGCCTGTTGCTGTCAAGAAACGAATGTAGGTAGTGATCGTGTGTCAAATGTCTTCAATGAGCGACTGTTGATGAGCTGCGGAAGCCAAGAAACGAGTGAGCATGTTTGAGCTATATACACCTCTCACGTAGACCGAGCTCGGATCGGGTTATTTTCGACGCTCAGTTGACAAAACAGGCACAGTTTGGTTTGAAGCATCCCAGGTGATCATCGTTGATCCCTCCCAGCCGGACTCGGGAAGCCGATGCCGGTTGCTATGCCGAGCCCGGATGGGCTCAACCCTTTCGGCATAAGCATCAGCACTCTGCTGCATATCGACCGCGTCCATCAGCACTAGCGTATCCTGCATGGTCTAATAATGGTTCCGGAAACTAGCGTGACCCCAGTTGTCGCCGCGCTATGCCGTCTCGCCTCTCAGGTCAGGGAGCAGTTGATAGAAGCCCGAGACTATGGTAGGTTCTGTCTGTCGACGACTTTGATAGATACGAAAGGTCGTACTCGTTTTCAGTCTCGGAAACGCAGGGTCTTGAAGGTTTTGAAAGTTTGTTCGTCGGATATTCCTGTCTTCCCAAAATATTACGCTCACTTAGCAGTCCGATGTGAACCGCATCTTGGCAGAGAATGGTGACCCAACACGGCCACAGGGCCGTCGGCACCATCAGATCCCGAAGTGACGGATCCGCTTCCTTGGATGCCTTTTCAGAGTGCTGTACAGACGTTATTCAGGTAGGTGAGTCGCTATTGCAGAGCCGATGTGTGCGGATCACCAATGCGAATGGCTGGGATAGAGTTCGTGCGGTACGCTATTACGTGTACGCGGCCGCACGTTTGTGTTTTTTCCACGGGCAGTTCGAAATCCATACGGCGACTGACCCTTCGTTGTTGGAGTCCGGCCATTGGTATTTACTCTCGGATACTAACGTAGGGTAGCCGGACCATTCACGGTTCGAGATTTCTCTGATGTTCCATGTTTCTTTGCTATGTTAAAACGGGCACCTTGTGCTGGGAACCACCCATCGTTGTCAGTGCCGAGCACCGTCACGACATGCCTTTATCAACATGTCGAGCGGGTGTTGCGGCTTCGCTGGAATCGTCAGGCAGCCGAGCGAAAGGTGACTGAAGCCGGCATGGCTTTGGCTTGCGTGCGTTTTGCATCCGAGTTTTAAGGCCAGGCTATGCCAATACGGTGTCGGGAACGCACGGAAGATCGGATTGTCTCGTCAAGATATTTAAAATAAGATTTATTTCCTGCGACCTTGAACCCCCAAGCTTGTAAAGTGGGAAGGAAACATCACACCCATCATGGAAAAAATCCCGACATTGCGCTAGAAAACAAACCATGGCTGGCCCGAACTACGCTTCCCGGCACGATTCCCCTGAGCTAAGTCGCGCTGCATTGGTGGTGGCACTAAAGTGTCAAAGCATGTCTTCGCTCGGATATCTCTGGGGTGCGGAGAGAGACCCAAGGTGCCGGGAATCCGGTATATCTTCGAGGGGGCTCCTATCGAATACCAAATACCATCTTGATGCTGCTGTCGAAGTGTTCAACAACCCCGAGCGAACTTGCAGGGGTGCGTCCTTTCTCTCCAGAGCAGAGACATGCGGCACCCTAATCTTAAAGCTCGGATGAAGCCTATTTATTCGTGCGCCGAGTCGTGCGATACGACGAGCGCTTGATACGAGCGGCGGAGGCGGCTAGTGCATTCCACGGGGCTACAGGTCTTACCACCCAATGATGACGACGACTTTTGCAAACGAGTTGAGGATGGGTTATCCCAGGGTAATGACATTCGATGTCGATTTCAAACATCGGTTTATTGACATGGTGTTGCTGAGCAACGCTGGGCAACGCTGTCGCGAGATAAAGATGAAGGTCATGTTGCTTATAGCTGCCAAGATACCTTTTGAAGGAAGCTTCACACAAATCAACCCATTGTGTGTTTGCCACGTGCTATCATCATCATCAGACATAGTCATCGCCGTGGATGCCAAGAATTTTGACAGCAGAAGCTCATTAGATTGTCACGAATGAGCGCCACAGCTTCAAAGCGAGTACGCACGCCTGATGCTAAGCCTAAGCTTCGCGCGAAAGCCAAGAAATGTCACTGCAGCCCAAGGCGCCTTGGCAATTCCTTCATTTTGTACTCAGAACCGCGCCAAGTTGATTAGCAGTAGAAACAATATACTGCCCAAACGCTGGAAGTCCCAATACCAGTGAAAAAAACAAAAACCACAAAAACGTAAAAACCCCAGAGAAGCACAAAGACTCCAGCCATCGACGAACATCCAAGTCAAGTAATCAAATTTCGCTCCGAGCCATCATTCGTCATTCGTCCCGTTCATCCATTTCACATGTGCCCGTCTCATACGCCATGCTCCAGTCAAATACTCTCACAGAAAGGGGAACGCTGTTAACCCTAAGACAAAACAAGCCTTCCACTACGTCTATAAGTTAGTAACCTTCATAAGGGTCTGAATGATAACCGCCACTTACCATATCGATATCACCAAACGTGGTTCTTACCACAACATGCTCCACCTTTCCGAATCAGTGACGCCGCGCTCAAAGTCGGGTTTCCTTCTTCCAAAGGCAAACCTAGCATCGACCTCTCAAGGAGAATATCCAAGTCATGGCTTTGCCCAACGCAGAAAATATCCATTCCTTTGGTTTCCTGCAATTGAGGTTGTCCCTCTCCACAAGAACCGTAACGTACCTGCCAGTCCTGTAGTTGCTAAAGCGCAAATCACAAGCGGACTTCGTGGCGACCCTGAAGCGATCCTACTCTGTCGGGTACAGGTCACGATAGATCGCCTGGATTTCCTGGCGATCGGCGTAAGTGTCGTAGTCGACAACGCTTTGGTGCCTGTCCCAGTAGCGGAACGCCTCGTCGATGTCGGCACCACCAAAGTCCCAGTCTCCGAGGTCGTCTTCCTTGGCATCGTTGTACTGGGCGAGTCGGGCCTCGCGCTGCAGCATCTCGTCGAAGCTGATATTTGCATGCTCGAAGGATGGGAATGTCACCAGCACGTCGTCTTCGCCCTCTACAGTGGAGTACCCGCTGTCAGTGGAGACCTGAGAGACCGAAACGTGGCGGATGTGCCGCTTCGTGTCTCGGCGCTTTTCGAGTCGGCTCTCGAGAGGGTGCTTCTGTTCCAGGCTGGGGGAGCTTGTGGCCCTCTTCCTGGACTTAGGCAAGCGCTTTGAGACTCTGACCGGCGTAGGGAACGTCTCCGAACCGCTCGACTCAACGCGGGTGCTTATCTCCGCATTCTGAGATACAGCCATCCCGCTAGGGCTGCAGACAGCGCCCTTCGCCCTCAAAGAAGAAGCCTGGGTACTCTGACTATTCTCGGTACCAGATACCTAATTGGCATCGAGAACAGAACCAGAGGCCGTTGGCTGCTTCTTGGCGGTGCTGCTGAGCTCTTGTGTGAGCTCGGCCCGGGGAAGCGCCTCTTCGGTATGACCCTTGGCCGAAACACTGCCTTCTTGGACAGTGTTTCCACGCGTAAGAGAGCCACCAGATGCGACCACAATACTCTCTTCACTTGTATCTTCCTTCTTCGAGGATACAGCCAGCGCCATGTTGGTTATATTGTTGACCGGAACAGCCTTTACAAGTCGACGTCTAGGCTTGTCCTTCGAAGAGGCCGCCTTGGGAGCTTTAGCTACGATGGCAAAGAGACGACGGAAGAAACCCATTCTGCAAATGGGACTAGTTAGCAGCCTTCAGCGATGGCATGTGAAGCATATTATGTTCAAAACCGGCAAAAGGAGGGATTAGGGATGGATCAAACATACATAAGGGTGTTTGGTTGTTTTCTTGGCGGTTAGCCGTGAAAAAGGGAGACGCGGTGCGATATGGCGAACACGTTCCACAAGTAAGAATTAGCTTTGAGAAGCTATGATAATAAAGAGTAGAAAGAAACAAAACTCCTATATGAGGTTTGATGGTTGTGCAAAGTTTTGTTGATGGCGGTGCACTGTTCAGTGTGGAAGTTATTCGTGAACTGTTCAGCGTTGGTGGTTTTGAGAGAAGAAAGATAGCCAGGAGCGGGAGTCGACGAGATTAAATACTCGAGCCAGGGGACTCTTACCCTAGGTCTGCCACGGTATACACGTGAGTTAGAGGCTCAACTTCACCTCGGCTTCACCTTATGGCATCGCCATCATAACAATGTGCCCACGCGGGTGTTGTCCATGGACACGAGCCTTCAGCTTCGCACGCGATATTTGTGGTAACGGGTAGAGCCGTAACCCCTACGTCTCTCCAGTTCAAGCCCTTTTTCGTGCCTTTCGCGGAATCGGCCAATTCCTCCAAAAACGCAGTAAAAGCAAAAGTATTATACTTTTAATAAGTCACGGGGACTTGCCTAGTAACGTGATCCTGCTCCCATTTGTCTCCGCGAAGCAACGCAGTCTCACGACGTCACGATCGGGGGCGTTTCTCTTCGGCTGCAGCGTCAGAGGCGTATTCCTTCGTTTGACGAATTACCGCTGTCGATTGCTTCATTCTTCGACTTTGTGGTTCCTCGACCAATTGTCTCCCGTATCCCGTGTATCCTCCCTTAGCCTCGATGGCTCTTCCTGCTCGTCTTTTGCAGGGCACTCGATCGGAGGGTCGTGATCCTCAAGTACATGCGACCCATCCCTCCATTCGAATCTCTGCCGAGGAGGTAGTGATGAATTGCTCCAACGCCTGGTTCGAGGATGACTTCGTGGATCTGTCAACAGGCCGTTATGAGTATTGCTATGGTAGTTGTCGATGGCCTCTGTTTAGCACGACGGGGGGACGAGCCTTTGCCGTCGACCCTTTCTGTGATAAGTCTGACCTTGCCGTTCTGTGATAACCGGTGTAAGTTACCACTGATCAGTGTTGGTATATAGCTCGAAATCACAGAGGCAGTTGGTGATAGTCGGCACTTGCGGTGGTGCCGGTTATCGTAATATTGCGTGTGGTGTTTTTCTTCATAAAGGGGCGCCAGGGGCCCGAGTGACGGATGAAGATCTCCGAAAGATCGCGAAAGTCACCATCGTCGTGGAAAATACCGCAACACGCCGATCGAGAAAAGCTGCACAACGAAGGCATCATCACGGCCGCTTCGCCATTTTCATCGTTTTCGTCGAGGTCCGACTGATGTTACGGTCTGACCACTGTAGATCGGAAGCCCCGAGGACCATTGATGGCAGGTATAACAAGAATCCCGGGGGCTTCTGGCTCCCTTGGTTTGGATGACCTTGTCGTTACTGCCGACTATTGGCATGTTGCCTATCCTGGGCCATATCGACACTGTTGGTTCGTAGGGATCGGGGCTGCCAAAATGGCATATCGGAGTTAAGGTGGGCGGCCCCACTAAAGGCCACCCACCTACTTCGCAGGGCAACTGCAAGGCACCCCTGTCTATTATCCTTCCTTTCCTCATAGCTGCACCAATTGACAAAAGTGAAGTTATCACGACTTTATCGATATATCGATCCGCCTTGTGCCAACAGACACTTTGTCGTTGTAAAGCTGGGCTACTCGAATTATGGGCGAGAGATCAGTTGCTGATGCCTTCAAACCTCCATTAAGTCTGCTGCTGCGGTATTCATGGTGCTGTAGCCATTATTCAATTGACTGTATAACAGCAACCACTTGTTCTGACGTTTGGAGCGGCTACTTCAGCTTGAGAGAATCTTCTCTAGATCCATGTAATTTGACTGATTTGGTCAACGAGATTATATACTCGCTATAGGAAAAGACTGCTTATATAAAGAGTTGTACGGGCTCAACTGCTCGCACAAAATGAGATAGACCTCAACGGAATTGCAAGGCTCTATCAACTCAAGTTTCGACTCATGACTTATATACAAGAACAACGTAGCAAAACCCAATTCAAAACTTCAGTCCAGCCAACAATGAAAGGCAAACCAAACAGTGTTTCCCACCAGCAGAAAGCTTTTCGGAGTGGTGCTTTGTAAGGCTTGCAGGTTGCTTTTTGCTAAAGTACGGTGTTTACAGAGGGAAAACTCCTCTTCGTGTTACCAAAACACTCTTATGAACAAGCCAGTGGAAGAAAACCACCGCGGCAAAGCTGGACCAGTATGACAAAGGCAGTACATGGAGAGTAAGGTACGCTTCGAAGTAGCAAATATCTCAGATTTGTCGCTATCTACATTGCTCTGATCCCGCTTAGCCATGTGACAGACGAAAAGCGGCACCCAGAGAGAACTCCCTCACCTGCATCTCACCTTGGTTGTTTACCTACCTGGCCCTTGGCCCCCTTGATCTCTGCCCAGCAACCGCCGAACTACCCATAACTCCATTTCTTCCTCTCAGATACCTTCCACTAACCTTCTCCATCCACAAAAACCTTCTTCCGCTGTTCACTTTGCACCACCAAACGCGACACTTTCGCGACTGAACCACCCCATAACCAGGTGTTTGATTCCTCTCGCATCGAACCACGGGCCCCAAGTCACTTACTCGTTCATCCTTCGTGGTGCGTTCGCGCTGTGTTATCTCTAACGGTTGACAGGCTCTAGCATTAGTTGCCTCACAATAACCTGGTGGTGAACCAAAAAAACCGTGCAATCCACCCTAAGGCTTCTTTGAGAGGCACTGGTAAATCTCTCACATCCTTTTTGAAACTGCGAACTCGACGAAGACAGGAGCCTCCCTTGGCCTCCGATTTGACTTCTTCAACCCCAATAGCCACTCGAGAGATGGCGCAGTTTGGCATTTTCCATCACTGCCTAAGTCTGCTCTTTGGAAAGCAGGACGCGTTGCAGCAGGCTTCCACCGACAATACCCATCTTGACCCTCACGCGGTTCGCGTCCCTCAACTCACCTTGGGTCTCGGGGAGAACGCTTCTCAAGCTGGCAGGGCGTCTTCAGACGCGCCCACGAGACAAGAGACAGCGATTGGCCCTCTGCGGCAAGCTTGGGTCTACTCGCACTTCACCATGTCGACCTATCGACAACACGCCAGAGTCGTGACAGGCACTACTGCCGCAAAACAACAACCCGAGAAGCCTCTAAACCCCCTGCGAATGAATCCTATCATCATCGTGGCGCCTAATCACTCAGAGCATATGGTCATCGGTCAATTTGCTCTCCAGGATGACGACCAGAGGTCGCCTGTATCCTCGGAGGCGGGTGAATCTGACACCTCGAGCATCGAGGCGCCACGCAGACAGTCTGGAGGCCCAGGTATGTGATCGCCACCTATTTCCCAATTCAATCATCCTTCCCAAATGATTTCATACTGATTAACTTATTAACAGCGTGGGAGTCCGACGTCCTCTCCAACTCATTTCGGAGCTCCTCCCTTTGCCCAAACCAGTCACTGTTGACAACGGAGAGCATGTTTGGAGACGAAGACAACAAATCAGACCTTTTTGTGCCATCCAAGGACTTTGGAATCTCCGAAGACAATGGTTCGTCCGGCACGTCTCGAACATTCCATGGCTCGTACTACAACGACAACACCGCAACAATTGAACCCCTTATCCACGAAATTGATGATCTCCTTGATACTTTTGGATACCAAGGCTCTCAAGCCTTCCAGATCGACAGTCTCATGGGTTTCGACTCTCGACAAAGCGTCCATCGCTCTCAAGTTGTCGATGCGTTGGTTGTCGAGACCGACGATTATCTCGATACACTTGGAGCCCGCCAGTCGCCAGATCTGCTCGTCGACAACTTCCGTCGCAGAAAGGACTTCCTACCTTGTGCCGAGCCCCTACCTTTAAGCATCCTCAAAAAGAAGAAACCAAAATACCACGGAGGCGTCTTTTCTCACGTGTCTGCAAAGCCAAAGGGCTTGTACACCATCAAAGAAAAGGAGGCAGCGCCTCCTTGCCAAGGCTCTACTTTGTCAGACTCCCTTCGCAAGACGGCCAACAAGGACTTCCTGAACGCTTCTGCGATTCCTCAGCCGTTGCGCATCATCAAGTTGGGCAACCCAGGCGCAGTGCGTGGCCAAGGCCAGGGTTGTGGAACATGGCCCTTTCAAGATAATACGGCATCCCTGACCCATCAAGGCGCCGAGAAACTGAGACTTCAGGGGGAATACTTTGCGTCGTCTCCTGTCACTGACTCACAGCAAATTGGCCCCCTGTTCGACGAGAGCAACTTCGGCCAGCCCGTGATCCCCATGCCTACTTGTTTTTCGCCCCGGCTTACCCTGTTCTCTGAGCCCAATCCCCTGCCCTACATTGAACTTGACCCCACGCAGTCCCCTAAACTATCCTCAGTCCAAGAACATGACGCCATCAACCTGCCTCTCGCGGCGAGCGATTGGGATGAGGAGGACTCGATCTCTTTCCTCCTCGACCCGATCGATGACGAGCCGTTTCCCCGGTGCCAGAACCCGGTCTTCTACGAAAGCGCCGTCCATGCTTGGTTGGAAGACTCGATCCACCACCAGGCCCTCTACGAGGCCTCTAGTGAATCCAATGACCACGGAAGCCAAGACGATCTTGGCCTGTCAAACTCTCGAGGTGTTGATTTCAGTGCCCGCCGTCTTCCACATGTGCCACGGCCGCCTTGTTGCAGTCAGCGCGAAGTTACCCTGGGATCCGGCCATCTGTCAAAGATATATCCAGTTGAGCGTGAGGAAGAGGCTCAAGATCTGGATGAGCAGCTTCGCCTCCGGGCCCAGGCCCCTCCCTGCAGGATCTTTCTCTGGACGCTCCATCATTCCAGCCAGAATGCCGAAACCGAAGGTTTGCCTGCGTAAAGCGCCCCGAGAAGAGATGGGTCCCAGAGGCCCTAGAATTCCCACCGATGGCGTACGATCTGGGGGGCCTTGGTTGATCTGATCCTGCCCGACCACCTCCTTCGATCTCGTAACAGGCCTAGTGCTACCCTCGTCTTATGACGTAAGATTTGGACGCAAAAGAGTGATGGAAGTGATGGAATTGTGTGAAAGTCCCTTGCAATGGAGTTGATGTTCGTGGGCGAGGAGCTTGGTGAGGTTTTGAGGGGAGATGTTGCATTGAGTGACTGGGGCGGACGATCGATGGACTTTGATGCAATGTCGTTAACGCGCGTTGAGGCTGGGAAAGATCACCAGCTATGGATGTTGTTGTCATGGTTCTGTTGGATGTTCTGTGTATGCTTACGGGTGCGCTTGTTGTTTTATGACTGATGCCCTGGTAAAGACTTGAGACGGGTCTAAAAGCTCGGCGTCTAGCTATTGTTTCGTTGAGGAGCCACAAACTGTTCTCTATTATGCCACATCATGTGGTTGGGTATCAAAGACTATGCTGTGCTTTTGTCTTGTCCTGAACAATCAATCAAGTCGTTGCCACTCTTGTCCAACGGGATAATCCAAATTGAGGCTTGGCGTCAATAATGAGATATTCGATCTTGTCCGATTTCATTGTCTGTGACGCCCCTGAAACTTTCACCTTCTTCGTCGTCCTTGATGGTATCGAGAGGCGCAAGCTCCTGGTCATCAGCAGCATCACCCAACTCTAGGTCCACCGGGCTCTTACGGCCTTGCGTCCGTACAGCAGTTCCAAGTCTCGAAGTGGTCGAGTTCATCCACGCAAGAAAAGAGCCGTCCTTGAACACCCTCCTTCGCCGGCCGAACGCCGCCGTCCTGCTCCTCCTCGTACTCTCCATGGGGCCAGGGGTACGGGCCGGCGGTCGGTAGTTCCACTGCCAGAACCTGCGGGAGAACAACGGCCGAAGGATGGGGGCGTTGATGGCCATGAGCCCGACCTCGCACTCCCGGACCCCCCAGCGGTTGACCGTGATGGTCGAGGGCTCCGAGCCCAGGGTGACTGCGACGCGCATGATGGCGGCGGCGATGACGAACAAGCCCGAGCAGATGAGCACCGCGATGAACATCTTTTTGTACAGCGGCACCCGTATTTCTCTCAGGACGGGCAGGGGTAGCGAGAGGATCGCGGCATCGGTGATCACGTCTCGAGTAGATTGATACTCTTAGCACGCTCGGCGACGTCTGGGAGGGATATTTGGTGAATCGGACTCACTGAAAAACGTGGTGACGAGCAGGTTCTGGGGCTTGAAGACGCACTTTTCGCTCGGCAGCGGTCTCACTCCCCAGTTGTCAGAAAAGCTAGGGAACGTATTAGCGGGTGGAGGGTAGGAGGGGAGAGAGAGGGCTCGTGGAAGCTTCCGCGTCCTCCTCGAGACTCACGGCAAACAGCTGAATGTTATGGTGCCAACCACGGCCAAGTAGGATGCTATCGTGAACCAAGTCAGGTATCTCAGAACCTTGGCGTTCTGCCAAAGATCAAAGGTCAAGCGTTTGCTGGCACACATAAGTATCAAATGTGACACAAATATTTGGGGATAAAGAGGAGGTCGGTCTTCTGCCTGCTTACTAGAAGAAGAGCAGGGTGGCTTTCAGAGACCAGAGGTAAGCCGTGTAGGAGTACCACGCCACCTGCTGGAACTTGGAGCCCTGGACGAGGCGGACAACTTCTTCGTTGGACAAGACGCTGATCTGTGCAGCCGTGAGATCCACGTTGCTTCCATACCGATCTGGAGACAGTCAACCGTCAGCCCTTCTCCTTGAAGGGGGCTCTTCTAATGCATTGTAACATCATACGGTAGTCCCTCCCCGAATGTTCAAGGCAGCCACTTCAGGGTTCTTACTTACAGACCAGGTCGACCATGACGAAACAGAGGGTGTAAAGAAACAAGGTCTAAGGTGGACAAGAGCGTGTTAGAAAGATGCCAATCTTCAGCGGTTTTGGGCTGTTTCAGCGTACGACGAGCATCGTGTAGTCATCGCCCTTGAGCCCCGCCGGCCCAACCATGCGCAGCCTCACGACGAATCTCAGGAAGATGACGACGGCCCCGGCGGCGAACCAGGCCCATATCTCATACAGGAACCTGGCGTCGCGCTTCAGCATGCCATCCAGCTGACCGGTCGCCATGCTTCCCTGCCGTCGGTGTTCCCGCCGGTTTGTCGGTCTGATCGGTGATCATGGGCGTTCCGATTCGGATGTCTGCCCGTACAGCAATGGGCCGATATGTCTATGGTGTTGCTGGGTCGTACGTAGGTAGCTAGTCGTTGGGTGTGAGAAGCAGGGGCTGTCTGGAAGAAGGCCACCTCACCTCACACAGTCGGGCGCAGCACACTCGCCGGCCGCCCACACCCCGCTCGAGGCTTCTGACCTCGCCGACTGATCCGATATTTCGGTGCGTTGGCAGGGGCCGAGCGCTCGTCCCGCGTAGCCGGCGCTGCTGGCTGAACTCTACTGGCAACGTCAGGTCAATTTTCTCTACACAATGAATGACTCGTGTAGCGTTTCATAGCCTCAACTCTGTTAGCCAGCTTAGTCGCAGTGTGGCGATGCGTCCAACGTCAACACATCGCATCTCGATGACGGCAAAGCTGCTGGAAGCTGGGTTGGATCTGTTTCTGGGCATATCCATCAACGGCTGGAAGTGGTGCTGGAAGCTCATAGGGCCAGTCAGCCAGCCAGCTCTTTGTTGCAACTAGGCACTATACCAAACTTTTCCGGAGTCCGTAACTGTGCGTCTCCCCGCATTCCACGGACACACGACGCTGTGATTTGGGTCGAGACTTCACTTGGGTTGGCATAATGGATGGGGTCGGGACGTTTGTATATACTGACAACTCGACTTTAAAGGCCTATAACACATACGCGTGTACAAAACCGACTGCGAAGTGCCGACAGGTTTCATGATCAATCGGTGGGGACGTCACGAATCGTGTAGTGGCCTGCGTCGATTGCGGATTAAGCTTATTTTATCAAGTCAAAGCTCCCACGATCAGGTCATTGCGTTAAATCACCTTACGTATGGGAATGAGGGCTCAGGGTGCAAGTCACATGCCTGTCCACAGCCCTAGAATGAAGGGCAAAAGCCATTTGATCGTTGTTTTCATCATTTTTCGTAACGAACACTCAAGAGACCAAGTTGGAGGGCCAACCCTTTACGGCTTGACTCATGCTAATACACACAAGATCCCTTGTCCATCCAGCACCGGGCTCATCCCGCCTCAACTCGACCTTCTGTCTACGGACCGCTTCTACTTCAAGCGGCGCGCTTCACGACAAAGGCGCCGCGCTCAATGGTGTTGACGAGGATGTGGCCGCTCTTGAAGTAAGGGTAGTGGCTCCAGGTGCCGACGAAGTCGATGGATCCGCCCCTGGGCTCGTTGTCGTTCTCCGGGTAGATGTCGAAGAAGCCGACCTCGGAGACCTTGCTGCCGGTGGGGTCCTCGGGCAGGGAGGAGACGTCGAGGATGCGGAGGCCGGAGCCGTAGTTGCTCTGGAAGGCGAGGCCGTCGATGACGAACTGGTTGTGGTCGATGCCGTAGGCCTCGCTGCGGTAGAAGCTGTGCGGGAGTAGGGGTAAGGGGTCAGTGCCTGGATAAGATAGATTTACGGAGGAGAACCGGAAAGGGGGAGGGGACGAGATCGCTTACCCGGTCTGCTTGGGGTTCTCGAGACTCCTAATGTCCCAGAAGTAGGTGATGGGGTAGCCGGACGCCGCGGGGCCGGTGGCGTCGACCTCATCGTATTCGTCGTCGAGCACGAGGAACTCCTGCCACTCGGTGTTGGTAACCCAACCCTGGTGGGTGTCTGCGCCGATCTCGGTCAGCAATGATGATTTGCCTGCGGGAGAGAGAGAGAGAGAGAGAGAGATGGGGGCGCTTTGCGTGTGTGCCGCACAAACCAAACTCTGTCAGCACCACGGGGGAGGAGGGGACGACTCACAGCTGGCACCCTCGTACGAGGTGCGGGAGATGATGTTGGTCTCGTTCTTGTTGGTGACATCGTAGATGGTCAGGGTATCCTCGTTGTAGCCGTAGCAGATGTCGCGGCCAAAGTACTTCTCGTCGGGCCCGCGGTAGACGAGGCACTGGGCGTCGTGGACGTAGCCGTCGCCGGCGGCGCACCCGGGCGACGTCGGCTTGGACGGGTCGCTCAGGTCGATGAAGATGAGGCCGGAGCGGCAGGCGCTGGAGCGCGGCTGGGCGCCGACGGCGACGGCGTACTGCTTCTCCTCGTTGACGACGATGTTGTGCGTCGACCCGGCGGGAAGGCCATTCCACCAGCCCGTCAGGTCGCGCTGGTTGCTGAAGGTGACGGGACTCGCGGGGTCGATGTCCAGCAGCTTTCACGAAGAGTCAGTATCTATATATATATTTATATATGTATACAAATATGTGTTATGAATTTGTCTCCACCAAGAGAGTCTGGGAACTTTCAAAGATTTCAAACACCGGGGGAGAGGGGGGCCTTCAAAACTAACCTTGGTCAGGTCAAAGATCTGGACGCCGTGACGAGAGGCCTCGCTGCCGATGACGACGTAGTTCTTGTACCCGCGCAGCTCGCGCCAGATGGACTGGGTCGAGTACTGGGGCAGGCGGCCGAGGTAGACGAGCTTGCCGTCGGCGGTGATCTCGGCGAAGGCGGCGCCGTCGGCCTGGGCGATGATGGCGAACTCGCGGCCGTCGGGGCTCGTCCAGCCCCAGGACGAGGACCCTTGGCCGGCGCGGGACCCGAGGTCGGCGTGGCTCTTGAAGTCGTAGAAGTCGACCTTGTTGCACTTGAAGGTGTTGTTGGGGTCGCCGGGGACGACGGCGGCGACGCCGTCGACGCAGGCGACGGGGCCCTCCTCGGCGAGGCGGCTCCGGTAGGCGGTGGAATCCATCTCTCCGCTCTCGATCTGGCGGTCCCATGATGCCTGTACGTGCGGGCCAGAAGTGTTAGAGAAGGGGGGTGATTTGGGGGGTTATTTGTTTGTGTGTGTGTGTGTGTGTGTGAGTTATCGAGAACTGCGTACCTTCTTACGGGCCATGATGTCCTTGTGGATGACGCCGCTGTCGTAGATCTCGGAGACGAGCTCACTAGGGGCGATCTCCTTGGCCGAGACGCCGGAGAGCAGCGCCGACACGGCCAGGGTTGCCAAGGTGGTGGCCTTCATCTTGAAGTGGTTCGAGAGGTGTTCCTGGGGGGGTGGTAGTTGTCCAAGTAATAAAACAGTTGTCCAAACAGTAGAACAGTCGTCAAAGTAGGGACAGGAGACAAAGAATGACGGTGGAACCACAACAACAATCACTTTGCGAGTCTCTAGGAGCGGGAGAGAGGTGCAGATCCAAGGGAGTCTCAGCTGCTCGGGCGAGAAAACACGCCTCTTTTATCCTGTTCCCGTCATGACTTGGCGTTGGCTTCTTCTCCCCCCCCCTCTTCCGCGTGTACACTTGACTGGCCATATGGGGCACCATTGTTTCTGCTTCCCTCACGACCCCCTACCGCTGCTGCTGCTGCTGCTGCTGCTCCTCCCCAGGTCAAAAAGCATGGTTTATTTTCTCTGGACTATTTCTTCGTCCTGCTGGAAACAGAAGGTCGACACAGACGACGAAATGGAAGGTGGGAGCCGCCGCCACAAAAAATAACAAATAACAACGGTGTACAACGGTGTCTGTCCAATGTGACGATGTCGCGATGCGGAGCACGACTGCCCGAAGAAGCAGGTGTCTATCGGACGTGGCCCGCTCGGCACTCGATATCACGAATCAGCGGCTCCGAGGCCCCGGCCCGGCAGTCCACCATCCTTCGCCGCTGCAATTTGCCTGCATACCCGCTTCGGGCTTGGCGGACAGGCATCTTTAGGGGGGGGGGTAGTAAGGAGGACGATGACTGGGCGGGTACACACATCAATCGAGAGGGGTTTACAGAGGGAACTTGTACCTGTAAAGAGCGCCGAGAGGTAAATCGTATCGGACGGGCATCCGCGAGCGTCATGTGTTGCCAAGCGCGCGCGTTGTAACGCTCCCGCATATCGAGCCAGCATCACCGCCAGGCGGTGCCAAGTCACCGTCGTCATCCCGAGCTCGCGCGCCGATTCACCTTCTCGAAAGAATCATCTTGGGTGGCATCTGGTGGATGGCGTCAAGAGATTGCGTTTGTGCGAGATAGGAGGGAGAGAGAGGGGGGGGGGGGGGAGAGTCGGTCAAAGTGCCGCATGGCCGCGGCCACGGGGCTTGGAGATGAAGCCAGTAACTCCGCGCCAATCGCATTCGCGGTATACGTACTTCCAATTGAAAGACAATCAAGATCCGTGTTACCCGGCTGTTTCTGGGTTTTGTGTCGGCCCGTGGAAGAATCCCAACCGCTATGGAGAAATGATTATCACGGCGTAGGCCCCTCCCCCAGTGCATAATGCTTACCACAACTCTCTTTAACAGTTGCAAAATGACACTGAATAGCAGCCCTTGCCACGGACTACCTGTGTTTACTCGCTAGTTGTTGCCAAAGACTGAAAAGTGCTTGAGTCGGAGAACTAGAGATGACTCAACTCTCATGTCCGACTTGTCCCGACTTGTTTCGGGGAACAGCCGTGAACAACAAGTTGCAGCATCGCCAATAAACTCAGAACAACAAACAAAAAAAATAAAACACGTCTACTTGACGAAAAGCCCATCTCTCCCTTGTTCAATCCACGACCGAGGCTCTCATGCCGGTGATATTCTTCCTTTGCGTCGCGCCGTCTGGACCCACCACACTGTAAGCCCCCGCCGAATAAGGTCCGGCATCTGGAGACCTGGGAGAGGATCGAGTTCCTGAACTAGAAAACTTGCTCAACCTTAAGACGACTTCACGCCAGCGATGGAAAAACAAGGGGGGGAGGGGGCGTTCGGCCTCGGCGTGCATGGAAACGCTGCTTGTGAGCATGCGCGATGGAAGATTGGCCGTTGCATTTGCATGTCAGCCACCCAGAACCGATGCTGCAAAGCGCAAGCTGCTGCTTGGAAACCATGTAAATGTCCGACGCAAATGTCCTCTTGAGGAATGGTAAGGGGCCGCCGTCCTAGGTTACCTTGGATCTGGTTTTTTTCTATAAAGACCTTGGATCCCCAGTCGGCACGGCCTCCTCTGCCACCGTACTTGGGGCTGTGTTGCGAATAGAATAAATGCCCAGTTTGCGAGCATCTTGAAAGACTATGAAAGCGCTTCCAACACGGTTTGGAGCCGAGAAGATCCCAACTGTCTCTTCACTTTGGAAAAACGAACGCAATGTCACCCCCAACTCCCCTCTTTGGCATTTGCTGTAATGAATCTTTGCCCTGGTTGAACAAGTCCTCCGGATGAGAAAGTCTCAAAGAGGCTGCGGCCGGAGCCAAAGCCGGGGGGGGGGGGAGGTGGTGTTCCTCTCTCAATTACACTATCGATGCGGTCGTTATCCACGATTACTACTACAACTACTACTGCTACTTCCATCCCGTCTCCAGATGTAATACAATGAATTCGCTTTCGTTGTCGCTGGCAACCCGACCATGCGTGTGCGTGCTGTCTATATCGTCCATCTCCCCTCAGCATGCGTTGCCCCCCAACGCCGCCGGTCCGCAACAATCTCATCCCGCGAGATCTGGGTATCTTCCTTTTTGTTCCCCCCCCTTTTTCTCCTCCTCCCACTCCTTCTCTCCTTTTTTGCGGAAAAAGAAAAACCCCCCTCGGTTTAAAAACCAAAGAACCCGACACGCCCGCTCTCTCTTTCAAACGTGCTTCAGGCTCCCCCAGTCCGACGACGAGTGCGTCCTCAGCTCGAGCCGAGGCGGCCCGCCGTCTTCCGGTATGGACGGCAGCCGGCCCCGGGGCACCGTCCCCTCCCAGGCGGCCTCCCAGGACTTCCTCGCCTCGATCTCGTGGCGCTGCCAGTTCGGTGCGCCCCCTCTCCCGGATCCCCGGCCGGAAGAGCCCTCGGCCCCCGGTGCGAGCCACCCCTCGCGTCGGCCGTCGATCGAGTTCGCCCGGGGATTGAAGACCCAGTCGTCGTGGGTGTTGTTGTTGTCGTTGTCGATGTCGTTGTTTTTGTTGTTGTTGTTGTTGTTGTTGTTGTTGTTGTTGTTGTTGTTGTTGTTGTTGTTGTTGTTGTTGTTGTTGTTGTTGTTGTTGTTGTTGTTGTTGTTGTTGTTGTTGTTGTTGTTGTTGTCGTCGTCGTTGCCGTTGTCGTCGTTGTTGTTCGGCTCGCTCTGGACCTCCAAGTCCTCTTTGGGCGCCGTCGTCCCCATCGGCTGGCCGGTCAGGATCGCCAGCTCCGTCTCGAAGTTGGTTCGGTATTTCGGGCTGGGCTCCCGCTCCGACATGGCGGCCTCGGTGCGAGTCGATCTCGTCTGCCTCTTCGTTGTCATGATGCTCCACATGTACGACGAGTGCGTGGGCTTCGGTCGGACTTTGTGTGCCGTTCGCGGGAGGTTGCCCGTCGGCTTCGGCTCGTTTCTTCGTATGCGTTCGTAGAGGATGTTGGTCGACGGCAGACACGCGCAGATGACGCCAATCACAATCTCCAGTGCCCTATTTTTTTTGCAACGCCTCGATTGTCAGCTTGCTGAAGAACCGGGGTTTGGGGGTGGGTTTTTTTTTGGATGTAGAACGGAAACGAACGTCTTCCTTCATCCCTCATCCCCCCCCCCCCCCTCTCTCTCCTCGCGCGCGCGCGTCTCCCAAGTACAACTTACGTTACAATGTCCAGCACAACAAAATCGGCCGTCACGTCGGTGGACCCGAGGAACTGTACGACGAGGTACATGCGGAAGACGGTCACGGCCGTCGCGATGCCCCCCGCGCCGAGGAGCGTCAGGATCTTGAGCTTCTTCCGCAGGGGCATGCGCAGGCCCCAGAGCAGCGGGATCGGGATGGCGAGGATGGCGAAGTCGGTGATGATGGCCAGGCTCAGGTCGGCGATGAAGACCTTGCGCTGGTTCAGGCACGTGGGGTTCGGCGTCTTGGGGTCCCAAAAGGCCGAGATCGGCAGGCAGATGATGACCTTGATCGTCTGCAGGGGAATGTAGCAGACGAGGAGGATGACGATGAAGATGCGGATGCCGCGCGAGGTCCGCTCGTGGACCTCAAAGACGCGTGCTTCAAAGAGAAGCAGCGTTACTTTTGTGAAATAGGCCGCCGGGATGTAGACGATGGAACTTGCGTAGAGCCACTACCCAAAGACCGCGTCAGCTTTCTCTGTCCGTATGTCTGTCTGTCCATCTTTCTCTCTCTCTCTCTCTCTCTCTCTATTCGTCTGGTTGCTGCGACGACTGGAGTACGTCTTACCCGCATCACTTCCTTGTACGACTCTTTGGTCAGCTCCCAGGCATGATACCCTTCGCCGTAATGCGCCATGATAAACACCGTCGCAATGTATAACATGATGAGAGCCTGCTACGGTCAGTATTGCGGGTTCTCGCCTCCGAAGCAAACCGGGGGATGTTCCGCAAGACGTTCAAACTCACATACGAAAGCACACATGTGTCTGGTAACATGTCTAGGTCAGTCTCAATTGTCTCAATGTTGTGTTGGCCGTCTTCATCCCTCCAACCCCCGACGCGATGGCCCTTCATAGGAATATACATACAGTCTTCTGGCAAGAGCGGAGTTGTCAAGGAGAACTTCACGTATGTCCTGATCCCGATAAACAGCGTCGTGACGGCGACCATGACGCTCATCGAGGCAACGTTCAGCGTCCATCCGGCGTCCCGAGGGTTCTCGAAGTTGGGGATGACGCCCGGCGGGGCGGGGAACGCCCCTACCGGGCTCGTGTCGTTGCTCATTGCGTCCTCGTTCGCTCTACATGAGCCATGAGCCGTACGAGGAGGCTCATCGCTTCACGGTCGGGTGGTAACTTTGTCCTTCTTTTTTTTGTCTCCTTTTGTCCTTTCTTTCTTTCTGCCTTTCCTTCTTCTCCCTTCTTTTTTTCTGTGTGTGTGTCGCAGGAGGAAAACTTTGTCTTTGGCAAATACGGGAGTCGACCAGAAAGAAAAAAGAAAAAATCCTGAATATCCTTCTCGACGGCGATCGAGGCCCCGAGTTAAAGGCTGCTAGCAACACTCAGCACAGCAGCACGGGACGGGACGGCCTCCCAAGACGCTAAATAAAAAGGATGACCCTTAAGCCTGTCGACATAAAAAGAGGAGTGGACGCGTCCCCGTGTACTGGTCCCTGACTCGCCCTCAGGCTCCCTTTACCCCTGGATAGAGTTCGTCGAGTGTTGGGCGGTCGGACATTATCATGGATGGTCGAGGCGCAACGCAAGCCTGGCGCGGTGGGGTGATGAACAACGGGCGAAACTCTGACGACTCCCAAGAGTCCCAGGTGACACGAGGTAATCCTGGCGGCAGTGGACTGTGAGAGGTGTGAGAGGTGTGAGAGGCGGGAGGAGGAGAAGGCGGTATACATTGTAGGGCACTCGGAGAGAATTACGCAAATACTCGATGAGAAGAAAGTAGGCGCCCTTTCATCCTCGTCTAACCCCTCAGCTAGCAGGAAGCTATGGGCTCCGAGCAAATGATTCAGGGACGACTCAAGGCGGCGCTTGCTTACCGAATCTGATTTTGGTCTGGAAGACATTTCCCGGGTTTTGTGTGTTGGAGTGCTTACTCTGAGGTCACAGCGAGCTGGGCCTGCCTACATCATACAACCGGTAGTACAGACTACTGGAACTAACTAGCGATCGTAGGGCAAACCTGAAATGGTGAAAATCCTAATCAAGGGGCAGCAGGGGTGCGGTGCCCTACGGGTGTGGAAATTGGTATGCCTTTGGGGGGGGGGGGGCAAGTAACCAAAGCCTTGCTTGCTTGCTCGAGAGAAAGTGAGAGAGAGAGGGGGGGAGGACCACCACGAAAGAGGCTTGGAGGCGCAGCGGCCGGTGGCATGTAAAGAGACGGCTGGTGACATGCCTTTTTTAGTTTGGCCCTGATCCAAAAGCGTTCTAGAAACCTTGCGGATCGCCCGTTCCGGGGACACTCCAGTCGGGACTTTCTCCTGACAGTGCTCTGTCTGTATTCGTATATCGTACATCGTACGGAGCGTTTCTCGAAGGTTTCGGGTACGGGGTTGTCTTGTCTGTGTGTACGATGTATGTACAGATGCTACGGTTTTGGCCTGCAATGGATGCCGGTTTCCACCATTGACAGTCTCTGCTTACGCCCCCTTCGTGTCACTTTATCGTCCGCCTTAAGGCACGCCAAACAACGGCTTTATTCTTTGTTGGTTGCGCTGGCGGGGGGTTTTTACCTAGTGGTTTTACAAACTTCAGCTACAGCAGGCCATGTGGGGGAAAACAAAAGGGAGAGAGGTGAGGAGAAACGAAAGCGAGAGCGACCTTGGGAAAAGAGAGTGAGAGGAGAAGCCAAGAACAAAAGACATGTAACCCGTCGGCCGAGGGAACGAACGATTCACCTTTTGATCCTACAACCTCGGTACACTGCTGCTTACCGTCTGTGCCACGTTGTCTCAGCGCGCCAAAAACAACAACAAGCGTCACGGCTTCAAGATATAGGAACTCCGCCCCTACGTCCATCTCCAGTCCCATCCAACGCGTCGCCCATCTTCGACGCGCTTAGCAGCCCAACCCCAAGTCGAGCAGCGCTTGACCCTGGCACGGATTCTGTCCGTATCGCGGGTACTGCGGAATTTGGGCAAAACTCTCTTTGTTCGATTCGATTCGCTTTCGTTGTCGGGCACCTCCAATCTGAGCCAAGGTTGAACTCTATCTGCACAACCTTGGACTGCATTTGGCGTTGGCGATTGGCTTTTCACACGACGAGCTGCATTGCCCCATGAATATGTTACTTTTTGTTTTCTCCCTCTTCATCCTGTCCCCCCACCCCCCCCTCTCGACATAGAGCCTAGCTGCCGATGCAGAGGGAAGGTCTAAAGAGCCTTGGAGGGATCCCACCGATTCCGGTGCGGAGGAAAGGCAACTCTGTTGGGTTATCGACGGAGGTATAGATGGACTCCGACGCGTCCGAATTGATTCGACGAACATGAACCCTGCAAGCGGGAACGGTCCTACTGCTGCCGGCCGTGACTATCAAGTTCAAGCTGGAGTGCTGCCGCGTGCTATGATGATGATTGATGAATCAAAGTCACGCAGCCCGGGCCTCCCTTGGTTTGCCTCGGCTAGGTCCAACTAATACAAATACGCAATATCTCGCCCGTTGGGTGTCTGTCTGTCCTCCCCCCTGCCCTGCAGGCCGCGACCCGGTTGCCCGAACGAACCTTGTTTGATGGACACGACCAATTGCCGTTGCAGGAGAAGACGCCGAACCTTGACCTGGAATCAAGAAACAAAACAGCCTTTTTTCGGCCTTCGTCTCGGCCGTTCTCGGCTCCTCCGCCCCGCCCCCTCCGCGGGAGGGCGGGAGGGCCACCCAGCTGGGATGTGCCCGCCGAATCTGCAATCTGCGATGCGATGCTGAGAGAACCACAACCTTTGGACGGCACCAGAGATATTCGCCTAAGTAGGTACTTCGTAGTTGTTTGTGTGTGTGTGTGTGTGTGTACGCGGTTGAGAGTTAACCCATACGCCCGCTGCTTGCCGCCGGCGGGTGGCGATGAAAGTTAGTGCTACCAGCGCGTACGTGATTGAACATTGCCCCTTTTCGATGGCTTTCTACTCTGGTCGCAGGCAAAAGAAAGGTTTGTTCCCGAGTGGTCGGGTATCGTAGACTGTAAAGTTGTACACCAAACCCATGTCCACCATACCCAACTCGGCGACCGTACGACGACATCTAGCTGCTCACGCACGTCTTCAGTTCTCTTTTTCTCAGATGTGGTCGCCGGCTCGATCTGACAACAAGGGCCAGGGTCAGGGCCAGGGCCAGTCACAGCCCCAAGCCTTGCACGATACCCTGTTGTGACCGGCAGGCAGAAGTTACCGTATTCAAGCAGAAACTCGCTCCTTTTGGCCTGTGTCGTTTCCTCGTCATACTGATTTCATTCGAGATTAATGGGTATACTTGGGCATGATATAATGTAAGAGCGTATTTGGTCGCGCAGAGACCGAGGGCTAGACCGGGAGAGAGAGAGAGAGAGAGAGAGAGAGTTAACCCACGCCGTTTGCCGTCTTGTGTGGCCTACGATGCGGCCGTGTAAGCCTCAAGCCGAGCCCGATCTTGGACGCGCAGCCTGACCTGTCAAACACGATGAGTGTGAATGATCGGCGGTTGTATCTTGAAAGGCGATCGAGGTTGCCGGCCACGTATTTCAAAGAGTTCCGCGGACGACATGTTTCACAGATCTACTCCAATTTCTGTTTGGCGGGCTTCGGCAACTAGTCCATCCGATGGTTCCTAGGGATCGCGCAATGTGAACAAGGCTCTACCTTGTTTCCCGATGGTTTCCATACCTACCCAACTCCGTCGCATTCGCAATCTCGAATATGGGTGTCAAATGCCAGTAGCGTAAAGTCAGAGAACCAACAACAGCGCAGGTGATACGATACGTCTGCATACAGGACTGCCACTTACGAGCCAACTTTTGGGAATTAGCGGCTGTCGTCAAAGTCGAAAAGGGGGGGGGGGGGGGGGGGACCATGATTACCGTCCCGGGATGAAAATGACTAGCGAGCAGTCCACAAATGTCCCCCCTCCCCAGGCAAGGCAACTGGGCTGAAAACCCAAGACGGGCATGGGGATTAGCACACGTCAAATCAGACGAGTCATTCAATGGGCCGTAGCCGCCAATGGGAGCTTATCAGTGAGACCTAGTTAGTCGAAAGGCGCGAGATGAAACCTTCCATGGTGACCTTCCCAAGATTTCCTAGACAAACGGGCGCGAGTCGAGATTTGAGTGCGGGAGAATGTTTCCTTATTCATTGGTTTGTCGGAATTCGTTCGATATTGACCCGACGACGGGCCGTACAAGTCAGCGAGAAGCCTGTCGGGTGCTCACGACAGGCCGAAAACTCTCTATTAGACTCGGCGGCTGATCAGATTGCGGCTCGAGAGGACGACATACTGTTGCGGCCATGAAACCAGGTCTTTTCCTACTAAGTGGCTGGTTTTTTTTTCTTTCTTCTTGAGGTCGGTGGATGAATGAATCAGTCCGGCGGCACCAAGTTGGCAAATTCCCCGTAGACCGGCCGGAGGAGCTTTCGCCTGGAAACTAGGTTCGTGATATCTGTGCCTTTTCATTCAGACGAACTTAGAGAGTACGTAGAAGGACAGAAGTGGGCCTGACGGGGCCTTATCATACACCCTCAAGATACAGGTAGTGGTGGACGCCGGCGTGCCGTTGTTGGAAGTATTCCTGTTTTGGCCAGCTTTCTCTCTGCAGGCGTTTCAACACGTCCTCACAGTCGGATTAATACTTTGTGATGGAGTTCGTAGGAGGGAAAAAAGACAAGATAAAAAAAACAGGACTGAACCGATATACTCTCTACTCATGAGGTCGATTCAACGGTCCGTAGCGATTTACGGTTCGCTGGTGAAAGCTTGACAGAGCCCACAAGACGAACTGAACCGCCTTTTTCCTCACCTACGTTCCCGCCGACGACCAACTCGATGTCTCTTGCGGTGTTCCTGCCGGCCAACCCGTAACGTAGATGGCAGATCATGTTATTGTACAAGAGGGAGGGCCACACCGGCTCCGAAGTGTTGTCCCGTTCGGCACGGGCCCGGCCGTTTGCTGCTGCATTGAGACCCAACGGCCAATCACGTCATGCAGAAAGATACAGACGGGTCCCTTGTAAGCGGACGAGGTGCCCCCGTATGTATTGACTTGGATTTGTATCCATCAAACACGTCAAAAGACAAGTTGGATATCACCTCAAGTGTTGCCCCCCCCCCCCCCGCGGCTTATGAACTTTCCCATGCTTCTCCATGCTCTCTGCTGTCTCCGTCACCCTCCCGCGGCCTTCCATCTTTATCTAAGTCTCTTCTACCGGTGGGTCCCGGAACACCGGAGCCGGCAACGCGGACTTAAATCGGCGTTACGGAAATGCGGAATTACGGAATTACGTCAATGCTGCTCACAATCAATGAGCCCGCCACGGAATCGTCACTTTTTCTTCTTCTTCTCCATACTCACCAACCCCCGTAACCGACAAGCAGCCGCGGAAGTTCCTCCTCGGACTTGAGGAATTATCCTTCCATTCACTTCCGTTGTTTCTGAGCCCTCCAGAGAGGTCAGGGTGGATGGTCATCCCCCGTTGAGTGGGATTGAGTTTGAGCGTCAGCATCCCGGACGGACCGGGTCTATCCATCAAATCATATCTGCGGGTCACGTTTTCTATCTCGGAGATATTAGCCAATGCAGTCGTCCAACAGCAAGTTCGGCGGCAAGATCCCCAAGGCCTGCGAGCCGTGCCGGCGTCGCAAGGTCAAGTGCTCCGGTCACAAGCCCTGCCGCCAGTGCGAGAACAAGCCGTCTGACTGCGCCTACCGGCTCAAGCCGCGCGTCCGGCTGTCGACAAAGCGGGGCACGCCGGCGCCGCCCCTCCCGGTGAACGCCGAGACCGCCGCGTCGGGCAACGGCGCCGTCGTCGGCACGCCGGGCTCCGACCACGCCGGCCGCCGGGACGACCACACAGCAGCCGCCTCGCACCGGTCGGCCGAGGAGGAGGAGCGCCACCACCAGCACGTCGCGCAGACGGAGGTCTACCACAGCGTCGCCGCCGCCCACCACGCGCCCAAGTCCACCGACAGCTCGCAGCTCTTCTACGGGCCCTCGTCCAACTCGGCCTTCCTGCAGCAGATCCACCGCGGTCTCCTGTCCGCCGGCCACCAGTACGGCCAGAACCACGTCCGGGACGTCCAGGAGGGCGGGCCCGGGCTCGACATGTTTATGCAACGCAACATCTTCTTCGGCATGCCGCTCAAGATCAACAACCTCGAGCAGCAGCCGGCGCAGCCCGCCGCCGCCTGCTGCCCCGTCTCGCCGGCGCAGGCGGCCGAGTTCGTCCGGCAGTTCAAAAACACGCACCTAGCAACCCTGCCCTTCTTCACGCCGTGCGAGCTCGACGAGATGCTCCCGGCGCTGTTTGTCCGCCACGGGGCCGACACTACTGCCGCCGCCGCCGCCGCCGCCGCCGTCCAGCCCCAGCGGCGGACCGTCTTCCTCGCGGCCCTCGCCCTGGGGGCGCTGAGTACGCCGCAGACCGACGCCGCCGAGTCGCTCTTCGTGCACGCCCGGAGGGAGGCCGTCGTGTACGAGGACGCCGTCACGCTGCCCATGATCCAGTTCTCCATCCTCATGGCGCACTACCAGCTGAGCATGGGCCGTCCGAACTCGGCCTACCTGCACAACGGCACCGCGTGCCGCAAGGCCCTGGCCATGGGCCTGCACGCGGGGACCACCGGCGCCATCTCACGTAAAGAGGAGGTCCAGGGGAGGCTCGTGACTCTTTGGTCTCTATACTTTCTCGAGATGTGAGTCCCTTTTTTTGTTCAACTCTTTTTATGTTTTGTTTTTTTCTCTCAGCCACCAAACGATCTATCTGAGCGACTGACGCGAACGCAACTCCCCCTTAGTTGGCTCAGCCTGGTGGTCGGCCGGCGCAGCATGATGAAGAAGTCCGACTTCGACTCGTGCCCGTACCCCGACGGCCAGCCGACGCTGATGGCGCTCTGCCAGTTCGCCAGCGTCATCGAAGAGACCATCGAGTCCATCTACGACCGGAGGACCGACTCGCTCCGCCAGCTCTACAGCAAGGCCGAGAAGCTGCATGGCCAACTCCGCCAGTACGGCGACAAATGGGGTCTGGGGTCCTCGGCGAGCGTGCAGAGGGGGGACGCGTGGAACGCCGAGACCAGTCTTCTGCTACACAACAGTGAGTCCAAGCAAACCCCCCCCCCCCTTGCGGACCACTAGGACGTTTTTCGTTCCTTCGGTTCGGTTGTGAAGGAATGTGATGTGCTAATACGAAACCAACACCGCCGGTGGTGGTGTTGGTGTTGGTGATATTAGTCTATTTCCACGTCATCCTCATCATCTTCCGCCCCTTCTTGATTGCCGAAGCCGCTCTCCAGTCCGGCCAAGGGTCCGTCGGCGTAGGCGACATCTGGCTCCGGCAGGCCTGCAGACACGCGACGGACGCCGCGCAGGACGCCCTCGCTTTCACGCACAACATGCTCCGTGGACCGGAAGAGTGCAAGGTAACGCCGTCTCCTCCTCTGATACTCTCCTCCCCCCGGGCCCCTCTCCTTGACCAGCTCATCATCTCAGAGTGAGTAACTGATTACTTTCTTCTCTCTCCTTTTTCTCCCACAGACACGCCGGTACCTCGCCTTCTTCATCGAGTCCTCCTGCGCCGTCCTCTTATACGACAGCCTTCGCCACCCGTCGAAGCACCCGCACAACCTCGAGTTCATCCAGACGGCCGTCTCCTGCCTCCGCGCCCTCGTCGGCGACGAGCCCGTCACCAACGCCATTCGCTCCATCAAGCGCATCGTCTGGGCCGTCGAGCAGTCCATCGACGCGTCCAAGTCGACGGCCTCCCTCATGGACGCCGCGTCGTCCGCCGACTCGTCGCCCGCGTGGATCCCCGACGACCACCGGTTCCCGACCAACATCCAGTTCCCGTCGCTCGAGGAGAACCGGGGGGCCGCAGCCGGGGGCGTGACGGGCGGGGCCGCCACCGCCTCGGACGACCTCATCTTCTTCAGCAACAGGGCGTCGTATCGCCCGCAGCAGCCGGAGGAGCCCCTGGCGGACTACGCCATGCCGTCCATGCCGGGCGCGGTGAACCCCTTCTCTGACTTGAACTTTGACGTTTTAACGACGGACTTGTTCAACTTCTTCCCCGTGGACATGAACGCCGCGCCATCGGGGCACGGATGAAGGGGGAGGGTTTCAGAGTCAGAGTAGATAGAATGGCAATGACGGCTTACAGCTGGTTGGAGTCATGGTGATACAGGACACCAAGCTGTACAGTAAATGCCTTCGTAGTCCGTACGCTATATAAAGATCCAGACTCCATCCCATGCCATGACCCCTCGGATCGTTGTCCTGCGGGGAACCCAACTCCAATCAACATTACGTGTGACAACAAGGGACGACAGTTTCGGAGAAGAGCTTGCAGTCTACACCTCAGGCTTTACAGCTCATGAGTCAGTTGCACCTCGTTATGCAAGGCAGAGAGTGCCGAGGTCATCCAGTTTTGTAGGGGACGCTTCAACCGACTAGTATCAACCTGTCCGCAACCCAACATTGCCGTGTAATTCCTGATGTGCGGGGTGTGTAGAGAAGAGTGCCAGGGATCCCTGCCATCACAGACCAGCCCGGGAACAGACAAACAAACGAGGTCCAGTCCAGGTGTGTCTTCGTCTTACCTCGGGCCTCGATCCGACGACTGACGGCCCGACTCCTTTGCCCAAGCGTCAACCAACATCGCAAACCCCTCCCGCGGCGGCAAATTCATTTGTTGGTCATCTCGCCATCTCCTGTCCAAGGCACACAGTTGACTGTCCATCGATAACAAGGGGGGGAGGGGATATCTGCATACTCATCCAGCTTTTCCCCTGCGTAAATCCGTGACTCTGTCTCGGATGAATGGGGACACAGAGCCTCCTCCATGGATAATAATACGACCGCGCCGCCCGAGACTGCTTCGACGAGGAAGTCCACCAAGAAGCGCGTCAGGAACTTCTCCCCCGAAGACCGAGCCGCCCACCGCATCTTCGAAAGGGGCCGCCGCGAGGCCTTCAAGGAGCGCCTGACGGTGAGAACTAACCCCCCCCTCCCTCTTTATGTGTGTGGTTATGGTAGCTGGCCGCGGCTGGGTTTTGCTTGATATATGTAATGATTACATCTCTCTTCTTCGCTGACGAGCGCAGGAACTCGCGGGCCAGCTCCCCGGCCTCGCGGAAGCGGACCCCAGGCACCTCTCGAAGCACGTCGTCGTCGATGAGAGCATAGCCCGCCACAAGCTACTGGAGAGCCGCTGCGTCGAGGCGCTCCACGACATCCAGTCCCTGGTGCGGGAGCGCGACGAGCTGCTGGCCGAGGTGAATCTGTGGAGGCACGGCGCCGGTACCGCTCCGCGGCGGCCCAAGACCGTCTGCCGTGTTGAAGGGCTGGTCGAGACGGAGAAGGAGTCTCAGCGGCGCCCCTCGGCCGGTCATGCGTGGAGGTGTTGGGAGCAAAATGGGGGATCGTCTGACGGCCGCAGCCAGGACAGGGCGGGACCGGATGAAGTCACCATCGAAGCATCTCACATCCCCCGGATCCTCCCTGCGGAACCGGCTCTAGAACCCCATGCCCTCTCACACTTGGACGGCCTCCTGCTGAACACGTCCTGGTCTGGACCTCCTCCTCCCCAGCTGCCTTCGACAACAGCCTTTCCCTCGGAGGCCCCTCCCATGACGATGTCGAACCTTCATGTCCCGTTGGGGTCAAATGCGGCAATACCAGAAGACCCTCTATCAGCAACTACTACATCCAGTGCGGACGACTATCGGATCTTTGGCGACATCGGTCTGCACCAACAGTTGCCGCTCCTGAACATGGACTCCTTTCCTCCTCCTCCTCCTCCTCCTCCTCCTCCTCCTCCAGATGCCGGGCTGTTTACCGAATCCGTCGTCCCACTGTCGCCGGGGTACATGGCCTCAACCGGTCTGAATCACGGCGTATCACTTCAACAGCACCAGCAATGGGTCTCATGGCACGGGTGATCTACTTCATATTTCGACCCTGAGAAATTCAGTCCAGCGTAAACAAACTACCGCAGCACTCCTACCCCCTCCCTATCGACATAGGAGTAAAGACCGACCCCCAGCTCAAATCTTGCCCAGAACCTCCTCGATCTTGGCCCGGCTGCTCTCCTCGCCGCCGATAAACAGCTTCAGCGCATCCGCCAGCCGCGTCGCGGTGATGGCGTCCGCCTCGATGGCCCTCTGCAGCTCGGCGCCCCCGTCACCGAGATAGTCGACGTTGGTGGCGCTCGCCGCCGCCGCCGGCTTCCCGTCCCACCCGGCCGGCGCCAGGGGGTCGACATCGACGAGCCTCCTCAGCCGCGCCGGGGGCGGCCCGGCGTCCCTATAAACGTGCGCGGGCTTCGGCACGCCCTCACCCGGCTGAGCGGCGCCGTCGTACGGCAGCTTCGCCAGCTGGTCGAGCACCGTGTGCGAGATGGTCGCCGAGTGGCATCCCATCTCCCCAGCCGCCATGGCCTCCTTGGCCGAGATGAAGCTGAGGAATGATGTCCGGGGTTAGCGACAAAGCCCAGCTGTCGGGGGGATCATTGCCCTCTCCTATACTACTCCGGTTCTCATCGTGGGTCGTGGCGGGGAGCATACCTAGCGTTCTTCACGAGAGGCTGCTCTCTCCCCGTCTCCTTGTACAGCCGCTTGTACATCTCGATGATCTGGACGATCCTCGCCGACATGGGGTGCTGCGTTGCCGGGTCCTTGACGTCGGGCCACAGCGCTTCCGGCTCGTCATGGGCTCGCACCTCTTTTCTCCCCTCTTGTATCAGCACGAGACTCAACCGAGAGCCCTCCGGGCAATAAGTCAACAGTAAAAGAGGCAAGGGAAGAAAAGCCGGGTTTCCCCTTACCGTTGTAATACGGGCTGATGTACAGCATCCCCGCCTGGCTGCACGCGATGGCCTGCGGGAGCCCGAACAGCGCCGTCCCGAGCGTCGGGATGCCCTCGGAAGAGAGCACCTTGGCGGCGTTCAGGGCCGGCCCCGTCGAGGGGATCTTGATGCAGTACCTGTCGCGCCCGACGCCGGCGCGGGCGAACTCGCGGTCGTACAGCCGCGCGTGGTCGAGCGTCTCCTGCGTCTTGTACGCGTTGGACGGGAGCGTCTGCAGCAGGACCCGGCCCCGGATGGAGTCGATGTTCTTCTTGCACATGAGGACGGCCTGGACATGTTCCCCGGGGGTGGGGGGGCTGGTCAGCTTGATACTATGGTCCCTTTTGTTTTGCATCAAGGTGACAACGATGAAAGAAGGGGCCCGACTACGCACCATTCGGGTGTAGATGGCCAGCCATCCCTCGTCCTTCAACTCCTTGGCCGTCTCCAACAAGAGGTCCCTGTTCGACGGGTGGCCGAGCTGGATGTCGACCCAGAGCTGGTTGCTCGTCTGGTCGTGGGGGACGATCGGCATGCTCTTGATGTACTCGGGGTCCATCCAGTCGACGTCGACGTTGACTGTCTGCGGTCAGCAATCGAGGCTCCGAGGAGGGTGGGGAGTTTGCGCCCGTCTCACGCTGCTCTTCCAGCTTGTCGAGCCAGGTCATGACGCCTCGGCTTCCCATTTTTGTTGCAGATACTCGAGTAGAAATTTGGTCAAATGTTGGGTTTGGGTTGCCTGTTGCAAAGATTCCGATAGGAGAGTATAGAGGTTGAGGCAGTACGGTCCAAGGCAACCCTTTCTTTAATACACTGGATATTCTCTTACTGTTAGACCGTTTTGCCGAGCACACGCGGTCACATGCCCGCCCTGCGTGTGTCGAGAAGCTTACTCCTGTTGCTGAACTCTTCTCCGTGGTCCCATTCCGACCTGTCCTTGGTCAATGGCAACACTAAGCCGAACGCTCGTCAAGATCTCAAGATGACATACGATGTACATCCTGCGGAGGGTAAACACACGCAGGGCACCAGAGACCACACGCAGGGCACTGGGCGTACACACACAGGGCAACAGTCAACCCCGCACCGTCATGCCCATGTCCCTGTTCATCGTCTGATGGCAGGCTGGGAGGTGGACGTTGGAGACGGAGGATACTCTGGGGTAAAGATTGCCCCAGTTGACGGCCCAGCGACTTTCCAGCTGCCAGTTTTCTACAAGTTAAGAAAGGAGCTTCATAGTTCTGGTCTAACAAGTCTGGTTTCCCCAATTCAATACAAATTTCACAGAACTGCTGCAATGAAATTTCTGGTAGAATTATATCAACATGGTACGAGTTGAGTTGACACTGTCAGTGAGGACAATCTTCTTGAACAGGCTAAGAAGGTAAAGCAGAGAAATAAACTCCGACGAGACAAGGGAATCAAGTCCTTGTACTCTCTCCTTTTCCCCTCCACAAAGGGAGAAGCAAGGTTTAGAGCCAGCATCCCGTTCATGATGCCCTGCGCAGGTCAACCAACTAGCACATTCTGCTCGCCCGTCCAATACTGTCTGGTTCCTGGACACAAGGCAGGGCGGCCCCGCACTCCTCCTCCTCATCCTGGACCAATACAAGTATCAACCTGAGTTGCCCTGTGCAGGGACTCGCGGCTTCGAGCTTTTTGTCACGGGGAACAGGCCGGAAGGACCTTCCTACAGCCGTTCAACAGCCGATGCTACCGGGGATGCCAGACAAGCGGTGGCGAAGACGCAGTAGCATGTCCTTCGACCCCATGGGGAAACCGTCTCTAGAATTGGGATGCTGGGGAGTTCAGTTGAGGTGGGTCGAGTTATAAATAAAGAGACACCATGAGACCAGATGTCGTGATGCTAAGTCATGATCAAGCTAACCATATCTCTACCAACCACATGTAGCTCCAGTCTCCTTGATCTATCACCCTCGTTCTCTATGAGCCCGATTCTTTGACTGGCCGCAACCCCCAAGCAACATGTCTCACGCTCCCGATGTCGAGGGCGACCTCAAGTCCAAACTCGGTGTAAGCCACGTCGAGCACAGCAACGCCGATTACACCAGAAACATCGAAGCCAGGTAGGGAAACGAAACACAATTTTCTTTTTAAAAAAGATTAACCCCAACCCACAAAGACTTACACACACTCACTCACACACACACACACACACAGGATCCGCAACCCCCTCCTCGGCATCTCCAAGCCCGACCTGGTCGCCCAGGTCGATGCCTTCTGCCGCGAGTTCGGCTTCCCCGACAAGCAGGACGTCTTCCTGCGCGGGGCCCTCGCCGCCCAACACCCGGACTTGTACGAGTCGCTCGACGAGCTCACCGACGACGACAGGCGCGCTCTCGGCCGCGAGGTCACCCACCGGTGGCACCTCCCGCGCGACCTCTACCTCAGCGTCGCCCTCTGCTCCCTCGGGTCCGCCATCCAGGGGTGGGACAACACGGGCGCCAACGGCGCCAACCTCTCGTTCCCGCGCGAGTTCGGCATCGACGGCCCCGATCACCAGGCCCTCGTCGGCGTCGTCAACGCCGCGCCCACCCTCTTCGGCCTCATCAGCGCCTGGGCCGCCGACCCCATCAACGACCGCCTCGGCCGCCGCGGCACCATCTTCCTGACGGGCCTGTTCTGCGTCTTCCCCGTCCTCGCCCAGGCCTTCACCCGCAACTGGTGGGGCCTCCTGCTCTGCCGCCTCTTCATGGGCCTGGGCATGGGCGTCAAGATCTCCACCATCCCCGTCTACTCGGCCGAGGTCGCCCCCGCCGCCGTCCGCGGCGGCATCGTCACGAGCTTTCAGCTGTGGGTCGCCTTTGGCATCTTCGTCGGCTTCTGCTCCAACCTGGTCTGGTACCGCATCGGGGACCTGGCCTGGCGGTTCCAGCTCGGCGCCGCCTTCGCCCCGGCCGTCCCCGTCCTGATCTTTGTGTGGTTCTGTCCCGGTACGTTTGATGGGATATGAGGTGTCTTCCACACCCCTCCTATCCCCTCTCCTCTTCCCTCTTTTTCCTCATCTCTCTCTTGACTGACAGGATTACTCCTAGAATCGCCGCGCTGGCTGATGAAAAAGGGTCGCTACCAAGACTCGTTCCGGTCCTTCTGCCGCCTGCGGAACACCGAGATGATGGCCGCCAGGGACCTGTACTACGCCCACAGGCAGCTCATCGTCGAGAAGGACGCCTTCGGCGGCCGGACCCTCGTGCGGCGCATGGCCGACCTGCTCACCGTCCCTCGCCTGCGCAGGGCCACGCTCGCCTCGTCCTGGATCGTCGTCTCCCAGCAGTTCAGCGGCATCAACATCATGGCCTTTTACTCGTCCACCATCTTCGAGCAGGCCGGCTACTCCACGCGCAACTGCCTGCTGGCCTCCATGGGCTTCGGCCTCGTCGTCTTCGTCTTCGCGTTCCCGGCCGTCTACGTCATGGACACCTTTGGCCGGAGGAACCTGCTGCTGGTCACCTTTCCCAACATGGCGTGGTGTCTCCTCGCCGCGGGCCTCTGCTTCTTGATGGATCAGGGCTCCAGCGCCAGGGTTCCGCTGATTGCCTTCTTCATCTACCTCTTCGCGGCCATGTACGGGCCCGGTGAGTGGATAACGTCTCTCCATCGTCCCCACGAACACAACTGACAACCAGGCAGGCATCGGCCCTCTGCCGTCCATCTACTTCTCAGAGGCTTTCCCCCTGTCTCACAGAGAGATCGGTTCGGCGTTCACAATCTGCGTAAACAACGCAATCGGCAGCGCCCTCACCCTGACGTTCCCCGAGCTGCTGCACAGGATCGGGCCAACCAGGGCCTTTGGCCTGTACGCCGGCCTGAACATGCTGGCCTTTGTCGTCATCTTCTTCCTGATCCCGGAGACCAAGTAAGTTGACTATTCAGGTAGCGGAATTGCGTGCTGTTAAGAGCGCGGCTGACCCGAGACTACGACTACAGACAACGGACGTTGGAGGAGCTGGATTACATCTTTGGGGTCCCTACACGCCGACACGCCGCTTACCAGGTCCGCACGTGGTTGCCTTGGGTCGTGAGAAGATACGTTTTCTTCGAGAGGAGTGCCAAGCTTGAACCACTTTATCATCTTGAGTAATGAGGCGTACAGGGAGGCCGTCTTTCGATTGTGTGTTTCAAGGCATTCGTGGTAATACTGTGTCGCGAAAAAAGAAATCCGACGCTGGCTGAATTCTAGTCATTAATTAACGCCTTACAAATCTCCTCGTGACATACTATCAATCTTTGAGAAGCTGGTGCCGAGAGACCTACTACAAGTGGCGTTCCGGCTTGGCTGCTTGGATCAATCCAGTGTCCGAATACTCCCAACTTGGGAAGCATTGGCGTCCCCAAGATGCCGAGAGATCTTCGCTTTCTTAACCCAATGCATGTTCTTGGGGCTTCAGCGTGCACAGCGATGCGGGTATCCCGACTAGTCAAAACAGGTAGGTCTATCTCCCAGGGAGACGGATACAAAAGAGGGCTGAATCCTCCTTTTATAAGTTGATTTGCTGCCAGTGTCTTGTATGTCGCTCTTGGAGGTGAGGACACCTCCGACCATACCTAACCCACGAAAGAGCATGGCGACAACCCTCCCAGCAGCCACTTGCGGCGGCGAAAAGGATGAGGTTTTTCGCATGTCCAGGTCCGATCTCTTCGAGCTTGCGTTCGGGATGTCCTTGGGGTTGCTTTTGATGGTGGCATTCATCGTCCCGGTTTATCTCCGCGATCGGGGCCGGCAGCCGCAGGACGACAACAAACGTATGACGTCCCCGTCGGTCTTCCGAGAAATACAACCCGCCACCTGAAAGCACAATTATTGATCAAATCAGACCGACTGACACCGTGGCTCTCGCAGAGATATGCTCACGCGCGTCAAGGGACGTGGAAATGGAAACAAAGCATAGTCCATCATCAAGCACTTCCGTATCTCTCCGCATCTCCATCAGCGGTTTGGGGGACTCGACTACAACAGAGATGACGCACTTACAACGTTACCCAAACGTGGATCTGGACGTGGCGGCCGCCGGGGCACTGATTGATGGTTTCAGGGATTTGATCAAGCAGGCGGACCGCGACGCTGCTCTGCCGACAACGCAGCCAGGGGATTGCGATGCTGAAATCATCACTCGTGGGGCTTTTCCTTCCTTTGAATCGAAACTCTCTCTTTCTAACATAAGTTGCAGGAGATCATAGCAATGACGCCAGAGGCATCGGGGAGAGGTCTGAAGCTGGCACCGGCGACATTGCCCAATTCGAGCGGTATCTCAGGCTCCATCTGCCCCAAGCGGTCAGCGAGCGCCTTGAGGACTCACATCTTGAAATGAACGGCATGCCAGAGGCGGAGCGGGAGAGAATGGTCCGCATAGTACAAGATGCGCAAAACGAAGTCATGCGGAGCTTTCATTCGCACTTCCGGTTGGACTCGGGGCTGGAAAGGGCACATGGCCCTCGGGAAGACGAACGGTAATTATGCATCCAAGTCATCGCAAGAGCATGTATGCGCTTCAAAATGTTTGTTCTGCATGATGTTCTCCTTGAGTATGGGTTGTTCACTTACACCAAAGTTGAGTGTTGATAACCGTGGAGGAGCAACGCATCCATCGGTCATGACCATGTAACGGGGGCGAACTGAACGTCTTGTCCTCCTGTATGCTTCTTCTTGATTCTTCTGATCTAATTCACCATTTCAACAAAATACATAAACATTGTGTCCGGTAGGAATCAATGCATGCGGGAGTAGAGAAACTTCCATCTTCTACACCAAATCCCATGATGGCACATCTCACTTATACTTGGCAGTCATATCATAGGGCAGCTGGCAGCGACTGTCACTAGACCCCGCCCAGCTGACAGTCCTCAACCCCGCCATTCGGCAGAAGACGGCACCGACCGACAGAAGCCGGCGCCGGTCAGAGCGACACGACGTCAACGAAACCAAAACTACCCGTGGCAACATCCTTTTTCCTTTCGTCACACACAACAACAAAAACAAACCCTCCGTCTCCCGGTCTCGACCTGCGAATTCGCTATTCCTCGACGTCCGCGCCTCAATCCCATCGACACCTCCACCCCCGCGATACCCGAAACCATTGAATCGCAACGATCCGATCCGATCCGATCTGCGTTCCCCTCCTCAATCTCTCCCCTTCCCCCGCGCCTCCACGATTCCCTCCTCCGAGCCGCAAGATACCTCGATAACCAATATCCCCTTCGCCCCGCCATGGAAGACGTCCCGCTCGAGCATGGCTCCCTCGAGCACCTCCTCCCCCCCAGCTGGAAATCCGTCGTCACCGCCTGGCTCGCCGAGGACACCCCGAGCTTCGACTACGGCGGCTTCGTCGTCGGCGGCGACCAGCGCACCGCCACCCTCTGGGGCAAGTCCGGCGGCATTGTCGCCGGCCGCCCCTTCGTCGACGAGGTCTTTGCCCAGTGCGGCTGCGCCGTCGAGTGGCACGTCCGCGAAGGGTCGCACATTGAGCTCCGCGGCCACGGCGAGGGCGCCGTGCGCGGCAAGATGCGCGTCGCCACCGTCACCGGCCCCGCGCGCGGCGTCCTCCTCGGTGAGCGCGTCGCCCTGAACCTCCTCGCCCGCTGCTCCGGCGTCGCCAGCATGACGCGCGGCATGCTCGTCAACCTCCGCGCCGCGGGCTACGCCGGCGTGCTGGCCGGCACCCGCAAGACGACGCCAGGCTTCCGCCTCGTCGAGAAGTACGGCATGCTCGTCGGCGGCGCCGACGCCCACCGCATGGACCTCAGCTCCATGATCATGCTCAAGGACAACCACGTCTGGAGCAAGGGCAGCATAACCGACGCCGTGCGCGCCGCCAAGAGCGTCGGTGGCTTCAGCCTCAAGGTCGAGGTCGAGGTCCGGAGCGAGGACGAGGCCGACGAGGCCATCGCCGCCGGCGCCGACGTCGTCATGCTCGACAACTTCACCGGCGACGGCGTCAAGGTCGCCGCCCGCAGCCTCAAGGAGAGGTGGGCCGGCAAGAAGCACTTTTTGGTCGAGGTCTCGGGCGGCCTGACCCTGGACAATGTCGAGAATTACGTGTGCAACGGTGAGTTTATCATCCTCCTCTTCCTTCTTCACTTCCGCCTCCTCCGCCGCTGGGGTCGGAATAAGCGGGACCGAAACGCTGACGACGTGCCGCGGTTGCTGCTGCAGATGTGGACATTCTCTCAACGAGCGCCATCCACCAGGGCGTGCCGCACATTGACTTTTCGCTCAAGATCGAGGTCTAGCCGCCGTAGCCGTAATCGATTGTGTGAAGATGAAGCCAGGTGCGCCAGCCTCCATTGTGTTTCGTGGTGTAATGTGATAATGATGATGATGATTGTGCGTATGGTGCTTCTGACACAGCGAGCACGAATGCGCTTGAAACGTGTTTAAAAAACAATGATGCTATTCCTGCCAGGTCAGACCTTCAATCAGCCGGCCTGCGATGGGCATCCATAGAGCCCCTATGCCTCCGCTACATCTCATATAAGTCGGTCAACAATTGCCCCTCTAAACGTCGTTGGAGACCCGTGTGTCCATCTACTTCCCAATGAGCCCCTCGGCCATGTCCCTCAGCTTGAACTTTTGAATCTTGCCGCTCGGCGTCTTGGGGTACTCGTCCACCCAAAACACATGCTTCGGCACGAGGTGGCCCGAAAGGTGCTCCCTCACCCACGCCCTGACCGCGTCTTTCGTGATGATGCCCTTGGCGCCGTTCCCCTCCCCCTCCCCCTCCCCGCCCACGGTCCACCCCTTCTTCGCCACGACAAAGGCCGCGACGCTCTCCCCGAGCTTCTCGTCCGGCACGCCCACGACGGCGGCCTCTTTGACGCCCTCCATCTGGAACAGGCAGTTCTCCACCTCGAGCGGGTGGATGTTCTCGCCGCCGCGGATGATGAGGTCCTTGATCCGCCCCGTGATCTCCACGTACCCTTCCTCGTCCATCCGCGCCTCGTCGCCCGAGTACATCCACACCCGCCCGTCGTCCTCTCGCCGCCTCACCTCGGCCGTCTTGGCCTCGTCGCCCCAGTACCCCTCCATGACGAGGTACCCCGCCGCCGCCAGCTCGCCCCTCTCCCCGCGCGGCACGACCCGCGCCCTGTCGAGCGGGTCGACGATCTTGACGGCCGTGTGCGGCATGGCGCGCCCGACGCTGCCCGTCCGCTTCTCCAACGCGTCGTCGGGCGCCGTCATGCAGCTCACCGGGCTCGTCTCCGTCATGCCGTAGCAGATGACCAGGTCCCGTAGGCCCAGCGTCTCGTACAGCCTCCGCATCAGGCTCTCCGGCACCGAGCTCCCCGCCGCGATCCCCTTGCTCAGCCCGCGGGGCATCTCGTCCGGTCGCGCGACGTTCCCCGCCGCCAGCGCCTCCATGACGGCCACGAACATGGTCGACACGCCGTACAGGCCCGTGGCGTCGTAGTCGGCCGCCATCCTCACCGTCGCGGCCGGGTCGAAGGCCGGGCTCGGGAACAGGATCGCGGCGCCCGTCGTCGCCGTCGCCATGTACCCCAGCACGCAGCCGAAGCAGTGGAACAGCGGCGGCGGCACGACGATGCGGTCGCCCGGCACGAGCCCCATCCTCTCGGCGATCAGGCGGCCGTTGTTGAGGATCCCCGTGTGCGTCAGCATCGCCGCCTTGGGCTGCGACGTCGTCCCGGACGTGAACTGGATGTTGATCGTCTCGCCCGGGCGGAGCGGCGCGTCCGGCACGACAGGCCGGTCGGACCCGCGCAGCAGCACGTCGTACGGCGTCAGCGCCGCGAAGGCGGGGAACTCGACCAGCGGGTGCGAGGCGGCGTTGTCCAGCACGACGACGGTTTTCAGCGTCGGCACCTGCTCGCTCTCTACTTTTCCCTTGTCCAGGTCCGGCACCAGCGTCCGCACGAGGTCGAGGTTGCTCCGCCCGCGGCACGGCTTGTAGGGCAGGTCCGTCACCTTGCCGACCACGAGGATCTCGACGGCCAGGTGGCGCAGGGCGGCGGCAACCTGCTTCGCATTGAAGCCCGGGTTCAGCGGGACGAGCACGGCGCCGAGCTTAAAGGCGGCGTAGGTCAGGGCGGCGAACTCGGGGCCGTTGCCGAGGGAGACGGCGAGACGGTCCCCCTTGCGGAGGCCGAGGGCGCGTAGGGACGAGGCGAGGGTGTTGGAGAGGGCGTCGAGCGAGGCGTAGGTCAAGGTCCTGGTCGAGGCGGGCGGGAGCGGGTTTGGCGTGGAGGCCGGCGACGGCGAAGTGAGGGCGGTGGGCGCGCGGGCGACGACGGCAGGGAGGTCGCCGTGGAGAGAGACAATCTGGGAGAAGTGCTCCGGGATGGTCTGTGTGAGGAGGGGAGGCTGGAGAGAGAGAGAGAGAGAGAGAGAGAGAGAGTCAGTCTGTGTTTTGATGAGGTCGCCGTTGTCTTGTCTCTCTCAAGAGCCAAAACCATAAAGCGAAGCCAAGCTCAGCTAACTCACTCCTTGCAAGCTTGGCTCACATCCTCACCCACTGCTTCATACTCGCCTAGCAAAAAAAAAAAAACCGGATTACATACCTCACTCGGCCCCTCGCTGAAGCTCAACCCTTTATAACCGGACGAGAGCGTCCTCCACTGCCCAGCTACGCCCGCGGCTCCCGGGTACCTTGTCGTCCTCGCCGCGAGGCCGGTTGCCAGGCGTGTCAAGGCCGCCGAAGGCATCGTCGTTCAAGCGCGGTCAGCTAGCCAACCGCTTCGGGCGTGTGGAGCTTCGAGATGGGAATGAAGCCGAAGCGGTTCGATTGTTGTGTCTTGTCTCGTGTGTGCCAATGACGTTATGCTATCATGGCTCGCTCATTTCCGTTCCGGCAATCTACGAGTGAGAGCTTTCTTCAAACTTCGTGTACGACGGCCTCGTCCAATGTCTGGTATCTCACTGGTAAAACAAGACTCGGTTAGAAGGGTTGGGGGCGGGGAGAGGTTGGCCTTGAACGAATGTTCCTGGCACAAGACAAGCCGAGTCTGGCCGCTTGGCCCCCGTCACTGGTCACTTCCATTGGTGGCAGTGGCAGTGACAGTGACAGTGACAGTGGTATTGTCAGTGTTAGTGGTTACCTACCTCTCCCCCCGAAATAGGTCCGGGGTACATCCATGCCTTGGCAGGAGGGGGGAATGGGGGGTAGGTACCGATGGGATGCCGTAATGCGGAGAAGCCGTGCGGGGTCAGCACCCGCCGCGCCGACAGGGAACAACTCAAGGTATCTGTGGATTGAAAAAGGGGGCCAAGAGTCCAACAAGCGGTGACATAGGTGACCTAAGAAATCATCTGTCAGAAACATCATTCAGGGAAACATCTTCCAAAACCGCTTCATTGCTTTGCAACTGCTGAGGGGTATATGCATCGCAATACTACTGAAGGCTACAGCTGTTGGATATGATGATGATATGTATCCATCCCACAGGTCGAGTCCTGAGTTCCCACATCCCCCCCCCCCATCCCCCAAGACCATCCACATCTTCAGGCCGGCCTCGCGCCTCTGGCTCTACAGTCCTTTGCGGCAAAGGCTCTCTTCTTCTCCTTTCGTGCCAATTGACGAGAATAATGTAACTGAAATCTATGCCGAGAAAAAGAAAAGAAAAGAAAAAAACAAGCTCTATGGTGTTCCCGTTGTCCCGGGGGTATGCAAGTTCATTTCGTGCTTCCTCCCACGAGTATCAAACAAAGACAACTCGAACAAGTCGAACCCCTATTTTTGAAATATGCCCAGCCCGTGACCTGTGGGCGAGGGCGCCGCTCGAGATGCAGGTATTAAAAAGACATATGCTGAATGAGAAAATGTGTCGTCATCATCGTGCGTCGGCGAGACGTCTTACGACTCCTCGTTTTGCTCGCCAATGTGGCGGAGCTCTTCCGGCTTCCAGGTACCTAGCAGGTTGTTAGTAAAATTGGACTGCGGTGACGGGTTAAAGACACGCAAAAGCTCACCTTCAAAGTCGTGCTTGACAAAAGCCATGGGGTCGTCGTAGTCCTTGGCCCCCATTTGTTGCACGCCGGGGCTGAAGCTGGTGATGGGAAGCACCACGACGTCGCCCACCTTCTTGGACGTCTCCATGCCCGTAAAGTTCTTCCAGTCGATGGGGCCCTTGGAATTCTTCATGTCAAAGAACCGGGGGTCGTTGAAGTAGTCGAAAATGGTATCCGTCCAGACGGCGGGGCCCGTGAATTCGACCACGTTCTTGTCGATAATGTTGTCCAACTCGCCCGCCTTCTTCCGCTTCAGAGCCTCCTCCGTGATGCGGACGACAATCTCGCGCAGGACCGGGTGGCCAGGCTTCGACTGGATCGTCCACTGGCAGAACTGAATGCGGCGGCTGTACCAGTCCTTCCAGTCGGGCCGGTCGGGGTCGGCCTCGATGCCAATGACGAGGCCGACGCTCTCTCGCGGGATGCGCTCGGGGATCCACTCGAGGGCGGAGCGGATGGCAAAGGTGTCAATGTCCGAGTAGATGCCGCCGCGCGCGAGCAAGACCAGGTACCGGAAGAAGTCGGCCTTGAGGACGGCCAGGGGCAGCGCGTCGTACGCCTTGAGGACCTCGGGGACGGACGCGTACAGCAGGCGCAGCAGGTTGACCGCGACCTTGTCGGTGATGACCTCGTGGACGAAGCCGGGGTGCTGCTCGCTCCAGCTGGCTTCCTGCTCGCGGAAGTTGAACTCCTCGTCGGCGGGCGTCCACTTCCACGTCTGCCAGATGTAGGCCGGGAAGCGCGTCTCGGGGTCGTAGGGGTATTGATATGCCAGCTTGTCATACAGTGACATCTTGGACATGTCCATCATGGGCTTCTGCTTCGGCGTCGCAACCTTGGGGGCTGAGGGCTTGATGTCACCATCAGTCGAGGCCGGTGCGCTCGAGAACGACTTTTTGGCGTCTGTCGTGTCATGGTTCGAGGCTGCGACGGGTGCTTTTGCGACGGCGGGCGATTCGTGGGAGGAGGATATCAGGTAGAAGACGACTAGGAGGAACGCCGCGACGGCGACGGCTCTCCTCGGAGTGAGCATTGTAAAGTGTGTGTGTCGGTGTATGGGTGGGTATGTGCGTGTGCAAAAGAGTGTTGACTCGGAAAGGCTCGATTGGCGGCTACGAAGTCATTGAACAAACAAAGCCTCTCGTGTCGGACGGATCGCAAGAATCGGGGAGGTTCGAAACGAAAGAATGGTTGTCGAGAGGTGGAAAACGAAAGTGACGTGGTTTCCGAGGGGCGAAAGTAGGTAAGTACAAAAGACGAAAATAAAAATAAAAACCGGACGTGTCGAATCAGGGGTAAAAGGGTGTGAAGTGTCAAGGGCCGTGTGGGAAGCTCAAAGGCCCGGGGCTATGGCTCGGTGATTCCTGCGAAACCGATATAGGTCATGTCAGTTTGGGACTGATTGGGAAAACGGGGTGAAAGGCAGCAGGTTGAGCAGCCGTGTAGAGAGGAAACGACAGCGGGCGGGTAGGGCTGGCAGGTAAATGAAGTCGCTCAGTCTGCGGTAGGTAGGTAAGGTTGTCGAGTAGTAGTTGTGTGAAGGGGTGAAGGATGTCAAGGTTTTGACGTTGGAGGGATGAGCTGGTAGCGGATAGAGGGAACGTGGGGCCCGGGGACGTAATGGCAGACGTGGAGGACGGGGCAGGACGAGGAACATACTGGTAAGGGAGCCGCAGTGACAAAAGTCGGGGAGCGCCTGGATAAGGTTCCGACGAGCGATTTGAGTTGTCAAGGGTTCGCGAGTGCGACAAGAAGCCCGGCGTCGAGGTTGGAAGTCGAGGTCAGGGCAGGGACAGAGTAGAGTTTCTATCGAGGGAGGGAGAGAGAGTTGGGAGAATGTGAAAAGATTAGGGGACCCTTTTCTTCCTCCTTTTTTTTTTCTTATTTCCTTTTTTCCTTTCCAGGGTAGAGAGGCGCTGATTGGGTGGGCGGAGAGCTACACTTTTTTACTGTTGGTTGTACCTGTAGATGCGGCTGCGGCTGCGGCTGCGGCTGCGGCTGCGGCTGCTGGAGGCCACGAATTGGATGATGGCGAATTGTCGAGTTACGTGTAGAATAGTATGACGGAATGATAGGATGACGGCGAGAAGCAGGCTGGGTTGGGCTGGGCTGGGCTGGGCTGTGCTGTGGGTATTGGTGGGTTACAGTGCAGTGGCTGCAGTGAGTGCAGTGCAGTGCAGTGCAGGCTGCGTATGCCGGCGCCGGTGCCGAGGAGGAGGCCCCAATTAAGATAAGGCGCACTAGGCTAGAGCTCGAGGTATGTCGTGAAGTTTAACAAGTCCAGACTCGGGGCTCGAAACGGGGGAAACAGTTCGAGTGGGATGAGAGACTTGGCGTCTTTAATACTCGATGCACCCAGAGGGAGGGGAGATGTAATCGGTAAGCGGTAAGCAGTGTAATCAGTAAGCGAACGAGAGGGCGAGAGAGTGAATGAGAGTAAGAGTAAGGTGAGGGCGAGAGTCAGGAGTTAAAAAAAAAAAAAAAAAAAAATCACGATAGGGGAGTTGAGCAATCCCCAATTGGCAATGAGCAATCCCAAAAGCCGCTGTCGAGTGGGCTTCTTCCTTTTTTCTTCCTCCTTCCTTCCTAGCCAAGTCCCTCCCCCCCTTGTGCGGCGGGCGTGCCTTCCAAGAGTTGCCCCCACCCCCTGCCACCTGCGGATGGATACGCGGCATAGTACCTAGGTACTAAGGTACCCAAGTACCTATTCAAGCATCTCTGTACCTATGTACCTTTTCTCTAGACTATCGACTCACGACTCTTGGCCTCCAACTCCATCTCCCATCCAGATCACAAACCCGCACCAGGCCCGCACCAACGTCGGAGCTACAGATCATCGGCGCGACGTTTGAAGACGGGTTGCCGATACACCGATACTGATACTGGCGATGGCTGTTGGCGCTGACTGGACGACAACGATACGATACGACACGACCGGCTGGCCCTCGCATCAAGCAGGAGACGTGCTGCCACTACCAAAATGCCAAGCGGCGAGACAGTTGAGACGAGACATGTCAAGGCAAGACAAGCAGTCTGGACGCATGAGACAGCGTGCGTGCGCGGTTGAGCATGACAAAACGCAGCGCAGCGCAAATCAAAACAATCCGATAAGTCACTGAAAGGACCCGTATCCACAGAACATGAGCATGTCACAACCATCCATCTACCTACGATGTATGCTCTAATGAATGCTCGGGAAGTGCTGCCGAAGGCGACATCGGACTAGATAGGAATTCAGCGACGGGCTTGCATCGGCACGACGAGCTCGTGTTCAATGTGTGACTAGGCCGGATAAGCATGCCAAGCGGGCTCTCTCTCCCTCTCTTTCTCTATCTATCTATCTCTCTTCTTCTTCCCTCGTGTTAGTTGTGTGTTGTACGTACTGACGGAGACGTGAGCATCGGACATTTCACCCAAACGACAAACTTGGTCGGAACTCTATCCATCAGCTTGCCAAGGGGGAGACCCAAAAAAGGACGAAGAAGAAAAAGGAGAAGAAAGAAGTGAAGATGGAATCCCATCTCCTCAACTGTTGGCCTCTGCTCTACGGCGTTCGTCTCACCCAAGTCAATGCCAATGCCAATGCCAATGCCAATGCCGGGAACACTGGACACTGGACAGAGAGGGAGAGCGAGGAAGGAATGCGTGATGAGAGAGTCGAAGGTACGTACAGATACAGGCACAGACACAGATACCTCTCCTTTCGTTCCTGCCCTTCTTTTTTTTTTCTTTTTTTTTTTTTTTTTCTCTTCACGTCCCGAAAGACCTACCTACCTACCTTACCTACCTATCTCATCTATCATAGGTACAACGCATTGTACCCATCTATGTACCTATTTTCCACGTGTTTTCACCCAGTCCCACACCCTCACCTCAGGCGGGTACGTACCTTGGAGCCCCAATGTCGGTCGACTTTCCTTCAAGGCGCGAACCAGGCCGGGCGTCAGCAAGCTTTTGCCGATTGCCATTGTGGGTTTTTGTTGCCCATCTCAATCGGCCCTCCCTCATCTCTGGAGAGTCTCGACTGGAACCGAAAATCCAGAATCATACGCTATTCTGTGGAAACCCGCCCGTCATGCTGGCAGAACCGAGAAACCTGATGCCAGACCAACCATACGATGTACCAGACCGAACTGGATGGAGATGGAGATGGAGATGGAGATGGAGATGCCTCCTCCCGAGCCATCACCACATCAGATAAATTCGTGCGTTTCAGAAGGGAGCACCCTGGATGGGGGGCCCGTCCCGAAATAGGAACTCATCTGCAGGTCAGTCTGGTCAGTCTCCGCCGCACTCTCTGTCACTCTCGTGTCTGATAGGAGGACCGCAGGGAAGGGAGAGAAATCCCGGGAAAACGTCACCGCTGCCCGGATCTCGCCGTCTTCGTTGGCCACCGCTTTCGCGCGCGCGCACCAGCCGGCAGAACCCAGAAGACACGATCCGATCACGAGCCAACTGCCGACCCGACCATGTCGCTGTCATTGTCGACCAAGCCGCCGCCGCCGCTCTCTCTCGCTCTCCCTTTCTCTCCCTCCCCTCGTCCTCCGACGTGTGTGTGTATGTGTAGCTGTCTGCGAGAAAACAAGATAACGAACGACTTACCGTCATGACCAGGCTACCAGCAGTCTTATCGCCATCTCTTCGCATTGCATGCATTACTAGTACCACAAACGTGCCCAGAAACAACCATCCGTGCTGGCGACTTTGATCCGAACCTCCCTCTCCGTTTCGCCATGTTTGCACACATGAGATGAGACGCTCCCTTTGCTGCCGACACTGCATACCTGTACGGCACACACAACACACACAACACCAGCCGCCCCCATCCCCCCAATCCCCTTCATCGACGGTACATACGGCAGCAGCGTCTGCCCTGCTTGCCCGCGTTTGGGGCTGAGCTTCCCTCCACTCGTCTGATGTTCCAAAAGTCTAGACAATCGTCAAGTCCGCCCTCAAGAGTCGACATACGTCGCTGGCCACGCAAGCCACCTCATGGTGCGTCTCCAAACCCACGGCGCGGATGCCCCATGTCCCGGTCTCTCGAGGACGGGTTGCTGGGTCTCGGCCGTGTCTCCGTGTCTCCGTGTTGTCGTCGTCGTCGTCGTCGTCGTCGTCTTGAACATTTGACACCATTCAAGCGGACTGTCGACCAACCGCACATCTAGTCAACTGATGCGAGTGGGACACCATCAATTTCTTGGCCGAGTTGCCCCCCTCCCCCCGGTACACTCGGCCGTTCAGTTGCTCTTGTGCACCGAGTCATACCGGGGCGAACGACAGTCGATCAGCATCATTGGCCGTCCACAAGGGGTGGGTTGCCTATGATGACCTGCCGCGATCCGAAGTTTGTTGTCGCACAACGGACGATGAAGCACGGTTCCGCTGCCGATTGTCATTTCGTTTTTCGTCCACGCTCAGCAGCACCGCAACCCGGTCAATGCCTCGGCCGCCCGCAGGTTGCCGTCTACTCGCAAAGCCACTCACGAGGCCATGTCCAGGTCAATGGCAGGCACCTTTTCCTCAGACAAACACATATTGTGGTAGAAATTCGTCGGAAGGCAACCCCGTACGAACGAACACTACATACACTACCTGAAGCAGTTCATCGCTCGCTACAAGACAAGGCTGGCCTTGATCTTTCCAATGATTGTCGACCCGGGGCCCCTCCAGGCTTTCACCATGCCAAGTGGATCTCGTTCTCGGCTCCCCGCTCGACTCGACTGTTTGATACCCGTCCGTCCCAGGGTTGCGGAACCTGTCTTTGACCGGTATAACACCCGTTGGCCCGTCCTGAAAATTCCTTGGGTCTCGCGTGCCGAGACGTGCCACTCGCGGAAGGCCCCCCCCGCCTGACCGAGCGGCCATGCATAGTGCGCATCAAGTATGCAGCAGTTTTTCGTCCTGCGCCGTTCCGCCCTCCAAGCGGAGATGGGTCTGGCAAAAGCTTGCCTGCGAGCCTGAGCGTGCGTGTGTAATGCCAGCGGGTCTACTCCATGCGGTGATGGACAAATAGCCATAACACCCCTTCATCTATTATTGCCACAAGGTCAAATGAATCGGCTGGCATTGAATACATGCTTAATCTATTTCCTGCCTGTTCTCTACGGGCCGACCATGTCGGTGGCTTACGCACGGGTCTAAGGTCAAACCGTGATCGAGAAATCTCGTCTCGGTTCGATCGAGCGTCATAGTATCAGGTTCATAATCCACGATGTACATCCACCGCCACTCTCTCTCTCACACACACACGGCTCAATGACACCGGCAGGCAAAGATTCGTCTGGCAAACAGGGCGCCGCGCTACCATCGAGAAAGAGAGAGAGAGAGACGGCTATCAAGCATTTTTGCAAAAGTCCGCGTCCTCCAAGCTGGTGAGCCTGTCCTCCCAACGAGCCCTGCGGGAGGGCGGCAAAGACTTAGACGGCCGATGATGGCCGTGACCAGTCACGACGCCGCATCGCATGGACTTGCCGGATCCAGCAGTGGATCGTCGTTCCCTTCCCCTCTTTCATGGGGAAGAAACGATGAGATCTATCTCCAAGCCATTTTGGAGAAAAGACTACGGACGGTAATGGAGCAATAAATCAGACTGGTCATTCTTTGTGCTTTGTATGTAACCCCGCCATTCCGGGTCGAGCAGAACGGGCCTCTCTACCCCGCCGTCGTGAGATGGCTCCTCTCTCCGGCCAACGAGCTGTTGGCTACGTCGAGCGGTTCGTCAGCGGGATATCTGCACTCATCACCAAATCTGGCGTTAAACGGTGCAAGTAAGCTGCACGCACGTCTGTAATCACCTGTCACAGCATTTGTAAATCGGGCCGCTGGCTCACTAGTTGTCTGGCTGGCTGGCTCATTGACTGAAAAGGGCTCCTATCCTCGCACTACTGCAAGATTGCCCTACTCGCCCAACTGCATCTTGGCTTCAAATGGTAGATAAGAAGGACATTGACCGCCAGTGTTCTTGGCTGATTCCTCTACACTTGACCCCCTCGAACCGGAGCACCGGTCTTCATACAATCCCAACATGGCGCCGCATCCTTTGACAGCGTTGTCCCGAGACGAGTTCAAGACGGCGCGAAACATCGTGACGAACCTATACGGCTCCGATTCTACTCTCTTTTATCGGGCGATCTTCCTGCAGGAGCCCAAAAAGGCCGATTTGGTGCCGTTCCTCCAAGCCGAGCACGCAGGAACCATCACAGACGAGACGCCGCGACCTCCACGCCTGGCGAGGCTTCAGTACGATGTCATCAGGACTACCAGTAAGTTGCCCGAGCACACCCAGTCCGTCGTGGACTTGGGTTCGGGCAAAGAAGTCGATAGGACCGTCGCTGGGCCGCATTCCCACCCCGGTTATCTCCCGTGAGTTTCTTGCACCTAGCGAGCGGCACGACGGGCGTTCAACTGACTGCGAATAGCGACGAATTCGCGCTTTTCCAAGACGCCTGCGTGGCATCCCAGCTCTTCAAAGACGCCATGGCCGAGTTCTCCCTCCCGGAAGGCTTCGCCGTCACCATAGACCCGTGGCCATACGGCGGCCCGGACGAAGGCGAGGACATCCCGTCGTATATGCAGGGCCTCGTCTTCGCGCGCGACGCCTCCAAGGAGAACCTCGACTCAAACCACTACGGCTACCCGATCCCGATTATCCCCGTCATGGATTTCACCACCAAGGAGATTGTTCGCATCGACCGCCTCGCTACGGGCGGCGCCGGCGACGGCCTTAACCCCCGGCCGCCGTCCTCCAAACCGAGGTCTTTATTCGTCGACGCCAGATCTTCTGCCTCCTCCGAGTACGTTCCCGAGCTCCTCGACATGCCACAGCGCGCGGACCTCAAGCCCATCAACATCACCCAGCCCGAGGGCGCCTCCTTCAGGGTCCACGCCGACAACCTCGTCGAGTGGCAGAAGTGGCGGTTCCGGCTCGGCTTCACGCCGCGCGAGGGCGCCGTCCTGCACGACCTCTGTTACGATGGCCGCCCTGTGCTCTACCGCCTCAGCTACAGCGAGCTGACGGTGCCGTACGGCGACCCGCGGCCGCCGTTCCAGCGCAAGCAGGCTTTCGACCTCGGCGACGGCGGCTTCGGCCGCGTCGCCAACAATCTCGAGCTCGGCTGCGATTGCCTCGGCGCCATTCACTATCTCGACGCGCTGCTGGCCGACACGGAGGGCAACCCGACGATCGCCAAGGCCGTCGCGTGCCTGCACGAGCAGGACAACGGCATCGGGTGGAAGCACACCAACTTCCGCACGAACCGCGCCATCGTCACGAGGCTGCGCGAGTTCGTTGTGCAGTGCGTCGTCACGCTGGCCAACTACGAGTACGTTTTCGCCTACAAGCTCGACACGGCGGGCGGCATCACGCTTGAGACGCGCGCGACGGGCGTCATGAGCGTCGTGGCCGTGGACGAGGGCGCCGCGGCATCCGACTACGGCGCCGTCGTCGCGCCCGGCGTGTTGGCGCAGAACCACCAGCACATCTTCGCCGTGCGCATCGACCCGGCCGTCGACTCGTACGAGGCCGGGGCCACGCGCGTCGTCGTCGAGGAGAGCGTTCCCGTGCCCCTCGACGTTTCGACGAACCCGCACGGCAACTACTACGAGGTCCGCAAGTCGGTAGTCGAGAGGGCGCGCTGGATCGACGCGGAGCCGCGGCTGAACCGGGTTGTCAAGTTTGAGAACACGACGAAGCGCAACGCCGTGTCCGGACGCAACGTCGGGTTCAAACTGACGCCGTCGGCGTCGCAGCTGCTGCTGGCGGACGAGCGGAGCCAGGTGTCCCGGAGGGCCAAGTTCGCGCGGCACCACGTCTGGGTCACGGGGTACCGCGACGATGAGCTCTGGGCGGCAGGAGAGTTTACGAACCAGAGCATCGAGGAGGTCGGCGGGGTGTGGGACATGGTCGCAAGGGGGGACTGGTTCGGTGATGGCGGCGGCGATGGTGGTCATGGAGAGAACGGAGAGACTGGTGATGGTGGCGAGGGGAAAAGGAGCAGTCCCGTTGTCTGGAGCGTGTTCGGGTTGACGCATAACCCGCGCGTCGAGGACTGGCCCGTGATGTGAGTAACTCGTTTCCCATTCTCAAGTCCTCTCCCCCTTATCCCCCCCCCCCCTTTTGGTTTCCATGCGGGACCATCTCTCTGCTATGCTTTGTTGAGTCTTCTTCCCAACGAAGGACCGAGCTGATGATGGTCGTAGGCCCGTCGAGATCCACCACATGAACATCCGCCCCGCCGACTTCTTCACAGCAAACCCGGCACTTGACGTGCCGAGCACACGGAACACGGCGAGCGTTATTGTCCCGTGTTGCGGGCGGCAGAAGACGGACTCGGGTAACGGGGCGGACGGGGATGGCGGGGATGAGCAAAGGGTACAGAGGGCGGCATTGACGCATCTCCAGGGGCCGGGCCCGGATATCCCGGCGCGCGAGGCGGGCGCGCACGTCGAGGGGAGGGGATGAGGAGATGAGAAACCGGACGTGGAGTTGGTTGTGTGGGGACTGGGAAGCAGTATGAATGTAAACAGATGGTCCTGGAAGCACAATGCTTGTTTTCTTTTTTTTTTATCCATGAGACTGAAAGTGTGCATATCACAGCAGGTCGAGAGGTCAATCATCAAAGGGCTTGTTGCTGAAGGTCACATTACTTACTATCTCGAATAGCCTTTGCGTGCTACGTGCTTCCCTCCTATTCAACGTAACGGAATCTTGGTCCGTCTTCACCCAGCAAACTCGGCCTGGGAGGACCGGATAGTCTCCATCAAAGACGCCAGGGTGCCCCCGCCGACAATCTGGTTGAGGCCGAGCTCGACAGACCACTCGCGGCGGATGAAGTTCCGCAGCTCGACCGCCACGAGCGAGTCCAGCCCCAAGTCCTCCAACCTGGTGTTCGGGTCCAGCTCCTCGTGGTCCATCATGGTGATGTCGGCGACCTTTTGCGTAAGAACGGCGAGCACGTCCCGGTTCTCCACGGCCCTTGAAGCCCCGCCGCCACCGCCGCCGCTGCCGCCGCCAGCTCCTCGTCGTGCCATGTAGGCTCGGCCGGCCTTCCCCCCGGCGGCAGCGGCGGCGGCGATGCCGTTGCTCACGGCCATGGAGTAGTTCTGGTTCATCCACGGGAACGGCGCGGCGCCCCCGTCGACGTCGATGTCGCGGGCGGCGAAGCAGAAGGACAGGCCGAGGCCGTCATCGGCGCCGTAGAGGGCGGACGGCGCGACGATGGCGCCCTTGACGAGGGCGTGGATGTGCTCCTCCCTCAGCGTGAGGCCGAGCGACCGCCGCCAGCCGTCCTCGTCGCCCAGCGACTCGGCGACGTAGCCGATGTCCTCAACGAGGGGCAGGCAGAGGGAGCTGGCGGGGAGGCCGCGGGCCAGGCGGTATCGCGCAAACGAGTTCAGGAACGCCTGTACGCAAAAGACGGGGAGATTTAGCTTCCCTCTCTCTCTCTTCTAGACTGCTTTTTTTTTTCGAGCAACATCCCATTCTCTGATTTCCTACGTGGAGGGGAGAGATGATGAGGAACTGGAGAGAGGTTGTTACATACCGACGCTGCGCAGTAGGCTGGCTGGCCGAGGGTTCCAAAGACGCCCGTCATGGAGCTCAGAGAGACGAAGAAGTCCAGGTCCGGAAGGCGTTTGTGCAAGGTCCAGGCGGCGGCGACCTTGGGTGCCGTGATGTTTTGCCAGTCTTCAAAGGACGTGTTGCTGAAGAGGGCATCCTGCGACGAACTGGTTAACTATACGCATTTCCAATGACGACAGACAAGGGACTTGTTCTTTCTGGGGGCAGGGGAAAGGGTCAAATGGGTCACTTAGGTCAAGCAAGCAAGCAGACCATCATCATGGGTTCCCATTCATTCCACTTACTCGGAGGTAGAGCGCCCCGTGTATCACACCGCGCACGGGGGGCAGACCCGCGCTCGCGACGACCCCGTCCAGAGCGCGCGTGAGGTCCGACGGCTGCCCGACATCGCAGGCCACAGCGTGCAGACAGCCCGGGTAGGCCTCGAGCAGCCTGGCCACCTTGGGACGGGTCGCGCCGCTGCGGCCGAGGAGGAGGACGTGGCCGGCGCCGTTCCGGAGGAGCCACGCCGCCAACGAGCGTCCGATGCCGCCGGTCCCGCCCGTGATGAGATAAGTGGCCTCGGAGGAGAGCCAAGAAGAAGAGAAAGAAGGAGGAGAAGAAAGAGAAGAAGGGGAAGAAGAAGAAGAAGCCAGAGCAGGAGTCCCCAACCGCCTCCGTCGTTCGACCGGCACCGTGTCCGACGGCGAGACCGTGACGACGGCCTTGCCGATGATGCGGCCCTGCTGCAACATCCTCAAAGCCTTGGGCAGCTCCGAAATCGGGACCAGCGTCAGCGGACTCAGCGGCCGGAAGACGCCCTGCTCGAGCAGCTCGACGATGCGGTCCATGGCCCTGCGCCGCTCGGCCGGGGGTCGCCGGGAGATGTCCAGACCCATGAATGTGGCGTTCCGGTCAAAGGGCCGCATGGCCAGACGGTTGTTGGCGAGGAAGTCGACGCGTCCGATCTCGACGAAGCGCCCGCCTTCGGCGATGAGGTCCCACGTCGCCTGGAGGAGGGGCCCGCTCAGCGAGTTCACGATGACGTCCACCCCTTTCCCCTTGGTCGCCCGCAGGATATCGTCGCGGAAGTCCGCGGTGCGGCTGTCGAAGACGTCCGTCAGCCGGTAGGTCTGCCGGAGGAACTCCCGCCGCTCGGGCGTGCCGGCCGTGGCAAAGATGCGCGCGCCCACGTGCTGCGCGAGCTGGATGCAGACCTGGCCAACGGCGCCCGCCGCCGAGTGGACGAGCAGCGACTCGCCCGGCTGCAGCCCGGCCAGGGTCTCGAGGCAGGCGACGGCGGTGTAGTAGGCCGAGGGCAGCGACGCAGCCTCCTCGACGGTCAGGGCCGAGGGCACGCGCGTCGCGTGGTGGTGAGGGATGCGCACAAAGTTGGCGAAGCTGCTCTCGGCGTCCGTCGTGTAGAAGAAGACGCGGTCGCCGGCCTCGACGGACCGGACCTTGCGGCCCACGCGGAGCACCTCTCCCGCGCCCTCGCGGCCGGGCGCGTACCAGGGGATCGAGCCGAGGAGGACGAGCACGTCGCGGAAGTTGAGCGACGCCGCCTGGACCCTGACGAGGATGTCGTCGTCCGCCAGCTCCGTCTCGAGGAGCGGCGTCCGGCGGAAGTACACGGCGTCGAGGTCGCCGGTCGACGAGACCGTCAACTCGACCGCCTCGTCCTGCGGCAGCGGCTGCTCGTCCTTGGCGACGACCGCGCCCGCGCCCGCGCCCATCAGCTCCTCCGCGAAGACCTCCCTGGAGGCTTCCATCTCAGCGAGGCGTACGACGTGGATCTGTCCGTCCTTGAGGACGAGGTCCTGGTCCCGGCGGAGCAGGAGCTTTCTCGCCGGGTCCGGCCCGTCCGGGATCAGGTGCTCGACGGCGATCCTGGCCGCTGCCCTGGCCGACTGGCCCCTGTTTTCTTTGTCGTCGTCGTCGTCGTCACCGCGATCATCGTGGGCGTCGTCAAAGATGGCGCCTTCCAGCAAGACCATCATCTTGTCCGGGTTCTCGTGGCGGAGAGACCGCAGCAGCCCCTTGCCCAGGCCGGCCTCGGCCGGGGCGAGGTGCGAAGAAACCCACAGGACGCCGGCGCTCTCGACGAGCATGCCCTTCAACTCCTCGAAGCGGCTCGCCGTCAGGTCCTCGAACACGCTGCGGCGGAGCCCGTCGACGAAGATGCAGTAGGTCTCCGCGTCCGCCTGGAACTCGGAGAGTCGTTGGACTGGCGGCGGCGGCGACGACTTGAACGACTTCAACGACAACCGCTCGCCCACTTCACGAGACACTCGCTCGGCGAACTCTCGCGTCCGGGTATCTTCGTCGTTGTCGTCGTCTCCTCCTCCCCAAAAGCCACAGACGGTCACTCGGGCTGGACCTTGAAGATAGCCGCCGGTCTCGTTGTCCACACCGGCCGTCGGCTGCTTAGGCTCGGGCTTATGCTCAGGCTTAGGCCCAGGCCCAGGCCCAGGCTTATTGTCTGCATCATCTACTGCCGTGGACCATATGGCCGTGACATTCCGCTCGGGGTGGCCGGGGTAGTCCTCGACAGCGCCGTCGATGCCGGTAAAGCCACTGTCCCGGAGGGCGCGATGCCATACCTCCTGTCCGACGAGAGGCTCCCCCGACGCCCGGTACGCGTCCTCGGCGAGCCACCAGCCGGGGAGCCCGAGGTAGGCGAGGTCGAGGGGCGCCATGTGCATGCTCTCCAGCATCAGGAGGCGTCCCCCGGGCTTGAGGAGGCTTCTGACGTGCGACAGGCTCACGGCGATATCGGGCGTGGCGTGCAGGACGAGCGAGGCGACGACGAGGTCGAAGGAGCCCGGCGCGAACGCGGCCCCCTGCGCGGCGGGTTCCTTGGAGATGTCGAGCCGGTCGAACGTCACGCGGTCGGACCACCGCGCCAGCTTGGCCCGGGCCTTGTCGAAGAAGCCGGGGGAGATGTCGGTGAAGACGTACTCGGCAAAGGGGAAGACGTCGGGCGAAGACAGCGCGTCGAGGACCGGCTCGGTGGTGCCGGCCGTGCCGCCGCCGACCTCAAGGATGCGCAGCCGGGGCGTCGTCGCCGCCAGCACGCGCGCGAACCTCGCCATGGCCTGGTTGCCGCGCCGGAAGGCGGCCTCGTCCTGGTAGTGCCGCCAGAGCAGGCCGTCCTGCATCATCAGCTCCAGCGACTGGACCTCGTTACGCATGATGGGCACCAGCTGCTCGCCGATGATGCGCAGCAGCGTGCCGGCGGGCCCGATGGCGTCCGCGAGGGGTCGGAGGGAGGCCAGGGACAACGGGGCGCCGTCAGTAGTAGTAGTAATAGTAGTAGTAGTATCAGCAGTAGTTGTATCAGTAGATCCTTGGGCAAGACTATGGGAAAGACCAGGCCATGTGCTCGCGAACTTGCGCACGGCGGACCTCATCTTGATGAGGTGCGACGGCAGGTTCGTCAGGTCGTCGTCGGCCGTCTGCGGCAGCGCCAACGCCATGTAGCCGCAGGCGACCTGGTTCCCCAGCCGCCGCTTCTCGAGCTGGTCGTGCTCGAGGGAGAAGTCGGCCGAGAGCATCGTCGCCAGGGCGCCACCGTCGACGAGCCCGACGTGGGGCACGAGACGCTCGGCGTAGCTGGCGGGCATGCCGGCCACGATGCTCTCGGCCGTCGGCTGCCGGACGCGCTTGATCGTCGCCCTGTCGATCTCCAAGACGGGGATCCTGGCATGTCCGGGATCACCGGCGTCGTCAAGGAGGGACCCCTGGAAGACGACGATGCTGAAGTCCATCCGGCCGTTCTGCCGGCTGTGGTCGAGCACGCGGCTTACGACGGTGAAGGCTTGGCCGGCCTCGGCCCGAATGCGGTTCGACACGCGGAGCCGCGAGACGTTGGTCGGCACGTAGACGCCCCTCACGCCGTCGGCGCGTTCGTGGAGGATGTGGATGCCGTGGAAGAAGGAGTCGAGGGTGGGCGGATCGACGGTCACGGGGGAGAGGGAGAGGGAGTGAGAAGACGACGGGGGCGTCAGGGCATCCGCGCGCAAGACGGTGACGTGCGTAGTGACATCGTGGTCCGGACCCTCCCACAGCTCCGTCATGGTCGCGAACTCGGGGCCGTACGCCGTGCCGGAGCCGGCCGCCGTGCGGTACTCCTTGGCCGGATCCAGCCTCGTCGGTCCGGGGCCTCTGTTGTTCTTCATCATCAGGCGATCGAGGGCCTCCTCGGCCTCGGAGACGACGAAGCTCCTCGGGCTCAGCGGCTCATGATCGACCGCGATGCAGCCGCGGCAGTGCGAGGTCCAGCCGTTCTCTTCCGACCACGACAAGATGTCGAAGCTCCAGCCCGGCGATGACGACCTCGCCGCCGAGCTGGCGTCGTTCCCGGGGTCGAGCGGTCTCAGCTTGGTGGTCACGTCGACGCGCTGGTCCTCGACAATCTTCAGGCTCCGTCTCACGGTCAGCTCCCTGATTATCATGCTCTCCGGTGTGATGTTGCTGCCGCTTCCGCTGCCGCTGCTGCCGCCACAGCCAGTCGCAAGCGTCGTGGTGACGGTGCGCACAGCCTCGAGGGCCAGGGCCAGGAAGCCGGTGAAGGGGAACAGGACGTCGCCGCCGACGACGTGGTCCCGCAGCCACGGCAGGTCGTCCATCGTGAAGACGTTGCGGAACGAGTGCTCGTCCCCCTCGCAGTGCGCCGTCCGCCCGCCCAGGAGCGCGTTGTACGGCGTGCCGCCGAACAGCTTCTGCGCCGCGATGCGCGGCCGCTGCAGGTAGGTCGTCTCGTGGTTCCAGGCGTAGGCGGGCAGGTCCGTCACGAGCTTCGCGTTGTACCGCGTGGTCTGGTTGATGTGCTCCCACTTCAGGTCGTCGTCGACGACTCCTCCCGCTTCGAAGAGGCGGCTGGCCAAGTCCAAGAGGGCTGCAACGGGGGGGGTCCCTCGCTGCAACGAGGCGAGATACGGCACCTGAGCTGGTGCTGGTGCTGGTGCTGCTGGTGTTTCTGCTGGTGCTCCTCCTCCATCATTCAACTGGGGAGAGTTACTTCGCAACAGGACATCGATAGTCTGTCGGACGGGACCTCTGAGCGCCGGATGAGGCCCAACTTCGACTAGGAGGTTGGCATGTTTGCCCTGCTCGCCGTGACGGAGACTCATCAGCCGTTTGAGCGCGTCCGAAAACCGCACCGGCTGGACGAGATTGCGCACCCAGTAGGAAGCGTCGATATCCGACTCGACTTGGCCGGTAACGGAGGAGACAAAAACCGCCCGAGGGTGGGAGGAGGCGTCCGCCGCCGGTCGAGCGGCCTTTCCCGGCCCAGGATCCACACTCGGACCCGCACCCGCATCCGGACTCGGACCCGCATTCGGACCCAGACCACGGCAGTGAGGCTCGATCAGAGCCCTGTACGAGTCGGCCACCGTCTGCATGTGATGGGAGTGATACGCAACGCCGACCTTGAGTCTTCGGGGGTTCAGCCCTTGCTGCTCGGCTCGCTCCTCAACGGCCTGGAGGGCCTCTTGGTCTCCGGACAGGGTGACGGACGAAGGGCTGTTCACGGCCGCGACGGTCACCCTGCCACGATCGTCGTCCGGTCCAAGAGTCTCGGCCACGAGCCTCTCGGCGTCCTCCTCTCCGACGCCGATGGCGACCATACCTCCACGGAGCAGCGCGGCATCCTCCTCACGCGCGGCCGCCTGCAGAGCGACCACTACCCGGCCGCGGTAGTACGCGAGGGCGACCGCCGTGTCGAACGAGACGAGGCCCGCGGCGAACGCGGCCGCGATCTCGCCGCTGGAATGCCCCACCACGACCGCCGGTGCCACGCCCCATGCGCGGAGAAGCCGGACTAGGCCGAGCTGGACGATGGTGCACGCCGGCTGGGAGATTTCCGCGTCGTCGATGCGCGAGTCGTCCCCCGACCGGGCCAGCTCCTCCTCGATCGACCACGGCGCTCCGAGTTTCGCGAGGCACCGCGACGCCTGTTCCATGGCGGTGGCGAAGGGTTGAAAGCGCCGGAGCCCGGTGGCCATACCTGCATGTCTGTACAAGTTTGACACAAATCAGCCTTCTTCTTCTTCTGAATCTTTTTCTTCCTTCTCTTTCTCTTTTTTCCCAATCAAAGAACACTGAGCCGCCGCCGTGTACGAGAAACTTGACTTACTGAGCGCCTTGGCCCGTAAAGACCAGCCCGGGGACAGGCACATCTCCTTTCAAGCTCGGTCCGCTCCGTTTCGCCGAGACATCGGCGGCAATCTCCAGCAACCGCTCTCGCAGTTCGTCTTGGGACCGGGCCACAATCGCCCGCCGGGACTGCGCGAAATGCGTACGTCGCTGGCCCAGCGTGAAGCTGATGTCCCGCAGCAAGTCATGCACGTTTTTTCGGGCTTCGTCCGAAGCTAGATACTGGACGAGAGAGGCTGCGTAAGCGCTCAGGCTCGACCTCGACCCAGCAGAGAGGGCAAAGACCCGAGGTGTCTCGTCCGGCTGGCCGAGGCCATCATCGTTCACTTGGCTGTTGTTGGGACGGTCGTTGTTACTCTCAGGGGCTTGTTCCAGCAATATGGCCGAGTTGGCTCCGCCGAGTCCTACACGTCGTCAGCTACTACTGCTACTACTGCTGGTATTTCTGCTGCTGCTGCTGCTGCTGCTGCTGCTGCGTGGATCATGCTTGATATCATGCCCCATCATCAACAGAGCGAAGAGTCCAACTTCTAATCTTCAGTCCTAGTCCCCTATCTTACCGTAGTTGGTCACACATACCCGCCTGGGAGACGGAGACGACTCGGGCCACGGCATCGCCTCTTTCAGCACCCGTAGTCTGTCGGAACCACTGGCTTCCAGGATATCGGGGTTAAGCTTTTCAAAGTTGGCGTTGGGGAGCATGACCCCTCGCTCGAGCATCATCGTCGCCTTGATGAGTGAGAGGAGGCCACTGGCGCCTTCGAGATGTCTAGACATGGTAGAAAAAGGAGTCTTCGTCAGCAAAAAGCGCACCATTCCCCCATCTCCCACTCAACTGATAACTTTGGAGGCATTAAACGAGGAAAGCCGCAGAAGATGACATGATTTTTTCCTGGTGTCTTTTTTTTTTTTTTGAGGACACAGACTCACCCTATATTCGACTTGACGGAACCAAGATAGACCGGGTCGGATGTCGATCGTGGACTCGCGTACACCGAAGCGATGGCGGCCGCGTCAATGGGATCGCCAACCGCGGTGCCCGTGCCGTGTCCCTCAACGAATCCGGTGTCCTTGGGATCCAGCCCGACTTCTCCGTGGACGCGCCTGGCCAAGGCCTCCTGGGCTTCTTGAGATGGCATCGTAATGCCACCGGTTATCCGGCCTGAATGGCTCGCTGCGGTCTAGAAGAAACGTCAGGTGAGTGATGGTCTGTGGACAAGTTCAAAATTCCACGATGAGATGACAGCAACACGACACGGAGGGAGGCTTTGTGTCTTTATCTACAGGGGTTCTTCCACAACGCAACGACAAGAAGACTGATATACCCTTTCTGAGAGACAACATGAAAGAATGAAAGAAAGAATAAGACGAAAAGGGGAACAACAAATAGACTACAAAAGGTGCATGACTTACGTTGCGGATGACGGCGCGTACGGTGTCGCCATCGGCCAACGCCGCAGCCAACGGCTTCACCACAAGACAGGCACTGCCTTCGCCCCGTCCGAACCCGGAGGCCCGGTGGTCGTAGGAAAAGCACTTCCCCTCGGGCGACAGCACGCCGACGGTGTCGAGCATGGACCATAGCTCGGGCCCATTCAGGAGGTTCGCCGCCGATACCAGGGCGGCCTCGCACTCGCCGAGCCGGACGCTCTGGCACGCCAGGTGGAAGGCGTACGAGCTGCTGGCGCAGGCCGTGTCGACGGCGGCGCTTGGCCCGCGCAGGTCGAAGAGGTACGAGATGCGGTTCGCGAGCATGCACCCGGCGGTGCCGCTCGCGCTGTACGTGCTCGTGGTCAGGAGGTCCTCGGCCGCGTGGCCGGCGTACGTCGACCCCTGGTGCGCCGCGAAGACGGCCACGTTGCGCCCGGCGACGTCCCGGAGCGTCCACCCGGCGCTCTCCAAGGCTTCGAAGGCGCACTCGGCGGTGATGCGCTGCTGCGGGTCCATGGCCTTGGCCTCGTCCCGCCGGACGTTGAAGAAGCCGGCGTCGAACGCGTGGATGTCGTCCGGCATGAAGTGGCCGCCCCGGGCGTGGATGTAGCCCGGCTTCTCGTGGTCCGGGCAGTAGTATGCGTCGTGGTTGAAGCGGGAGGATGGCACCCGAGACGATGCGCACCTCGCCTCGGCCAGGAGATCCCACAGGCCGGATCGCCCGACGACGGGAGCCCGGTAGGCGTACCCGACGATGGCCAAGGGTGAATGGGCGGCCTTTTGTTGCTGGCCGCCGCCTCCGTCATGGCTGATGATTGGGGTATTGGGGATTGGGTTGGAAGAGTGGCTCCGCGTCATTTTTGCGGCCGGGTCTGAAAGCTTGAGATGAATGGAACGGAAAAGGTAGACTTGTATGCATCACACGCGTTGGGAGGGGGAAGGGTTGGACTTTGAGTACTCGCGCAATATTGATCACGGGGAGCCAGCAGATCGACATGGCTGGAACCACCACACACATCCACACACATGCGCGAAACGTGGCATTGGCAGCTTTCAGTTTCGTATTCACCGGCGGCAGTCGAATGACCCGGGATCCCTGCCGGGTCGGGTCGGCACTAGCGCCGCCCGGCATCCCGCCGGGCATCCCCGGCCGGCACCCGGCTGTCGAACTCCGTTTCCTCAGTCTTGTAAGTCATTCCCTCCAATCATTGCCTTTATCATGTTTAGTGATCTCCCGCCTCAGCTGCAATCTCTACGCTTTGTCGTATGGATTATCGAGTCATTATCTTTTGTTTGCTTCCGAAACTCACCAGCTGGGCCCTTGCTACGCCAACCAGCTTGTGTCATGTCTCGATGATGTAAAACCCAAAATTGAGTCCAAACAAAAGTTATTGTATATAGAGTTTACAAATTGCCCGAATTCTCTGGCGAAAATTTATGTGCTTCGGTATCGATTTTCTTTCTGTAGAGAAACAATAAAAAAAAGACATTCATGATTATCGTCATGCTTTTCGAACATGTTTCTTTCCCTGTAGGCCAAAAACTGGAGAGGCAACATCATCACACCAAAAGGCAGATTGCTCCCTCTTTGCACGACCTGCTACAGGTATGCCTCAAGCGACAGACGGCTCTCAAAACATGAACATGTTCACGGCGCGGGTTGACCTAGAGACCTTGGAGGAGATCGCCGAGGGGTGCTCCGTCTCCGTACACGCCATCGAGGACGTCTGCGAGTGCACCGCCCTTCAAATGGGGACCATGACCGAATCCATGATGCATCTCAACCGGTACAAGCACTCTGCCGTCTTCTCCATCGCCCCGTCGGTTGACTTGGAGCGCCTGGCTTCTGCGTTGGAGGAGCTGGTGTCCCTGAACCCGATCCTCCGTACCAGGATCGTCGACACCAGCCGCCGGGGGCTTCTGCAAGTCGTCCTGCGAGAGCGGCACGAGGTAATCTATTCCTCGCTGCCACTCGGCGAGTTTCTTGAGGGACAAAAGAATCGTTCGATGGGACTGGGCACTCCTCTGCTCCATAGCGCCTTTGTCGGTGGTGGTGGTGGTGGTGGGAAACTGGTTCTCACCACGCACCACGCCATTCGGGACGAAACATCCACAGTCCTCGTGCTCTCCGATCTCGCTCGTATTTATCACGGCCAAGAGCCCGAACCACACGTGCCGTTTAAGGAATTCGTCGCGTTCTGCCGCGGCATCGAGGAACACGAAGCGCGGGCCTTCTGGGCCGACTCCTTCAAGGGTGAGAGCGCTGTTTTCCCCACGCCGAGGGCGGCGAGAACATCCACAACTTCCCTTTCCGAGCCCTTTCAGAGACAACGCAAGGAATTGCCCTTGCCGTCCAGTGTTCCGCTCTCCCAGCTTCCGGCATACATCGAGGTCGCCTGGGCGCTGACGGCGAGTGTCTACACCAACGCCCATGCCGTCGTATACGGGCTGGTGTTCTCGGGCCGGACACCGTCCTTCAAGTCCACGATAGGCCCCACGGCCGCCGTCGTGCCCGTTCAGGTCCTTGTAGACCCGTCATCAACCGTCCAGGTACTGCTCAAAGAGAGGATGGCCGCAAGGAGGCGGCTGCTCAACCACCCGGCGCTGCAGTACGGGCTGGGCAACATCCGCCGGGTCAGCCGCGACGCCCAAGTCGCCGCCGGCTTCCAGACCCAGCTCAACATCATCCCCCAAGCGCGGCCCCTCGCCGCCGATTCGGGCGTGCTGCGGATGGAGGAGGCCTTCGAGGTCGACGCGCAGTTCGCCCTGTCCTTGAACTGCTTTCTCCACGCCGACAGGGTCGTCTTCGAGGCCGACTTTGATCCGGCGACGTTGCCCGCGAGCCAGATGGGGAGGATACTCCGGCAGTTCGTCTTCACGCTCTCGTGGCTGTTGAGAGTGCCGAGGGAGACCACGACGATCAGACAGTTCTCGCCGCTGAACCCGGGAGATTTGTCGGAAATCCTGGATTGGAATCGAAACGTGCCGGATTCCTCGGACGAGTGTCTGCACCACCTCTTCAAGGCTCGGGCCCGGCAGCAACCGTTGGCCCCGGCCGTGGTCGCCCCGGATGGCACGCTGACGTACGGCGAGCTGGACGCCATGTCCGACAGGCTGGCTCACCACCTACGTCTGCGAGGAGTCGTTCTGGAAAAGAAGGTTCCTCTGCTGTTTGGGAAGACGATGTGGTCCATCGTGTCATTCCTGGGTGTGATGAAGGCTGGAGGCGTCTGCGTCCCGATGGATCCGTCTCATCCACGCCAGCGAATACAGGACATCATCACGAGATGCCATGCATGTTTGGTTTTAACGTCGAAACATACGGAGGCTATCGTCGTGGACTACATACAAACACCCGCAGTCGAACACTTCACCGTCAGCGCGGACTCGCTCGGGGCCCTTCCCAGTCATACATCCTCCCTCCCCCCACAGGAAGAACAACCTTCACCGGCGAATGCTGCGTACATCCTCTTCACCAGCGGGAGCACCGGGAACCCCAAAGGCGTCGTCCTCGAGCATCGAAACCTGGCTTCCACGCTCACCCACTACGGCAGGCGGGTGGGCTGGGAAGCGAACGGCGGCTGTCGCGTGCTCCAGTTCTCCTCCTTCGTGTGGGACACGCATACCTTCGAGGTCTTTGGCACCCTGCTCTGGGGCGGTTGCGTTTGCATGCCCTCCGAGTCTCAGCGGGCCGATATCGAATCCTTCATCTGCGACAAGGCCGTTGAATGGGTCATCCTGACGCCCACCGTCCTCCGGACGCTCGACGCGCATGCGCCCCAGGTGGCCACGGTGAGGACAGTCGTGTCGTGTGGCGAGCCCGTAGACGTCTCCGCGGTGCGCGACTGGAGTAGCAGCCCTTCCCGCCGCTTCATCAACGAGTACGGACCTTGTGAGGTCTCCGGGCGCTGTACTCTGACGGAACTCACCATACATTCGCCCTTCCTCGAGAGTATTGGCAAGCCCGTGGACTGTGCCGTGTGGATCGTGTCGCTGCAAGACCCGACACAACTGGCCTCTATCGGTTAGTAAAGGGTTCTTTCTATTCTAACCTCTCCGGGGGCGATGGGGTCACAAAGAACGTTTCACTGCTGACTTTTCCCCCCCTTTTTTAATAGGCACGATGGGTGAGATAATCGTCCAAGGGCCCGGCGTCGCTCGGGGGTATCTTGATGATGAAGCCCTCACGACAGCTTCCTTTGTCTCCCGACCCTCATGGCTTCCTCCAGATCAGCCACGTAGTGGCAGGGCTTGTCGCTTCTATCGCACCGGCGATACGGCACGATACAACGCAGACGGGAGCATGACATTTACGGGAAGACGAGACGGGCAAGTCAAGATTCGAGGCCAGCGGTTCGAGCTCGGAGAAGTGGAACGGGCACTCGTCCGCTCGGCGGGCGTTCGCGAGGCCGTCGCCTGCGTCCAGCCATGGCGTGATAGTGGCAACATTCTCACTGCTGTGCTGTCTCTGGACGATGCAGATTCAGAACTCGAGGGCGGCACAGGAGAACAGCCACTGAGGCAGGTCTCCGTGCCTACGGGATATGATCTCTCCCGGCGCCTTAGGGGTATCAGGGACGACGTGGCTGCCCTCCTCCCCTCTTACATGGTCCCTGAGGCCTGCTTGGTAGTGCCAGGCATGCCCTTGACGACGTCGGGGAAACTCGATCGCGCATCGGTCATCGCCTGGGTCCAGTCGCAAGACATGGAGGCGGCACGAGCTGCCTTCCAGCCTGCGTCCGCCGACGACGTGTTGACGGCACCAGCGTCTGACCGCGAGAAGCTGTTGCAGTCGGTCTGGGCTTCCGTGCTGGACATACCCGAGCAGGGGATCGGACGTGAAAGCAACTTCCTGGCCCTCGGGGGAGACAGCATCGCCGCCATGCGAGCAGCCAATCTTCTCCGCAAACGCGGTCTTGTTGTGCCCCTACAGGCCCTGGTCCAAAGTTCCAACCTCGCTGCGACGACGAATCATTGTGAGGCCGTCACGGAGTTGCCCAGGCCAGCCGCCGCCCCTCTTCAACCCGATGACACTCCCACGGTCCAAGATCTTCGGGTTGAAGGGTTTTCCAGTACCGATATCGAAGCCGTTGCTGAGGCAACAGACGCACAGGCGTCGATGGTTGCGCTGGGAGAGTTGGACCCCCATGCGTTGGTATTGAAAACCGGCTTGATGTTCGAGCCAGGCGTGGACAGGACCCGGATCGAGCACGCGTGCCGACAGGTCTTGCAGCACCACGGGGTCCTGCGGACGGTTTTCGTTCAGAGGGGACCTAAGCTTTATCAGGTTGTTCTGAAGCACCCGAGAAACTCGCAGATTCAGCCAGATGACGACGACCGGTCGAATTGTCAGCACGACGATATCTTGCCACGGTTCTACGTCGCCTCCGACAGCCAACACTCCTCATGCTACCGCCTCCGCCTCGAGATCCACCACGCCCTGTACGATGCCGTATCCCTGGGCCTGGTTTGGAAAGACATCGCAGCTGCGTATGCCGGGCGGAAGCTCTCTGACGGAACGTCGTTTCTTGAATGGGCCGGCCGGCTCGCCCGGCTGGATCACTCGCGAGCAAAGCGGTTCTGGAGAGAGGCGCTGCAGGGTTCTCGCCTGACGTACTTGGTACCGCCGCGCCAGGCTCCCGGGACGATCAAGCAGGTCACGCTCCGGGTTTCTCTCCGATCGCTAGAGGTGCCCGGCGTGACGACCGCAAACCTCTTCGCGGCCGCCTGGGCCTTGGTGATGGGTCGAGAGGCCGGCACGCAGGACGTCGTCTTTGCCGAAATCCTCGCCAACCGCTACAGCCCGTCGGTCGACGTGGACCAGGAACACGTCCTTGGGCCGTGCATGAACACCAACCCCGTGAGGGCTCGGTTCGACTCGAGCATGACATTCATCGCGGTGGCTACCCGGCTGCAGGAGCAGTCCCTTGCTGCCGCCCCGTTTGCCTACCTCGGTTACCGGACGATTCAAAAAGACTGCACCGATTGGCCTTTGGACAGCCTTTTTGGGTCCGTAGTCAACTTCCAGAGCCCCAGAGCTGTAGGGAACGAGGACTTCGACCTGGGAGACTCGGCCACGGCTCGGGTCATGCCGCCGGCCGCCAGTCCCCCGTCGAGCTCGTCCGCCTTGTGGACGATCGCGCGTCCAGCTGATGGTGAACTCGTAGTCATATTCAACTTCTCGAGCGCTGCCTTCGACGAGGCAAAAGTAAGAGGGTTTGCGGAAGAGGTCAGGGAGTTGTTGGAAACCAAGCCGACCGACATCAGTCCATGGACGTCCGAGGCACGTAACGGCTCCCCAAGCCCGGTTCCTGAGAGACCAGTGCCGGCGGTCTCTTCCTCCACACCGCCTAACGCGAGACAGAACCTTTTAGACGAGGCTCCTGAAGAAGTACGTCTTGTGGCCCTGGAAGCATGGAGAGCAGTTGGCCTGGAAATAAAGGAGGATAATGCGCCTCTTTTTGCATGTGGGGGTGACACTGTTACGGCGTTGTTGTTATCCCTGCAATACCGTCAACAAGGTTACGATCTTAGCATTAGAGACGTGTTAACACATCCGTCACGAAAAGCCCAGGCTCAATTCCTGTGTCACAAGTGTCAGAATGGAGGTTTGAAAGGCGACCTAGCGAAGGGCACTGGGCTGACTAGAAAGGCCTAGATGTAGTATGTCGTATAGCTAATAGGTAGACCTAAACTTAGACCTAAGAGAACTAAACCACTGAGGTGATTTTACTTTCCTATGGCCCCCATGTAGGTATAAGCTGTCCACACGCCGGAGTGGGGCCGGCCACCGTGTTTTCGGCCGCCGTTCCGTATCCGTAAAAAATGGAGACTCGTTCGGCCGCATGCTAGAGCTCTTTTCTTTCTATCGCCACCTAGAAGAGAATTTTTTGATTACTGTTGTGTTATTTAACTTTTTTTTTGTCTTTCCACCCCGAAATTTAAAACTGAGACAGGCAAGGCATGGTCCATATATCTCACCTGTGGCATCCCGACCAAAGTTCCGGATGCCACAACGACCCGCTCTGCATGGGGGTTGGAAGAGCCAAAGGAACGACAAAGTTTATACAAGTCAACTCCGATTCAAACACTAGATTCTTCTCAACGACAGGCTTTCCAATCCCACTGCCTGTCCAGCAGCAGAAGGAAAGAAAATAGTTGTTGTATGCTACGCCCATGTTCCAGGCTTGTTTCGGTTTTCTTTCCTCATCTTTGATTCTCGGCGGCAAACATCGACGATGACCATGCTACCCCCGAATCCCATCCTTGAGAACAAGGAACCGATACAAAGTCCGACGATGCGAGTGCCGGCTTGGCACCCTCCCCCCGGAACTCCGCCTGATGATCCTGGATGCCCTTACGCAGCTCCCACGCGGCTGGGCCGCCCATGCTTCGGTGTGCAAGGAGTGGCAGGCCGTGCTGGAGAAGGATACCTTTTAACGACTCAAGCTGCGGGTCTCGTGCCTAGACAACGTGGAAAACGTGATCAGCCCCCAGCGGTCCAGGCTCGTCAGGCACGTCTGGCTAAACATCGAGCTTCGGCCCTACACGTGTCAGAACTGTCACCTGACCGAAAGCTATTCGTGGTGGTGCGCAAACAACGCTGTCATCCGATCGGCAGTCCGGAAACTCTTCTCCATCCTGTCTCGGTGGCCCTCGGCGGACGGGGCCGGGTTGTCGCTCGAGCTAAGCGCGCAGTCCCCCAGCGACAAGGAGCACTACTTCAAGAACCTCTACTTTGGCGGCCAAGGCGAGGACGAGGACTTCGAGCACGACGATCGTCCGGGTCGTCGTTCCCCTCTGAGCGACAACCTCATCGAGTCACACTTGCCACAGTCACTCAAGCACTTATCTCTGTTTCAAGATACCAACGAAAGATACATTGCATTGATTCGGGAGGGCTTCCTGCCCCATGGCCTTGGACCCGACTCGGCACGAGCCGCGTCGCCCGCAGTGGGCGCTGCTCTAGCGGAACGAAGCCTCGGCCTCGAAACCCTTTCCGCCACGTTCATCGTCGAGGCCAGGGACTTCTTCCAGTCTTGTCGGCCAGACTGGGTCTGGGAAGGCCTGACGTCGCTGGTTCTCACGTCGAGGGTGCTCACATCCGCAGCCAACCGCGAGGACGTCACGGAGCTCTTGCGGATTGCCGCAGCGGCTGCGCTTTCCATGCCGAGACTGCACACGATGGTGCTGTGGAACGGCATCCGAGGGACGGCCTGCAAGTTCTCCTATCGCGCAGAGTCTGGTTGCGCTTCCATCGGTTGGCGTGGCACATGGGACCTCGGACTGGAGGATGAGGTGGTCGACGCTTAGGGCAAGGTGGCTCATAAGCGTACTGGACTGGATATTGGCGTCATCCACGAGCCTCGTTTAGTAGAGAGCGTCGACTGCCATGTCGACGCCATCGCGCTCTTGGGTCTGCCTTGCGGGGTTGTCGATCCTATCTCGTTGTTGCAGATGCAGAGAGAAGCAGTATCGAGTTGGCGGGAAGGTTGGACGTAGTAGCTTTGCGCCAGATTGTTTTCTCGTAATTGAATATCTTACAATCAAGGGGGGGGGGGGGGGGGGGGGGGGTTCCTGGCAGCTATTTATCAGTAATCAGAAATGTACTTAACCAAAAGCAATCCCACGTGTGAGTCGTGAGTGAACTTGGTATTACGGCCTAGCCCAGGCCATGATGTCTACCGACCGTTGCCCCCTTTTCTTCCGAGCTTGTTTATCCGGGCTTGCCAGGTCAATGATCGAATTACAAGACTGCTCACAATGAGCAATCGAAGCCCGACGAAGCCACAATCTCAGAGACTGTCTGGTTGGAGCAGCAGCTCTGAAACGCATCGAGTCTCGCAACATTACAGAGGTCTCCTTCGAGCCTGTCCCCGTTCCCAGTGCAACACCTTTTCCCGGCCTCTATGTTGTGCCCCACGCCGTTCTGGGTGGGGGGAAGACAGGTGCAGAGCCCAGCGACCATGTTGGCGGTTTGCAGAAACAGGAAGCCGACTGAACCGGAAGTCCTCATTGCTGCTTTCAGTCCGTGGACGCGTCGTAGGTTTCCGGGGTGGTCTAAGTGAGAGTAGAAGCGTATCAGTTTGGCAATAACCTAGCCTTCAAGTCAAAGACATACCTTGAACGACCTTTTGGAGGTGTCGGCGTACTTTGAGAGGGAGGGGGAACTCAAGATCTTTTCAATTTTTTTAGCGGCGAAATGGCCACGGTGGATTCTGTGCATTTGACAGCCTAGGGACATCCCCTCGTGTCATTTGAACAATATATCTGGGGAAATATCTTCTTGTAAGAGATGCAAAGCCTCATCCATGAGTCATTAGATTGGTTCCAATAATAGAAGTTGATTGACTGGGTTGCATCATTCCATATGGTTCCAGCTGTAACAATAACAGCGTTCGATCTGCATGTTACAAACTTTTCATTTTATTAATATCCGGGACCTGGGGGATATAAGATGTACATCACTGTCCGCAATCAATAGTCTTGGCTCTGCAATCACAGCATTGACTTGATAACCAACTCCAACTGATGCGCAGTGTTAAAAACAACCACGTGGAGGAGGCTCTGTTGAGACAACTAAGAGACTTGAAGGGCTTTTTATTTGTAAGCTTGGTCACGGAATAGACTTGCTTAATCCCCAAGTTTTCCCCCGCTCATATCGGTTCAATTTTTTTCAAACATTTATGCAGTCTTCAGTGGTATTGTCAATGTCATGAAAGTATTTACCCAGCACACAGTGCCTCCACATGATACGAGGCTTTTCCCACCATGATACCTTCTAGAAAGCATGTGGCCACCTTGCCTCCAAATAACGGGGAACTTTCACGAAGAACAAGTGATCTTGAACGACCCGCGGTTGCCAATCTCCCAACACTGCTTCGTGTTCAGGTCGGCGGTATCGTCCGAGGAGCAACCGTCGCCCTTGTAGACCGTGACTGGAAACACAATTAGTTAGCTAACCATGGTTTTACCCTTCCGGAGGTCCCTTTGGACTCACGATAGCACGGGTGGTGTCTGGTGTTCTCGATGGTCATCCCGCGGTTCCCCTGAGTCGAGTAGCAGATGCCCTTGACGTACCAGCCAGGGAGCTTGCCGCCGGTGCAGGACCCGTCGTTGAAGAGGTTAACAGTGAGTCCCCTCGTGGGGGCCGCTTCAATCTCGGGATTGGAGGGGTCCATGAAGGAGGAGAGGATTATCATAGCGGGCGTAATTGGGAGTCTCATGTTTTCTGCCAAATACGGAATACTGTTTCTGGGTGAGGGGAGGTATTATTGAGTGCTGATGTAGGTAGCGGCGGGGTGACTTACTGTTGTCAAGAAGATTCGTTCCATTGAACATCTCCGGTCTCTGCCAGCTTTTATAGGCATCAGAAGGCCCAATCTTCTTCGACAAATGCTGAGAGAGAATGAGGCCCCCGGTGACTGCAGAAAGAGCTGAAACCCAACCAGACGCAACTAGATAATACATCTGCTCCACGATAGGACACGGCATGTCCGTGGTAGTAACCTCATTGAGGCCTCAAGAGGGGAACCCTGAGATTTTGATCGTGCATGATTGGCTTGGCGCTATCGTCTTGCCTGTGTATGACAGCGCAGGCAGCATGGCCCGCGATGATGACAGGCTTTAACGACCAAGCATCATATGACACGGGCATCTGAGAGCGAGACACGGAGTATTCAGAAGTTGCTGAGAGGTGGAAGAGCAAGCCATGATGCGGTGGCCTACGAAGAATTATCTGATCGCAGCGTCGTTGTGCATGACGATGCAACCTTTCTGAAAAAGTGGATGGGCTGCGGCTTGCGGGCGAGACTGACAATTGCCTGCTGTTCCCAACAAACAGTCGTCTTCCTGATTGCAGATATAACAAACAGGACGCAGGATCTTATGTTTCTCTCAGCCACGTGTCGTCAACTTGTTGCAGCAATCCGTGGTGCATGTGAATGTCAGTCGCGACATTCAAGCCTACGACATCGCAAGAATCACCTTCTCTAGATAGGTAATTCTGTGATCACACAAAACTCCAAAACGGGGGCGTAGAGACTGGTACTCACTCCTCAACTCAGGTCGCACATATGTGGTTTTATCGCTTCTGGCAACTCAAGGGGTGTCCGTAGCAAAGCAGTTGCTTACGCTGCATGAAACCAATTACTACTCTCGGCACCAGCTTCAAAAGCCGGTCTTGCATACGGCCGATGGAGCCTCCGCACCGTAGTTCTACTACGATTGTACAGCTCTCTGCATACACATGTTTCTTGGCAGGGTTCTTGCATGCTTTTCTTCTGCATGTAAGACCGGGGACCACCAAACGTCGGCGACCTGGGCTTACTGCATGTGGTGTTTCCAAACTTGCTTAGACAAGAAACAGACTTGACGCAGTCCAAACACAGTACTTTCTCATCTGATAAAAGAACAAGGTGAGAATCCTAGAACGAGGTAGCTTAAGGGAACGCCACTGGAACCTAAGCCACAAGAAACATAAACTGCGCTTAATGGACGAGGTGGCAAACAACGCCAGCGTGAGAATCAAACGCTTGTGTTTTCCGTTGTTTATTGCCTTTGCAAGAATGCCTAAATATCCTGGCTTACATGAGTTTGTTACTGTCTTGCTAGCCTTCATCCTGCAAAGGGAGTGACTACGCTCATTTTATATATTATTATTGCAGCATTTTCAAGAAGCTTCGCGAGGACCAGAATTGCTGCGGCTGGCATTGCTGCAATTCCCTTCTTGTTTATTTACAGCACATCACTATAGATGTCGCCAAACACACGAGCACTTCTTACTTACTACTTCAATTACAGCATTACTCTTGCACCCCTCCTAACGCTACACCCTGCTGAAATACCGCACTACAACCTCCATGCTAAGGGACTTACTTCTGTGTTTCCCACACCACAAAATGCTTCAGCATCTTCATCAACCTAGTTGCCCTAGATTAAATTAGTTGGAAGTACTACATTGTGTTTGTTGTTGTTGCATTGATCACAATAGTTGTTACGGCTAGGTTCTCTTATTCAACCCGAGATCTTGAGATGGAACTTGGATCGAGCAGGTCACAGCCACATAGCTGTAACCAAGTGTCTTTCTGGGAAGAATAGCCATTCCCTTCTACCATGGGACGAATGCTTGAATCCGTGTTCTCCCCTATTTTTTAAGTGGCCCCATGCAAAGAATTTATACAGTAGAATTCCCCTAAACCATACTGACACTTCTGTGTAAGAACCTTCCAGGCGGAGCAGTCGCCACACACGCGGTCTACAGTTACCATGCAGGTCTCCAAAGTGTTCGGACCGGAATTGCCTCTCCACTCAGTGGTCGACAGGCCAGAGTCCTGGCCAGAGACATCGTTCGCGACGGTCACACGTTGGGCAGGGGGCACAACGCCCACGTCGTATCGCCTGTTGCGTAGGATTCGCTTCAGTTCAGAGCACTGCAAGTGTTGCCACAGGGGGGACTAGGTGAATCGGACTTACGCGTGGCAGAAGCAGTCTTGTCTCGTGGGGCAGTTTGCACGTGCGACAAGGCTGGCAGGCTCGAGGTTTGGGGCGGCAAAGACGCCGGAAGCGACTGACAAGGCCGAAGAGAAGAACAAAAACTTCATTATGTAAATGAAATGACTAGGAGCGTGAGGAGAGACTGTGGTTTACAGTGTTGAAAATGAGTGTCTGAGTGAACGTCTGGAGCGGTTGCAGAGATCAAGACCTGAAGGATAAAGACGACTGACCGAGGCTTCTATAGTTTATTCCTCAATCAATGAATGCCAAGTACTGCTCTGCCTCACTGGCATCATCTGTAATTATGCTGACAAACTGAATTCCAGAGGGATTACCTGTTGCTCGTCTAGAATAAAGAGCTATCAATGAACACAACACGTTGTTTGCCTCGAAACCGAAACCGAGATTTTTTTGAAGTCAAACTCTAAAACCACCCAGGTTATTGCCTAGCTTCCAACATGCGGAGATTACCTGACAGCCTATGTATTATGCGTAAGTAGAACCATCATTCTTAACTTTCTGTCTAGTAATCCCTGGACAGAGTGTGACAGCCCCCTTTTACATAGCTGCGTAGCTGGCAGACAGACGATCCCCCCCTAAGCCCCATATTGCTGGGGCGCTAGTTTCTCAATGCTGCTGCCCCTACTCTGTGCCCCCGTCTTGACCTGACACTGAAGCCAGCAGGACCGCCAACCTACACGTTTTGATAGTGTAGGGAAGCAGGTTTTAAGTGAAGCAAAAGCCAGTCGTTATCATGGAGCTGAACCAAAAATTGTTGGTCTCTCAATTGCCGTATCAACATGTGAATCACTCGTCAGTGAGACCCATGCTGAACGGTGATGGCGTACTACTAGACGGCACGCCACCGCTCTCAAGAACCTGCCGGAACATGGCCATGTAGGGTCCTAGCCAACCAAGGTCGTCAGTAGCAAAAGCGAAAATGGTCTTTTACTGCTTGTGCAAAGGCTAGCTGAGAGCTTCCAAGGTTTTTTCCTTGTCGAGGTTGGCTTCGAGAGACAGGGCTGTATGAAGCAACCCGTTGGATTGTCTGTACAAGATGAAGGAAGAAGGAAAGCAACGACAAACGTGTGCAAAGGAGACACGGGAATGAAACTGTTAGTGCCGTTAAGGAATGTTGTTTCGTTGTGAACGGCGCACAAGCAATAGCTACGGTAGCAAACATGTTTTCTACTCAGCAGTATTACTCACGTTGGAGAAAACAGAGAAGATTGCAGAAACGCAAGTGTTTGTGCTAACAAAGGAAAAGCCAAATATCTGTACAGAACAAATGAGATGATCTAGGGCAAGGAGACGAATATCCCATTTTTGAGGCAACAGCTCCGAGCTAAACAACAGAGCAAAGTGATAAATAGATGGTCACAGGTCCCAGTTAGAGTCTCAAATCCCCTTCTACTTCACTTCTATATCCTAGTACTCACAGATGTGCAAGAAATTCAAGAAAGTCACCAACTGATTGATCCAATGAGGGTTATAAGATATTGTGGTATTTCCGCATCTTGCAGGATTATCTAGGACTCGTATGCAGCCAAGGGCATGACACAGCAGGAGTTCAGACATCCAAGTTCACAATGATGAACTGTCCTACCTACCATTATACATGCTTCAGCTGCCTAAGCTATATTCCAATCAAAGCCCTATCATGGCACCCCAGGCCTTATCTTGGAGTACTTTAAACGAGAACATTACATGGACTCATCTTGGGAGACCAGTTTTACAACAGCCGAGCCCGAATGGGGCGGATTCTTCCGCGAGAAAGACGCCGATACCCTGCGAACCGGCCAGATGGTAAATCAGACCGCAAGATAGCATGGTGGGCCACTAGAAACGATACATTCACGTCGACATCTCTCGCATCAATTACAGCGACGGCGACGGAGGCAAAGACGACGCCAGGAGACGTGCTGCCCGAGAAGAGGTCGAAGCCCTGGACTCTGCAGACCCTCCCGAGAACGACAACACTCCTAGCCGTTACCTATCGAACACCCCTGTCCGACTCTGTGCCCCCAAAAACAATATCATGCCGTGTACGGAAAGTGACGACCGGTCTCGCGACGCCCTAAACATCTTCCAAAAGAAGCGGTTTCGAGCAGATGACGATCACGATCCCTCGGAACAATTCTTTTGCGAATACAATGATACATTATTCTCAGGGGGACGTGGCGGGACGAATGGCGGAGACGGATGGCAGAGCCCGGAGGGCCGTTCGTGACGTCCCTCCGTCCCTCCCCCGGGGCCGGGGCCGTGTTTCTCCACTCCAGCGGCCCGTGGCCGGCTCTGGCGTCAACCGACTTGCCGTACGCTATTGGAAGTAATGCAGCCCGACGGCAAGCGATTAAAATCGCAGAGCCTGGGCGGTCTACGGAAGCCTGGGGGCACACTCAAAAGAAAGGTTGCAAAGGAGTTTGAGGGGATCCGTAAACCCACCCAGCCCCCGGAATTGCGCCAAATCAGTATGGCGTCGTCCGTCAGGGAGGAACTCGAGCCAACAACCTTGAGAAGGTTTCAAATGCTGTTGTTGCCCCGACAGCCGTATATAAGCATGCATATCGAACGATCAGACCAACAATTGGTCACTTTGAAAGTTTATGTTGGATTCGAACCCACGACCTTTGGAGTCTAGGCGGTCAGAGGGGCGGCCGGGCCTGCCAAGGCCATAACCTTGAACGGGCAACCCACCCGAACACCAGCACTACTACAATCAACCGATCGATTCGTGCCACTATTCACAAGCCTGCAGCCTGTGCCAACATTTTACGTATTTTACAGGAGCCTAGAAAAATATCAGTCTGACGTGGAGGGGCACGCCTGGTTATACACTTTCGCAGAAGAGGCGGCAGCAAGGGGTTTGTCCCTCTGTCGCGCTACTTGAAGTTATCAACAAGGGTTTCGTCCCCTCGATCACCGACGCGTCTTTTACGCTATCATCAACATCCTCAATGACGAAAAATAGCATGAACAGCTTGGAGCTTCGCCGGGCCCGGCTCACCCGGGACCAGGAATATCAGGCTATCGCCGACCATATCCAGCAGTGGAACGCCCGGCATGACACCGGTGAATAGGAGGGCCGACGATTGGTGAATCAACAAGCCTGGTTCAGCCCGAAGTTCGTCAGCCCGCTTGATGCCATGGAGGTCAGGGACGCCATCGCTAGCTTTAAGACCCTGCCCGGTGAGTACAGGTAGCCAGCCAAGCTGCCTTGTAGCACCTTCTGAGGCTTCTTCTTGCACAATCTGCACAAGGGCGACTTCACCATCCGCGCCGGCACCTTCGAGACCTTTACGGCAGGACGGATAGGCGCCCGGAACGGCCGAGCCACAGGCAGGGCTTGGAACCACTAGGAAACAGCGGCTGTTACGGCGGACGGCGGGGAACCCGGCCGGCCGCCGACCTCCATAGCTCCAAGGGCCAGGCGGTGGAGCTGGAATGCCCGACTGATCGGAAAGGACCTCGTCATCTACGACACCTTCCACAGCCGGACGTGACGCCAACGGCCCGGATGCAAGACGCTTTCCGCAGGCACAAACGCCACCTGCTGGCGGGACCAAACAAGAGGAACACCACCGCGGCCGGTCTTTAGTATTACACCGGCCAGCTCTCGTCCTGGCCGGAGAGGAAGACGACGCCCGCGACAACTACAAGGGCCATTTTATGAAGTGTCTTGAACCTGTCAATCCCACTGGCTCAGAAACGAGAGCTTCTGGCAGCCACAGCCAGGATGGTGCCACCAACAGGAAGCTTTCCAGAACCCGGCCTGAACTTGCTTTGTTCACGGCGTCGCCGGGCCCCAAAGGTCGAACTCTTTACCCGGCCCTTCTACGCCTTGGCAGGCTACCTGCGAAACATGCCTCGCGAAGCGCAGATGGACCATAGTATCCTTCTCAGCAGGCGACGCTAGGGGTGACATCCGCGTTGGCACCCCCTAGATGCTTGGGGCAGAACCCCCCCCCAACTGTACTTATGGTTAGGGGGAGATAGCATCAGACTCTATCGACGACCAGTGCGCCAATCTTGGTGTCTTAGTTGCAGGTTGAGAGTTGGAATGCATCACCAAACTGCGTCGGGTGATGGAAGCGTAAATCCAGATGAGAAGCTTGTGGGAGGAGTTGTGGGAGTAAACCATAGGGTCTCCCAGAAGCAAGAGCTTCCCAGCAACAGCCAACCACTTTGGGCAGTAAGGCATAACAAGAGAGAGAGCAACTGTGGGCTGTTTCCCACACCCAATGGCCCTCAGAAGCTCTCCTCTTCTGTCATTGCCCCAGTGCACTGGCCCAGACGTAGCAATTCACGAAAGACCAACAAGAAGCTGCTCAAAAGCTCGTACAATTTACAGGAGCAAAATCAGAACAAGGTCGGTCTGAACTCTGATTTGGAACTCCGGGCCCTGCACAAGACAAGCAGAGAAGATCCGAAGGTCAGAAGGACCTCGCAAGGCGAGGTGACCAGCCCGCCTACAAAAGTCGAGATGTCGGGGGTTTGTCGTTGACCGACAGCGGTAGAGTTGTCTATGTGACGAGCTCACACGTCCCCGAAGCTCTGCTGAGAGTATGGTATAAGAGCAGACTGGTGTTTGGAGTTAGCCTGGTCCTGTTGCCTCTCACTTCAGCGGCCGGTTTTAGTCAGGTTTCTTAGATCCAGGGTTGCGAAAAATGACCCAATGCATTCTGGGACCTTCGCCGTTCTCTACTCCGGCCACGGACGACGAAGCAGCCTGGCAAAGAGCTGAGGTTGAGGGAAGAACCAGTTCAAGCTGCCGGGTGCAGAGGAAACCCTAGGACTGGAACCACCAGTACACATCGACCCTCGAAGAGTGCCTTGAACATCTTCAAGTCAGTTGGCGATGGCACGCTGCTGGCCGGGCAAGCCACCACAACAACCCTAGAAAATTATCGTATCCCGATGAAAGCTTCCAGAAACTCCCCACTACATAGAGGGGGGGGGGGGGGGAATCGCGGTGAGGAGTGGGATGTGGTGGTTTTAACCATAGGTTGGGGGATTGATCGATTGATCCCCCCCCCCCCCCCCCCCCAACCTGTGATTATCGAAAACAGGAAGATGATGAGACTGGCGGCGGCTGGGAGTTATCCTATGGGCCGTGTAATTCGGCGAGCGGTTCAGCTGCCAGTAACACTCGTCTCTGTTCAGCGTAGTCGCTGCAGACAACGAGCTACACGCTTCGCCACGGATACCACCGCGGTGGCCTTCCTCCACACGATGGGTCGCCTTTTATTACCGGTTTTATCGTACCCCTTACGATAAATGTCCTTCGCCCCTTACATCCAGACGCCAGAAGTATGAGTCAAGCAACAACCACTACAAACAACCCGAACCAACGCAGCCGCGAATAGCTACATCTTCGGACCGCCCAACACCACAGAGATCCCCTCCGTAACTGTCGGGATCGAACCCACGCCTTTGGGTGGCCCTGGATTAACACTGCCCCAGGCAGAACTGGCCGTCCTCAGTATGGTGCACCTTGAAGAGTTTCCCGAACTCCCCATGCCCGACCACGATCGCTGGCCACCCCTTTCTGAGCCGCCTACGCTTGTGGACGAAGACAGCCTCACAACGGCGCTTATCAAAACCGTGTGGGGAACAAGACCTCCTTGCCTCTCGACCAGGCCAGTCCAAGGGGCCAGTCCTCGGCCAAAGCCGCCGAAGATCTCCAACCGCGTGCCACCTCCCCTGGCCTTGGACCTCTAGGAGCACTATGGTTTCTGACTGTCTTCAGGCTTGTTCATTATGCAGAGCAACGCACTCATAAGCTTCTCCAATCTTTTTCAGATAGATGCCATTCGAGAATAAGGAACGTCGTCAAAATTGTCTTCCAGAATAGCAAGAAACGGCGTTTACGTACGCGTTACCGTCGAGGGAGGTGTTCAGTGGCGTCACCTTCCGATCGACAATGTCAACAACCGTCGTTTCTACAAGTCTCTGGCCGTCAACGTACGTGCCCTTTAAGACTCGAGGTGCAGACGACATCATACGACCCGTACATTCTCCTGTCGACGGCCAACGGGGCCTTTTACAACGGATCCAAAAACCAACAAAAGAGTGCAACTCAACGTTCGGCCCGACATCGCATACGGTCTCAAGATGCCCGGCCGAGTACGGATCCCAACTTTAAGCGCTGCGGAACCGGGCCCTCAGTACTCGAGCATTCGCCATCATGGAGTTCAAGAGAAAAGGGAATGTTCGCCGGGTTCGTCAAAGACCTCCAGAAAGACCTCGTTTACAACTATGCCCTCCGCGCCAACACCAGGCGCCAATGACGCACCTGGCGACGACAGCAACAACCTCAGCATCAGTTTCAACTCAACACAACAAATATCGAGGAAGAGAGCAGGAAGACATGGCATTTCTCTTTCTCAGACCCCTTCTGTCAAATGAAACTCAATGTCTGTATTCCTTGACCATCGAAGTGCTCAACCGCAGCAAATCATCATGCAAGAGTCGCACTTGAGAAGCCGATTCAGGACTACACATTGAGCGAGCACATTATGATTTGCATCATCAACTCAAAATTCTTTTCATTCGTTTCTTAGACCAAGTCCAACTCGGCAAAATCCCTACCAAGACGTGAGATGTTGACCTTGTCTTTTTTTCTTCTTAACCCCACGGGTTCTCTTCTCGCAAACGCAAAAAGTCAAATGTCATCTATGCCTGTGTGCCCGCCATCCAGGCGTGCACTATGCTCTAGCAAAGTACGTGAAAATGTGGCGCCGCAGTCTTTCCCGACCATGTGGACCAATTCTGTTAACTCCTCTCCCGTTCCCCTATACATCAGCTCGTTGTATACACCGGACCACCACCCCCGCCCGGGTTGGAATCGTTGTATCCTTGGGGCGGCTTCCAGTCCTCAGATTTAGTCGACCTGCTTCTCGCAGCCGATTCTACCAAGCAGCTCTTTGCGATCGCTGTGGCCCGGCAGACTGACGCCCGAGGAGCTTGCCTGCCTCTTTATGCCCGTTCTCCGCTCCCAGCTCTTGAGGTCAATGTCCTCAACGCCAACCTCCTCCTCCAGAGCCTGCGCCTCCTCGTAGACGTAGTCTTCCTCCTCCTCACCCTCGCCCTCATCGTCACTGCGGGTGTCTTCGGCGTTTCCGCCGCGAAGGACCTTCATGACGACACGCAGAATCATAAAGAACCATCCAATGGTAATGACCTGCAGAACAAGAAGAGCGGAGAGGAAGGACCAGCGGATGGTGGAGTTCCAGCAAACGATGCCGTCCGTCTTGTAGAAAGGCTCCAGCATCCAGCTCTTGCCTTCGGGAATGGGCAGCGGTCCGTCCAGGTTGGGGTGTTGGCCGGTGTAGCACGAGTCGGGGATCTCCTCGGGGATATGGGTGTGGATGGACCAGCACACCATCAGGTAGAAGACGTGACGGGCCATCAACCACGACAGGACAAAGGCGCCGAACATGAAGTCGCAGAGAGTGTTCAGCCCGACGTACTTGAGGCACTTGGCGAGCTGTGAACGGTTAGCGGATGTAGGATCAGACATGGAAGACTGTAACATACAGGGAAGAAGAGATCAACAACGTCCATGAGAACAAGAATGAGGTTTCCGACGCGGGTCTGGTGATAGCTGTAGCAGGCGGAGATCAGGGTGCAGGTGATGATGTGGTGGGTGAACATCTGCCAGTGGTCCTTGCGACGCTCCTCAATGTTGATGACAAGAATCTGCTGCAGCCAGAAAGCCCACTGCGCGAGGATGTAGAACTTGGTGAGGCCGGGAAGCTCACGCTGGGGCCAGTTCGTCCACAGCTCGCGGAGGTTCAGCCAGTAGGGAGACGACTTGTAGATGTACTGAGTGGCCCGTTCCGTCAGCGATCAACACCAAAAGGCTCTCGAGAACTCCCATGAGGACTTACCATGCCCAGGGGCCAGAAAACCATGTAGTAAATCAGCAGCCAGGCCTGCTCGCTGAAGCGGGTGAGGTCCTTGCGCTTCTTGATGCCCCAACCCTTGGCCAAGGGTGCCAGCACGTATTCCATGGTAGCGGCGCGCAGGCCGGTGAAGAGGACGATGCAGAAGGCGAGGAGACTCGAGTCACCGAGGCCGGCGCCATACAGGCCAGTTTCTTGGTTGTAGTAGGACAGAGTGAAGAACTTGACCGTGTGAGGCTGCGCCTTTGGGATGAAGAAGTGGGCGAGAAAGAGGAGGGCCAGGAGGTTGAAAGAGAGGCCTGACGACGGGACGTGTTAGCTAGATCCATGGTCAAAGCAAGGGTAACTGTCTCTTTGCGATGGCTGCTGCGGTGTCACACAGGAGAGCTCCCGGTGTGGCTTGAAGACAACAAGTGTGGGGTAGAGGGGAGCAGGTCGAGAAAGAGGCACACAAGACAACGTACCGACTTGGTTCTCAACCATCCATCGGCTCAGCATCTTCCAGGCGCTGTCGTCTGTCCTCCTGACTCTTCGGATAAGCACAACGTTGACGTTGTTGTGGCCTTGCTGGTAGAGGGGGCCGTTCATGAGCTTTAGCTGCTTGGTGCTGGCATTCCGTTGGATCTGGGGGCCGGAGGAGCTGGTCCTCACGGGCTTCTCGAATGTTGGCGACGAGGCCTCGTTGCTGGCGGTGTCGCTCATGGCGGGCGACGGAGCTCCAATTGGAACTCAATGCAAAGACGGAAGAGAGCGGCGACTCGCAATTGAGGTCGGGAGGGAGGCCGCGATGCTTGGCGAAGGCTGCGTTGTGGTTCAGGGCGTTGGTGTTCGCCGGGTGTCAGTCTAGTCCACAACCTCGGGTACGGAGCGCGATAACGAAGGACGCCCGCTATCTAGGCGTGGTCGAGCGGGAGGGCGCGGAGGACGCAGGCACGGGTCTCTTGATAATTCCGCAGAGCGCGAGAGGTCGTCACGGGCGCTCGTGGGTTCGTAGTCGAGGGGAGAGGAAGGGAGGAGAGAGGGGGGGGAGAAACGAACGTCCTAGGCGGATTTAGGGAGGTTGAAGATGGAGAGGATTGAAGTGGAAGTGGAAGGGCAACGTCGCACAGAATGGACAACAACAGCAGGATGGACAGGACCGGACGGTACAGGGATGGTGCGGTACCGTATACAGTTTTGGTGGCGCCCAAGGTACCTGGGTCAGGATCTGCTCTGTTGCTCCAGAAGGTGCTGGGATTGCTGGGATTAGGAGTGCAGCAGATGCGCTCCGTGTGGATGTGAGTGTGGATGCGGGTGTGGTGGTGGTGGTGGTGGTGGTGGTGTGGGCTGAGGCGGCGCTTTTCCAGGTCTCTTCTACTCAGAGATGGTGCTACTTGTGCATGTGCGGTGGTTTGTGGAGAGGCGGAGGGAGAGGAAGAGTTAAGGCTTCGACGAGAGTTGCTTTGGAAGAGGAAGTGCAAGTGAAAGCGGATCAGGAAGAAGAGCGACAGTGGCTGGGGGTAGTTGACTTTGGGAACCTCTAGATACCTGTTTGGACAGTTCAGTGTCCCAGGGCTTAGGGGGAACACGCTTTGCCTAACAGAAAACTTTTGGGATCGAACCAGAAATTGGCAGCGTATGGAAAACGCGTAAAGCTAGAGGTAGCGAGGTACCATTTACGATTTACCAAGGGGGGTCGGGCGCGGCTATCTCTCTCTCTCTCTCTCTCTCTCTCTCTCTCTCTTGCACCTTTTCCTCCTAACAGCGAGCCCATCTTGAAAAAGAAATAGGAAAAAAAGGACTCGCCCCACTCACTCTTTCTTTCCTTTGCGTCCACAGTCCCCCAGGGGAACGGACGACTTGGGGAGTCTACCTACCAGAGCATGGCCAAGTCACTTCCGCTGGGTTGGTTTAGGGGAGGCAGAGAGAGGGGACGAAGAAGAGGAAAGAGGAGGGGAGGGGTGCCCTTCAAGGGGCATCAAGCATTCTCTCTCTCTCTCTCTCTCTCGCAGTCCGTCTATCGTAGCGCATACGGATACCGATCGAAACACCCCAAAAGTCCATCAAAGGCGGTGAGCGAGCCCAGGACGACGACGAAAAAAGACATTTGGCCTGCCACCCACCAGGACTCGGGACATGGAAGGGGCACGAAAAAAGGGACGCTGGACATGGAAAGGGATGTGGGCAGGGCCACTCGAGGCAAGGACGGAACTTGGAAGATGGACAGGGGTCGGGCCAATGACAGCCTCAGGGTTCTTCATGCCCTGGTCCGAGGCGGTCGGTACGTACCCCGGTTGCAGCACGGAAGGGGGCCCAAGTGGTGGTGGTGGTGGTGGTTATAGCTATGGTGGTTGGGGACCCCTTATCCCGTTCAAGTTTGCTGCAGATGGAATTGGACGGAGCTTTAAATTGTGAAAAGAAGATGGCCCGGGGAGCCAACAAACCATGCATCCTTAGTTCAAATGTCCCATGGATGAGGTGGCAGGTGCTTTGGTGAAGCCATCTCCGAGGCTGAGATGCTGAAAGCTGAGGGACCTGACAGCACAGGGTATAGCTATGACAGTGAGAGTGAGAGTCAGGGTGAGAGTGAATGTGAGAGTGACAAACAGAAGCGAGAGAGGGAAGAAGGGGGGAACAAGATGGGAGCGGGCCCCTCCCGCCCTCAACAAGTTTCAACAGTGTCGAGCCATTGCTCCAATTGGGTTCCTCTGGTTTGTTCGCTCCTCTCCTCGTTTCCGTGGAATTAATTGGCTTCTGTCGTCTTTGGGGGTTGGACTGCTAGAGGTGCGCAGTGGCTCGCCTCCAGCAAGCCATTTGGCAAAGCTGCATGCAACTCAGAGAGCGAGAGAGAGAGTGTGTGGTGGCATTGACAATCTTCATCTTGCAACCTGCACCATCTTTAAAATGAAGTGATTTGCCCACCCTAGCCTCTTATTGACGGTTTGGTGTATATGGCGCTCCCTGTCAATCATGCCACCACTCTCTTGCCATTGTCCTTATTTGTTTTTTCTTGCTCTTCCCCTCCGACCAGTTCCCATCGTGTACTGGATCTGCAGGCTGCTTTCTGGCTTCCTGTCCAGATATTTTCCTTTACCCTCAGACCCCCTCTCTACCCCTATTTTCCTCTCATCTGTGCGGCCAACAATGACAAAAAAAAGGCACATAGCATCAACAAACGTCTCCTGCGTCCTTGACACCGCCTGGACTCCCGACGCCTGGGCCAAGGAAATCCGCCCCGTACCTGACGAGGGGGGATCAGGTACCGCTACGCCCACACACCCACAGCCTCCCTAGCACCCCTCCCCCATCACACGCTACCTACAATGGCGACATGCAGCTCCCATTTGCCAGCTTTCGTTGTGTACGGAGTAAAAAAAAGCTCGCACCGAGAACGAGGCCGCCGCTCGCCGGCCATGTGGCTGCTTCCTGTCAGAAGGCTATATCTTTGAGAAAACGGACTTGCGCATCGATCGAGGGGGGTCGCGAACCGCACTCCGCGCGTGTCCGATGCACCCTGATCTCTCGCAATGTTTTGTCCTGGCCGGCGGATCTTGACCGCTCGCTGTCCGTTGAAGATTCCGTCATCCGCCCGTATGCGGCCGACACGGTCACCAAGCCCGAGTAGGTATCCGGTACCACAGACCAAAAGGTACACGCGCACACACGCACGATACATGATGCCCACGCACATTTCACACCCGCGTATCCGTGATGCGAGGCGACGTCGTAGAACAGACGATGACGGTCAGACCCTTGCCCATCTCAGGAAACACGCTTGCTCTCTCACCTCCGTCTTCCCGTCCTCCATGCTGTGTCCACTAGTTGTTCCGTGCAGCAATCTAGAAAAGCAAAAGGAAAAACTTGGTACTTGTCAACTCGACACTCAGCGTTTCATCCCATCTGGTCGAGTGTCGTCGACGCTGGTCGGAATAGTCGACCGACCGACTGACCGACCGACCGACCAACAGACCGACCAACAGACCCGACCGCTTCTTGCCCCAAGATCACAATGTACTTGTAATGAGCGATGTTGCAGGAGAGAGTTGCCGACATCAGACCACGCGTTTGCCAAGCCTACGGCCACTCAACTAAGGTACGTTGCCAAGGTGGTCCCTCTTAAGTCGTACAGGTACACAATATGAAGAAAATCTACGGCCACTCAACCAGCATCGCCAGAGCCGTGAGGCGACTCAAGGCAGATCAACAAAGTACGGATAACCCTGGTGTCCGTCGTTAGTGTTTGCGCTTGCTGCCAAGTCCATCCAGGAATAGCACCTAAGGATCTAGGAAGGTGCCGGGTGCTCTGTGCCCATTAGAGTATTAACATGTTCAAGAGCGTGTCGACCTGCTACTCACATAATGTAACCTTCTAAGAGATATATGCAGTGAGAAGAAAAGAACCTGAGGGATGTCTCCCGTGGATTCTGCAAGCCCCCTTTACAATCACATGACCCCACTTGCGCCACATACTACCCCAGACTCAGCCACGCAAAGTTGTTGGTCATGTAAGCAGAAGCAGTGACCGTTCGCAGCACCCGTCACCCCACATGATTCCACTCGCCCCCCGTCCTGACGACACCACCTCCCACTCCGGTGCTTCCTTCAAAACTCCATAGGCATCCAACACCTTCCGAAGCCTTCGCCTGATATACCCTTGACGACATCCCATCCCCCGACCTTTCACACACAAAAGAGCCTCGGTACCCGACGTAGAGAAGACCCCCCAGAAGGTCACTCGACCCACAAACTCCCACGCCGAACGACAGCAAAGAAAACGAGAGATGGCTTCGAACGCAAAGTACGCCCCGGCGCCGACCCAGGACCCCGATGAAGCCTCGAGCTACCAGGCGCCTCCGGCCTACCAGGCCGAGCCCACCGCCGCCTCCGACACGGATCGCCTCTTCGGCGGCGGCGCCCCGCGCAGCAGCGAGGATGACCTCCCGGATGACTTCAAGGTGCGTTCCACATGGGCCTGCCTGTCCAGCGACTCTCTAGCGACGCGAGACGTAGTCGGCGTCCAGTCCAGCCTCACTAACACCATTTGAAAACAGTTCGGCGGCTCCGTGGCAGAGGCTACGACCGACATCCGCAACCAGTTCATCCGCAAGGTCTACGCCATCCTCACCGTCCAGCTTCTCGTCACCGGCGCCGTCTCCGCCCTCAGCTTCTTCAGCGATGGCTACAAGAACTGGATCCAGGCCCACCCGGGTTTGGTCTTCGCATCCGTACGTCTCCCGTGCCTCAAGTCTCGCCTGGGACTGCGTCGATTACAATCAAACTAACTCCTATCCCGCAGCTCATCGGCGCCGTGGTCATGATGCTCCTCACCTTCTGGAAGCGCAAGTCCTACCCGACGAACCTCCTCTTCCTCTCTGGCTTTACCCTCATGGAGGCCTACTCCATCTCCGTTATCGTCTCTTTCTATAAGGCTGGCATCGTCCTCAACGCCGTCTTCCTCACCGCTGGCATCTTCATCTTCCTCACTGCTTTCGCCTGCCAGACCAAGTACGACTTCACCTCCTGGATCCCCTACCTCGGCGGCGCCCTGTGGGGCCTTGTCCTCTTCGGCTTCATGTACATGTTCTTCCCCTACAGCTCCACCGGAGAGCTCGTCTACGGCGGCATCGCCGCCCTGATCTTTAGCGCCTACATCCTCGTCGACACCCAGCTCATCATGCGCCACCACCACGTCGAAGAGGAGATTGCCGCTGCCATCAGCCTGTACCTCGACATCATCAACCTGTTCTTGGCTATTCTGCGCATCCTGAACAGCCAACAGAACAACTAATTTGCTTGCTGTCATTCTTGTTTCAACGGTGCCAAAAGAGTATGAACGTGGCAGGCAAGCGGTTTGGTTTGAAATGGGCTTATTGCGATGTGAACTTGGGCTTCGATGCTGCGTAGTTGGGTGTATTGATAAGACAGGAGGAGCTTGAGATGTCACTTGGTGGTTCATAGTCGTTTGGGTTCCATTCTGCAGTGCCTCCTCCATTCATAGTAAATCGATATAATCACGTCTCATTACATACCTGCAATGAAATCACATCACACACACACTGGGTCACGGTGAGATAACGCCCAAGGCTACAGAAGCGGTAAAGTAATTTGATATCTGCATTAGAAGTCCACTAATAGAAAAGAGAAATGGGGGCGTTAATGAAAAGGGCTACAAAGACACGGCTGGAAAGATGCGGGCGGGTAGCGTGGTAGGGATGACAGAAACAGATTGATGAGCGGTAGGTGGTCCGCACGTCCCATGTCCCTGATGCCGGCCCAAAGACCTCTCGAACCACCGCCCCAAAGAACGTACACCGCCTCTTCCCGCACTCTACCCAACCGGTAGCCTCTCCCAGTCGTCGCATTCGTAGTAGACCTTTTTGGGGTTTTATCTTCGTGTCAAGAGAAACGAACTCGCATAGGGGAATAGTGTTCTTTCTCTGTCAACACAGCACGGAAACCAACGCCAGTATAGAAAATGACCAACGTCGCAGTTTCGGGGGTAACCATAAGTGGGGGCCAGAATTGGTGCATTAGTTGGCTTCGTGGTCGCCGTTGGCCTCGGCGGGGCCGCCAGCTGCTGCAGACTGTTCCCTCTGCATACGGGCCTCGATCTCGCGAAGTTGGGACTCGCGGGCCAAGAGCTCCTGGCGCTTCTCGTTGATCTCGCGCTGGACCTTGATCTCGATCTCACGGAGCTTCTCCTCCTCTCGCCGCAGCTGTTCCTCCTTGAGGCGCACAGATTGGGAGGCGAGGTCCTCGGGGTTCATGGACGAGTCACTATAGTGTTATCAGTATACTGCACGACATAGAGCCAAAGAGGGAGGGGGGGGGGGGGGGGGTGGTAAGGGAGAAAACGTACACTCCAGCACCGCCCTCAACAGACTTGCTGAGCTTCTCGGTACGGTAGTTCTCGTAGAGGAAGTCGTGGGTGATCTCCTTCAGATCAGCCAAGTGGCTGTGAAGAAGAGCAGAGCGGATAGCAAGAAAGTCGGAGTGGCGAGGGTTGTCAACCTCGACAACACCCCAGGGGTACTGGCGGGCGCGGACGGCACGGCCGCCAATCTCGACAACCTCCTCGGAACCGACAATGGCGAACGGCATCAGACCTCTCAGCTCAGCGTTCTCCTCGACAGTATCCTCATCATCTTCCTCGATATCGTAGGGGAAGTTGTAGACGGGGATGCGGTAGTGCTCGATGTCCTCCATCACAAGTTTCTTCGACTCGGCGAGCTCCGCCGGGGTCAGGGAGTCGGCGCGGCCAATGACAGGAATGACGTTGGCACGGGGGGCAAGACGCTTCATGAGCTCAATATCCAACTCGCGGAGACTGGTGTTGTGTCAGTGGCAGTCCACGCAAGACGGAAACGAACAATGGGCTTACCCGTGGCCGGTGGGCGTGATGAAGTAGAGCATGGCGTGAACCCGGTTGTCTCTGAAACGGGGGTTACGCTTGATACGAGACTCCTCGGCGAGAATGTCGTCGTATTGTCTCTCGAGGTAGCCGACGATCTCTGCGAAGCTAGACACGCGCGTGTTAGTATCGACGTGGGCATTTGTTTGCATTGTTCTCCGGGCGCCATACCTGGCTTCATTGTCGATCTGGTCACCGAATCCCGGGGTGTCAACGATGGTCAGGGAGATACGGGTACCCTCCTCGTCCAGCTCTAACTCTGCAAGGTGGTCAACATTATGCTTCCTTATTGGATCCGACGTGGTAATCACGCACCGACAGTGATGGGCTTGATCTTGACACCATCCTCGACAGAGGCGGCGTTGGGGTCGTCCGCCTCCTTGTGGCCGAGGACGCTCTTTCCGCAAAGAGTGTTGACAAAGGTGGTTCTTCCTGTGAGATGGAGTGTCAGTCAACGGAACTCCGAGTTCGAGTGGACGCTGGATTGTCCAGCTAAGGGGGAGACGTACCAGTGCCTGATGCTCCGCAGACCATCAAACAGAACTGGATTCCCTTCTTCACGTTCTTCTTTCTACGGATCATCTTCTGCGAGGTCGAAAGCGGTCAGCAACGGCACATCTCGGGGAACGTAGATGCATTGGGGCTATGGCGGCTCCGTGGAGTCGTGGGGGAGGAATCGTCGACGGGGGCCGGAGTGGTGTAGCAGTAGTAGTGGTAGAATAGGGAGAGGGTAGGCAGACGTACGACGGTGACGGGGACTCCTAGTGTAGAATGAGGTCGGTCAAGGAGTCGTCGAATACTTCAACGACTGAGGCGGCAAAATAAAAGAGTGGTGATGATATCGTGTCGAGGGTGACAGCGAGCGTCGTGTTCGTGTCGGGGTTGAAGGGGAGCAAAAGGACTGCTGGATCCCAAATGTCGTTGTTCTGGAATGGGACCTGGGGGTCGGACAGGTGCAGGTGCTAAAGGGGACGGGAGGGTCTTGACCGACGGCTGTTGGAAAATGCAATTTCACACAAAATGTTGCGGCAGGACGTCCCCAAGCAGCCCCCAGCCAATTGATTTGCTTGCTCCTGCGCGCCCAATTCAGGGGCCAGCAACTCCCCGGCCCACGCTCCTTTCCCCCAAAATTGGCGCTAGGCCTGACTGGGAAAGGCAGAAGTAGCGGGGTATCCTCGGGCAATTTTGGGGGAAGAGAGGATAGATGACAGGTCACGAGACTGGCGAGTCTCACTGCTTGGCCAGTGCTGAAGCTTTCCACCGCTTCTCGGACTGTCTGTAGATACCTATTTACCTACCTACCTACCTAGGAAGCGACCGTAGTATACAGCTGGCAGCGCGTTACAACAAAACATATTTCGCGGGTCTGAGGACACTGGGTAGCCAGGTGGCAAACAGCTGGCGGTGCCACATTTGCAACTGCCTCACCACCCAGATTACCTATGCATTCATCTCATCTACCAAGGACCTACGAAGGTAAGCAAGGTACTGTACAGTTGCCGGCCGCTGCGCCTCCGTACATACATACCTTCATGTACCTTAGCTGTACTGCAGCCCTTTGCGCGGACAGAACGGACGATACGTACCTCATTTCCAGAGCGTCCCAGCCTGACTTCACTTCTCTGCTGAGACACAGCCCACGAGGTCTTGTTTGCGAACACCCGCCTCGTAGTCTTTTCCCTGCAAACCATTGCCCGTTTGAGGCTCTCTGTCTCCCTCCCTTTTCCCTCTTTCTTTGTGCCAGCACTCTGGCCGTTTGCTGACTGCATACTGTACAACTGCCAATCTCCGTTGCTTGGTTCCAGCCGTTTCCTGACTCGAGCCGCCCGCCGAGCTGACTCCGACCGGACGCCCTAAAGCCTCTGCCGCTGCTAAATAGACCATCCCATCTCATATTAACATCATCGCCGACGACCACCGCCTAGCTAGACGCTTTTCTCTCCCCCGAGAGATGCACTTGTCAAGGATGATATCATAACAAACATCTTCAGAAATAGCAGAACATCGGCTTGGCCCGCCGGCCTTGCATCCCTCCTCCCCCCCGCCTCCCAAGCTCCCATCTCCCTTGTTGCCGAGCCCCTCACTGTCACACAGGCCACGGCGTCATCAACCCGGCACGGCACGGCGACTTACAGGCACGGTGTCATCTCGGTCACTATGAACACACGCCCGCCCATAGAGACGGCGGCCTCTACGGTGGTGCTGTCCGCATCCTTTAACAGTGATGCCAGCTGCTTCTCCGTTGGCCTCAACTCGGGAATATGCAGTAAGTCGTGGTTTGAGTGGTCTGAGAAATGGGGATATGTCCCTAACAGCATGCAGTCTTCCACACCAAGTCGTGCCTTTTGAAGGCATCCAGAGGTTTGGCGCATTCTATTTTCGTATCCAACCTCAAGGACAGAGCTAAATCTTAAGCCAGACTTCAATGCCGGCATTGGCCTTGTCGAAATGATGGGTACGACGAATTACCTCGCCCTCGTCGGTGGTGGCAGGCAACCCAAGTTTAGCACCAGTAAAGTACGTACCACACGCTTCATTCCGTCAGGAGCTAAACTCATAAACTGTACAGACAATCATATGGGACGACATGAAAGGGAGGGTCGCTATAGAAATCGCCTCTCTGACCCCGGTGCGCGGCGTCCGTATCGGCCGCAACCGCATCGTCGTCGCGCTCCAGAACAGCGTCCGCGTCTACTCGTTTGCTAAGCCGCCCGACCTCCAGTCAGTGTACGAGACCACGGACAACCCTCTCGGTCTTGTCGCAATGTCAGACAAGACGATTGCATTCCCGGGCAGAACGGTCGGCCAAATCCAACTTGTCGAGATCGGTACCGGCAACGTCAGCATCATCCCGGCCCACTCGTCCGCTCTCCGAGCCATTCAACTGAGCCCGGATGGCGAGCTGTTGGCCACAGCAAGTGAAATGGGCACGCTGATCAGGGTGTTCGCAACCACCAACTGTGCTCGCTTGGCCGAGCTGAGACGGGGCGTCGATCCCGCAACCATATTCTCTCTCGGCTTCAGCCCCGAAGGCACCAAGTTGGCTTGCACGTCGGATAAGTCAACACTGCACGTCTTCGACGTGCCGCATCCCAAGAAACCCATGACCGCGCCGACGAGCCCGACGGCATCGCAGATGGCAGGATCGGGCATCCTCGCGGGTCGGCCAGCTGACGACGGCAAGGGGCGATGGGGCTTCTTGGGAAAGATCCCGCTGATGCCGCGCCTGTTCTCAGACGTATACTCATTCGCGTCTGCGCCGTTTGAGGCCGGCGATGACCCGCTAGTCGGCGGACTGCCCTTGTCGGACCAGACGACGCTCGGGACAACGAGGCCCCAAAAGGGCGTCATCGGATGGATCACCGAAGACAGTCTTGTCGTCATCGGCGCCGGACAGGACGCCAGGTGGGAGAAGTTTGTGATATCCAAGGGGGAAGACGGACGACGATACGTCGTGCGAGAAGGCTGGAAGAGGTATTTGGGCAGCGCGTCGTCATGAGCGCGACGGAGAGCTGTCTATCTATTGTTTGCTGAACTCTCTTGGGAGTCATGTGTGTACTAAGATCATGGCATGGCGTTTTATCTGGAGTTAATCAAAGGACTAGGCAGGCATTCAGGGGTATCAGCGATAGCATCGCTTCTATTTATGAAGTAAATGTCTTTTTTTTTTCAAAGTCGTGTTTTTCTTTCCAGAGATCAAGGCGACCTGCTCCGACTCCGTCTTCTGTGCCGCCGCTCATCACCACGATCTTTGTGCCGTCCGTGATGGCGCTCTTCCGATCCGAGGCGGTCGCGATGCCGGCGCTCCCTCCGCTTGTCATCCTCCCCGCCCTGATCCCCTTCCCGCCTCTCCCTTGAGCGGTCCCTGTCCCTCCGGCTCCTCTCGTCCCGTTTCGGATCTCTTTCGCGGGACTCGTCCCGCCGTCTGTGGCGCCGCGAGCTGCTCCCCTCGTCGTCCCTGCGATCCCTGTCGTCCGGCGTGTCGTCGCGACGTGACCTCCTGCTCCGGTGCCTGTCTTCGTCGCGATCAGCATCCTTCATCTCCTCGTCGCTGTCGTGTCTCCGTGACCGATGCGACCGGTGCCGATGCTTGTGCCTCTTCTTCCTGTCCGACCTGTCGTCCCGCCGCCGCAGCGCCTCCTCGATCTCCTTCTTCTTCTCTTCGATCAGGAACCCCTTCATCGGGTCGTCCTCGTCGTGGTCCCGTATCAAGAGGGCAAGCTCCCTCTCCTCGGGCAGCATCGGCCGCGCCTCCTTTTCTTCCTCTTCCGACTCCTCCTCGTCCGTCTTGTCCCCGGCCTCTTGCTTCGCGACGGTCGCCCAGTCGACCTTGCCCTCGTCCATGTCCTCATCGTCGCGGAACTTGTAGCGCGCGTGGTCGACACTGATGAGTCGGTCCTTTATGGTGGCGCCGCCGAGGTTGTCGACGGCCAGATCGGTACTGCGCTGGTCCTCGTACTTGAGCCAGCCGAAGCCCTTGGACTTGCCCGTCTCTTTGTCGCGCGCCAGCTTGAGCCAGACGGGCTCGCCGAACTGGGAGAAGACGGTGATCACGTCGCCTTCCGACATCTCGTAGGGGAGGCCGCCGAAGTATATGTAGGCCGTGTCGCGGTAGTCGACGTGCCAGGAGCCCTCGGGTGAGCTTTTTTGGGTGTCAGCGCAAGGTTCTGGGAGTTGGAGGAGAGGGCGCACCCGAGACTTACATTCCATTTTCGATTTCTTTCTTATTCAACGCCTGAATGGCGCGAATTTTGTTCATGGTGACAACCAGTATCGAGGCACCCGTCTGCTCTGGGGCCAAAAAAATCGCCAAGCTTCAAGTGAGAAGACTGGTGGTGTTAGATGCTACTCAGCACATAGGAAACCTGCAAGGCTGAAAGAAGGCTCGTCGAGCTAGCTGAAGCTCCACGGGGAAAAGGTAGCACGGTCGGTTAGTGCGTCATCTCCCCAACCCCCCTAATGCGCCCCAAAACGACCCTTGAAATTGGCGGTTCGGTAGCGCACTGTGCCGCAATGTCACTGCACCGCATGACCAGTCAGTGGCCGGGAAAACAGCCGGTCCGGAGCCCAAATCCCCCCTGCCAGTTCGATGAAGGGGCATGAGGAAGCACTGAGACTGTGAATTAGGTACTGCCTCCCAGGTCGACATGGCTATTTGTGCAAGGCGTCAATTTGAATGCTTCTTGAGATAAGGTCCTCGCCTTCTTTTGCATCGGATATTTCTCTTTTATTTTCTAGCTCTTCTGCCCCTCGAGTTCCGTCGTGATCCACCCCACTTCTTCACTAGATACACCGCGACTCGACGCGCGTGTTTGTCTACGCATAAAGCTGTCCGTTACCCAGCAAGCCACCACCCACAACCTCCTCTCGAGCAAATCACCACTCCTGGGACACCCACGACCCTCCATTTCCATATGCGTTCGCACCGACGGAATCAAACATGACGGCAAGCGCGAATCGGGTGTCGACGTACACCTCGGCTTCCGCAGGGTCAGACGCTCGCAATGGAGAGAGAAAGGACTTGTGGAGCTCTATGCTGGACAATGTCGCCAGCGGCAAACGGTTACCCGAAAAGAATATGATCGTGCTGGGCGGGTCGCCCGAGTCGCAGCGGGAGTTTGTCGAGTCTCTGTCGCACAGCAGCGAGAAGCGAAGCCTGGACCGCCATGGCTCTAAAACGCCTCCTATCGCAAACAGCTTCGCTCTGGGCTATACCTACTACGACGTCCTGGACGCCGACCAAGAAGGTCCGTAGGGAAGGCAGGATGTCCTGGGTGCTTTAGGCTGACTTGACCAGACATCTTGGCGCGAATCTCCCTGTACATGCTGTCCACGCCAGCAGAAGCGTTCCCAAAACTTATCCAACCCCTAATCACGCCCGAGTCGATACCCAACACCCTGATGGTCATACTCCTTGATTGGTCCACGCCGCATTTGTGGATGCGCCAGTTGAGGGAATGGATTCTGTTCATGCGCAGTATTCTCGAGAACTCGAGCCACGAGTGCCAAGCGACAATGGAGGAGGTCATGGTCAGTTGGCGGGACAGGGGTAGAGGCGGCGGCTCAACGAATCTCGACGGCACAGGAGCAATTACGAGCGAAGGAGACGTCACGCTTCCACTCGGACCCGGTGAATGGGAAGAAGGCATTGGCCTGCCGCTCTGCGTGGTCTGCCAGAATGTGAGAGGAATCGATGTCAGGGGTGAAGATGCCAATGCTAATCGTCATGCAGGCGGAGAAGATGGAAGCTTTCGAGAAAACACAAGGTTGGAAGGAGGGCGACTTTGACCAGGTGCTGCAGTATCTCCGGACAGCGCTTCTGAGACGTATGTGCATAACCCCCTTGCCCGATGTGGAGGGACGAAGAAGCTGACAAGTTGTTACACCCCAGATGGCGCATCCCTCATCTACACGACACCTAACGTTCCTTCATCCATGCCCACTCTGATTCACTCGAGTCTGGGCATCACGTCTCTACTGAAGCGGCAACCGCTGAAGCACAACGTGATTGACAGGGATAAGATCCTCGTGCCGCCGAACTGGGACTCCTGGGGCAAGATCCGTGTGCTGAGGGACGGTTTCGACGTCGAGACGGCCAGCCAGGGCTGGTCGCACGACCTGCAGTCCACGTTCCCCTCGCCGGCGATGACCACCGAGGGCCTCAACACCCTCGCCAAGGCCAAGGCGGACGGCGACTACAGCGGCGAGGTGTGGTCCTCGGCGGTGGCGCCGTACGAGGACTGGATCCGCGACCTCAGCAACGCCGGCAGCGCCATCTCTTTCGCGGGCCGTGATGGGGACCCCTCGCAGCTCGAGATGTCGTCGACGGACACGCAAGAGTTTCTCGGCTCCAGTCTCCAGACCCTGGAGTCGCACCGCAGCCGGAGCAGCGACGACAAGAAGACCGACACCTCGAGGTCGAGGCTTGGCCAGCGCGCCGACGAGTCGGACTCTAGCGCCCTGCAGGCTGGAACGGACGGCAAGGTCAGCCAGCACATTGGGCCTGTGCAGTTCAACATGGGAGGCATCCAGGTGGACGCTGACGACATGGTGCAGCGGCTTAAGGTGAGTTGTCGCAGTGTTTGATGTTTCTCGACTGCGTATATGAAAGCAACCGGCTGACAAGAGGCAACAGGACCGGCAGGCATTCAGTGCTGCACAGGACCCTACCACACCACCGGCCGACGCCGCCGAGGAGAACCCCGATGAGATGGACAACGATAAGCTCCAGGCCTTCTTCAGCGGTTTGATGAACCGCAAGCAACCGGCGAACGGTAGCCCTCGCGGCGGCTCTTGAGGGGGGCGACCTGTTGTGAAGGAGGGGAAAGTCAGAGGACAATCTCGGTGTGCGACGGGCCGGGTCGCGCTATCCGATCAGGCCGACACCCGAGGCGTAATTCAGGCATACTACCTCCTGAAAGTTTCCTGCTGAAAGCAGAGAGTAATGTGCCACATCTGTCTAGAGATATGGGCCGCAAGAGTTGAAAGCGACGGAGGATGTTGCCTGGGGGCGCCGCTGTGCATGTGGGAGCAAGGAGGCAAGGTGCGGAAGACGAAGCATTTGGCCGAGTCTTTGGAGCAGTTGAGTCAGGTCAAGTCATGTCAGGTCAGGTCAGGTCAGGTCGAGTCGAGTCAGTCGCTGTAGAATAGATACCCCGATTATGGCAACGGTGATGCACATTTGTTTGGAGTTTGCTTTTACGGGGACCTCCCCGAGATGTCTGTCTACTCATGCCGCCCGTGATTCCACCCCAATTTCGAATGCAACCACGATCCAGGGGCAGGTTTTGCCTCACCTCACCTCGTCGACGCATCACGTCAGTTCCAATTGAAGAAGTCCACAGTCACAAAACGAATAATCGCGAGGCACAGCTCGGGAAGCGTTTTGAGTGAGTCAAGTGGCCCCTAACGAGACACGCATACATCGTAGGCGGTGTCTGCAAAACTTAGAAGACTGTGAGGGCCGATCGTAGGTTGGAAACCACTCAAGTTAAGTCACGGGACGGAGGGGTCCAACGTTTTATAACAAAATCGCGTCTTTTTTTCCGAAGCATTTGGGTACTTACGCCCGCCATAAAATTGTAAGAAAGGGAAGAAAAAAAGCCTCCCCTTCCCTCTTTTCCCACCCAACTGCCCACACAAAACATTTCGCATTCAAAGCTCTACGGAAACAACCCCTAGCTTTTTTGGCCCTCCCGGCCCCGGCTCCTACACCGGGCCCCGCTCACGCCGCATCCGCATCCGTGATGGGGCGGTAGACGCCGTTCTCGAGGCAATACGTGCCGGGCGTCCGCGCCAGCTCGCTCAGCACGGGACTTCGCCTCGCCAGCATGTCGTCCCCGCCGCTCTTGAGAAGGATAACGTTCCGCAGTCCGCCCCTCGCCTCGAGGCTCAGCTTGCGCAGCAGCCTCTGCGTCAGCGCGTCGTCGCCCCCACCGCCGTCGCGGACGATGACCCATGTCACGCCGCCCAGGCGGGCCGTGACCACGCCCGACAGCAGGCCCGGGAACAGCCAGGGGTACTGCAGGATCTCGGCCTCGAAGGCGTTGATGGACTCGCGCGCGACGGCCGTGTACGTCTCGTCGCTGAGCAAGACGCCGAGGCGGAACAGGTTCGAGACGGAGACGGCGTTGGTCGAGGGGAGCGCCGTGTCCATGCCGTCCTTGAGGCGGAGGATGGTGTGCGGCGCCGTCTCGGCCGTCGTGTAAAAAGCGCCGCAGTTAGACCGGGACGCGGCGGGTTCGGCGGCCGAGGGGCTGTCGTAAAAGATGTCGATTTGGGCCTCTATTGATGGGTGTTAGTCAAGGTAGTTTAGGTGCAAGGGCAAAGGACAAGGGGAGGTTCGGGTGGGATAACGAAAGAAAAGGGGGAGGGAGGTGGGGTGGGAGCTTACTCTGGAGCTCATCAGCGAATCCTATCCATTTCTCATCCGCGGTCGCCTCGTAGAGACTAATGAGTCCCTCGATGAGGTAAGCGTAGTCTTCCGCCAGGCCCTTGGTGTCGCCGCGGCCGTCGTTCCATATCCTGTAAAGGATCCTGTCCGTCTCATCCCAGAGGTTGGTCCTGATGAACTCGGCGGCCCTGCTCGCGGACGCAATGGCCGCCTGGCTCCTCGTCGCATCAACGGTTGCCAAGGCCAGCCCGGCTCTCGCGAGGGCTGATATCACCAGGCCATTGCGTCCCACGATCAGCTTGGTGTCGACCTCGGGCCGCACACGCTCCTTCTCCCTGTGCGCCTTGAGCTTCTGCTTTGCTGACGACACCACTCGCTTAACTTCGTCCACCGAGATACCGGCCTGCCGCCCAATCTCCGACACATCCTTCACGACGCGCAGGATGTTCTCGTTCATAAACTCGTCATTGGGGTCCTGGTCGGGCTCGACGTTGCCGTGCTCGAGAACGTTCCAGTATGACGCAGCCAGCGCGGCCTCATGATCGTCCCCGATCACCGTGTCGAACTCCCTCCGTGTCCACAGGTTGTAGGCGCCCTCTCGCATGTGCCTGTCGCCGCGCCGGTAGTACGAGTCCGCGGCCTCGCTCGAGACGTAACCGCCCTCGGGTAGGCTGATCGGGGCACTGGTGAGGTAGTCGACCAGCTCCACCACGACGTCGAAGAACTCTGCGTCCTTCTCGCCGCCGGTAGCAATCAGCCATGCGTCCAGGTAGAGACCCAGGAGCAGCGCGTTCTGTGCGACGAGCTTCTCGAAGCGAGGGACGCTCCAGTCCGCCGTGACGGAGTATCGCGCGAATCCGCAGCCTCCAACATGGTCGCGCAAGCTGCTGTCCCGGATCTTGCGCAGTGTGAAGAGCGCCATCTCGGTGGCGTGCGCGCATTCCGTCTCGCCCACCACATCTTGGACCGGCGCGAGATAGCGTGGCAGCCGCAGGAGGAAAGACAGCTTCGGCGGGGTCGGGAACTTGGGAGCCAGGCCGAATCCGCCGTAGACGGGGTCGAAGGTCCCGGCGATGTGCGTGTAGGCCTCCTCCAGCTGGTCCAGGTCGAGCTCGCTCGACACCGCAGCAGCCGTCCTGCCGGTCCCGGGAAGCTCTAGCCCCGTCTCGGATCTGCCAATTGCCGAGATCTGGGAGCCAGCGACGCCTGGCTGGACCGTGGCGGTCCCGAGAGTGCCCTCGGCTGCGAAGTCGTGGAGCTTAACCACAACCTCCCTAGCCTCCTGCCTGCACCGGCCCTCCTGCTCCCTCCAGACCTTCTGCAGCTTGCGCAGAATGGCCAAGAAGTCCAGACGCTCCTCGTCGTCAGAGCCGCCGCTGTTCGGGCCCGGGGCCGGGTAGTATGTGCCGCCGAAGACGGGTTCGAGGTCGGGGGTCAGGAAGAGGTTCAAGGGCCAGCCGCCGGATCCGCTGACGGCCTGCACGTAGTTCATGTAGATGGTGTCGAGCTCCGGACGCTCCTCGCGGTCGACGATGACGGGGATGAACGACTCGTTCAGAATGGTGGCGCATTCTCGGTGTGTGAAGCACTCGGTGGATGTAAGTCGCGAATCTGTAATGGCGGGGAGTGGTCAGCGCCCTTGCCGGACGGACGTGTTCTCGGGCATGCGGTCGCTTACAGTGGCAGGCTTTGAAGCCGATGTGCAGGAAGATCAGCTTGTTCTCCTTTCTGGCCCTCTCGATGGCCTCGTCGTCGAGCAGCTGCCAGGCGACGCGGCCCTCGGCGTGGCTCCGCACGTAGGGGCTCTTGCTCTGGCCGACACGGTTCACCAAAGGCGGTGCCGGCACTTGTTCATTATGCTGGGCTGCCCGCTGCGACGACTGGGGGTCGGCCTTCTCAGCGCGCGCCGCCTGCGACAGCTCGGAAGCAACCATGGCGGGAGATGATGTTAGTCCAACGACTGTCGAAGCCGTGGAAACACTTCTGGAGCTAGAGGCTGTGGTTGCGGTTGTGGTTGTGGTTGTGGTTGTGGTCGTGGTCGTGGTATGCTGGACGGGAAACACGAGATATCTCCGCAAGCGTTAAGCGGCAGGGAAGATGGAGGTTGAAGCTACTACTACGTGTTCGTGAGTCGTCAGTCGGCCCGACAAATGCGTCGTGTCTGTAGTATAATGCGTCGTACGGATCGGAGACGAAGCCAAGTCGAGTCATGCAGCGCGGGAATTTGCGAGGACTTTCTTTCCACAGAGAGAGAGCGCGAGAGAAGAAGAAGGAAGAAAGGATTAAGGCTCCCCAATGTTTTTCTTCCCTCTTTTTTTTTCTGATCCTGCGGTGTGGCAGACGCTGCGACTGTGGAAACAGGCGACCCGTTAAATGTTCTTGCAGCGGCAATGTCGAAAATGGTCAAGGAAAAAAGGTCGGTTGGCTTCTTTCTTCGAGGCGCGCGAGACGTCACTCGTTCACTGCTGCTACAGCGGCCGAGCGGCGGCCGTTGGGTACCTACCTGGAATATGGATGCCCCACCACCGAATGAGGGGTATTTGTTTTATGTAAGCCGTGTCTTCGATAAGCGCAGCTCGCACTCATCACCATCTCACTCACGCACTGCGTTTATGAGTATCATCTCACATTTGACTCCTCACTCTCTCTCACTTACTCTCAAGTATTACATACAGTATCCACGCGGCTGCATACCCCAACACACACGTTGAAGCATTCCATATAAATTCACGCACGACGGAGTAGGTTCTCCGCCCGCTCCAATGCTCAGCAACGGCAACGGCGCATTCGGTTCGTCAAGCTTTGAGTTTTGAACTCTGCCCCGATTCATGCGTCAAAGCAGCCGCTGCCTCGGTTCAGCCTCCCTCTCTGCGTTGGATTGATCGCCCTCTTCCCCCGATGTGCAGTCACGTCAACGTCGTCCGTGACTCGCGGGCGGAGATCGCCAAGTCCGCTTCTCGAGTCTGGGTTTTGTGTAACATGCCGGTCTGGGGTTGTGACAAGAGATGAGGGAAAGCAGCTAGACCGGCTGACGATCCCCTCAGGTGCGTCTGCAATTCGTGATCAGCCATCTTGGTAAGCCAGCGATCCGGCTGCTCTTGGGCCCATTATCGTACACCGTCGCTCTTGAATGACTAGCCGCAACAGCCGCGGCCAGTTAGTCGCGGAAACTCTTCACAACACGCACGTGGAGCAAGTCAGTGTTGTAGATATTCGTTCGCATTTTCCGGCTACAAGTGCCCGCCAGTCTTCCTAAATTGTTGCGTCACAATGTCCCAGAAAGAAAGAGACAAAAAAAAAAATTCAATACCAAACGAAACAACCCTCCGGGCTGTGTGATGTCGTTGAACTCCCGCCGGTTCGCCCCAATGCGCCCGGCCCCCTCCTCCCAAACCCAAACCCTCCCATGCATGAGTGTAATGCGTCTAAGAATTTTTCCCTGTTGAAATCGTAGGAACTCATATCCCTCCATTCGCTTGCTATAAGAGATGATGGGGGAAGAAATGTTGAAAAAAAGAAAGTCCGAACTTTGAACATTTGGTTGTCATGGTGAAAGAGGACAGCCGTCTTGAATGTTGAAATACGTTCGACCCTCGAGGCTTGCAAACGTGTCGTTCGCTTTGTGTGTATGTCATGCAGTCACGATTCTACATCGTCCTGCTGGTATCATAGTCTATCAGATGCAAAATCATCCATTTACTCCTGCGTCGTGTCCACAACGGGGGGGCACGTGCAGAAGAGGTTCAGGTCACCGTATGCTGTTTTTCTCTGTTAGTCTTCTATAACGCGAAGGCACCTTTGCAAAAAGGGGACAAGAAAAACACTCACTGTCGTCGATGCGACCCACGCTGGGCCAGAACTTCTTCTCCTTCAGGTGCGGCAGCGGGTACACCGCCTTCTCGCGGGTGTAAGGGCGGTCCCATTTGCCCTCGCCGTCGCCCAGGATGACGTCCATCTGCGGGTGAGGCGCCATTTTGAGGACGTTGCCCTCGCGGGGCTGCTTGCCCTCCTCGACCTCGCGGATCTCCTGACGGATGCTGATGAGCGTGTCGATGAAGCGGTCGAGCTCCTCCTTGCTCTCGCTCTCCGTCGGCTCAATCATGAGCGTGTTGCTTACGGGCCAGCTCATCGTCGGCGCGTGGAAGCCGTAGTCCTGGAGGCGCTTGGCGATATCGATCGCCTCGATGCCCGCCGTCGCGCTGAACGGCCGCGCGTCGAGGATGAACTCGTGCGCACACCGGCCGTTCTCGTTGGTGTAGAGGATCTTGTAGTGCGGCTTGAGGCGCGCGAGGATGTAGTTGGCGTTGAGGATGGCCGCCTTGGTCGCGAGGCGCAGGCCGTCGTTGCCCATGAGCGCGTTGTACGCCCAGCTGATGGGCAGAATGCCGGCGCTGCCGTACGGCGCGCTGGCCACCATGGCCTCCCCGGCCTCGGGCGAGCGGCCGGGCAGGTAAGGGCCGAGGTGCTCCTTGACGCAGATGGGTCCAACACCGGGACCGCCGCCGCCGTGGGGGATGCAGAAAGTCTTGTGGAGGTTGAGATGGCAAACGTCGGCCCCGATCTCGCCAGGCGAGCAGATGCCGATCTGGGCGTTCATGTTGGCGCCGTCCATGTACACCTGACCACCGTACTGGTGGACAAGGTCGCAGGCCTTCTTGACACTGGGCTCGAAGACTCCGTAGGTGCTGGGATAGGTGACCATGAAGGCACCGAGCTCGTCGGCGTGCTTCTTGCACTTGGCTTCCAGGTCCTCAATATCCAGGTTACCCGTCTTCTGGTCGCACTTGATAGGAACGACGCGCATGCCGGCCATGGCGGCCGAGGCAGGGTTGGTGCCGTGGGCCGAGACCGGGATCAGGCAGATATCACGCTTCTTGCCCGGCTGCTGCTCGAGGTACTTGCGGATGACGCGCAGGCCGGCAAACTCGCCCTGGGCGCCCGAGTTAGGCTGCAGGGAGACGGCGTCCATGGCGGTGATGCCCTTGAGCTGCTCCGACAGGCTGTCGATCAGGGCCGTGTAGCCCTTGAGCTCGCTCATGGGCGTGTGGGGGTGGATCGTGGAGAAGCCGGGGAGGGAGATCAGCGCCATCTCGGTCGCGCTGTTCAGCTTCATGGTGCAGGATCCGAGAGGGATCATGGAGTGGACGAGGGACAGGTCCTTGGACTGGAGGTGATGGATGTAGCGGAGGATCTCCGTCTCACTGCGGTGGGTGTTGAAGACGGGGTGGGTGAGGTAGGCAGACTGGCGACGGAGAGACTCGGGCAACAGTTCCGCAATGTCCTGGGTGAGGGCGCCGTAGGCCTTGCTCGCGACCTCGGCGGTCTGCGCGCCGGTGGCTTTGCCGAGGACGGTGGCGATGGTGTGGAAGACTTCCTCGTTGACCGTCTCGTTAACACTGATGCCAATGTCGCCGTTTCCGTAGTCGCGGAAGCCCAGACCAGCCTTCTTAGCCTCGGCCAAGATGTTCTGGGTGCGATCGCCAGCCTTGATCACGACAGTGTCGAACAAAACCTTGCCGTCGGGGCTGGCACCGCTCTGCTCAGTCTCCAGACCAGCGGCCTCGGCGACGGCCTGGACGCCGCGAGCAAGTCGGACCAGTCTCGAGGCGATCTCCTTGAGCCCCTCAGGGCCGTGGTAGACGGCGAACAGCGCAGCCATGTTGGCCAGAAGAGCCTGTGCGGTGCAGACGTTGCTGGTGGCCTTCTCACGGCGGATGTGCTGCTCACGGGTCTGCAGAGCCAATCTCAGGGCCCGGCGGCCGCTGCGGTCCTTGGAGACACCGACCAGGCGGCCGGGTATGCGGCGCTTGTGGGCCTCCTTGACGGCGAAGAAGGCGGCGTGGGGTCCGCCGAAGCCGAGGGGTACACCGAAGCGCTGGGCGCTTCCAAAAGCAATGTCGGCACCCCACTCGCCAGGAGGCGTAAGGACCGTCAGGGCCAGAAGGTCGGTCGCGGCGCTGAGCAGGGCACCCTGCTCGTGAACGAGCTCGGAAAGGCCCCTAAAGTCCTCAACCTTGCCCCTGGTGTCGGGGTACTGGACCATGACACCGACCAGGTCCTGTCCCAGGGCCTTGATCTTCTCCTGGGTCTCAGCGGTGCTGACATCGAGGGTCTCGACCTTGATGCCGAATCCCTGGGCTCTGCTCTTGAGAACGGAAATGGACTGGGGGTGAACAAGGTGGGAGACAACAAAAGTCTTGCCGGGCCTCTTGGCACGGGAGGCAGAGAGAGCGTTCATCGACAGGGTCATGGCCTCGGCGGCCGCCGTTCCCTCGTCCAGGAGACTGGCATTGGAGATGGGGAGACCAGTCAGGTCGCAGACCATGGTCTGGTAGTTGAGGAGCGACTCGAGACGTCCCTGGCTGATTTCCGGCTGGTAAGGGGTGTAGCTGGTGTACCAAGCCGGGCTTTCCAGGACATTGGTCTGAATAACACGGGGCGTGACGCTGGGGTTGTATCCAGCGCCGATCAAAGGCAAGGGAGCGGCCTCGTTAGCCTTGGCCCAGGCGGTGGCCCGCGCCAGGATCTTGCTCTCATCCGTCGGGCCCTCGGTGTCCCAGGCGAAAGTCTTCCTCTCGGAGAGGATATCCGCGGGAAGAACCTGGGCAATAAACTCATCAATGGAGTTGGCGGGAGGGTCAAGCGCCTTGAGCATGGCCTCGGCGTCATGGACGTCAGGGCCGATGTGGCGGGGGATGAACGACTCGGGCCTCTGGAGCGGTTCAAGGGAGGCGTCGACCGAGGGGATCCTCGCGCTCGTGGCGTTCTGGAGGGATGTGATGGCGCTGAAGGTCCTCACACGGGGGACCCGAGAGGTCACGGCCGAGTTTGAGGCGCATGAGTTGCAAACCCACGAGGCCGACGGCGTCTGCCGGGCGAGAACCCTCGACCTCGGAGCTACCAGCCGAAGCTGGCGGGGGAGGGGCAATCTCAAAGATGCCATTGTGGGAGGGAGGATAGGCGGGTTTTGTGAGTGGCAATTCAAAGATGAATTGAAAATGCCGTAAGACTCGCCGAGGTCCAAGGGTGTGTGTGACTTGGGGAAGAGAGGAGATGGAGAAAGGAGAGAGGTAGAGGAGAGGGAAAAAGGAAGAAGTGAAGAAGGAAGGAAGGAAGATAAGAAGAAGAAGCGGCGTGGTGGTGAGAGTCGTGCGCGCGCGTGTGTATCCGTATAGCAGAAATGTTGGCTCGGATAGTGGCCCGATATCGTTGTGTAGGTAGAGCAGCAACACCCTTGTCGCCACTTATAGATCCGAGATGCGACTCGGGATAAAAGCGACCCTCGAACTGTCCCCGATTCAAAACACCCCGTGCAAGTGCCTTTTTTTCGCAACGGACTCCTTGGAAAAAGACCAGACGTTTTTGTTTTACAAGACAAAACAAAATGAGGTAAAGAGCGAGGGGGGGCGAGAAAGAGAGCGACCGGCGCCTACTGGACGCTTCAATGCGGACGTGTCGGTGAGGAACAGAACCGGTGCCGGCTGCCATCCGCCCTTGATTCTTCTTTCTTGTACCATTTGGCTGGCTGTACTATAGACGGGCTACTTATCGACTCGAAGTACGGATACGTACCCACGTGTAAGTACTGTACAGATTCTCTGGGTAGGTAGGTATTAGAGCGTCCCCAGGGATACGATTCCTGAGTCGGGCCCCCCTCCCGAGCGCTGGACCATTCGTTCATTCATCTGCCGCCCAAAAGCACTCAGACACCTCATCAAGACACCAAGAAACCCTTTCGGTTGGGTGCGAAATACCTGGCGCGCAGAGAGGTGAGAGAGTGAGAGAGAGCGAAAGACTTAGGTAGACTAATCGTACGGAAAGGATCCGTCCTACGAGGGAAGGGAGACTGACCTTATCGGGCGGTCCGCTGATAAGCGCGCACCGAAGGGGATCGAGGGCGAGCGATAATTGAGCGATGCTGATGAACCAGTAGTAGGGAAGCCGCCTCCGGTCCCACGTTCCCCAACCATGCCCTCCCTGGCCTTTGGGGTCCCCGGCGCGTTCAAGCAAAAACGCTGGAAAACAGCACCGCGGGCCGTGGATAGCCCGCGATTACATCCAGAACCGGACCCTTTGACCAATGAGAGAAACGACAGGTTGGGCTGAGCATGGGTCCGGGGGGCATTTGTTGGAGGTGCGGATGAGAAACCGAGCGCTCGGTGGAAGAGCCGAGCTGCTCCAGCACAGCAGTTGAAGCACTAAATTCACAATTAGATGCGCATGTGCATGTACCCAAGTACCTACTGTGGGCTACAGGTGGTGTCAGTCCATGATTTGCTAAGCAAGCGGGTCGAACTGCGTGAGGCTCGAAAAGTGAGTTTGGCACAACCTGCATGGGTACGTACCGCTCCGGGACGGAGCTAGACGGACTGGAGCTTCTCTAAATTTTTGCGACGACATCATCGCTGAACCTGGCAACCCAACCGCGAAATACTATCACCACCTCACGATCCATCCACCCACTCCGATATCACACCACCCCCCGTCCCCAGTCAGTCTTTTATCGAAAAAAAGCAAACCATCAAAATGTTTGGAGGATGTATGCACACTCCCTCCCAAACCAGATCCCCCGCCTTCCACAAGGCGCCCTACCGCCCACAGCTAACCTGTTGCCTGCAGTCGCGCCGCCCCAGCTCAGCGAGGAGGAGATCAAGCAGATGGAGGCCGAGGCCAGCTTCTCCGTCCAGCAGGTCGTCGTCTCCGCTGTCTTGTTGTACCTCTGTACGTACCAAACATCCCCGGCCGCCCGATTGCCGGCCGTTCAACCACCAAAGGCCTCTCTTCGCCCAAACATTTGCTAATCAGAGATTTTTGTTACCATTGTTCCAGCCCCCTTTGCTATCGACGCCGTCTCCGGCTTCTTTTAAACGAAAAATCTCCTATCCAGGGGGCTTGAAGAGGACCCATCTGGGGTTGGATATCACGACGAACAGTGACGTGAAACAAAACGTCTCGTCTGTAACGCAAGACAGGGCCGCCACGACGATGAGCTGCGCGGCCATCCCGCCCGCCTAGGGCATGTGTAATGGGGATGAATACCCCCCCTCTTATGTAAAATATCATCTGTACACTGTACAAAGGGCTGGTCGGATGGGGCTATGGATATAGATCACAACCGGAATCACGGCAAAAACAAACATCACGACTTTTGTTCGACACGGCCTCGATCGATGCGTGTCCATGTGTGAAGGAGTGGTTCGCCGCACATCCAAACCCTCACCCTCACTTTGTTTTCTTGGTACGGGATTGCCTAATACTCATACCATTGCACCCATACATCCTATCCCGCACACCGCAAAGAGCGTTCGCTCGCATCCCATCGTCTTGATACGACATGCCCCACGACATCAAAACTCCAAGCCGAGTCTCTCAACTCGGGTTCCGCTCCTTCTCCCAGTCAGCAAAGGCTTTTGTGATCGACTCGACCTCCTTCTTAAGGTGCTGAATCTGCTTCTCGTAGTCTTCCAGGACCTGCAGTGACAGTCGGTTAGCATCACCCGTCCGGCAATAAACGAGGCGTTTCCAGGGCACAATCTTACCTTCTTCGTCTTGTGTTCCGTCTCCTCGCTTAACCCCTCGCCGCTCGCGAACGCGGGCTTACTGGTCTCCTTCATAAGTTGGTCGGCGTAGTCCCGGAGCACGATGAGCCGGCTCCAGAGCTCTTCCTCCCTCGCCGCCAGCGCGGGGTCCTGCACGTTGCGCTCGAGCTCCACCAGCTTGAGCCGCAGGTCGTCTTCGTCGCCGCTGAGGGCGTAGCCACGGTTGCGCAGCACCTGCACACGCGCGGCGAGGGCGAGGCACCGCTCGCGGAGCACGACGTGGCGCCGGCGGGCCGCCAGCGCTCGCACGCTCGTCTCGAGGTCATGCCGCGAGAGAATCGCGTCCAGACTGGCGTTGATCTGATGCAGGCGCACGTTAAGCTCCCCGACAACCTTCTTCTGCGTCTGGAGGCGCGCCGCAACGCCCGAGAATCCTGTGCAAAGGACAGGAATGTAGCCCGGCGCGGGCTTCTTCTGCAGCGCCTCCTCCCATTCCTTGGGGTCTTCGTGAGGGCCCGGCTTGTAAAAGGGGACCGACGCCTCGTCGACCTTGTTGTAGAAGTAGTGCTTAAAGGCGCAGTTGGGGTTTGTGGGGTTCCACTTCTCGAAGATGAGGGCCATTTGTTCGGGTATCGGCTTCTGGCTCTCTGCACGGGGTTTCGGTCAGTATCGAAATGTAAGGGAAGAACTCCAACAGAACATCTACTTACGCGGTGTGTCCCTGCCGGGTTGCCATAGGGAGCTTGAAAGCTGTGCTTGCGACTGTGACAAGCTAGGCATCTGCTGCTGCTGCTGCTGCTGCTGTTGCTGTTGCTGCTGTTGTTGTTGCTGTTGGGGCTGTTGAGACTGGGCAAAAGAGTTCCCAAAGGCGTTTGACTGGTTCTGCGTTTGCCCAAACAAACTCAGACCACCTTGCTGCTGGCTGCCCTGCTGCTGTTGCTGCGGTTGCTGCTGCTGCTGTGTCGACTGTCCCAGCGTGCTGCCGAATCCACCACCGCCGAAGAGGCCCCCAGTCTGCCCTGCGGGCTTCGGTGCTCCGAATAAACTCATGACGTGCGATGAAGCCTATGGATAATGAGGGTGTCCAAGCAAAGATAGCGTCGCTCTGTCGTCGCGTCCGTACGGTCGAGGTGGAAGAAGATTGATGCGCAGAGTGGCACAGCGCAAAAAGAAATCAATAACCCAAAAGAACCTCTTCAGCGCATGGTCGTCGGAAGAGCTGCAGTGAAAGAAGTTGCGGGTATCGGAACAAAGACGCGTCTTCCAGGGGCGGCCGGAAAGCAAACCGTCGCATATGTTTCGCGCGGGGAAGGATGGTTCACCGGGTATCGATCGCAGGGTTGCTGTTGAGCTGCCCGTTGGTTTGGGGACCCAGCAACGAGCGCGAAAAGAATAAATCGGAGCTTTGCAAGCTACGGCCGGTCGCCTTCACCGGGCGCCACACTTTTTCCCAGACCGAACAAGAAACACGGCAGCGCCACAGCCCAATGCTCCACTTCAGCCTCGCCCCCAACCGAGCCAATCAGCTCTCTCCTAAATCGACCTCACTTCAATTCGCAGCGTCCAGTGCCCGGAAAGCTTGCTCTGGATGACCATCCGAACCCAGAAACGACCTCTCTCCCTTCCCCCTCCGACTCCCTCATCACCACAACCACAACCATGGCGTCCCGACGGCCTCAGTACGTGCCCCCTCAGCCCCGCCATACCTCCCGGCCGTCCAATTGGCCCAATCGCAGCTCGTCCCCGACGACTCTTGGATCGCGACAACAATAGAGAGAGGCTAACCACGATGCGATCGCAGATTCAACCAGCAGGTCCAGGTCGACACGACCCCCCTGCCTGACGACATCCCCAAGGTCAAGGAGGTCGGCGCCAGCTCCGCGCCCCTTCTGTCCGCCTCCTACTTCATCGGCGCCCGGTGCCGCGAATACAATGACGACTTCATGCAGTGCAAGACCGAGAACCCGGGCCGCGGCGAGTTCGACTGCTTGAAGGAGGGCCGGAGGGTCACGAGATGTGCCTCTAGCGTGTACGTTGAACCATTCTCTTCCTCCGTCGGCTACGTCGGAGATCAGAGGCGGAAGCTGGCCCTCAATTGGGACTTGGCCGACCGGGAGCCGCGGGGTGCTGGACACGGGACACATGTCGCGATAGGGATGTCGAAACGCTGACTTGGAATCCGCTTCTCCACAGGCTGAAGGACATCAACACCCACTGCCTCGAGCAGTTCAAGGCTCACTGGACCTGCATCGAGAACCGCAACCACCAGCTCTACCAGTGCCGACCGGCCGAGTGGAAGCTGAACAAGTGCGTCTACGAGAACCTGGTACGTAACAACCTACCTTGTCGAGCAGAGAGGACTGCCGGAGCCTTCTCCCGCTTTCACTTTGTTCTCTGTATGACGGCCGACCAATAGCTCACTCCTCTCTTTCGCAGAAACTCGAGAAGAACATTCCCGACCAGCGTCCCGGCGTCACCCCCGTCGAGCTCCGCCCCCACATGATCTACGCTGACCAAGCCATCAACACCCTCGAGGGCAAGCCCTTCATCCCGCCGTCAAAGGCCGAGGGCAGCAAGCAGGCGTCGTAAAAGGCGGGCATGTTTGTGGGCGTGTGCGCGTGCGCGTGTCTGTGTTGCGAAGGGCGCTGTGGGAAGACGGCTCTCTCTTTCCCTCCGGTACGGATGCCGCGGAGGGAGGGCGGGAGAGACGTCTGGGCTTTGCGTTGAAGATGTAGGCTCGGAACTTGGCGATAGAAAACGCTGTGTACATATGTCATCAATCAGAGTTGGGATCAACCAAAATGGCTTCTTTCTTCTACTTTGCCCTGCTTCCGTGTTTGCCCCATTTCCTGCGACGATCTGGTAAGTCGCTGCAACAACGGAGCGCTTCTCGGCTTGAGACGGCCGACTGGACACGGTCAACGGTGAGGCGTCAGCGTCCAGAGCTTAAGGGGAGGTCATCCTCCATCTCTTCAACGGCGTCCTGAGCGAATCGCAGACCATGGCTTCGCTTCGCTGCCTTGGGCGTCCTGGTAATGAAATACACGTCGTGGTTCATTCCAACATGATGTTCGCTCGGGGAAGGGTTCGAGCCCATGTGCCAAAAGAAGAACGCTGACGTCCTGCCGGCCTGGTCTGGTCTACCTACAGCATTTACAGACGGATACAATGACAACAATCACGGGCCAAGAGGACTGCCAAGATGCCCTCGGCGAGCGCTGCAACGCTCCTCTTCGTCATCAAGATCTGCCTCGAGGCGAACTGCCTGACTGCAACCGCATCAATCATTCATCAACGCCCTCCTCCTTTGAGCACCGTCCCGAAAAGCACATACCCGCCAAACACCCGGGCCACCCCTCCTTGAAATCGTCTTGCAACTTCTCTTCCACTCACTCACTCGCTCGCGCGATCTTCCTCTCCCTCACTCACTGGCCTCCGCCGTGGTCGACCTCCGTCCCCGTTTTGGTCCTCCCGGGACGCACGCGGCCCGTACGGCCACAACCCCCCCTCCGCACAACGAGTCTGCCTCGGGGGTGCTGAAGTCCTTGTGGGAATCCAGTTCGCCTCTGCTATGTCTCTCGAGTTGAGGAGAAGGGGGAGGGGGTTCTTTTTTTTCTCGGTAAAGGGGCGGAAACCACTTTCAATCAGACCCCGCGCCTGTTCTGCCTTGCCTGCGTTGTGGGGCAGAACGCAGCAGCTGAGGAAGAATGGATGGACTGGACCGGGCTGGATTCGACTGGTGTGATCGACCTTGTCATTCTTACGGACGTGCAATGTTACAGTTACGAGACTGGATTCCGTCCACAGCACCCTCGTGTGAGAACCTGTCTGTAAAGCTTACCCTTCAGCTGTCACGACCGCATAGACAGCTCCCCGGCAGGTAGCCGAGACAACGGTGGAAGCGTCGGAGACATTCGATGACTATGTCGGATGAGGCATCGTCTACGAGTCCGCGTCGGTCCCCACGGGAAAGAACATCGACGGCGAGAGGGATGGGACAGAAGTCATATGAGGAATCGGCCACGACTATGCCGATATGTGAGCAGTCATCCAACAAGCCTATAACAGCTTTTGAGTCAGGAGGATTCCAAGACTCGTCTCCTTCGTGCGCCCCTACGGCAAGTGACATGCTGACGGCGGAGTCAGAACAGACTGGGGTTAAGATGTGCTGGCCCTCTTGTCGAAAACGATGCCAATCTACCTCCGACGCAGGGTTTACGCCCACTGGACGCCACCCCACCAAGAAGAACGTACGTTGAACGGGCATTCGGATGCGTTTGCCAAAACGCGAAGCCGTACACGCCGCCTCTCAGTCGGGAGTAGAAGGTGTTGGGAAAGCAGCAAGCCGTCACGGGTGGGTAGGACGTGTGCCGTGTGTGTACATTTGAGCAGACTGATAGGGGATGCGGGTGACGATTGTAAGAAAGCTAACAGATCACCATCTCTTTGCACGACGACTTCCTGACATGTTGACGTCGCCCAGGCTAACGTACTGGCGAAGAGGTACCAGAGAAGAAGAGGCTAGAGTTTCTAGAAAAGCCTTTCGGTGCGTACAAGAAGATATGATGGAGAAGACCGCTGGTCAGGAGGTGTCCTGAGGATCCCGACTGTCTGACTTGCGCGGAGTTGGATTGTGGTCATGTGGTCGCTCGATCTGTGCATCGAAACCGGAGACTGAGATGGACGAGCTATCTTGGCATTCTTGGGCATTGACGACGTGGAACGAAAGCTACTGGGGTTGGTTGAGGCACACCTTCTGGATTATGAAGATGCCTGCCTCTAGCTTGCTGCTTGTCACATCTGGGTGAGAGGGAACATATTCGAAGCTGGCGACGAGACACATGCTTCGTCACAGCATTCTGCAATGGGTCGGCTATGACAAAGCCCACTCATGTTCATGCGGCTGTGGTCCAGGTCTTATTGTTGATGCGACGAATACCCTGAACCTAAATGTTGCTTCCTGTCTCAAACACTGAATGGCATGGCAAATCGAATTTGTCCAGATCCTGCGGTGTTTGTCCCTTGATTTCGACTCCTGCTATTTCCCCAAAGCATTTCAGCATGACAAGAAACCGAGAAGCTGGCAAGCTGGAAAGCTCTCGCCCGCCGAGGCCATTCAAATGGAACACTGCGATCGAGCTTGACGCTGTCGTGAAACCTCCGTTGGCTTGACGTCAGGGTTGTTGCTGTTAACCTTAGAGGACATGGGCATCATGGGTTTCTATCATGCCATGCGCTAAAGGGTGTCGATGTAGTGAAACCTCGAGTCACGGGCGCTGAACCACCGGGCCGCGCAAGGTGGCCGCAGGAATCGCCAAACGACATGTTTCGGAAGACTTCTACGTGTTTGGGTGATCTGGTGCCCCTGAACCAACCAGAGGGTCGCCAAAAAACCTCGCTGACACAGCAAGAGAGGGCTTGAGGTTTTGACTTTGTGCCCCCGTGGTTGAGGGCATGCTTATCGGCGCGTGCTCGGCATGCCCGAGCTTGTTCCTGGAGGATTTTGCAGCCCAACAGGTTCAGAGGCTAGACTTGCGAGAGCAAATTTCGTGTGCGGCGTTCGTCTTTCTTGTGGGCTGGACATGAGTCGATGGTAACAACGCGATGGCAAGTTGGAACTTGGAAATGGGGACTCCAGCAGCGACAGGGTCTCGAGATCTCAGGATCTAGGATGGAAATGCCGTCTTCCCCGGGGTTCGGCCGTCTGAACTCTGAAATGATGTGCCGTGTGGCCCGCGGTCCACCGGCAATCAGAAAAGAGGGACGGCGCACGCGGGGCAGAACCAAGAAGAAAAAAAAACCCTCACCCGAATTTCGTAGGCAAGATTAAGGATGTTCGAGGCCCTGGGAGTAAACAAAAGCTCATTTCGCGGTTGATGAAAGCTCACGCTGCCCCCGACCAGCCCCTGTTTCCGCCTTTTTGTTGGCCAGGACGCCGCTCTCATGAATGGATGGCAGTGATAGAACCCAAACAGCGGGGGTGAAGAAAGGTCTGAATCCTGATTGCTTCGCGCTCATTTGCCTTCAGAAATGAGATGCGCTGAGGGACTCCCCTGGTTGTCAAGTCAGGGCCAGCTGGGATGGCGATGTCGGGGGAGCTGCTCTAGCTCCGCAATAAGTTTCACCACATGGGTGGCAAGTTGAACTAGAAACCTGTGGCATGAGAGTTTATATTCGAGCCGGGTCAAAACAATGCCGTGTGATGGAAGAAGACGAGTAGACATCTTGTTTGTGGTGAATATGGATAGTGTCCGTAGCTTGAGAAGGGATGAAAACCTCTGTTCTATAGACTGGGGGTGTGTCATTTGGCGACTGGCAAGGTCGCATTCAACTGCCTCAACGGGATGCATCTGTGCACCTCCTCGCAGCTGCAGGGGAGGAAACTTCCGAACGATCGTCGCTTGTCGAGTGTGCTCCACGTCTAATCGGACGGCTCGAGATGTTCGGTTATGTATGCAGCCGGAAACTCTCTCCTTTCCTTTTTCGCTCAGTTGAATGACACAACTGCCACACTTGATGACAGAGACGATTGAAGTCCTGACAGCCTGCTAACAGACTACAGCGAACACCACAGGAGTCATTGAACTGATTCATGGAAAGAGCCGGCCTATGTGGTTCGAACGTTGGCCATCTAGAACGTTTGGCTGAACCAGGTCGCCCTCCACTAAGCAGCGGGGGCGTGTTGAATAGATTTGCACTTCAGTAGCCGTCCGTCACAATCACCATCTCGATCGAGGCCGCTGATCACGGATCCGGTCCGGCGAACTGTGCGGCAGATTGGCTTTCGGGAAAAAAGCTGAATCAAACTCGGGATGATGCAAATCGCTGTTCGCGCGGGGTTAGGGTTACCCAGCAGCTGGAACTGGCTCGACGACTTGGCCGTTGAGAGCAAGTGCCGCTGGGTTGCGAAGTTCAAGCCATCACCGTTCGCTATAGGTAAATATAGGTGAGCTTGTCTACAGTCCTCTTGGCGCGAACTGGATGAGCGCCACCGGACCAATTAGTCGGACGATGGCGTTCGTCTCCCGCAGCCTGTCGAAAGCTGTGCAGCGCTCGGAGAGATGGTTCTTTTTCAAGGTGGTGGTCACACCACAGAAGTCCGGTTGGCTGTCGGCAAGGAGGCACTGCGGCAGGACAGGAGTCCATCCGCATCTTGGCTCGTCCAAACGTTACATATCAGCAATGTGCCGGCAGACGTTTGCGATTGTGTGCCTGGGTCGTATCACTTCTTCACGGGGAGCATCTGCTCCAGTGAACTTGGCGATACAGGTTGATGTCCGCCTCAACCTCCATTAGCTGTGTCCGCTGTTATCCATAGTTGGTAAGGGCGTAAGCAATGCCTGTACTCGGATCCCTACCACCTCTCCCCCCCGGAGAAAGCAGCATGTATGCATGCATGCACGGTGTTGGAAGGCCGGAAGATTTTGCAGCTTCATCTCACTCGTCTTGAGCTCCGCGCCGGGATGCCAGGTTTCCTCGGAGACCCATCCCATCGTCATCGGTAATCAAAGGTCCAGAAGGATGTCGTGTGAGATGGGACGCTGAGTCCGATGAGTTGGCTGGAAACAAATGGCCCGATGGCAAGGCGACAGGTGGAGCGGTGGTAAGCGACGACTCCACGAGCGTAATGAGGTCATTTGACGAGAAACGGAAGGGACGGCCAAAGGCTGCGGTAGTAAAGTTAAAAACGCATCGTGGACAGGGGATGGCTGACAGAAGCACAGTGGCAGTTGGGTGGCGGGCGATGTTGTGTTGCAGCCATCGTCGCGACCAGGGCGCTATCGTCGCCCAGGAGAATCCCCATATTAAAGATATGAGCGGCGAGTGGAAGCCGTTGAGCAGCATCAGCAGAGGCAACTGCTGCTGACTGAAGGGAAGAGAGAAGGCGGTCGAGACGACGCTCTTTAGCAAGGGCGGCGTCGAGGAAGGCGCGGCGCACAGTCCAGGACCAGCAAGACTGGATGAACGGGTCCCCACCGAGATTAAGGCCGTTTCAGAGTTATGGGTCTCCCCCGGCCAAGTGGCTGTTTGGTGGAGCCGCCCAGATGACCCTTGCAGCAATCAGAGCAGAAGCACCCACTCTGCTGCAAGGTACCGGCTCACTTAGAGGGCTGCTGTGGCTATTTGAGCCAATTACAAGGAGGGACTGCACGCTGCCGCATGGGAATTGGTCAAATGTGCCGAGGCCAGGGGTCGGGACGTGGGAGGAGGGGAAAGGAGGGGGGGGGGGCGTGTGTTAAGAAGACGAGACCGCCAGGGCCGACGACGGACGACGGGCGGAGCGAGATGACACTGGCAGGGTGGGAAGATAGCGCCTTGGAAATCGTCTGCAAGCCCCCCTTTTCTCTGCTGCCCCTCGAGCACACTCTCTTACCTCTGCCGTCTGCACTACCACCTGTCGCTGTGGGTATACACCACCGGCTGTTACTGTTCCAGCATATGTGCTCTGTGTCAGCCAAGACTGCCGCGCTGCTTTGCAAGGGCTCCGGGACTCCTGGAGGAGCCAGAAGAGGGCCGTCCGGAGCCAGGAGACGCCCTCGATGCTGGACCTGATGGAGGTGGAAGATCAGACGTCGCTTATACCTGCGCTTAGGAGCAGGGTGATTGATATGCTCTCATTCTGGGCCTGAGCTGACGCATGGCCCGACTCCTTGATGTTTTTGCGCACACGGCCTGGCTTGGTAAAGAGAAAGGGAACAACGAGGTCGTGTTGTCGAAGTGACGGAGATGGTTTTTGTGAATGGCGGGCAGGAGGGATTAAACCCGTCCTCGGGCAACAAGGGGCGACGGTGTCTGCTGCGCTGATAATATGCAGCAATTATGACCCGCATCTGGGAATGCATATCGGTCACATGCTGCAATCTCGAGCGGCAAAATCGGCGCCCTCGATCGGGAAGCTGACCCAGTGATGGACAATATCTGGGTTGTAAGGCAGACGGGAGGGGGGGCAAGGTTTGAGGATCTGCTCAGTGCATGGTAGATGCACGTCGGGCTGAAGGCTGAGAGGACAGAGCGAGCGGCGAGGCGTAACATTGATATATGTTTTGGTATTGTTTTCCTCACGGCGAATCTGCAGTGTCATCCGAACGCTGTTTTGAGGTGTTTCCGAAGCACCAGGAAAACAGCACTATCAGGTGAGTCGCACCTGCTGCCGCGTCATAGTCAGATTGGCGATCTCGAAAACGAGGAAGGACCACACTCTGAAGTTCGTCCCTTCTTCGAGCGCCTCTGCTTCTTCACGCACTGGCTGCCAGCCCAACGATACAACCACCCTCAGATGATTTTGACGCCACCCCCTTTCACTCTCCTAAACACTTACACGCACCTAGTACAGACCAGCTTCCTTCCCTCAGTCACTTTGACTCAATTGCAAACCCCCAGACAGGCCAAACTGCGCCCAATTTCTTTTTTAGGGCCTGCCCAGCTTGCTTGTCTCGCCTCCAGATAGTTATCCTTCATCACCCGTTGCCTCCACTGCCTCTCCACGACCCCCTCAAGGGTTGGACCCCTCTCTCATCGCTCTCTCCCTCTCTGCTGCTGCCAAAACGATCGGTGCCTACCCACCTAGGTATTCTGCAGGGTCCGCATTGCACTCCCGTCGTCCCGACCTCTCTGTTCGTCTGATTTTCCTCGCAAATCTCACGCCTCTCCACACAGACTCGCACGCCACCCCCCCATCCCTCGACATCGAAACCTCCACAACCCACAACCCACAATCCACAGTACACCACACCCGCCGGGAACCCCAGTCGCCCTTCACCAACAGAACCATCCTCGGCGCGGTCTACGGTCAGTCGCACACACGCCGCACCTAAACAACCCAACCGCACAGCTCTCTCACTATCACTCCTACTCTCACGCACTCCCTGGACGCTCTGGCCTTGACCCTTGTCGACGCTAACCTTGGACTGGCCTCACGCTCAGACTCTCGCCCGGCCCCTCAATCCCAGTCGTGCGGGTTTCCGTCGTCCTGTCGGCTCCTTTTTAGTAGCCCGCCATCGCCATCCAGAACGTCTTGTCTCTCCTCCTTGCTTCACCACTCCCAGGAGACCGCTTCTTCGACTCCCTTCACCCCCCTTCCTTTCTCCGCCTCGGCCTCGGTCGCCATCGTGTCGTGTTTGACACCGTCCATTCCTTTAAAACCAATCATATCGCCCCCGGGTCGAGACCTCCAATCCCCTCTTTTCCTGCACCCTCAACCTTCCAGGATAGAAGGACAGGCTACCGACATTCCTTTCGGAACCGCGATTCACCTTCACGTTCTCTACCCAACAAGCACCGGCTTCTTGTCATTCCTTCGCAACCCTTCTCACGAGACTTCTTTTTTTCTACGGCTCACTACCCTCCGAAAAAAAAGTTACGACTCCGTCCGACCTCCTTCCAACTTCAGCAACTACGTTGTTCAACCACACTCCTTTCCACACCACAAGGTCCTAGACGGAACCGTATCAGCAGTGCTGCATCACCACACACAGCTGGCTCTGAGAACCACCTCACGGGACATATTTACCTCCGCCCATCAATTCACTCCGAGGAATATCTCTTCCATCACAACCCAACCTCCTTCCTCCGGACCGAATCCCCCTGTTCGTTAGATTCCGCGAATCATTCCAAGACATCAAGCAACAGCATCAAAAAGGTGAGTCGCCCTGATCCAGATTTCCCTTATACTCCACTTTTCCTGCCATGTCTTCATTCCACTCGCGTCAATGGCATTGTTTGGAACGCCATCAACAAGAGGGACACATTCCAGCACGAATCGTGTCGCTCCTTCCAACAATAGTTGTTGTTCATTGTCTTCTCCCGTCACGTGATTGACTCACTGTGTCGAAAAATACGTACGGCGGGGTCCATGTGTCGGGAGCATCGAACAGCACCGGCTTAGGCATGCTATGATCATGAGGCGCCGAGCAAGCCGGGTGTCTCGATCATTGACGGATGTCATATATGAACATGGTATCCCGCTTTGTTCAAGTTCTGGTTCCACCTTGCCTCAACACTCTTTTTTTTCTTCTCACATCAGTCGCTAGTCGGACTTTGCTTCCTTCACTCGTACACACACAACATCTTCGCTGGCGAAGCTAATTGTCTTTTCAGATCTTCACTTTTTTCGATACCAGCTTTATCCAACTCACAAAATGAAGTCTTCCATCGTTCTTGCCGCCACTGGCGCCGTCTTGGCCATGGGTGCCGCCATCGACCCCCGTGCCCTGGAGGTTGTTCTGGACGTTACCTACGTGACCGTCACCGTCACTGAGGGCGTTCCCATCGAGGAGCCTACTCCCACCCCTACTCCCTCCACCCCGGCTGTCTTCTACGAGGCTCCCAGCTCCGTCCCCAAGGTCGAGGAGACGCCCGCGCCTGCGCCCATCTTCGAGACTATCACCACCAAGCGCTCCGAGACTCCCACCCCGACCCCGACCCCGACTCCCACCCCCACTCCTACCCCCGAGCCTGTTGCCGCGCCCGTCGTCTCGGAGCCCGTCGCCCCCTATGTTCCTGCTCCCGCGCCTACCGTTGTCGAGACCACTGAGGCCGCCCCTAGCGCCGCTCCCGCCGTCAGCGACCTCCAGAGCACGTGCATCGACTCCCACAACATTCACCGGTCTAACCACTCTGCCCCCGCTCTGACCTGGGACAGCGCCCTTGCCAGCTACGCCCTCATCACCGCCCAGACCTGCGTCTTCGAGCACGACATGTAAGTCGAACACGAGCCCTCGGCCAACATGTTTCCTTGACCCGCTACTAACCTGTGATCAGGACCACTGGCGGTGGCGGCTACGGTCAGAACCTTGCCATGTGGGGTGCCACTGGCTCCGAGGGTCTTGGTGAGGCCAAGGCTGCTCAGCGTGCCATCACTGAGCAGTGGTACAACGGCGAGCTCAACCTCTACACCGGCTATGGCGAGGCCAGCCCTGACATGACCAACTTCCTCCAGTGGGGTCACTTCACCCAGATGGTCTGGGTTGACACCACCACTGTTGGCTGCGGCGTCCACTACTGTGCTGCCGGCACTCTCAGCTCCATTGGCAGCTGGTACACCGTCTGCAACTACAAGTCCCAGGGTGAGTTAACCACTTGTCTATCTCGCCTATACCTTGAGCACCCGATCTAACTGAACCCAGGCAACGTCATTGGCAGCTTCGACAAGAACGTTCTGCCTCCCGGCAGCGCCGCCACCGTCAACATTGCTTAAGCGGTGTGACGAGCTGACGAGCGTACTTGGATTATTTCAAGCAACTGCATTTGCACCCTTCATCCTGCCCGCTTGAAGCATAACTGGGTTATTTTGTTTGCGACACGGCCACTGGGTACGAGTGCGGATGAGCTCCATCACACTAGCGAGGCATTTTTTTCTCTTCTACTGCTGTACTTTATCGGGGGATCGCTTGACTCTTTTTTCGATCTCCTCGTCTCGGCCCCGGGACTCTTTGAATCATGCGCTTTGGTCGCCCATAAATGCCATGGGTACATTTCTCTTCATACGGGTCTCGTTACGGCACTTGCGTGATGGATAGGCACGGCTGCGTCTTCCTGCGCCGGCCGAGGGCATGATTCAAGGAAACTGGACATTGATGATGATGCATTTACGGATCTGGCGTGGAACGACAAAACTTTTGGGGAAAGGGAACCAACCCACCATTGGAACATTGCATTTTTTTTCTCTTCGCTTCTTGGTCTGGTCGTCGTGGCAATCCTCTCGAGTCTTCACTTGAAGAATCGTGATGGATCCGTCAGGCGATGTAGCCCGCCCCCTGTTCATGTCTCATTCGGGTTCTTTGTACCTAGGATTCTCTTCGAAACGATTTTCGGGTTAGGGAGGCTGGTCAACAAGGTCCATTTCGTTGTATCGCAAACGTGTCTCGGCACATTAGCCATGAAGTCAAACTTAGTGTCGGCGATGGCCCCTGTGTTTGCTTGTTTGGTGTCGTATGCAGTCATCCGTCGCTACGGAACAGGACTGCGCCGTGTTGCCGGTATGTTTCCACGCCAGCTTCCATTGCCGTGCCCGTGCCGTCGTCGTTGAGTTACATTGTGTTGGCTATCGTTGTGTGACGTAAGACTCGGAGCGACGGTTTGTACGCCGCCATGAGTTGTGAGTGAACTGATCGAGTCCGTTGGAGCGAGTGAGAAGGACTGATATGAATTGATGCAGTTCGCCCAGGCGTCCGAAAGGCCAAGACTCGGTTTGGAGGGGTACGGACAGGGCGACAGGTATAATAAGTCCTCGAGGCGTGCTTGAGGAAGAGGAGGAAAAGGGATGGGGCAAGTCCTGTTCTTTTCAACAGGATGGCTTCTCCTAATGCCCTATACGCACCGCACCGCACCGCACCGCCACTTGATGGCGCGTGTGTTTTTTGTCGGTGGTGCGGGAGTGGCAGTGACATGGTGAAACGTATGCTGCGGCTGTGAAGTTGTGGTTCGGAGGGGTTGGAAGTGGGGTACACGTGCTGCGGGATAGGAGAAATGTCGCGGTTCGATGTTCAACCTGCGACTTGCTACTATCGACATGGAACCGGATAGGATGGGGGAGGGGTTGGAAGGGCAGAAAGATCGGATGAAGATAGGGGGTAAGTGGACGACTGTTGGGTGGCCGCGAGATGCTCGTCACGTCGTGCTGGGGGATGTGAACGTTGCGTTGCGTTGCGCAGTGGTGTGGAAGGTTCATCTACCTCGGGCTCGGTAGATGTTGGCGTCTTGAGGGGGTGTTTCCGATCTATCAGGTTTTCATTGTCGGGTAGTGGTGATGTCTGGCAATTGGAGCCGGATGTGGATGAGCACCAGGCAGACAGACACCTCATCATGACCTTGGCTGTTGCGTCTGCTTGGCTCGAGGAGACACACCACTATCCTCTGGACACCGACTCTTCAGGCCAATCTATTGTGTTTTCTCTGTTCCCTTTCATCATCCTTGTGCTCCTTTCTGCTGCTGGACGAGACGCCATTTGTCGGGTTATCCGGGACGAGATGGTGGTGTTGATGGGCATGTCCCTTTTTGCCTGCTCACGGCCTTCTAGGACCAGAATGGCTGTTCCAAAGGGTTTGCGTGTCAGAGAACAGCGGCACCAGCCAGTCGTTGACGACCGAACCCTCTTTCCAAAGGCTCCTGTCGGCAGCACTCGGATTTCACCGCTCCCACGCTCTACTAATATCGCTCCCCTTCCCCAATCCGAAGCCAGCTTGACCATCTGCCAAGCAAGTCAGCCGGGCCAGTGGCGGATGCGCACCGCAGGAGGGCATCGTGGCGGGCGGGAACAAGGGGTTGCGGAGGAATTAAGGGAGCGGGTGAAGACGTCCGATTGGACCCGCGACATCTCGATCCGGATGTGGCGTCGTCAGGTCGGGCGGCGTGCGGCGGGGGGAAGCGGGGGGAAACGGGGAGCGGGGAGATAGTCTCGCCGATGCGACGGGGGGGATCACGCCGCATGGCTTGTCGGCGGCGAAAAGCCGCTCCGCGTCAGCGAGTGTTGGAGAGACAGTATTGAGTGTGGGAGAAAGATGGGCTGTTTTTCTTCGCAATGGGAGTGAGCGGATTAGTGATGTGGGCGTTTCCTGTCGATGCTGTGCTGACTTGGGTGCCTTACCATATGTTGACGGGGGCTGCCGAGCGAAACCACGTGTGGCTATATTCTATATTCCTCACTTTCGCCCATTCCTTCTTGTTTTAAAGATGTTGGCGACCTCTTTTGATCTACTGCTGCATAGGGAAACGTGATAAACTCTACAAGTAGGTCGGGTCAACATGTCACAGACAAATCATGAGCAGCAGGCTCCCCTAGGGCACGTCTTCGGCTTCTGGAAGCTCGCCTGTCCCCGACAAGCTGGTTTGGATTGGGATACGGATAAGAACCTCGCGAAGAGACATGGGGTGCGGCAACGTGAAGTCGAGGAAGTGGACAGCGAACGGGCGTCGAAGTGAGTGTGTCTCGGTCTCTTATCTAGAGCCATAAACCTTTCATCACGAAGCAGATGAAGATGATCCAAACAGAAAACCTTGGAGTTCTTGGTTTCTATCCACTAACGTCGCTTCACAGAAGTCCGAGGAGCGATACTGATACTGCAGTGACGAGTTCCTCAAGCGAATTCCCCTACCCCGCCATGTCTCTCCCTAAGCCTATGTTGGAGTTGGGCTTCCGGGTCACCGTGCGGTTCGCGCCGGATGTGGCGGAGACCGTCGTCGAGGGCGGGAAGACGGTCGAGCTGGCGAGGGCGGTCTGCGGTTCCTGGTCTGGGCCGCTGGGTTCGGGTGTCGTCTTGGTGAGCAATCCCTACACATCAACTTGCGTTCCCAGCGTCTTCAAAGACGGCCAAGAGAACTGTATGATTTTCGTCGGCTGGACTGACTGGTGAGATGTAAAGTCGGCCGGACATGACCTGGATAAGACGAGACTCGAGACCCGGTCGATCCATCAGATCGACACCGCGTTCAAGTTGGAGACCGACGACGAGGAACCGGCCATGTATGCGAAGTGGCCCTTGCTCCCTCGTGGTTTCCTGCAGCTGACCAGTTGTCTCGAACAGGCTCGAGATGGGGACGAGGGGGTTCCTGAGCGGGACGCCTGACGTGCTTCGTCGGACCGCCTGCCGAACGGAAGAAGAGGCGAGGGTCGACCCGAGGAAATACTGCTACCGCATGGCCATCAGCTTGACGACGACGGACATGCGATATGTCAAGAAGGTGGGAGGAGCGTTGTGGCTCGGGACCGGGATGTGGGACCTGGATGAGCTTGTCATTGAGTAAGTGAGCTGTCGTCATTGTTGAAAGGGCGAAGTTGTTGCTGAACTGCAAGCAGTGCGTATCGCGTGGTTTGAATGTACGATGGGCGGACTTGGTGGACAGTAGAGGGCAGTTACACCCCTTGATGACCTGGACGTAGCAGCGCCTCGTTGGTGCCAAGCTCTCCGTAAAAAAGTGTTGAAGGGGAGGAGGTCAGAGATATTGTGTCAAGGTCCGTGATGATATCGTAGATGTGGTAGAACAAATCCACCGGCATTACCCGCTCTCTATAGCCACTTGGTTCCATGGGTCACCGCCTCTACATCGGGAGAGCATCGTCTTAGACTTCACAAGCCGCAACGTCACATGACCCTGGCGTCAAATTTGAGATCGCCGGGATGAAGCTGCCATTTGCTGGCCGCCGGCGAGAATACGATGTGCCCAAAAGGCACCTGCACCGATATAGAGAAGCTGGACACGGATATATAGTGCTCTGTCACGAGAGTCCGATGTCGTTACTTGCTCCCGTTTGGTTGAGATAGCACCGGATCCCGGACACCCGTGACGGGCAGGCTAGACCCGAAGGCCTGGCCGACATGAGAGCCCATGCAATGCGAACCAGGCCGGCAGCTCTTCGTACAGCTGGGTGGAGCGAGAATCGGTTGCCTCCAGATCAGATTGTAAGGCTACCTCGGGCGTGGGGGCTCGTTTCTCCGTAGGCGATCCGCCCAGGGTCGATTTGGCTGCTCTCCATGTCAGTTTTGAAGTCGTGCTTTGTGGACCGACACCGACGGAAAACCACGGAGATGCTGAGTTGTGAATGGTCTGCCATTTCTTTTTTGCGATGGGCTTCATATCTCTCAGCTCGTCAAGCCACCGCCGCGCTTGACGGCGCCGATGTGGACGCCCGTTGCTTGGCGTGGAGGGTGTGAAGGACATGCATGTATCGGATGGGTCTGGGAGAAGGGGGGGAGGGGGGGCTGATGCATGTGAGGCTGGTGGGCAACAACAGGAATGTTGTTTGATTCCCTTTGGCTGGAGACGTAGCTGTCGAAACATAGCAATCCCATGAGGTAGAGGAGTATGCGGGAAGGCACATAAAAGGGACACCCCACGTGAAATGTACTCATGGTATGCAGTTCGCGGGCCAAGGTAGAGAAGCCCCACGAAGGCGGGTCGGCGTTCGTCTTGGTTTTGTCTTGGAAAAGGCTTTGCAAAAGCTTGACCTGGCCACTGCCGAGCGTATCGAGCCGATGCCGCATGAGACTAGCGACCGACCATCTATCTAGGTAAAGAGAGAGCTCCAGGTCTTGAACACGGTATTGTCGTCCAACTGGTCACAGTTGTGTGTTGTCTATTTTGATTCCATTCCTTAGTGTGATTGTCTCCTAGAAAGCAGTCAACTGTTCTGTTCCGTTCCTTCAAGAGCGTGAGTGAGAGCGTGAGTGAGAGCCGGGGTGAGATGTGAGACTGAGAGTGAGCGCGGCCGAGGACCTCGCATGCTAGGCTCATTGCGGAGATGTCAATGGATAATGGCCCGTGCATAGACGGGGATCTCTCCACATCATCCACACGGATCGCGTTTCCTTATCTTCCTCCCTGTCAACCTTCTTCACAAGTCACAACATATTACATCTAGCCTGATAACCGATTCACAACCTCGAGCCGAACGAACTCTGATGTCGAGCAGCGGACCCGGTCTGCCACTCGAACTAGCGCAAGATACCAGGGACGGCTCTTGATCGCCGCTCCTTATCATTTCTTGGCCGCCGGCCGCCTCCACTAAAGGTGTCTTGCCCGATCGTCACTCTGGTCCCGGAATGTCATTGCCTTTACCCTTCCCAAGGAACTCGATGCCCAACTACAACCGACACCATCACTGTAGGCTTCCTCTACAGACACAATGAGGCCAGCCACAGTGCCTCAGATCAAGCAGAGAGCTTATCGGGGGCTTTCCTCTGGCCGTCAGCATGAGGAACCATCCACGAATGCCTGGCGAACCTAGACAAATTAGCCTCCCTTCCGCCCTAAAGCCGAGTCAGCAAGGGAGTAAGAAAGTTCAGATGCCGTTTAGGTTTTGTACACAGACATTGTTGTTGCTAGAAGATCAACCGAAAGCCATCTCAGTCACTAAGAACACAACACTGAACGGCAGCTCTTCATACCCTTCGTCTCTTCATATTTGGCCAAGTTTCCACGAAGCTGGAGATTTTGCAGCCGCTGAGCCCTGCAGAGCACACGGTCACGGATTCCCGCGGAACATCGAGCCAATACAATCACTACTACGATCATGTTGCTGATGAATTTCACATCAAAAGAATGTCACGCCGCCGCACTAAGGTCCACCCTCCCTCCCCCTAAGCCTAAGCGCTATCCCGAACAAGCATTCCTCTCGCATCCGACTGGCTGCAGATCTCCTAACGGGTGTGAGGACAGATGCCATTGGGCCGGGACATGCGCACGGCAGCATGCCGCAACGCTATTTCTATGACTGATTGAATTTTGGCCTTATCTCTGTCCCGCACGCCGCATGGTGTTGGTGGCCGCCGCCTCCGCGCCTTATTTTTCTTTGACAAACTTCATCCATGGTCTCAGACTTGACGCACAATCTCAGAGTACTGGTCCCAAACGGGCATAACGTCGCAGCCCCCCTCCCCATACCAGTATCCCGGCCACCTCGCGCCGCAGCGTGAACCCCAATGGTCTAGCAGAGATATCTCCAGGTTTCGAGTGGGGGCAGAAACGTGCCTTTGTAGGTGTGTATCTCATGGTGGCACATGGGACAGGGTGGCTCCGGCAGTTTAAGCTCCGATAGCCGTAGGACAGTATCCCCTTATTCGATGCTGCCGCCGGCCAGTTATCTGTTTCTATGGTATGGTTGTCTGCGGAAATCGAGGGCATACATATATACACCCATGGGCCCGGGCCCAAACATGCCGGGAGCCTGCTTCGTTATCACACATTGTCACAGTCTGATTCTCCTACAAACCGGCCCAAAATGGTGACTGCAGCTCTCAACCAGGGTGTCGGCTACGGCATTGTCCTCGGCGTAGGCTTCCTCTTCGCCATTGGCATGGTAGGACAAACTCGATAAGCCCCTCCTCGTTTGACTCGTTCACGTGCTAAATTTCGGTGCAGATTGCCACGACCTATGTGCTTAGACGATACAACAGGGAGCTGCAGACTTCCGAGAACTTTACCACGGCCGGCAGGACGGTCAAGTCGGGCCTCGTCGGTTCCGCCGTCGTCTCGTCCTGGACGTGGGCCGCCACGCTGCTCCAGTCGTCGGGCGTGTGCTACCGATACGGCGTCTCTGGCCCCTTCTGGTACGCCTCGGGCGCGACCGTGCAGATCCTCCTCTTCGCGACGCTCGCCATCGAGCTCAAGCGCAGGGCGCCCAATGCACACACGTTCCTCGAGGTCATCAAGGCCAGATACGGCACGGCCACGCATCTCGTGTTCATCGTCTTCGGCCTGATGACCAACATCCTGGTCACCCTGATGCTGATCGTGGGAGGCGCGGCGACGGTCAACGCACTCACTGGCATGTAAGTCATGGCAGAAAGAAGCTGTCCCCGGTTGTGGACAAGTGAAAGGGTTGCTGACCTCGAAAACGACACAGGCACACCGTCGCCGCCATCTACCTGCTGCCCGTCGGCGTCGTTGCCTACACGCTCGTCGGAGGCTTGAAGGCGACCTTTCTCACCGACTGGGTTCACACCTTTATCCTGCTGATTATTATCATCATTTTCTCCCTGACTGCCTACGCCAGCTCCGATGTGCTCGGCAGCCCCTCCAAGGTGTACGACCTCCTCGTCGAGGCCGCGCTCAGACACCCGGTCTCGGGCAACGCCGAGGGATCCTACCTGACCATGAAGTCGCAAGGCGGCGTCGAGTTCTTCGTCATCAACATTGGTAAGTACCGTCGCCGTTCCGAATCTGGTGTGATTCGATGTTCTAAGCAGCTCCGCAGTGGGAAACTTCGGCACTGTCTTCCTGGATAACGGATACTACAACAAGGCCATCGCGGCGTCGCCGGTCCACGCGCTTCCCGGCTACATTATCGGCGGCCTCTCGTGGTTCGCGATCCCCTGGCTGACGGCGACGACCATGGGCCTCTCTGCGCTTGCGCTCGAGTCGAACCCGCGCTTCCCGACCTTCCCCGCGCGCATGACCGAGGCCGAGGTCTCGGCCGGGCTTGCGCTTCCCTATGCGGCGGTGGCCCTCCTTGGCAAGGGCGGCGCCGCGGCGACGCTGCTGATGGTCTTCATGGCCGTCACGTCGGCATCGTCGGCGGAGCTCATCGCCGTGTCGTCCATCTTCACGTACGACGTCTACCGGACGTACTTCAAGCCCGACGCCAGCGGCAAGCGCCTCATCTACATGTCGCACGTGGTGGTCGTCGTGTACGCTCTCGTCATCAGCTCCGTCTCGGTGGGCCTGTATTACAACGGCATCTCGATGGGTTACCTCTACGTGCTGATGGGCGTGCTCATCTCGGCCGCCGTGCTCCCGGCGACGCTGACGCTCGTGTGGAAGGGCCAGAACAAGTGGGCGGCGACGCTCTCCCCCATCTTCGGCACTGCCTTCGCCATCATCGGCTGGCTCGTCACGGCAAAGAAGACGTGCGGCGTCTTGGACATCGCCTGTACGGGTTCTAACAACCCAATGTTGGCCGGCAACGTCATCGCCCTCCTGTCGCCCATCGTGCTGATCCCGGTCTTCACGCTGGCGTTTGGTATAGACAAGTACGATTGGAAGTCGATGATGGCGATCCGCAGGGGCGACGACCACGAGCTGGCCAGCGCGGCCGGGCTGGACCTCGAGGAGATCCCGGGACACCAGGAGACGCAGGCAGCGTTCGAACGCGAGCAGACGATGCTGTCCCGTGCGTTCAAGATTTCCGTCTCCATGACGGCGTTTTTGTAAGTGTGCCCTCGTAACGGGGGAGTGTCTCTCCGGGCGGGAAAAGAGAAGCACGGGGGGGGGGGGAGAAAAGAGAAAAAAAAGGGAGGAAGAAAAGGCTAACAGCGAACCAGGACCATCGCGATGCTCATCCTCTGGCCGATGCCCATGTACGGCTCCGGATACATCTTTAGCAAGCCCTTCTTCACGGGGTGGGTGGTGGTCGGCATCCTCTGGATCTTCTGCTCCTTCTTCGCCGTCGGGCTGTTCCCCATCTTCGAGGGCCGCGCAACGCTCGTGCACACTGTCAAGTCGATGATATCGGGCAAGAGGCCGACGCGCCACCACACCGTGACGCACGGGGAGGAGGAGGAGGAGGCCAAGGAGAAGACGAGCCCTGGCGGCGTTGCGCCCGAGAAAAAGGACGTGGGCGGGGAGACTGTCCCGTTGTAAATGATGAGAAGTGAGAGAGTTTGTTTGAAGGGGGAAGAATGGAGGGGGACTTTTCACCGGAGTTGTGGTGACGCTATACCATCGTTTTTCATGTCTGCTGTTTATATGCAATGATATCCAGGGGGAGTTGAACCTAGCAACTGTGGAAGCAATAGAAAATGAGAAATACCACGGAGTAACGAAGATAATTGTGAGCTTAGATGTCCGAAGCTGAACGGTATCAGAGTGGTGTGTGTCTAAGTTGACTAGGCTTAAGCGTATGTATGTATAGCTTGCCATTTTCCATTTCTCTGGATTTGAGAAAACTTATTCTAAAATTCAATTATGCACTTCAGGTCTCACGCAACCACTAAGAATATGGTTACACACTGAATAATTAACAATTACAATATCAGTCGGAGCACGAGGATGATGATGCTAATGACAGCTTTAAGCTCGGTGTTACAGCGCCGAGCGGGGGTGTGTGGAGGCGACGGGCCCCACTGCGGAATCCGGCCTTCCCAATCGGGACGCCGTGGCCCCCCGCCCAACCTTGATCCTTCACCTTGATCCTTCACGCTTCAACATAAGGCTCGTTTCACAAAATCATCGGCCAGGGAGCTCATTCTCATCTTATCATCTTCATCGATCGCTCCATCAAACCAGCCCTCTCTTGAACTCCTTCTCGTCGACCATCCATCTCAATTGAAACCGGCGGCCGGAAATCAGACATGGTCCGGCTCGCCTCCCTCGCGGTCTCCGGACTCGCTCTCTTCACGCGGATCGCGTCCGCGGTCGCGACGCAAAAGGACGTCGAGTCGCCCGAGTTCGCGACCTTCTCGGTGCCGGAGCACCCGCACCACGCGATCCGCATCAAGGAGCAGAGCGACGAGCTCTGCGATGCGGGTTCGAGGCAGTGGACCGGCTGGTTGGACACCGGCGGGAAGCACCTCTTCTTTTGTGAGTGACTTGCCGCGTGCAGTGGTCCCGTGAACCCGTTACTGAACAACCTTGGACAGGGTACTTTGAGAGTCTGAACGATCCGCAGAAGGACCCCCTCAGTCTCTGGATGACGGGCGGTCCAGGCGGCAGCGGCCTCGTTGGTACGTGAGAATCACTGTCATCATCACCTCAGGATGAGTCCAACGGGATCAATCTAACCACAAATTCCAGGTCTCATGCTGGAACTGGGCCCCTGTCTGATCAACGAAAACGGCACGGGCACCGTCCACAACCCCCACGCCTGGAACAGCAACTCGTCCATGATCTTCGTCGACCAGCCCGCCGGCACGGGCCTCAGCTACTCCGACAAGGACGTCACCCCACCCGCGACGTCCTATACGGCCGCCGAGGACATGAACATCTTCCTGCGCATCTTCTACAAGGCCTTCCTGCACCTTGACGCCCTGCCCTTCCACATTGTCGGCGAGAGCTACGGCGGCCACTACATCCCCGCCCTCGGCGCCGAGATCATCCGCTACAACACCGGGTCCCCGGCCCCGGCCTTCAAGGTCCCGCTGGCCTCCGTCATGATCGGCAACGGCTATGTCTCGCCCGCCGACACGACCTGGGGCTTCTACGAGACGCTCTGCACGACCAAGCCGGGCGTGCCCGAGCCCGTCTTCAACGTGACCAGCTGCGCCTCCATTGCCGCCGCCCTGCCGCGGTGCATGTACCTGGAGGAGGCGTGCTACAAGTACCCGGACCCCATCATCTGCCGCGCCGCGGGCGACTTCTGCTTCGACCGGATCGACTGGCTGTACTACCAGGATGTCAAGAAGGGCGGGCGCAACCCGTTCGACATCACGCGGCCGTGCGAGGTGGAGAACATCTGCTACGGCGCGGGCTCGGCCATCGAGACGTACATCAACTCGGACCGCGTGCGGGCGGCGCTCGAGGTGCCCGACGAGGCGAACGGCGGCGGTGGCGGCGGCGGGAGGAAGAACTTCACCCTCATCTCGGAGGACGTCAACCGCGCGTTCGAGCTGGCGGGCGACATGTTCCTCAGCACCGAGGCGCAGGTGCGGTACCTCCTCGAGTCCGGGGTCGACGTGCTCGTGTACAACGGCGACCTGGACCTCGCGTGCAACTCGGCGGGCAACGCGCGGTGGACGGACAAGCTGTCGTGGGCCGGGCAGGTGGAGTTCAGCACGAGCGGCATGGAGCCGTGGTTCGCGGTCCGGGACGGCGAGAGGGTGCGGGCCGGGCGGTGGAAGCAGGTGGCGAAGCCCGCCGTGAGGGCGGGGGCCGGCGGCCGGCGGACGAGGTTCGCGTTCGTGACGGTCGAGGCGTCCGGGCACATGGTGCCGCTGGACCAGCCCGAGGTCGGGCTGCAGATGGTGAGGAACTGGCTGTTTGGCGATTTCGGCGAGGCCGTCGGGGTCGCCGTGGAGGTCGGGCTGGCGGACGAGGACGAGTACGTGTTTGTGGAGTTGTAAGGAGGGCGGCGGGGAAAGTTGCGGTAGCCCTCCCTTTTGGAGTCGTTAACGACGGGGACGGTCATCTAGTTTGGGAGCTCGTGACTGAATATCTAGTTTGTTATCCTGTCACCCATCACGACAAAAATAGAGTGTGAGTAGGAATAAAAGGGTTTGCCAAGAATGGTGGCCTACAAGTGAGCAGCGTATTGCGAACGGTTTGAATTAAATCTGAATTTAACATCCATAGATGCTGATAGGCGGTTTGTGATTTAGATTGCAGTTTTACGATATTTCCTCTTTTGGTACATCGTCAGTTGCCAAGCCTTCTCAACTTGAAACTGTCACAAACCTTGTGCAAACACAACAACCACAAACAACTGCCCACGCGTGTAGGTACTCTTGCCCCATGAAGCATACGCTTTCTTTCCCAGCGAGTCTCCCTATTGGTATCACAGGTTAAGATACCGTACGGTGCAGCGTTCCGGGCAGTGTGAAGCAGCTGTTCTTCTATCGATAGTGCTGATGTCTGAAGAAGGGGAGGAACGGAGGCTATGAAAGCATGTGCCGCAAAATATCTTCTTAGACGCTGAGCCAGCTCGAACTCTGGTCGGCGCTGCCGATTAGGCAGGGATTCGGTTCATGCGAGTGTCGCTAGGCTTACCCTCTACGCCCATAGACCTGGCTGTTGGTTACTAGCGAGTTTACACTCCAATACTTCCCCTAAAGAAGGCCAACCAGAAAGAAGTATGCTTGAATTCACCTGGTTTCTCTTTTGATGCTCCTTCTTTACTTGTACTACTCCTGTTGCCTGCTCCCCTTCGCTATTTAGCTGTCTAAATCAGCGGCCCTGCTAGACCTTTAAGCCCAATCACTATGCAGCCCACCTACTCTCCTGTGGCTCGCAGCCTAGCTGTTACACAGGGCATCCCGCCTGTAATACCGCAACGGCTGTCAAGAGGGCTGTGTTGGAGAAGACATTTTGCTAATCTTAATTTCGAGGTAAATACTCATGCGCTGAACTCAAGTGTATAGGTCGTATAACTAATAGTATACTCGGTGAATATAGATCAAAACAGGAGCTGTAGATCCTCATTACGATCAGGAATTCTATTTTAGAGGTCTAGAAATTATAAATACCGTCTGTCTTCCTCAGAATAATGTGTCTATCCCTCATCACTTTCAACATCATTACTCCAACATCCTTCAGCGCTCGTCACTTTCCACAACATCTTTACTCCAACATCCCTCAATACTCGACGAAATGCAGTTCGCTACTGTACTCATTGCCCTCCTGCCAGCGCTAGTTGCTGCCAAAAACCCGTATTCTAACCAACTATGCGATGGTGATTTCCGTGCTCTCTGCCTTCCGAGCAGTGACGGCGTTCAGCGTTGCCTCCGGGAGTAAGCAACTTTTTTCTTTTCTTTTTTCTTTCCAGCACTGAATGAATCAAGCCTGTAAGGACCAATACTAACACACTGCTTCGATTATAGTGGCGATTTTGGAAACACCTGTGTCGTTGACTGTGAGTCGCAGTCTGACTGCCGCGCTCAGTGCCGCACCCAGGGTTTTAAGAACGGGTTCTGCACTATTGCTGGGTATGTACAGCGTCTTCCATGTAGACATTTCCCCCGTCTAATATTTTACCTTCTTTTCAGGAGCGGACCTTGCATTTGCAGCGGTCTCGACGCTGGCGCCAATTTTGAGGACCAGATCTAGTGTCACCATGCATGGCACAGACCAGCACCTCACGTGGCTCCTCATCAGAGGCTCGCTGACCTTCACCTGGTGCCGGCTTCTATAGAGTAGATATTCATCAATATACTCACCCAAACACACATACCTACTTTTGGATTTGTAATACTCTTTTTGGCTGTAGTCAACAGCCAGAACATTGTGGTTTGTAGTCTTACCTCTTTTGTCCCAGCTCTGCTGGACACCATCTCTAACAACATCACCCATGCCACAATTCCCATTGTTCATTGTTCGTCACCCATTACACCTACCCCAATACAGAAACCTGGCTCGCTAGATATCCCAGGCCGAATAAGACCATCTGTGCTATTTGTTTTACATATCATCATTATTTCATCATTCTTATTATCATTACTTTCTCTTTCTCTTTATTTACCAGCCTTGGGTTGAATCTGGCGGATGTGAGCAAGCTTGGTGTTGGAAGCCAATCGGACTTTTTTTCTCCTATCCCGTTATCGACTGTTCATTTGAGCCTGTAGTGACTGAATACGATGCTCCGGAAAGGACAGTATGTAGGCCTGCTCGTTGCAGCCCTTTAGTATCATCCCGAATAAATGCTGTTGGAGTCGGCTTAACGTCGGATAAGGGGACACATCCCGGATCCGACGGACCACGGGCCGCAACTGCTCCACCAGATAATTAGTTGTCTCAAAAAAATCAAAAAAAAGAGTCTTTTCGCTGATCACTGTACGGATACTCTGTGCAGAGCACCATAATAACATTCGTTCGCAATCCAGCGATTCTTCTGCGTCTTCGCTTCCGGCTGGTGTCCCTGAGTGAAATCAATTGTCGCAGTGCCATCCACCCGGCTCATCCAGGCACCGACAAAACGGTCAAAAAATGCGCCTTACCAGGCTGGGAACGTGGCTAAGCCACCAAAGCTTCATCAAGAACACTCATGTACCCGATACTTTTGGACCCTGGTGACTTCTAGCCAGTGGGAAAGTGCTCAGTACTCTCTATGTCCCTGCCCAAGGAAACCCGACGGCTTGACATTCTTAGCGAAGGCGGCACCATCATTACCAATCATCACCTTTGACCGGCCCGGACAACGAACAAACCATTGTTCCTGTTCCTCTCGGCAACTCACCTCATCTCGTTACGGATACAGCCCCTGGACCAAAGGCCACGAGAGCCAGGGATCCCCGGATCCGGTTCAAGCTCATACCCGTTCACTATCCGCAAGCGCGGATCGCCATCAGCCCATCTACCCATTAACCCATCAACCCATCAACTTCATCATGAGTCCGCACAGTCGGGAAAGGAAGCGACTAGTTCCCCTCGTTTTTGCTTGCCGAGCTAGACGGTCTGGAGCCAATTGGGCGGTCTGGACGGAACAGCTAGCTCAGCCACGTCGCCTGGTGTTGCACGACACCCGATCGCCTCACACCCTCCACTTCGGCGTCTGCTTTTCTACGTTGTCTGGTACGTCGTCCAAATGCTTGCTTACATGGTACAAGAACCGCGGCACCGCCACCCGCTCGTGGGAACATCGAGCGCAATGGAAGCCCGCCAACGACCGTCGATGGCAGCATGTCAAGCTCTGCGGCAGATCATGGCACAGGACATGAGTGGATGTCTACGCCTGTAAACCAAACCCCCTGGCACAAGACCCCTGCCGAAGGATCACGACGGCATCTTAGAGTCTCCGCAGCAGCGCTCAGCGCCTGCGCGACGATGGGGATTTGCTTGGCCCCAATTTGAGCCCATACTTGCCCATTCCCTCTTCTTCCTAGCGTAGCATTCCATTTTTATGGTTTTTTTATCTTGCTGCCTGTGATGCCTGAGAGATATGGTCCACCGCGATAAATGCTTGGCCTCCCCCCCCCCCTCCTCTTCTAGGCCCCCTTCATACACCCCCCGGCTGGTTGCCCGCCGTGGCCGGGGTCTCTCTCTTCACGTCGCACGCGATGGAACACAGACCAGAGTCTAGACATGGGGTTCGTCCGCCGTGGTGTCGGATTGGGACCGTCTGACTGGCCAGCGCGGACTCAACGGGGGGACCCAGAGGGCGTGAGCTGGAGCGATCTTGTCAAAAAGCAGACTGCTTTCCCTTGTTCCCTGCTGAACTTGTCCCAACTCTTCTCCTTTTCTCTCTTTTTGCTTGTTTAACGTCGGATTTGCTCCTCAAGTCGTCCCCTTGGCTCGTTGCGAATAGCCTCTCCTCATCGCAGATTCCTCTATCTGGGAGAGTCGGTATATACCCCGGTTACGAACATATTTCGTGGACAAAAAGTCCTGTTTCTCTTAATCCGCCTCCGAGTTTTTGCCCTCACAATTCTTTACGGCTTTGACACACACACACGGCGCGCGCACACGCTCTCAAAGATGGCTCTTTCGACAAAAACAACGTATATTGCGTCGACGTTCCCTGAAAACCCCCTTCCGACCGATTTCTCACCGCCCGCGTCCTCCTGCTCCGGCGTCTATCTCACAAACAACGTCTACGCCATCGACAACGACCAGAAATGCCTGCCCAGCAAGTTTAACGGCGCCAGCTCGGCATTCTACTCCCCCGGCACCGTCTGCCCGACGGGCTACACCGCTCAACCGCAATGCTCGCGCAATGGCGGCGTCCGCTCCATCACGACCGTCACCTGCTGTCCATACCGCGGCGACATGACGCTGTCCTGCGTCGAGGACGACATGACGCTCGCCGGCGTCTGGGAGACGCAATTCTGCACGTGGATGGCCGGCCCCGCAACCGTGGTCGACATCACGCGGACGGACGACGGCACTGTGGCTACGCAGGCTGTGACAATGAAGAACCGGGATGGCGTGAACGCATGGGGAATCAGGATGGTGTACCAGGCGAGTGACCTCGTACCCAAGACGACGTCGGTGACGACTACGGCGGCAGCAACCACGGCGGGGACAGCGACGGAGACGGGAAGCGGCACGACAGCCGCCGCTACTTCGTCCGGGACAGGAACCGCGGCGGCAGCTGGTAACTCCGGCACCGCCGGCAGCGGCGAGTCGGGCGTGAGTGAGGGTTTGTCACAGGGCGCCGTTATCGCCGTGGCGGTCGTCATCCCTGTGGTCGTGATCGCGGCGCTCGTGGGTTTGTTCTTGTGGTGGAGGCGGCGGAAGCACCGGTACGCGGGCGTGAAGCCCGTCGACACGACACCGACGGCGCCCGAGATGGACGGGCAGTCGTCGGTGGGCGGCGAGCAGGGCGCTTATGCGTACCAAACACAGCAATACGCTCAGCAACATCAACAGCAGCAAACACCCCCGCCGTTGCAGGAGATGACGGGGACAGACATCGCGGGCTACTACCAGAACGACAAGGTGCTGATGAACCCTTCGATGGGAGGCGGCCACACGCAGTTCAAGGGGTGGACACCGCCGGCGCATGTGGCAGAGCTAGGGACGGGAGAGGGGCCGACGGAACTGCCCGCAGACAGCGGTCGGAAGTAGCCGACCGGGAGGCTGGGAGCTGGAATGCGAGACTCTTGAGGAGTCTGTGTAATGAAGTGGGATTTGTTGGAGTTGGATATATCACTGCCGCGAGATGGGATTCGTTTCATACCAGCGTAGAGGGCGTTACAACGCCCATTTTCAGGGAGAGGCGTGGCGGGACCAACAGGCGCAGTGTCGTGCAGCCTACCTATTTGCGATGCTTCAAAGCACAAACCTGACTTTCCAGCGTATAAGTTCGAGGAAATATAAATAAAAGTCTAATGAATTTACATCCCGCCGCTAAGGTCGTTGACATGGGAAAAGTGCAATGGGTTGGTTTGCTGTCTTCCAACTGGTGGTATGGGATTCAGCACCGGCGTAATCTGACGAGTGTAAATTCACGAGAGTGATGAGCCGGGCCCAGACAGCAACCTACCTAGTTCTTCGCCGGGCGTCAAAGTCGGACGATTGTAGCCCGGTCAAGCGCCGTGTGGCCGGTGTCCCGGCGACAAAATCCCTCCGACCACCGAGACGGATGACGGATAGCGGGTTGCCGATGACTCTTCGGCGAGCGTTCACCGGGAAGAGTGGAGTCTGGACCGCCTGAGGGTTCTGCTAGAAGAAATTAGGTACGTACCTACAGTGCCTAAAGTACCTACCCAAGCAGGTACGTAGGCAGGTGGGTAGGTATCTTGGGAGCAGGAAAATTACCCCGCCACCCCGCCATCCAGCCTGCGAAAAAAAATCATTCTTCCCGAGCGCAGTCCTGCTTATCAAGCACCCAGAAGCTCCCTCGACGATTAATAAAGCATTCAACCTTGCTCTCTCTGCTTCGGCCTTCGCTTCTGCTGATACATAATACGAAGCGATACCCAGCGGTCTCTTTGCGACGTCATACAAACGAACCGAAACATCTCGGACGAAGGACAACCCCAGCAGGCGCATCACCCGAAGAAGTGCGAAACCACCTGCGCAAAAGACGACTCGGAGGAGAAACAAAGACGATCAGAATCAAAGACATTAAAAAAAGTACCTACATAAACCCATAGACAACAGTCGAAATGTCCGCCTCCAAGGACAACAACGCCAACATCCCCCACGATGACGGCCATGAGTCGGAGCCGGAGATGCTCGAGGCCGACGAGGTCGGCGAGGAGGTGAACGTCGACGACGAGGACATGCCGATGGACTCGGACGACGAAAACGACGGCAACGAGGAGATCAACCTCCAGAACGACTCGATCGCCTACTTCGACCTCCACAAGGACTCCGTCTTCGCCATCGCCCAGCACCCCATCCATCCGACCCTGATTGCCACCGGCGGCTCTGAGGGCGACACCGACGACGCCCCAGGCAAGGGCTACCTCTTGTCCACCGCCACCGCCGCCTCGCGCCCCGTCCTGCCCGCCTCCTACTCGGGCGACAACTCGCAGCAGCAGAGCACCGGCCTCGAGAGCATCTACGCCATCGATGGCCACACCGACTCGATCAATGCCATCGCCTTCACCCAGCCGCACGGCGACTTCCTCGTCACCGGCGGCATGGACGGCCGCCTGCGCGTCCACGCCATGCGCGTCAACTCTCCGACCGCCGAGGCCGCCTCCGTGCAGATCAAGTTCATCGCCGAGGCCCAGGAGGTGCCCGAGATCAACTGGATCGCCCCCTGCCCCTCGCCGCGCTACCCCAACACCATCGCCCTCGGCGCCAGCGACAACTCGGTCTGGGTCTACACCATCGACGTCGCCAACGCGCCGGGAGGCAACCCGGCCAACGCCCTGCAGCTTGTCCAGACCTACTGGCTGCACCAGGCGCCCGTCACCGCCGGCGCCTGGACGCCCGACGGCAACCTGCTGTGCACCGTCGCCGAGGACTCGAGCCTGTACGTGTGGGACGTCTGGGGCGAGGCGGCGGCCAAGGGCCTCGTCGACAGCAACGGCCAGACGACGGTGGCCCTGACGGGCGACGACCAGCGCTTCGAGGTCGAGGGCGGACTGTACAGCGTCGCCGTCGACCCCAAGGGCGCCCTCGTCGCCGTCGGCGGCGCGGGCGGCGCGATCCGCATCGTCAGCCTGCCGAGGCTCGCGAGCAGCGCGCAGCCGGGCCGGGGCGGCAAGAGCAAGACGGGCGCGGACGTGGCGGCGGGCGGGCAGATCCTCGCGGCGCTGCAGACGGCGGCGGACAGCATCGAGACGCTGAGCTTCACGACGGCGATGGGCGGCGGTCCGGGCCAGGTGTCGACGCTGCTGGCGGCCGGGTCCGTGGACGGGAGCGTGACCGTGTTCGACGCGGGCCGGCGCTTCGCCGTGCGGAGGAGTCTTCCCGGCGCGCACGAGGAGTTCAGCGTCGTCAAGGTCGAGTTCGTCCGGGACACGTGGCTGCTGACGACGTGCGGCATGGACGGCGTCGTGAGGCGGTGGGACCTGCGCGCGCAGGACGCCGGCCTGGTGAAGGAGTGGAGGGGACACCGCGGCGACGGCGAGGGCGGCGGCGTGCTGGGTTTCGTGCAGGGCGAGACAGGGGAGAGGGTCGTCACCGCGGGCGACGACGGTGTCGTCTTGGTCTTTGAGGCATGAGAGAGGGGAGGGAGAGTGTGTGTGTGTCTGTCTGGTTTTGGGATGATGTTTGCTTGCGTTTTCCTTGATATGATGATGAAGGCGGGATAGATAAAAAAAGAAGTCAACGGTGGGGAGGGGGGGGGGGGGGGGGGGGGGTGGCTTTTTCTTTTTTGCCATGTCCCTGCAACAACCCGCGAACCCGGTATTATGGGCATAGAATAGGGACGACTGAAGGTCCTCACGAATTGGAGTTTCGTCGCATGTTGCAATACAGTACACACCCGTCCACTGGTGCCTGATGGCTTTTCTCAAACAAAGGAATGCTGCGTCAGCGTCTTAAGGAAGCCTATTGGGATTTGACGGGCTTCGAGTGAGACATTATGGGCGCTGGCTATCTTTTGAGTTTGTCCCAAGATTGGGGTTATATTTCCGTGAGACGTCGCCACTTGTTGCTCCCCCCTCCATCCATCTCTTCTTGTTGTCGTTTAGCCCCCAAGCAAGTCGGGCTTTGTTTTGCAACGGCCAACCAACTCTCGGAGAGGAAAAGTCGTAACTATCGCTCCCATCGCAGGGCGTGCCATACGTCGCCATAACCACCATGAACAGCAGCAGCCTGAGAGGGGACCAAGTCCTCGCCCTCGTCCTCGTGGCGTGCGGAGTCCTGGAGTTCCCGCGGACCTGCCTCTTCCTGGCCTGCTCATGGATGTCGTGGGATTCCGTCGCCCGCCGTGAGTGCCCGTCACCTGTCTCTTCACATGGGTTGTGTGTGTGTGTGTGCGCGCTTGTGTGTGTGTTTATGTGAAGGTCCGCTGACGATACAAGTGTATGCCTTGCTCGGGATATATCCGTTCCTCAGCCATATCGCTGGTCCGGCAGCTAGGAGCTTCTTATTAGAGTCCTGGCGGAGTTGGGCAGGGTACCGATGGCAAGGGGGGCTTTGAAAAACGATGCCTGTGCTTCTTCAACATTTCATAGATGAGATGGGATCTGTAAGAGGCTCCCATAACTGAAATACGTCACAGAGAGACAAATGGGGGCACGTTGTGTTATTTTTGAATAATTTATTCATGTCTCATTAGACTACCTGTTCGTAGTCACCACCATTCGCTGCGCATCAGCTGCGCTGGGTGGTCCAATATCTTCCGCTCTCCCTGTTCTCCATGGCATATGTGCCCGTCTCCTTGCATGTGCACTTCAGTTGCGTCTGCCGCCCTGGCCAACGTTGGGGCCCTGGGCAAGGCCTTGGCTCTGGCCGCCACTGGCGTTCAGGCCGTCGATGGCGAGACCCTTCTCGCCCTCGGGCAGGGGCGCGGTCTTGTCGGCGCGGTCGACGTGGGAATCCTAAAGTTGTCGGTGTTAGTATTTGAAGGCTTGGAGAACTTGGGGGAGGGAGGTTGGCGGGTTATGGGCTGACTAACCTTGACCTCGCCAGCGCCGTGGACGATGTTGTGGCCGGCCTCAATGGCGTTGTCAGAGGCTCCAGATCCGTCGCGAGGCATGATGAATGGGTTGTGCTGGTTCAAATTGAGTTTGGTGGTGGTGGTGGTGGTGGTGGTGAAGTTGAGTCTCGTAGAAGGCTGTAAGATAATGTAGATGGATTGTTTACAAGTGTGATGAGGATGTAGGTCGAAAGAGACATCCAAGCGGCTGAAAGAGTCTCCTTTTAAGAAAGCAACGAGTCCCCCATAAGAAGGTCGACCGGTTTGACGTCACATGTTCGTACGCGGATGGATAGCTCTATGCCTCCAAGCTCCCCTCGAAACTCAGTTGGAAGCTCAGCTCTGGGCAGCTCTGAGCTCATCCCCCCCCAGACCCAACGTCATGGTGTGGGGAAAATGATGGCCTCCCGCCCACATCCGGAACGCCGATCGGCGCCCCTATCCCCCGATTCCCGCAGCGGTCACGCCTGGCCACACTTTCTTCCACCGCCGCAAGGCTCCTCGGAGGAAAAGCCCCGCGTGTTCAGGACGGACACAACCTGTTATGCGGTTCCCCAATTTTTTTGTTTTGTTTTTGTTTCTCTGGGGTTCCCTCATCCTCAAACACCGGCGGACTGGCTTCTGTGCGGCCGTGTTGGGACGATGACGATGATGACGGGTGATCTCTTTGCCTTGGTTGGTCCTCGCGCCGCAATGGCGATGTCTTCCTACGTCCGATTGCCGGACATCGCACACTCATGCCTTGACTGAGTCCGCTACATGACTTCGGTTGGAGCTGGCTGGACACTTTCCATATTGACTCCATTAGCGATGATCCCCAGCCTCTAGCAGACGACATGTCAGCCAAAGTCCTTCCAGTCTGTACAGAACAAGCGCAATTGAGCAAGTCTTGAGCTGGTGCAGCCTCTAACGGACGGCGCATGAATACCCATAGTGCTGGGAGTTCTCGATATGGGTCTTTCAATGCGATACAAGATCACATCCACTTCTCTAGCGTGGGCTCAGTTCAATGCCTGGGCGGCAAGAATAGAGTCTTTCTCCCACTCAGAAAGCCCCATTCCGACAAGTCACGACACCCGGGGTGAGGGACTGACGGCGGTAACATCACTTTGCTTCGCTCTCCTCGAGTCAGTCACTTGGGGGAGGCTCACACAAAATTATTTTTCTATTATGATAATATTTTCCAGGCAATCTAGCTGCTGGCGCTGGTGGCGATGCGCTGCGACAGGCCCAGGACCTGCGCCGTCGTGATCTCCGTCTCCGACGTGGTCCATCCCTCGGCGAACGGCAGGCGCTCCTGCTCGAAGACAACCCTCAGCCACTCGAGCGGCGCCGCGGGCTCGCTGAAGCTCTGGCCGATGGTGCCGAGGATCACGGCCGACTCGCCCAGCGACACGGTGACCTGGCTCGACGTCAGCCCGAACGACGGGTTCGTGGCCTGCGCCGTGGCGATGCGCTTGCTGCGCGCCGTCGCCATGGTCTTGGTGTCGACCGTCGCCGCGGCGCCGGCCTCGAGGTAGCCCCTGGTCTCGGCCCAGACGGTCTGGTTGAAAGTCTTTGCGTCGCCGGTGACGGCGAAGTCGGCGCGCGACAGGCTGCCGTCGTGCTCGATGACGTTGTGCTTGGCGATGTCGTCGAGGTTGAAGGTGGTCGGGTCGCCCGTCGTCGACGTGGCGAACGCGGGGGTGCCGAGCGTGCGCACGAGGCTCTCGTTGAAGTGCAGCGCCGAGCCCAGGCCCGAGATGAGGTCCGCCATGCTGATGGCCCGGCCGTCGCGTGCGAGGTAGCCGTGGTTGGCGAGGGAGTTGAGCATCGGGCAGGGCGAGCGGACGGCCGAGGCGTCGGGGGCGAGCCACGGGTGGGCGGCGATCTCGGTGGCGGCGGCGGCGTTGGCGGACATGGCGACGGTTGCCGCGAGGGCTGTGGAAGCGCGCATCCTGGTGAGTTTTTTCCTTTCCTTGGGGAGGGGAGGGAGGAGGAGTAGGATGGTAGGATGAAAGGTTGCGGAACGAGTCGTGGAGATTTTGTTGGCGGTGTTCAACCAGAGAGTGATGGGCTTACTATGCCTGTCTGCTGATAACAAAGTTGGTCTGGAGGAGGACGAGGACAAGCACGAGGAGAAAGAGTAAGAGGCGATGAGCGAGAGTACACTTAGAACGAGGGGACAACGACCGACTTCTTTATACAATCTCTTCAACTACAATCTATAAACAACCATACGATACATAGGGTTAGGTCTCCGGGGGAAGAAAAAGGAGGAGGGGGGATTTTCTTCGCATTGTCTAAAAACAATACCCACGGCGGCGGCCCCGAAGTCGCGGCAATTCCGCGAAGCAAGCCGGGAGAGGCGGACTCTCCCACATATCCCACTCACCGCACAGGCAAGAGACCCGGTCAAGTATGGAAACAACGGACGGCATTGCTTCCCAAAAGGAGCGAAGAAAAAGGCTTCTCGGTCGACGTTTCCGGGGGTATAAGGGCCCTGGCATCTGTTCATCCCTTGTTCCTGCGGGTCGACCGCGGGCCTCGAGGCCACTGTGCTGACATTTTCTGTGGTGACCATTGGGCAGACGGTGTCGGGGACCCCTTATTGATGACTTTGATGACTGTTGCACAGCTATAATAGAGTTTTGGAAAAATGTGGGAATACGACCTGACATCTTGGCTTGTTTATAGGATGGGGGGAGGGGATATCCTAGGAGAGAGCACTATAGAGTACAGGTTATCTTGAATAAATCGATGTTGGTTTGATAGTTAATGCAGGGACTTGTGCAGGACGGGTGGTATGCAGGATAAACATTTTGCCCGTGCCTTGCCCAAACATGGTTTCCTCTCTACATGGATGACAAATCATACACAACTCACAACAACCAATGACACAACACGCCTTGTTGGCTAAGTGGTATAGCGTCTCACTAGTACTCTAGTGTCATGAGAAGATCGGCGGTTCGATTCCGCCACGAGGCATTTCTTTTGTTTTTGCCAGTCTTTCTCATATGGCACTGACACAGCGGATAGACAAGAAGATTAAAAGACAAACAGACATGAATGGGTGAAATGGTATATATAGTAAGTATATAGATGAACAATCATGGTTGATACTTCCAATCTTTCGCTCGCAATGCAGTCTAGTGTCTACCGTACGTAGTGACTGACCCTCACCTCATCGCACCGCAGCTCCCGCATCCGCCCTCCCCTCCGCACCCACCGCCGCATCCGCTCCCGCACCCGGCGGCGCCCTCGACCTCGGGACAGCAGCTCTCAGGGTGCGCGCCGCAATCATCGCATCTCGGGAACGCGAGGTCGGCGCACGGCAGCTCGCCCCGCAGCGCCTCCGCAACAACCCCAGCGTCGACGCCTGCGCGCCCACCCTCGCAGGCCCAGCACAGGCACACGTGGTATGCCTCGCCGAAGGCGTCGGCCCAGAGTGTCTGCATGTCGGCCGACAGCGCACCGAGCGTCGCGTCCTCGATCTCGTCGTCGTGGTCGACGAGCCGGCCGACGGCGCGCTTCGAGTGGGCGAGGTACCGGGCGGGCGCAAGCTGGTGAGTGTGCCAGACGAGGTCGACGTCGAGGGTGGGCACCATGACGGTGCGCGGGTGGGCGGCAATGAGGCGGAAGAAGCGGGCGTAGCGGGCGCGGGCGCGGCCGAGGGTCGAGGCGAGCGAAGGGCTGCGCAGCCAGGCGTGGCGGGTCATCTTCAAGGAAAACGAGACTTGGCGGCGGATGGCAGCGGCGAGGGGGTAGGTGAAGAGAGGGGTGCCGGCCGAGGAGCGGAGGGTGAAGATGCCGGTGTGGGCTGACGTGAGGGAGTCGATATCGACGTCGGGGACGGCTGAAGTCGACTAGTGGCCGTCAGCACGGGATTCACAGGAGGGGAGACAGAGAAATAGGGAGGGGTTGGGAGGGAGAAAGAGAAACACTCACGATCCTAGACCAGTCCATGCCGTCGAGGCCCAGCTTGCCGCCGAGCTCGACGAAGCGCGCGTAGGCCTTGGGGTGCAGCATCAGAGCATGCCACGCCATGAGCACGTCGACGGGGGGCATCGTCATCCGGTCGGCCGAACCCCGGGCGCTCGATTCTTCGAAGCGGGCGACGGCGCGGTTGCAGAAGGAGCCCCACGCGCGATCGGGGCTGAGGCCGGCGTCGACGGCGAGGTCTTGGATGGTCTCATTGAGGGTAACGAAGGCCTCGAGAAGGTGGAGGTGGGCAGCGCAGTCGGCGGCGGATGGCAGATCTTGGGATGATGCAGTCTGCGATTGCGTGGCTAGGGATGTTATCGGCTTGGAGCTGTGTCGGGGCTCGACCGAAGCAGTCCTAGAGAAAGTGTTAGACGGAGGGGGTTTGGTTATTGGGATGAGAGAGAGGCAGGGTTACGAACTGGTTGAAGAGAATGGCTGGCATGTTGGCTGTTCTATGAAACTGACAGACAGAGTAGGCAGATGATGTTGGTTCGCAATTGTTCAGAAATCTATCTCTCTGGTACCACAACACAAGATGAAGGAGCCGTTCAGTCCAGCATTCGAGGGACGACCGGCCCCTTCTTATCGGCTCGACACCTCAAACAGGGGGGAGAGCTTTATCGCGCTGCATCGTCGCACATGACAAGCAACAGCCCTGTGACCTGCCGCCGCGAGCGAGTCGAGTCCCAAAACGGCATGGAGGTGAGCAGGTTTCAGGACGCCAGCGCGAGACGGACCGGCGGGTGAAGGGACGTGATTGGCGCGGGGCGGGAAACGCGGGGAGGAAAACTTGCGCATGTTATATTTGGGCGGTGAATCGGCCGGGGTGTAGTGTGTAAGGAAGGAGTTGGTATGAAGGTTTCAGCAAATAGGATTTTTTGGAGGTGGGAGGGCTTGTTGGTTTGGGTTTCTTCACCTCGGTGAGTGAGGAGGTGAGTGGACAGGTGAGTGAGAGAGCGACTGATGAGTGAGAGAAAGAGTGAGAGGTGGAAAAACCGAGAACCAATTGAGTAAGCAGCTCTGCGCTACTGAGGGATCTCACTGAACTGGACTGGCACCTCTCACCTCACTCATACCTTGAATGAGAGCACTGAGCGCTTCCAATAAGTCGGTCGCCAACGTCTGGGGACTTTGTTTCACAGCAGACAGTCTCAGCATTCCCAACCATCACGAGCCGACCTCATCGAGTAACACTACCAGCCTTGTCTCTACACCATGTCATACACACACACACACACACATGTACACACGCCTCACGGACAATGGTCTTCCTTCTCGCTTCGAACGTGGTAGTTCTGCAGCGTCCTACCAGAGACAGCCGTCTTCCCAAACAGGCTGTCTGCCCGCCGTCAGCTCGAGACTAAGCAAGCAGGCTCTGGCTTCTTGCATGTAGTCTCTACCACAAGAACTCGCACGCTGGGGGCCGTTCTTCGTCCTACCACCCCCGACAAATGGGCGTCGCGACCCCGTCACCCCATCGCCGACACCAGCCCAATGGCAGCCGCATTCCCTTCTGCGTCCTTGATGGTCTCTCATTCGATCGTCGGCCAGACCGGCCGAAACAAGCATGTTGAGGCTTGAAATGTGTCGTTCTCTGGCCCTCTTCTCTGTTCCTCTGACGGCTGGCTGGGTGCGCGATATCTCAGGCGCCCCCCTCGTTGGGTCTATCAAAACCCCCTTCAAGACTGCAGGCCTTCGTGGCGATCCAGCCAACCGTCGGCGACGGGCGCCGCATCTCCTCGCCCCCTCCCGTCTCTTCTGCTTGCTTGCTCGCCAACAATGACTTGAAGGGGGCCGAAGCCTCTTTATCTGCGGTTGGGAGCCCAGAACCGCAACCGCCGGTCCTGCAAATACCCGTTCACGTCCCCTCCTCGCCCTGGCTGGCCGCAGTTCTGGCCTTCCCCCCGTCAGCTTTCTTCTTTTCCGTTTCAAAAGCTGCTGCCCGTCATGAGAATCTCGGTGCTTGTTTCGCTACTTGCGGTCGCATCGGGGTCTGCTGTCGCTGTGGCCGTCTTGGAGGAGAGACAGTTACTGACCTCGAGTACAGCCATCGGTACCGGTGTCCTTACCTCGTCCGTCTTCTCCGCTCCGACGTCCGTCCCGGCGCCCACCGTCAACAGCAGCGTCTACGACTTGTCTCAGCACTTTTGCCGGATTTGGAGGCATGCCAGTAGGTCATACCCAAATCCTCCTTGATACACATAATTCTCACGGCATTCACAGGTGTCTACGCCGACGGCAAGATATACATCGACGGCGGCAACACCTACGTCCCGCGGAACGGCAAGACCTTCTACAACACCGAGGCCAAGGACTATGGCTCGGGGATGCGCAAGTTCTCCCTCAAGCTCTCCGATCATCCCACCAACTAACATGTCCGACTCCCCCAGACACCCAGCTCTTGGTCCTGGACCTCTCCGGCAACTTCACAAACCAAGAGTCAGGTCCCTACACGTCCATTTTCAAAGCTCCCGGCGTCCCCAACGGACTGATCGAGCACGCCCTGTGGTACTCGGCCTCGACCCGCAAGATCTACCAGCTCGGCGGCTGGTTCTCCTTCAACAGCGAAGAGAACCCAGCCTACATCGCCGACAGGGACATCCCCGAGCCCGCTGTCTGGGAGTTCGATATCGACACCGAGCGGTGGTCCCGCGCGGATGGTTGGGACGTCTCGAACAACGGCGGCATCGTCGACAGGCCCGGCGCGGCCGCCTTTTGCGACGCACCGGCGCTGAACAGGAGCTACATCTTTGAGGGGTACACGCAGCGGCGGTCCATTCCCGCGAATGCTGCCTACGGCACGTCGTCCGACTTTCGATGTAAGTCAACGGGTCTGACATGCCTCGCGAATCTTGGCCTCTTTTTGTGACACTGCGGCTGATTTGTTTCTCAAGTCATCGAGGGAATGCTCGAGCTCGACACGGCGGACCGCTCTCAGCCGAGGCTCGCCAACATTTCGGTCCCAACCTACGTCGGCCCGCGCATGAACGGCGCCATGGTCCACGTGCCGGTCGGCGAGAAGGGCATCATCGTCAACATTGGCGGCCAGACCACTCGCGACCCTACCCCGTATGGCGTCCGTGTGCAGAACGCGAACGCGGGGAACGTCAATGTAGGCCTCTCTCTCTCTCTCTCTCTCTCTCTCTCTCTCTCTCTCTCTCTCTCTCTCTCTCTCTCTCTCTCTTTACACACACACATACACAAACACGTATAAAAGCACTAACACCTCCAGATCAACCTCTCCTTCGTCGACATCTACGACATTGAGACGGGCTTCTGGTTCCGCCAGGAGACTTTCGGCCTCCCCGACATCCCCGCCGGCCGCTCCGACATCTGCGCCGTGGTCGTCCCCGCCGCCGACGCATCCTCTTACAACATCTACATGATCGCCGGCGTCGAGAACTACGCCACTGCCATCACTTCAGAGGAGGTCTGGGTCCTGACCCTGCCTACCTTCAGCTGGATCCTCGTCCACACCCGCGCCGACGGCATGTACGGCCACACCTGCCACGCTGTCGGCGAGAACCTGCTGCTCGTCGGTGGCATGCAGACCCGCAACGACGGCTCCGGCGGCAACGTCAACACCTGCGCCGACCACATGCCCGTCGAGGTCTTTTCCCTCGCCACCCAGAACTACACGGGCCGCTACGACGCGCGCGCTGCCCAAAGACTCGCCCCCGTGCCGTCCCAGGTCGTCGCCGCCGTCGGAGGCACCGCGTCCGGCGGCGCGAACCTCCGAGCCCCGAGGGCCTGGAGCGATGTCTACCTCCAGTACATCTTCGACCCCTCCCTCAGCCGCCCGGTGTATACGCCCGGATACACCCTCGTGGTCGAGCCGAGCGCCACGGCGACGGCGACGCTGGCGCCCAAAGAGGACGACGGCCCGCCCACGGGTGCCATCGCGGGCGGCGTCGTCGGGGGCGTGCTCGGCCTGGTAGCCCTCGTCGGGCTCGGGGTCTTCTTCGTTCTGAGGCGGAACCGGAAGCAGAAGAGGAGGGAGCGCGAGGCCGCAGAGGCCGTGCAGGCCTCGCGCCAGAGCGCCTTCTCTGAGCTGCCGGGATACACGCCGTACTCGTCGCCCGAGCCGAAGCCCGGGATCCTGGACTCACCGACGTCGCCGGTCCATCACGTCCACCCGGCGCACGCCTACGCCGCGGAGCTCGAGGTCCCGGGGAACGCGAGCGAGATGCCGAGCAGCCCGCGGTACGGCGGGTCGTCGGTGGAGATGGGTAGCGAGGTCACGCAGAGCCCGAGGGCGGGGGATGTGAGTCCTGCAATTGGAGACGAAGGGTATGGGCACCACGATGGGCGTCAGGGGGGATTTGGGCCCGGGAGGTGACGGCACTTGGGGTGTAGAGAGAGATTGGGGAGGGCAAATGAAGATATGGAGGACGAGGGTGTATAACGGGGATTTCCTCTGGGAACTTATCAGCTTATTTCGTATATTGTACTATGGCTATGCTATGTTGTTCTACGCTATGCCATGGTCGAAAGTAAAGAACCCCTTCGACGGTCAATGTCATAATGTAGAGATTCCCCTCTTCGTCAACTCGGCCCGCAAGGCTCTCCTTCCAGATCACGCCTCGCGGCACCGTCCATTTGCACGCCATTTCAAGATTTCAAAATCTCTCGCACTAGGACTCCATGAACCCGTCATTTACTGATGGGAGATGTCTGCTCGGACTATCAAACCCCTTCGACTCAAGCCGTAAATCACTCCTTATCGTCACTTTAAGCGGCCATGGGCGCCCTCTTCAAAGACATCCGCCGCAGCCATGCCACACTCGACTCGCAAAGAGACGGTCTAGGCGAATCCGGAATCGTCAGAGGCGCATCCGTTGAATCTGCGGTGCGCGGTGTACACATCGATTTCGCCGTCCGAGACAGCGAGGCCGCCGTCCTTAGCGTCGTCGTCGATGTCCAAGCCGTAGAGGTCGAGAGTGACGTCCTCGTCGTCGACGGGCGAGACCGGGACGGAAGACTCGCCGTCGAACTCGGAGTCGTAGTCGAAGTCGTCGAGCTCAAGCTCGGGCTCGCTCTCTAGCTCAGGCTCGGGCTCGCTGAAGCAGGCATGCCCCAGGGCCTCCTCCAGCTGCTGCGCCTCGTCGCGGAGACGGGCGAGTTCCCCCTCGAGGCGGCGGTTTCTCTCGCGGAGGGCCTCAGCGAGCCTGGTCAGCTCGTCGACCTGGGCCCGGAGGAGGGCGACCTCGGTCGCTTCGAGGTCCCTGAGGTCCTCGAGGACCTCGATCTTGGCCTGGACCTGCGCCAGGGCCTGCTTGAGCTGGCAAATCTCGGTCTGGTCGAGGTCGGTCATGCTAGCCACGGCGAGGAGCTGGTTAGGGATCTTCGAAGCCATGATGATTGATGGGGAGGCAAACTTTGGGTGGTATTCTGGTGTGGAATGATGTTGCTGGTAAGGGGGGGGATTGGGAGGGGAAAGGTTTGGCAGCTTGCTGATGAAAGCTGGTTTGTGTGTAGGCAGAGAGAGTATGGGCCTTTTCTTGTCTTCTTTGTGAAGTTCCAACAAAAGAATCTTGAGAGTTCTTGATCTTGAGTCTTTGGTGTCTGGCGTGATTTGCAATGCTTTTTCTGTGGATGAAGAGTTAGAGAGGGAAAGTCTGGGAAGAAAGGGGGGGGAGGATGGGTCTTTTATAGTCTAGGGAAGTAGGTACATTGGTACAATGAGAGGGCGCCGGCTTGAACGGCCTAATTAGGCCGCACTTACGGCTTCCTCATGGACGATTCATAGCATGTGGACGATTCAGAGACGGTGGGCGATTCAGAGATGGTGGAGGGGGTGTGTGTGTGGAACTCCATGGTCAGGTTCCCCTTGGGCCAAGAGGCTTGCTCCATTCATTGGGAGAGGTAGGGGAAGGGAATGGATCAAAGGAGAAGGGCGAGGGGAACTTACTCAAGAGGAGATCGGGACGAGAAGTACAAGAGTCTGCAATCAGACCTGCTGACGGCTGTGTAGGTGAGGGGGGAACCCGGGCTGCTTTCCGGTAATCTTGACTTCAAGATGGTGGATTCGATGTTGGAAGAGGGGCCGGCGGTCAAAGCTGGCTTGGTTCATGGACCCAAACTCAAGTTTTTGATGCTCTGGAGTGGTGGAGTTTCGACCAGATTGACTGCGAAAGGGGCCCACAAGACAAGAAGGAGAAAAAAGGTTACAGACTACAGGCAGGAAGCGTGGCTGCTTATTGCTCCTCGTGATCTTCAGGCCACAGGGCTGCTTTTCACGTGGAGAGGGTAGATGCTGCTTCTGGGTAGCAACCGGTGATATGGATGGGATGAAGAACGGACGTTGAGATGAGATGGAATGAGGACTCTTCTTGTTTGCTATCGAGTGGCAGAGTAGATAGAGAAAGAAGGTGCTACTGAGCAGCGGTGTTTCTTCGAGAGCAAGTCTTGAAGTAGGTTGTATTGTGGTAGTTTTTGAGGCCACTGAAAGGACGAGAAGGAAAGACGGATATCTAGGTTATATATGGAACGATGGCAGCTATCAACTTTGAAGGCATGAAGTGGGTATTGAACAGACTACCTACCGACTACAATTGTCGATTTCTGGGAATTCGACTTTACGTGTTCAGGGGCTCAGGAGTCCGAGGACTGATTTCTGTCTTCGGGATTTGGCAATACGGATGGGTGGTCCTTATCCACGACCACTTGGCCACACTTCTTGTTTCTCAATACCCCTTGGAAGGCATTTGGGGGGCTTCTGGATGCTTGCATGATAGAGTGTTAGCATAACGCACTCACTGTGTGCTGCCCACCGCCACGCGAATGTATTGGCAACTGGGAGAACTCTGAGCATAGGCAGGTAAAATGGGATGGATTCGGCACCTATAAAGCATTCAGTCTCATGAGAGAGCGGCCTCCAGGGCCTACCCGTGTTTGCTCAATGTATTGGCAGTGCTTGAAGAAGCAGGCGAAGCAGCTGTTTGACGTCTCACAGAACCGTGTATAACACACACCCCTCCCCTCTCTCTCCTCGAGTAGCACGACGCGAGTTTAGCCCAGTTTCCCAGGCATGGTTGGTGAATTAGCTAGTGGCTTGGTGCCAAGTAATTGCCCTGATGAGGTGTCCCTGGCCTATGTTCTAGAATGCTATGGACACTCATGGACACTCATGGTCCTGGGTTTCTACGCTCTTCTATACTTAGGGACTCAATGAAATGTCGCTGTTGAACATATCACCTGAGTGAATTTCCTTGAATTATCAAGAGGGCTGACTTCTCATTACCCAGAAGTTCCCAACAGAGAACCTTCAGCCCGGAACCCTAGAACTGACGCATACAAATAGAGAATGAATACTGGAAATCTGATAGTTGGTAACTCTGCCAGCCCATAACTGAAAGTTGCTTGCAATGAGCGGATCAGTGGCGTGCGCGTTGGCCATGTTTGCGCGACGATGCGAGGGTTGTTCACATTCGGCATGCCGATGAGGGAGACCATCACGATTTGTTACATCTTGGGCGGAAGTAAATAAAAGTCTACATGCTTTGCTTCTCTCTAATCCGGCGTATGTATCTAAGGAAGTACCGCCGACGTGGTTCATACCTTTAGAGCTTTTCTGATTTCGCAATCGCATGCCCAATCCCATCAGCAGCTCATCAGTAGTAGATCCCAAGAGCCCACTCCGAATGATCGCCAGACCGCCGGAATGCGTCCCATTGGAACATCATGTCCTTCTTGGCATTCGATACATCGTCTTCCTGGAGAAATATTCCTACTTTCAAGAATAAATCCATCTGGTCGGCCGTCCACTTCTTACAGCCGCGCCCGCGGTCGTCAAAGTCGTACTTTTCCCTCCCGTGATCAGTGATGGCGTCGACGACATCGCCGATCGTGAGAGAATCCCGGGTCTTTAGTCGGCAGATGCACTGAGCCCGGCTGAACTCCCGATCCTCGAGGAGGCTGATGACGATGTTTGCTTTGGAACCGCTGCCTCCGCCACCGGAGGGCGTTCCGCTGGGTGTCGAGTCGAGTTGCACCAGGCGCCTGTCTTCAAGATCGAGGGGGTTTGGGGCGACGGTGAGGTAGAACGTCCAGTGGTTGCCGCCGTTGTTAAGCGGCTCGTGGGCGACGGCGCTGGTCTCGAGAACTGCAAATCCGCGGGTTTCATCCCGATCTCTCTTCGGGATGTACTGAACTGGCTCGAACGGCGGTGGCTTGAAACTCCAGACATGTTGAGAGGCTGCAGACTCGGCGGGATTTGAGGAGGAGTCGGCGCTGGTATGGCTGGACTGAGTTGTTGCAGCCATTCTGCAAGTTTAGACACGCCAGGTATTGACTGGGGGTAAAGTCAAGGGATACCAAAGAGAGAAACAGCTGGGATGTTGAATTTGTATAAGTTGAAGACGGAAGAAAAACAGCCAGGCAGAAGCTGATGGAATGAGCATTGTCTGGATGTCTACCTTGGATAAGAGTTGCATGGGCGTCTAACCGCCGAGATGACGAGGACGAATAGGAACAGATACTGGGCGGCCACACCCAAGGCCAACAAACAGGAAGCCCAACCAACCCACGAATCACGGCAAGGAAGAAAATCCAGTGGTGTGGCTGGGCCAGACTGGAAAGGCCTGGTGCAGCCTAAAATTGGGCGTCATATGTAGTACAGACACATGGAATACGTTGGAGGCCCCTCTTCAACCTTTTTGGTATGGAATTCAATGCACCCAAGAAACCGGTTGCCTCCTTTTCGGCCTCTCTCTTTTCCTTTTGTTCTTCTCCTTCTCTCTTCCACTCTGATACTCAAATCCTTGAGTCTCTTCTGTCCACAATCATCGGCCTGTTGGCGTGCTTCGTACAGAAGCAACGTAAGTCATCATCGGGATTCCCTGGTTCAACCGTCAGCAAGAAGTCTACGACTTCGTACCTCAAGACAGACCGGAAGCACCAACAGCTCAAGATGAGTCGCGACAACAAGCCTGCTTCCGAGCCGGAGAAGCTCGTGGAGACGCTGCCACTTCACCCAGACCTCCTGCCGGGAGACGAGAAGCAACGCGCCACTGATGGTGATGGTAACGGCAATGCTGGCAATGGTTACGGATGGGCGTATGAAAAGGTAACTAGCGAGCTCGATGGTGGAACCCAAGTGGCCAAATTCTGATGTGCATCCGCAATCACAGGCCAAGTCTTGGGCGTCTGAGAACCCTGGTCAGGTGGTACGCCTCGCCGTCGGTGTTGCTGCCATGCGCGCTCCCGCCTTTGTTGCGGGCCTTCTGTTAGGCACGGCGGGCTTCGGAGCGCAAGGCATTGCTGCCGGTACGTGTTCTACTTGCAAATGATCAATATCGAGTACCATTAGAGAACAATGAATCTAAATTATCCTGCTGACAACAGGCTCGGCTGCTGCTGCGGCTCAAGCGGGAATCGGAAATGTCGCCGCGGGTGGCGTCTTTGCCACACTCCAGAGCGCCAGGATGGGCGGAAACGGAGCGGCGGTCGTCAACAGAGTGGTGCAGGCAGGTGGTGCTGCCTTATTTGCTAAGTCTGGATATGACGCCTTCAAGCAATGGGCCAGCAGCGAAGAAAAGTCGACGGACAGATCGGCTTCTGGTCACGCATCGACAGACGAGTAGAGCCCTTTCACGACTCCTCACAAGCCTCATTCCACCGAAACCGGCAACAATAAGGATGGCGGCAAGCAGAAGACCAAGGGAGCCAAGACTGCCGAGCTTTGATGTTCCGAGGTCTCCGAAATCGCATCAGGAGAACGCTCCTCGGTGTTTGCCAACAGGGCTCTGTTGGGACGAGACCGTACACTATTCCGTGCATATGAAGCCCCTCTAAACTCTAGTGTAGTACGCCTTGCTCGACCTCGATTTTCTCAACATGGCCTCGGTGTAAAGGAATGTAGAATTAGGGTCAGTGAGCACCTGGTAAGCACCGTTCGTTGAGTTAATAGGAAGACTATCATAAGCCTCATTGTGTTCATTGGCATCGGCTCACGTGATTTAGCTGGCCTAGTTCCAAAAAAGCTTCACACCAACTGTGTGAATGCACAGAAACCTGCTATGACATCATCCTGAATATAGCTGCTGAGAGCAATATTATCGTACTGTCCAAGGAGGCTTCAATGTGTAACTAGAGTGCCTAAGTTGGTGGCATCTTAAAACCAGAGGCAATGCTAATGGCCTTCTGACTCTAAGCGTGGAAAAGGAACGGCAACGTGAAGGACGAGTCAGGACTTCGACTTGCCCGTTGAGTCGACCTGCCAGTCTAACTTTGCCTTTAGGTTCAATGGCTGGTAGCGTGAACCTTGCCCGAGTTTGAGTATTCAAATCGGCTGCTTTACAATGTACTAATGAGGGCACCAAAAAGACTTCTACTAATGCTTGCACTATTATTCGTCGTACCTTAAACTCTTTAGATTTGTCTCATGTTTCTTCGGTCTGCTGGTTATTAATCACACTGGCCTGAAAACAACGAGACTGCCTCGGGCTAGAGGGCAGTGAAACCTTGATACAGTAACAAGAAGAACAACGTTTTGGTGGAAGTTTGAAACTTTCGCCATCAACTCCGCAACTACTTGCATGTCTCCCTAGCTTTTGCAAAAAGAAAACCATATTTTCATCTGGTTGTATCAACACTACAATGTAAGTTGATATTCCATAGGAGAATCACGCCCGCTGTCAAGACAGGCCTCACCCATCCTTGCAACGCGCTTCAGTCGCCGAGGATATCCCTGTCGATTGCACTACTGCATCCAACCCTGCCTCGCCGCGATGTCCCGAGATCTCGGACAAGCAGCAAGAGGGTGGTTGTGCGAATGCATTTTGCGCCTCCCTGGACCCCCAGGAAACCTCACCTATAGCCTTTGTGTCGAAAATCACAGTCGAGACGCGGCGAAAAGGATCTTGCCGATTGATGCAGCGTCGATAATGGGATACGGATGAACCAAGTCTGCCAACTGAGTCCGAACAGCCCGGGCATACCGAGGGTCTTCGAGCTGAAATGATGGGTTTTGACTTTCGCGTTTTAAAGTCTGCCAGGATGAGGGTTTGGTACATTGTCGACCGGAGGCTCTGCTTGATCGACTGGATCTTACGATTACGCAGTACATTACCCCATAGGCACGACGGAAAGTTGGCCGGCAACATGGGGGGGCCGGTCTCAGCGCGAGCCATGTGAAACCCAGTGCCAACAGCACCGCCTCTCATCCACATGGACAACAGGTCTTCCTCTTTTGTCGCTGCCTCATGAAAGGCTGGTATCGACACGATCGCTGACGGCTGCGTCAGGCTGTCAGCTGGTCGCATTGTAGCCCGCTCTCAACAGCTTTGACCATACATTGCACACTTGATCAACTGTTCCGCATCGATGATCAGCAAACCTCCATTGTGCATGATGTCCGAACTGTGCAAGTTCGGACCACTTCAGGCTCTTGGGTCTTCCCCGTACGACGGACGGACTTTGGGGCCTGACTCATGGTCAAGGTTACGAGACCGAGGCTACCAATGGCTCGACAGTTCCTCCAGAGGTCGCCTTCAAGACAGGACTCCAGTTCAGAGTTGAAAGTTCAAAGTCCTATGATAGTTGAAAGTGGGTCTGGAGCTTTTCTTCCAGGAAAAAGGCCACGCTGCAACAGCATGGACAAATTGCACAGACAGGACAAAAGGCCCCAACTCAAAAACTGAGATGTCATCCTCGGATACAAATAGAATGCCGACTCTGTACGCATCCATAAAATGGAAACCCGTAGCGTAGGCCATCCAAAGAGCCTGCTTGGTCTCTCGAGAGGCTATGCAACGCATTACACGCGTTGTATGACGTCCCCGGCGGTCTAGACAGCCAACCGGGATCGTATGTATCCACGAAAAACCCGCGCGGGGGGAGCAGGACGGTTTTATGTGGACGAGCAAAAGTGGCCAGACAAGTGGCCAGACAATCCCCATATGCGAACGCTCATTGAACAAAATAAACAGCGGCATTGCAGTATATATGGGTCATCGCTCTGCCCCCCCTCCAGGTAAGTTGAGAGAAGAACAAGATGGGCGATGATGGGGAGGGAGGGGGGTCCCCTAACTCAGGGGTTTCGCAGAAGCTTTGTCTTGATTAAATGACATAACCTCGACAGGGGATGTCCCGGGATCGTCGCTCGCGGTCGCGGCCAGGTCGTATTTAGGAACTCCTGAAGGGCGCTTCTCCCTTTTCGTCCGTCTTTTCTCTCGCTCCAACGTTTCCGAGTGTAACGACTGGACCTTTATTTCGGCTGTTCTCAATCCCATTTGACGTGTATATACACTTATCACTGCCCGGTCCGCTGAGCCTCACACTTCAGATGCCGGCCGCCGCAGCAGCCCCAGCGCCGTATCTTTGTTCATCCCCACACTCATTGTAGACGCGGAACATAAAAACACGGCCGTGTATCCTTTTCCTACCCGCATGTTCGCCCGCAGCAGTCGGGCAAGACAGAGAGGCACCATGTGGGAAGAGTCCACGCGGGGCCAGGACGGACAGCTGGACATGCCGGCCCGGTCAACAAAGGAGCGCGAAGGAGGGACGGACGAGAAGACGTCGTCGAGGGGGGGTGCCGCGGATAAGATTAGGTGCCTCGACGGCCTCCGCGGGGTGGCCTGCCTCCTCGTCTTCAACTACCACTTCCTGTGGCCGTGGACGCCGGCCATCATGCTCGGCTACGGCGCCATGCCCCCCGGGTCGCCCGAGCCGTACTTTGAGCGGTCATCCCTGCCTATCCTCTGCCTCCTGCAACGCGGACGCCCGATGGTCGCCATCTTCTTCGCCATCTCGGGCTACGTCCTGTGCCGGCACATCTTGAGGGCTATCCACGAGCGCCGTCTCGAGGCCGCCTACCAGGGCCTCGCGTCGTCCGTCTTCCGGCGCGTGTTCCGCCTGTACATCCCTCCCACCATCAGCATGTTCCTAGTGGCGCTGCTCGCCCAGATGGGCGCCTTCCGATCCGAGGACGACATCTACAAGGGACCCGACTCGAGGTACATCAACGGCACGGTGACGGTGGCCCAGCTCAACGTGAACGGCACGCGGTGCGTCAACGGCACACACGCCGTCGAGGGCGCCTCCGGCGTCGCCGACTACCTGAGGCTGCAGACCCCGGCCTTCCTGGGCAACGTCACAACCAACGAGACGAGCACGCTCTGCCTGAACGCCACGTCGCAGCTGTTCATGCCGGCGATGCTGTACATGCTAGCCGACGACATCGAGGCCAAGGCCAAGGCGGCGAACGAGACCAGGGCAAGAGAGCTGAACGGGACGATGATCAACGTCACGATGGAGGACACCACCACCACCACCATCACTCACGCGGGGGACAAGGCCAAGGCCGAGAAGCACAAGCCGTCCTACCACGACCTCCTCCACCTGCACATGAAGCCCGCAGCTGCCCTCTCGGGCAACGACGACGACGACACCGACGCCAACGGCCGGGCGAACGCCACGCGCGGCCCCACGAACTTCACGTGGGTGCAGCTCGGCGGCTCGTGGGAAGAGCACCCCTTCATCCACGACAACATGACGTACGCCCTGAAGAACTTCACGCGGGCCTACGTCGAGTGGGCGAACCCCTTCAACTTCGGTCACTACCACACCCGCTACGACCCGCACACCTTCACGATCCCCATGGAGCTGCGCGGCTCCATGTTCATCTACCTCTTCCTCCTGGCCACCGCCGCCCTGCGGGCCAAGTGGCGCTTCCGCGTCGGCGCCCTCCTCTCGGCGTACAGCCTCGTCCTGGGCCGCTGGGATATGGCCACCTTTATGGGCGGCGTGCTGCTCTCCGAGGCGGACATCAGGCGGGCCGACAGGAACGGCGGCGGAGTAGGAGGAGGAGGGGGCTTGGTGCCACCGGCGACGAGCAGCAAGAAGAGCCGTCACCGCGCCGGCCTGGGCCAGTCGGCACTCGGCTCGCGAACCACCCGCTGGGCGGCGCTCGTCGTCGCGCTCTACCTCCTCTCGTACCCGGACGCCGGCGCCGAGTGGACGCCCGGCTTCGTCTTCCTCTCCTCGCTCGTGCCGCGGTACTACGCGCCGCTGTCCGGCTGGATGTTCTACCAAGCGACGGGCGCGCTGCTGCTGCTCCCCTGCGTGCTGCACAGCCCGACCCTCCGCGGCGCGCTCGAAGGGCGGGTGGCGCAGTACCTCGGCCGGGTCAGCTTCTCCTTCTACCTCGTCCACGGGCCTGTCCTGCACAGCCTGGGCTTCTGGATCATGCCGCGCCTGTTCGAGCGCCTCGGCCGCAACACCGGCTTCGTGGTAGGCTGGGTCGTCTTGCTGGGCGTCTCGCTGTACCTGTCGGATTGGTGGTGTAGGAAGGTCGACGTATGGAGCGCGACTGTCGGGAGGAGGGTGGAGAAGATGATGAAGGACTGAGCGGTGGGGGTGGTTGAGCATTACTGTGTGTGGCGATCAAGATTCTTGTTTATTATTTTTTGGAAATATGTGAAAAAACTGGCATATATCCCAAAGCGAGTTGTGTGACTTGTGAGATGTTCAGGCCTTTTGTGATGTCCTGCCAGATACGCCATCAACGATTACAACCATCCATCCCCCTATTCTGTCAACTACAGCAAGGCAAGGAAGGCCTCCCGTTTAGTTCCATAATCATTCCACAATGACCTAGCCCCTCCTGCGCTGGACAACCATCTTGCTCCTCATAGTCCTCCTTCGCTTGGTGGGATGCGCGGGCTGCCTCCAGCTCGGCTGGTCCGGGTCATAGCCGACCAGGCAGTTGACCGTCTCGGCGCCCTCGCCGGCGTCGTTGATCTCGCTCCCCACGGGGCTGCGCCACTGGCCCGTCAGCTTGACGTGCCCGTCGAGCGCGTCGTTGATGGTCTTGCCGAGGTCAAGCGCCTTGGCGGCCCTGCTGTGGGAGTAGTACGTGAGCAGGGACCGCGCGGCCTCGCGCTCGCCGTTCTCGATGAGCACCCTCGCGCCCGTCTCGACCCAGTCGATGTCACTCCGGCTCTGGTTCTCGAAGCCTGTGAGCATCTGCGTGACGACGGGGAGATAGGCGTCCGGCGCAGAGCACATGTAGTAGAGCACGCGCTTGAAAACGCGGCCGGCGAAGACACTCGCCTCCTGGAGCTGGTAGTCCGGGTTCAGGAAGCTGGCGGAGGCGCCGGTGGTGAGGTAGCGGTGCTCGCCGAACTCCGGGGGCACGCCGCCGACGCCGAGCCACCACGGCACGAAGGGCGACGAGACGGAGGTGGCCGGGGCGTTCCACACGCGCAGGAGGTCGGCGTCGACGCCCACCTTGAGGCTGACGACCTGGCCGTAGCCGGCCTCGTCGTCGGCGATGCGGCGGTCGCGCACGCGCTCCATGAGCTTCTCCTCGGTCAGGGGCGCCATGGCGCGCGTGGCGTCCTCGAGCGCGGCCTGGGACATGAACTTGAAGCCGCCGTCGCGCGCCGTGAGGTTGTCGCCCTTCTCGCCGTACGCGTTAAAGATGTTGAAAGGCGCGCCGCCGTCCGGGTCCCACCACCCCTGCTCGACGGCGAAGGAGACGATGTTGTCCGAGGCCATGTGGTCTGGGCTGGCGGCGAAGTCGGTCGGGAAGTCCTCGATGTATCCCGGGTACAGCACGCGGACCTCGTCCGTCCCGAGGCGCTCGGCGGCCCACAGCTTCTGGCCGCCGGCCATCTCCCAGACGACCCAGCCCTCGTCCTTGTCGGCGACGAGGTGGGTGTTGCCGCCGTAGGTGGCCTCGCCGTAGCGGTTCATCAGGTCGCCGATGATCTCGACGCCCTCGCGGGCCGTGCGGGCGCGCTCCATGACGATGCGCGCGAGGTCGCTGTACTGGACGCCGCGCTGGGGCGTGGGCGTCATGCTGACGAGCTCCTCGCGGTTCTGGGCCCAGACGTCGCGGACGGTCACGCCGTTCTCGTTGAGGCCGCCGTTGGTCAGGGGCGCGGGGAAGCCCTCAAAGTCGGAGTACTCCATGGACAGGTAGCGGTAGGTGTGGGCGACCTGGGGGATGGCGAAGAGCTCGCCGGGGATGCTGGCCTTGTCGGTGACGCCGACGGTGATGGTAGCGTTGGGCGCGTGGTCGCGGGCTGGGAACAACTGCAGCCAGTGGGACGAGACCTCCTCGCCGGTGCCGCCGACCATGACGCTGCCGTCGGCGGTGAGGTCCTTGCCGACGTAGAAGGCGTAGCTGGCGGAGGCCGGCCCGGCGAGGGCGAGGGCCGCCAGGACGACGGAGCTTTGGGACAACAACATCGTCATCATCGTCGTCATCGTCTTCTCTGCCCGTGGTTGAAGAGAGAGATGACTCCAATACGGTTGACTAGAGTGTTGAGAAAGGGAGAGAGAAAGAGAGAAATAAGTCTTTAAACCGCCCCGCCTCTTCTCCCCTCTTCTCCCCTCTCTCTCTTAGATCCTCCGAGACCCGTCTTCTTCTCCTCCTCCGGCCAACGATCTCAAAGGAATTCCTTCCGATGTCGATTCCGGCTTTGCCGTACCCCACACCGAAATTTCCGGTATCGCTAGCGGTGAAGATAACGGCCAAGGTCCGTCCTGCTGGGTGGTTACCGCTGCGAAGCGACGTCGAGGGGCAACAAGGATCATCTTGCCTGTGTGGAAATGACCCCGTGGGATTGCGGATACGGGTGCCTTGTTTCCTGGAGAGAAATGGTCCCCCTCCCCCGGCGATTGCAAGTGCAACAGCAGGAATTCCCGCATTTCATGGTTTGACTCGGGGGAAACAGGCGGCGACTGGAACTGTCCAATGAGACGTGATGCCCCCCAAGTCATGCTCCGATGGCTTCGGACATGGCTCCGGCGACCGGGCCTCCACTGATCACCTCCATTAGTGGGAAATGGATCCCGAAGACTTGGGTTCATCGGCTCATTGCCCGCCGAAAGAATACGATGGATCGAGTTTGGGGCCTTGCTAAGTTTGTACTCATCGTACCAAAGGCATGGCTCGCCTAACGATCAGGCCTATACGAACTCGGAATGAGATGGCGCAATGAGTCTCATCTCGCATTGGAAGCCGTAGAAGAGGAGAAAATTCAGCAAGCTGGTATGGAGAAGAGAGGATGCATGTTCCGTCTAAGATCATGGACCATGCGCCTAAGAACCCCATGTTGATAGAAGAAATATACCGAGGTTGTTCGCGCGAATTGGTTGGATTCAGTGCCCCTCCAGACTGATTTTTGGAATCCAACAACAGTCTTGCTGTCTTCTGGACAACTACACTTTCTCGAAGCATTACAATACTTTTAGAATGCCTCATAATATCGGGCATCTTATTGACATTAACAAAGATTCCGGCTATCTGGACCTGTTGCTGCGATGTGAGCTGTGATATCCGGGTATGCCCGTCTTGAGGCTCAGGAACAACGAAGAAGACGAAGAAGATGAAGAATTGTAGCACGCTGAAGACTAAAATGACGGGACAAAACTGTCCGCATTCCACCCCTGGTGTATTGAGGCCTGGTGGCCGGGTATCATAACTTTCCCAAGTCCCCAAGCAAGTGAACTCATGATGAGCCTCGCCTGGGTCTCATCAAATGGGATATCACTGCCTCCTGACGGTCTCACTCCTCCCGCCTGCCGCAAACGGACCTCTCACAAGCGGAATGCCGTTCCAGGGCCTCATCTCAACCTCACAATAGCCTCCAGCCCGCTCACCTTCCTCACCCGGCTCTCGTCCTCGAACCCTCCCTCCTCCTCGCCCTCGAGCACGACGTCGTCCACGACCCGCACCGTCTTGGTCCGCACCTCGACGACGCAGTCGCTCTGCTCCGCGAACCACGCGGCGACCGCCAGGACCCTCTCGACGGCCCTCCCGGCCCCGAGCACCACGGCCTGGCCGTCGCGGCCCTTGGTCCCGCCGTCGCGGTGCAGCAGGTCGACGCGCTGGTTCAGGTTCAGGCCGCGCGTTGACGGCGCCGTGTGCTTGAGCGACTTATCGAGCTGGGCGCGGACGCGCGAGACGACGGACATGAAGGAGCACTTTGCGCCGACGCAGATGTACCTCGAGTTGGACGAGACGGGCTGCTGCGGGCGTGCGAGCGCGCGCTTCTGGATCTTGGAGCCTGGGGTGGGAGGGTTTAGTCACGTTGTGTTGAATCGACGAAGCCTAGCTGGGTGGGAGGACGGAGCGAGCGGCTTACCTTCAGGAAGGCGAGGCAGCTTTTCCACCCTTGATCGCCTTTTCTGCCTTGGGTCGTCTGTGCCAGGCTGGCCTTGTGCCGGTGAGTGGGCGGGCGCCATGATAGGCAGCCGTGTGTGTGTGTGTGTGTGGTGGGTGAGTCTACGGCGAGTGTCGTGAGACTTCAGCTCAGATGGTCCAGATTGACCCGGTGGCTTCGACTGGTATCGGGGGAAGGCAACTATCCTGAAAGTCGAATGAATTATGACTCAGATACGAGGTGCTAAGTATGGCGAATGCGTGAGCTGTCCCTGTACTTGATGTGTGGTTGCCAGTATCCTGAATGGCGGTTCTTGAATGAGACGCTCACAATGCCGACTTTGAACATTTCACCCAGACGAGAAAAGTCCAGATGCATAAAGTGGAGATTCCGCCCGCTGCGAACTACAGCAGTGGGGTTACGTACAGCCAGCCTACAGGGCACAGGCCTAGCTCGACACCCCCACACTGCCTGCTGCTGGATACTGCCGGCTGCTGGACTGGGGCCTCCCGCAATGACGATGCCGACCTGAGCTTCAACCCCGTCGTCCACCATGAGCTAATCCCCAACCATCAAACGCCCTGTTGCGGCTGCCTGTGACGATAATCACCACCACCACTGCCACCACCACCATAAGACGACAGATCTCCTCTCCTCAGAAGCAAGACACCATGTCAATAGCAATCTGGCCTCCCCTGGCCCCCGCAGACCTGCTTCAAAAGAAGGAGGAATCACTCGTACGTCAACTCCCTCCACTCGTTCATCGCAGCCCCCCCCCCCCCTTTCCCCCACGGCCAGCCCAGCCTAGCACCAAGAAAACCAAAAATCCCTGGGACGCAATGCTAATCCGCGTCTTGCCGCCTTTGCAGAAACGCGAGCTGGAATGGATCGTCACCGAAACCCACGCCGTCCTCGGGGACATCCGCCACGGCCTGCAGGACTGCTACGCCCTCCTGGCGCCCATCGACCCGGGGAGCACCCTCGTCATGAGCACGCAGCGTAACGAGCGCGTAAAGGGGACCGTTACCCGCGTCGGCACGCGCATAGTCAAAGGGGTCAGCTCGCCCGCCCGCCCCTCTCCTCCTCCTCCTCTCTCTCTCTCCGCCTCCGGTCTCGAGAACTGACACCCGCCAGACAATCCACCTCCAGCTCAAAACCCTCCCGACCCAGACCCTAACCATCGACCCTTCGCACCCAGTCCACATCGCCGCCCTCGAGACCATCCATACCCACCTCACCGAGTGCCTCGACCTCCTCTCCCTCACCGACGCGCCCTCCCACTCCCCCTCCACCAACGCCACCCAGCTCGCCGCCCAGCTCCGTATCCTCGCAGCTTCCCTCGCCGAGTCCTCCCTCCTCCTCAAGGGCCCGCCTCTCAACGAGCCCGACCCCCGCTGGCAGTCCGACTCGTGCCCGCCCGTCCACTTCGCTCCGGCCCTCGGTCCCAACGTCAGCGTCCACCTCGCCCTGCAGGAGTCGAGCCTCGTCCTCTGGCTGCGCGCCCTCGAGCCCGTCGCGACCCCCGTCCACTTCGGCACCAAGCTCGGCCTCGCCCTCGGCACCTTGCGCCGCCTCGAGCACGACGAGATGGACCGCCCCTTCCGCTTCACTTATAGCACCGTTACCGACGGCGGCCAGAAGCACAAGCACGGCACCCCGCACCCGCAGAGCAGCGGCGGCGGCAGCCCCCTCAGTGGGCTCGGCACGCCGTCGAGCAACGGAGAGGCCAACGAAGTCTACGTGCGGGAGAAGGTCCGCGTCGAGAGCCTGCCGGACCCGAACCTGATGTCCCTGTCCTCCAAGCTGGTTGCCCTCGGCCACACGTTGGCCAACGCGAGGAGGAATCTGGCGGCCGTCATGGGCGAAGAGTTTGATGAATGAGGCGGCAAGAACTCCTTTGAAAGCTCTCCCTTTCTTTTCTTTTGCTGGTCTGCGCAGCTTGAATACGGATACCCCCGGAGTTTTTGGCAGGGAAATAAATAGGATTTACAACATTTTCCATTTTGGGTGGTCAAGGTTACTGTTTTCAAATTCCTATGTGCTGGTTCTTTTGTTTGACCAGAAATCTCTACACATACACACGTTGCCACCAGCCAGAGTGTAACCCTAAAAAAAGAAGTTCATGAGCAAAATAGGAAAAAGCCCATCTGTCTTCTGACCGAACCGCCAAGCCCTCGGCCCATGAAGAACGTTCCTCTCAGGTGCCTTGGCAAAGCAGGCACGAACCGAGCCAGCAAAGGTCCCCTCCCCTCCTGGTGATCGGTTGTCTTTAGTGCAATAAGGTGGTTGACCATGTGAGCCTCGGCAAACGGAAGGTGGTCTGCCTGTGTGTTTGTGTTGTGTGTTTGTGTGTGTGTGTGTGTGTGATGTAGGCGACGCTACACATGCCAATGCGATGGTCGAGTAATCAGAGAGCCAAGGCAGCCTCCGTCCCGCCTCACGCCACGGGAGACCAGGGCATGGGGATCAGGATTCTCGACTTCATCGTCTGGATCAGCGGCACCGTCTTGTGCACCGTCTCGCTCCAGCCCTCGACGCTCCAGCTCTTCTCGCGGCGGATCTTGCGCTCCTCGAGGTTGGCGAACTGCCACAGGTGGTGGACGGTGTTGAGGTCTCCTATCTGCACGAACCACGCGCCGACGCCCTCCATGACCTCGCGCCTCGCCTTGAGGCCGCGTCTCCAGTGGGTCTCCCACTCGAGAAGGTTGCCCGGGTGTAGAGTGTAGGATCGCAGCTCAAAGACCCCGCCGAGCTGGCGGGGCGGCGTGGTGGGCCAGAAGGAGAACTCCTGCATCAGGGACGTCTTTTTGGACGTGATGAGGCTCTTAAGCTTCCTATCGAACTCGGCGAACTCGGGGTGCGAGCCAATGTTGTGGATGGACTCATGGTAACCCTGGTAGCGCTGGTACTCCCAGATGTGGACTGTCGCCGGCCTACTGTTAGCAAAGCTGGGTTTCGCTTCGGCATGGGAAGGTAGAGTCGCGAGTCCGACGTACCAAAAGTGTCGCAGTCTCCAACCTCGGTTCTCCAACTTCCAACCAGATTGACCTTATTCTCGGGCATGGAGGCCATGCGAGGGTACCAGCTACCGACGAGCTTGGTGTACTCCTCGACCTTGTCGGGCTTGACCTCATGGTGAACAATGGAGTGGACGTACTTGCCCCGGGCGAGGACCTGACTGAAGCTGGCCTCGAGCTGGGCGTCGAGTTCGCGGCCCTCCTTGGTGCCGTAGATGAGGTTGGTCAGGGGGCCGGCCTTGCGCGGGGGCTCCTGGGAGGCCTCGGCCTTCTGTCCTGAAGTAGCACTCACGGATGAGCCCAAGCCCTGGGCGGACTCAGAGGGGAAGGAGGCTGTGGAAGAGGAGGAGGATCGAGTATACGCACTTGCTTCCCGCTGCTTCTGCTGCTCGGCCAACTGCTCTCGGAACTGCTTGGATTTCTCGTTGAAGGACGCGACGCTCTGGGGTGCGGGGGTGACGTCGGCCATGGAGGGCACCTTGAGCTGCTGGCTCGTCGAGCTGAATGCTCGCAGCGCGGAACGCGGGGTCGCCGCGCCGGCTACTCGCACCAATCGTTGGCTCAGCATCTTTGGAGGATGTTTGGGGTGTTGTACGTAGAGAAAGAGAGAGAGATAGAGAGAAAGGCAGTAGAAGTGGTAGGGGTTGACCGAGAGGTGTCTCTTCTGCTAGACGAGCGAGGTGTAGGTTACGTTGTCGGCTCAAGCAAATGTGACAAACGTGCTCTTTGTTTTGCAAGAACAAGCCTCTGGTACGAAGATTGTGAAGGAGGGAGGAGAGCGGATTCGATACGTCTCGATCGACAAGAAGCAGGAGGCACCCGAGAGCAGGGGTTTATCACAGAATGGGAAGCAAGTCGACGTGCAGCAGCAGTGGTGGTGGTGGTGGTCGACGCTTGGTACGCCGGTCTGGCTTGGTCTGGTCTGGTCTTGGGTGGTGGCAGTCAGTGGTAGCCGTCAGGCAGGAAAGGTGCTTTTGGTGGTCGTGCCCGTGCTTTGGGTGAGAGACTAGGCAAATGGGATGGTTGTAATTGGCTAAAGGGAAGAAGGAGGTCGGGCGTGGCGTGTGCGTGTGCGTCTCTGTTTCTTTGCAGATTCCCCCGCACTTTCTTGTGGTTAGAGGAGGGTGACTAGGAGAGGAGGAGGGAAAGAGAGAGGGAGAGCTTCAGGAGGTGCAGGAGGTGTGTGTGTGTGTGTGTGTCAAGATGAATGTGACACAAGGGGGGAGATGATATTTGGCTTGCTACATGACAGGTTCGGGGTCTGCCAGTCTGGCCACCAGCACCACGCCAATCCCAATCCAAGGATTCAAGGTGGTCGGTCTCTCGTGTCCCTACCACCCACCTCCGAACCTGGGGAAAGCTGACGAACAGGCGATGGAGCTAGAGCTTGGTGCTCTGGGGGGAGGTAGCGAGGTGGGTACGTATCGCCTCCAAATGCGCCCAGATGCGGAGAAGAGTGTCGGATGATGTCACATGCGAACTGGGGTCTGCACTGGAAATATGGAGCAACGGACAAATATTCCTGCGTCTTTCCGAAGCAGCTTCCTCCTGCTGACATGTCCTGGACCGTGCGTGGACCTGTAGCCACAACAGGACAAGGCTCCACTTTCTCACATCCCGCTGTTCTGCCTGTCTCAGTTTGTCGCCTGAGGCCGCAACACTCTCGGCTACGGGTCCAACCGCCGAAAGGTCAATCGGAGGAAAAAGGCTCGTTCTGATAGCTTCACAATCGAACCTCCGAATACCGCCCGCCCGCCCATCCAGACTCCCAATCCTTTCTCCCCCCGGCAATCCACATCACAAACCGTCAAGATGACTTGGCTCGGAGCCCGCGCACTCAAGAAGTACCCCGCGCCCTTCCGTAAGTACCACGCACCGCCTGTCTCCCGTGTGTCCGCCGCGCAAAACCGCTGACATCCCTTGCAGTTAAGCCGATGGCGCCTTTCTTCGCTGCCGGTATGTCCGAGCTTCCCTCCCCCCCGATTGATGCCCAGAACCTCGAGCGAGACGATGTCATCATCGCGAGAACCCGCCGACGAGGATGAGGAGGGGATGATGGAGAGCTCAGCAGGGGACTGATGTGTTTGCAGGTCTGGTCATCGCCTACGGCATCAACTCCGCCCAGAACGCCATGATGAAGTGTACGTCGTCCCGACCGACGCCCCCGGATGGTTCGAGACTGACCCAAAGACGCAGCCGACGAGTGGAAGAACGACGCCCGCAACCCCCTCGCCAAGAGCGCCCACTAAGTTCGCGATGGAATGATCTGGGGCTATGCATAGACAAGACCGAGCATTCGGGGAACGGGTCGAGGATAAACGAGCCGCCGACGCGTATTCCTTCATGGACGCTGTACCATAGACACACGGCTCGCCGTCAATTGAGCTGTTGTACTAATCTATCCACCCTATATCCTCCGACGCAGTCGCCCGAGAACCGAGAGGCCAGGCCTCAGGTGTGCACTGCGGCTCCCTTTCTGAACCAGTGACATGCTCAATTGAGTTGATGAAAGCACTTTATACATGTGCATATCAACCCCAAGGAGCCCGTCGTACTGTTTTACGTAAACGCTCACGGTCACGGCCACGGCTGCGGAGGCCGTCGTTGTTTGTGATGACCGTTGAAGTTGACTTGAGATTCGCCAAATGGAGGGGCTCCGGCGGACGGGAACGCATATCACGTGACTATGAAAGCCACAATGACCATGGCCGGGAACAAGTTGAAAATTACCGCTCCCCCAGAGACCCTCAAACTTGCAAATGGCCCCCGAATCTGGCGGCATTGGATTTCCGTTGGATGCTGCAGTCATTTTTTTCGGCAGGCTCCTTAACGCCGCATCCCGTCGCCACCTTGGTTTCGGCGAAGAGTGAATGTGGATTCCGCCCGATCGCCGGAATCCACACCTCGCTCACACTCGACACGTCTAACCTCACTTTCACGCCCTTGCATTGACAACATAAGATACTAAATCACACACACACACACACATTCACATGAGACTCGCGCTCTTCGTTCGAAACAATATAACATCTTCTTCTGCTGCAGGATTCCGCTCGGCCCCCCAAGGATTCAAGTCTCAACCCCAATTCCGTCGTCACATCTTCGTCACCCGCACAATGTCAACGACTAACGGTTCGGCGCCAAACGGCGCGGCGGCGAAAAATCCCAACGGGAAGCAGGAGATCAAGATCCTCATGCTTCATGGTAAGATAAGCGCTCCGTTCCCCTGCCTCCATCTAATCCCTCCTTCGACGGGGGAGGGGTGGCTCACATGACACAATCACTTCCGATCCCATGAAAACACATCTCACTAACACTCGGGAAGGATACACCCAGTCGGGCCCCCTCTTCCGCTCAAAGACCCGCGCCCTCGAGAAGCTCATCGCAAAGTCCCTGGGCCCCTTCAACATCGCCCCCACGCTCACCTACCCCACGGGCCCCTCCAAGCTCTCCCCGCGCGACATCCCCGGCTTCGTCCCGGACGAGTCGGGCGGGGACCAGGACCAGGACATCGACGCCTGGTCCTGGTGGCGCAAGGACGAGGCCTCGGGCTCCTACCGCTTCCTCGCCGAGGGAGTCTCCGCCGTCGCCGACGCCGTCCGCGAGGCCGGCGGCGATGTCGACGGCGTGCTGGGCTTCAGCCAGGGCGGCGCCTTCGCCGCCCTGCTGGCCGCCATGCTCGAGACGCCGCACCGTGATGAGGCGAAAATCCCAGAGGACCTGCGGGCCGCGGTGCGCGCGCTGCGGGAGGCCAACGGCGGCCGGCCGTTTAAGTTCGCCGTCATCTACTCGGGCTTCTTCGCGCCGCCCGACGAGCTGCGGTGGGCCTACGAGCCCCGGATCAAGACGCCCACGCTGCACTTCCTCGGCAGCCTCGACACTGTCGTAGAGGAGTCGCGGAGCCGGGGGTTGGTCGACAGGTGCGAGGACCCGTTGGTGGTCGTCCACCCCGGCGGCCACTACGTGCCCATCACCAAGGAGTGGGCGATGCCGCTGATCGGCTTCATTAAGAAGATCGCCGATGAGGAGAAGGCGAAGAGCAACATCTAAGAAGCACACACGGTACGGCATATTATGAGTAGACGATCCAGACAATTCCGGTATAGACAGTGAGGGACTTTATAGAGCACAGGTTCATCAAAGAATAGACCGAAGCATGTTTTACACCACCCCCAGTCTGGTTCATTGCCCTTCGTCCGAGGTAGTGAGTGCTCTACAATTACACGCCGTATCCCGTGCCTTGACCCCGGCAAACCGTTAAACCGTTAAACCATCGTCTACGTCTAATGCGCCTTGGTAGCCTTTCCCTTGCCCGACTTGGAGGCGCCTGGCTGGATGTTGGCCATCATCTCCTCCTTTGTAATGAGATGGTCGATGCGCTCCAAGTGGCCCAACAAGCTCTTCATGTTGGAGCTCCACTCGTTCAGGATGTCGTCCGCGTCTCTGGGCTTCGCAAAGCTCACGATGCGCGCAGGGCGGTCAATCTTGGCGTAGATCGTCTTCGACGTGACCAGCTCGCTGATGTACTTCTCTGTCTCGTCCTCGGTGAGATCCAGCAGCTGGGTGAGGCGCTGGGTCTGGATACGGGTGTAGTACTTGGCGACAACGCGCACGTTGTGCTCGATGACTCTCTTGCGCAGGTCCAACCAGCGTTGGTGGGCCTTCTCGTCATCGGACTGGCCGGTCTGGGCATCGAACACGTCGGTCTCGCAGAGGTGGGGGCCGAACGTTTTGGCGACCTCGGGCCAGCGCATGAGCTCGTGGACGGTGAAGAGCTTGAGAAGATCGGCCTCCTGAGAGACTTGGCTAATTCTGGAATCTTTCTGGATTCTGTGGAGCAGGTCGTGCTGCTCGTTGTCGTGCGGCGCAAGGATGACAAAGAAGATGATGCGTTGAAGGACCTGGGAAAGAATCAAGTCAGCGGGTGCACCTCTCACGGACGGGCGTCGCGGCAATGCTTACGGGGTGGAGCTTCTTGGGGTCTTCCTCAACCGCCTCGGTGTCGAGAACCTGGCGGTAGTGCTTGCAGACGTCGAGGTACTTGTCATCATGCTTCGCAAGGATGATTTGCTGCTCGTAGTACCGGAGCTTAAGGTCGGTTGTGTCGTCCTCCTTCTCCTCGGGCACCTCCTCGCCTCTCGCCCTCTTCTTCTCACGCTCCTTCTTCTCCTTCTCCAGCTGCTCGGGAGTCTTCTTCGGCTTTCGCGACAGGTAGCGGGTGCTGATCTTTCGGCTCAAGATGCTGGCCTGGGTCCAGTCACCGACCTCGATACAGAGAGCGACTTGTGCCAGAATGAACTCGGTCTTCTCCCGGCGGTCCATAGAACCGAACGTCTCCACCTGCAGCTCGCACAGAATATCCGTTGCCGCCTTCAGGTCGCCTTGCTCCTTCTTGATGTCGGAAAGGGTCTTGGTGATACGCGCGCGCTCGACTTCGACAAATATTTTGCCTTCGGTGACTGTCCGCAGCGTCTCGATGACGGACAGCTTCGTTTCGAGGTTCGGGGTCGAGTCGAGGAAGCCCATCACCGCCTGGACCATCTTCGTGATGGCCTGCTTGAGCTGGCCATGCTTCTTCGAAAGGATCAGGACCTGCTCGTTCATCAAGCTCCAGTCGCCAGCATCCTTGGTGATGTTCACAATGGCGATGAGTATACGCGATGTCGACGCAAGATCTGAGGACTGCGGTCCGTTAGCACATTGCGCTGACGTCTGGGGAAGGGAGGGGCAGGTGGAAAGTTACCTGGCGGGTCTGCTTCTCTAGGACGCTGAGCTTCTCGATGGCGGCCGAGATATCGCTCTGATGCGTGTCAGCAAGAAATTCGCGAGCTCCAAAGCAGCATTATGACAACCTTGGCGAGCTTCTCAGCCTCCGGGATCTGCTTGTCCGTCTCCTTCGAGAAGTCCTTCTCGGGCTTCAAGGCGCCGTCCGACATGCTGGGCGGTTATTGAGGCTTGTAATCGCTCGGGGCGGGTTTTGTGTATTCGATCCGTGCAATCGTGGAGGCGCTGGTGTGGTAGTTTAGGGCGTTGTGATTGTGAATGCGAGGCTTGAGTGATGGTTGTTTGGTCAGAGGCTCCCGCAGCTACGCAACTGCTCGTGCCTACCTCACCCTTGGCCACCTTCCCATGCTAAGGTTCCCGGATTAGGTAAGGCGGGGCACATTCACCGGAAGGACGTACCTTTTCCCGGCCGCCGGAGGTGCCCCTGCAGGTTTCGGGTCCGTGCACATTCCACACACTCTTGCTTCCATCTTTCTTCAGGTACCTAGGTACCTTTCTTACCTGAAGATGCTTCTGTGGCCTGCCGTTTCGAAGAGCTATGGCAGCCAAACGAGTTTGAGTGGCTCCTCAGGTGTATTGTTTCTGTTCATGAACAGTTGAATGATGCATTGATCATTATGCTGGTTTTATTGTCATTGAGGTTTCTTCACCGTCACCTCGTTCCTCCACTCTTTCTCAGTAGTTTTCCTTCTCTTGTGAACCTGTTTATCAAAGTCGCAAGCTAGCTTTTCTTCTAGTCCCTCTTTTTGCTATCATCAATCAAGTAGTTTCTCTGTTTGTGGCTGTACCCATTCCACCTGATCCAAAGCCGTTGCTTCTAGTTGATTGTTGCCCGAATAAATAAAAAGTCCACAAACCAAGAGTTGTCAGACTTCACACCAAGTATGAGAAGACTCACACACTCACAAGTCCAAATTCTTAGCAGCACTTCTCTAGTATTACAGGCCGGCCAGAATCGATGGACGTATGAAACACATCAGTTACCGGCCAATAAAGCGAATGGAAGTGAGAATCCTCGTTGCCCCAGTCAAGAACCATGGTATTATCGTTTGCAAAAAGAATCACATCAGCTCGTTACGCTGTCGTCTATGCCTTGTAAAAACAGACAACCGAGGTGACACTGACTGGTTTTGGGAGACTACAATACAATATGCCAATGTCGAGGGGCATGTATTCCCAAAGCATGTCACCAATAACGGACGTGGCGTGTTTGAAGTTGCTTTTGTTTTATTCTACACTAAGCTGTACAGAGATCACCCGACCGAAACCAAAAATTCCTCTAAGGGTTGACGGGAGGGGGGTTGTTGTCGATGACAATGGTCGTAGGGTAAACCTGGTTGCAGAGAAGGTCTCCTAGACCGCCGGCGTGGCAGTACGTGAAGACATCACCCTCGCCCCAGTAGCCGACCCTATAAATTCGGCGTTAGTGATACTCAAAAGTGAAATGCGACTCATTTGACGGGAAAACGTACGCAAGGCCGAGCTCATGGTAGATGCGGAGAGCGAACTCGGTCTCTGTGCCCTGGCGGATAGTGAAGCGGTACTTGGAGTCGCCGCAGGTGATGACGTCGGAAGGAACGCCGGTGTTACCCTGGCAAGCCAGGTCCGTGGCGTCGTCGCCCGAGAGAAGGAAGCTGACGTTGGTCACGGTGCCGTTCTGCTGCTTGCGGACGGAGAGGTCGGCGATGTCAATGTTCTCCGACGGACGGGGCGCGTCCTCTTGGGGAGCAGGCGCGGCAATGGCAGAAGCGCCGAAGAGGGCAGCGACGGTAGCGAGAGTGAACTTCATTTTGATAAGATAATTTGACTTGAAGCTGGTGATAATCGAGTTGTGTGTGGTGCTGGATTGTGCTTCGCGGTTGTGTGGTTCTAGAATGAAGGCTACAGGCACTTGGGAGAAGACTGACAGTCCTTTATAGGAAGTCTAGCATGCGAACGATGGGCTGTTGACTGCCGAATATCCATCACCGCCAAGTAGGAGTCGGCCCAGTCGGGCAAATGAGGGTGGTGATTGCGACGTCACCGGCACTCGGCGAGGGAACCATTCTGTGGGGAATGCCTGTCCGGGCAGTATATAGTACCCAGAATAGCCTTGATACTCCAGGTTCCGCAGAGGAGCCCAGGGGCGGGCGGCAGCGAGCGAGCTAACGAACACACTTACCAAGGATCCCACTTGGGGCTGGCCAGAAATAGAAGACAAGATGAACCGTCTCGGTGTGCATTTCAAATACGGTTCATCCGTGGGCTTGCTCCACCAAGCAGGTTCGCCCTGCAATGTTTGATAAGCAGGGTGTAGCGGCAACCTGGGGCGGCTGCAAACGACATTGATGGTCTCTTTCGGCACTGAATGACGATGGCTATGGAGTTCGGGCAGAACAGACTACAACGTACCGGTTGTGCTGCGCTGGCGGTTGCATCGGGCCGCCAAGAACATGGGTGGGTTGGCGATGATCTTCTCGTATTCCCGCTGCCAGGCTTTTGATGTCTGTTTCCCACCGCTGTGGAGATGAGGACCACATGTTGCATTATAGCCGTTGATGACCCCCTAAACTACCTGGCTAACTAACTCCATCTTGCATGGGATGCTACTACATTACCAGCTTCTAGGCCTTTCTGGGAAACAATCTTTGCCTGTTATGCAGAGTCAACACCCAGGTTGAGCTGTGATGTGACAGGTGAGCCAATAACAACATCCCTTGCTAATTAGTGTGCGTTCTCGGTTGTACAGCTTAACTCACGAAGCGATTCTCCTTGACAGTCGTCACAAGACAAAGTTCAAGGGCGGCTCTCATCGAGTCGACTCTGGCAAAATGGGACAGAATCTGGGCTTCCAAATTCTGAGCTTCAATGATGATTTGACTTTTCTTTCAGGTTAAGACATTGCCTAAATCAATTCAACCTGGAGTTGCTGTCATGTTGAGAAGCACATGACAAGTGGACGAAACGATGAACACAACACACGCATGCATGAATCCCAAATCTATTAATTTTCATCGGCACTAATTATTACCACGCATTTATGTACATGGAATAAGAACTTGAATTGCCAGTATTCACCGCTCCTTGTCTTCGATCGTCACCAGCCCTCTATGATACATGTCTCGTACAACCGGGTAAGTAGCATACGCGAAATTGCTCTGTCTTCTCAAAACATATGCTGGTGTGATTTCTGTGACGTTTTCCACGGGATTGAGGCTCCAGTCTGGAGTAAAGCTGTGAATCAGGTACGATGCAGAAAAGTCCCGGGCCCAGCTTGGGCGATCGCCCTTGTAAGATGGCAGAGGCTGTCCTGGCACGTGCTTCTCCAAAGGGGACGCTGTCTCGTTGTGAAGACCGAAGAGCCCGCGAGCGTCGTCAAAGGTCCAGCCTATGGGGGAAAACGCCTCCCGGTCCATGATGAGCATCTCGCCGGGCTCCGGAACGAGACTGTGCGCCACGGTTGTGAGGGCGCCATTGCTGTGCGTGGTCCACGCGCCGTCGTAGACCTCGTGCATCGAGTCCATCCACAACTTGACCATCTTGCTGCCCTTTTTGGACATGAACGAGCCGCTGTTCAGGTTGTTGTCCAGCTGCCGGCCGCCGATGGCGTTGAACCCGCTCTTGCGCAGCACGGCAATGTCCCGCAGGGGCTGTATGTCGAAGTCGATGTACACGCCGCCGAAGTCGTGAACCGCCTTGACCCTGGCAAAGTCCGAGATGTGCTCGATGAAGGTGAATTCGACGCCGTGCTTGGTGGTGCTGGGCATCTCTACTTGGTTGACCCTCACCCCGGGGATCGACAGAACGCGCATGGCCCATTTGCTCACGACGCCTTCTCGCGCGCGGGCAATCGCGGATTCGCCGGCGTTCGTGTGGAGATAGATGGTGTGCGGTTTCCAATAATACCATGCCGAGTACACGGAAAGATATTGTTCGAACGTGAAGAGAATATCGCCACTGGTGTCTTTCATAGACCAGATATAGTGTACCTGGTTCGGAATGTCGTCCTCGACCTTGAGGTTACCCCCCACCCTGTTCCTAAAGCGTTTGGACGCAGAAACAATGTAAGGGTTAGACGAAGACGCTGAAAAACCAACGAGTAGAACAATGCTGAGCACGACTGCGGTAATGATGACTTTGAACTGGAGCCGCGGGCTCCGCTGTCCCATGCTCCACTTGGGTCGGCCGAGGACGGTCGAGAAAGGACCAAGGAGGCTTGGGTTGGGAACCATTGTTGGTGAGACTGTGATGCTACCGTGCACAGCTTATCTGGTAAGAGAACAAAATTGGATCATAGGCGTAACCAATGGCGCAACCGTCTTTATACGCCGGTGGGATTTTCCTAACTGGGGTTTTAAATACCGGTGGGATATACCTCACTGAGTTGACGCAGCTGTCCTAGTTTCATCCTTTGCAGACAAAGTTCGGACAGCCGTTAAGTTCGTCAGATCGTCAGAGCCGTAGTCACCGAGCGTACAAGGGTCATACTTGCTTGCAATGGTGAATTGTACATTTCCATTCCACTGATTCAGTTGCTCTATCCACATTTACTTTTGATTAGGTTCGCTTTTGCTTGTCAATAAGTTGCAGAAGTGGACCTCTGGATACCGCGGAGAGCCCAACTTGGTTTGACTGAAACCGTGAGCTGAACCTAAAAATCGGCATTCTAACCTTTTCAAAAGACATCATAAGTAGCACTGAAATCATATAGTCTTCGCTGCTGTACGATTCTAGCCATGTTATCTAGCTATCAAATCAATTAGCACGTCACCTGGGCATGACCATGCACACCAATGGAACGGGGGTATCGAACAATGCTGCACTGCCGTGCTCAAGGTTTCCAAGTTGCTTCAACTTGCTGATCGATCAGTTCCTTGTAGATACTATCCCGGCCCGGTATGCAGATCAGCCGCGAAAAATTGCTACAGTGTGGAAGAAGGCTCTAAGGCGTACACCACCAGAGCATTTCCAGATTTGAGCCCCAGTCAGCGATGTTGTGATGTGTTATTCTCAGTGACCTCGAGGTCGGTTACTTGCCTGTTATCGGGCAAAACCCGCTGATTGGGCTTAAGACAACGCGCAGATTTCCAAGTCGCCAGAAATTCCAAGACCACACCCGGGCATTTTCGCTGAGGTCAAATCACTTTAACGATCCATAGTATGCTAGAGATATCGAACAACTTGACAAACCGACAGGTTCTAACCAAAGATATATTCAAGAGGGGGGGGGGGGCCTTCCGATCCGAGAAACCAGAAAATCCGAAACCATGTTCATTCAAAATACCCATAACCGGAACCCTTTTGACTACCCAAGGGCATTCTTATCTCCAGTCCGGACCCGTTACAGCCGCCACTTAGAATGATAATAGCCAGAGGCTGCAACTCTCCATAAGGCTATGCTCTCCGGGGTATGTCTGTTCCAGGGTGATGTGGATGGCATGATGATCATCAGCATACCTGCTAAGTGAAGCGCTTTAGAGACCTAGGTTGGCACTCTTCTGACGAGTCACGCAATAACATTTTCTTCAAAAAACGTACTTCCATTTCTCTAAAGTCAGGGAGGGTGTTCAGCTTTATCTGTGGTCAATAAGGATGTACGGCTGTGTCAAAGTTGGAGTCCACCTCCATTGTTTCGCGGAATATCGCCCTCCACCCACAATGGCCAAACGAAAAGATGCGCCCTACGCCCTACTATGCGATACGACTCGTGCAGGCTCGCGGGTGCCGAGGGAACCGACATATTCACCGGATGACTCCTTTCCTTTTATTTCAGCCCTAATGGCCCAAGTCTTTGGAGTTTTTCCCCAGTTCCCCAGTTCCCCAGAGCAACTGAGAACAATTTTGGCTTGCATCTGGTTCCAGACAACAGATGGGCTCTGGACTAGAGGGCAAGCATCGCGCGGGCTCCGTTCTTATCCAACCTCCTGCAGTATCAAGAACGTGCCAGGCATGGATATTTCTCAAATCTCAAGACTATATTAGGGTATGTCTTAACTCGGCCGGTCTTCTCGTTGTTGGTGGACAAGCCTATCTACTCGTAGTGCAGGCAGTTTTAGATCTCGGCGCAGCGTGCTCAACACAGGAGCATCAGTCTTTATTATCCAACAACCCCGATTCAATTCGTCAGGACTAGATATCATGGCTCAAGCCGTCTCGAACTCGACTCGGTCCCGCGAAGGATTTGCTTGGAACCCCGAAGATGGATTCACCTACGGTAGACTCAGCCCCTCTCCCGAGAACACTCTCCGTTTTTCACGATTGAACACTGACCTTTGCGGGCTGCAGGTCTTCGGACTCTAGCGGTGGTCCCATCAACACCAGAAGACGCGCTATCCTCACACTACGACGTGATCGTCATTGGGGCTGGCTTCGCCGGACTCACAGCCGCACGTGACCTCGCCCTGGCCGGGAAGTCCGTCCTTCTCGTTGAAGGCCGCGACCGCATTGGCGGCCGATCCTGGACAGCCTACGGCGGAAAGGGGGAGATGGTGGAGATGGGCAGCACCTGGGTTCATTGGTCTCTTGGTGGCTGACCTCCTGAAGTGGAAGGTCCTTTGGAAGTATGGTGATGTCCTCCATAAGCACGTATGTCAACACGTGTAAGCATTCGCTGACTGCTACGTTCTCAAGTGACTTTAACATAAAGGTATATCTTCTTAATTGTGCCATGTCCATACTTGAAACAAGCTACTCTACTCAGTTCAGGTCTCTACTGATAGTAGGGCTATCATCCTACTAATTTATAGGCTATATCTATGCTTGTATCCTATTTTCTAGGCACCCTGGGTCCCTTCGTCAGGCCATCCTTTAGACGTCTATTCTAAGAATAGTTTAATCTTCTAATTATGCGCCGTGACCTCTAGATATCTCCTCGGCCAATCGCCAGTCCGCGCTTAACTCGGATGCCCTGGCTGCATGCAAATAGAATAATACGATGAGGGAGACTGTTGACTGGAGGGGCGCAGCAGCATGTTGCACCCCATGCTCGCGAGCTATGCTCTCGCGGCTCTGCTTCTATGTCCACGGGCCGTAAGGGTTCGTACAGTTGGGCGAAGGTGGTTGTTCTTGGCCGCTGCTATTGCTGACTGGCATGCACCTCAGCCGGTCTGTGTGAACAATCATCGGGGGTCCAGAGGTTGGGTGCCCAATGGATTCAACCCATATTTGGGCCTACCGAGTGGTTTCCCACTCTACTTGGCCTCTTTCCATCTTCCTCCCGTTCCTATCGACATTCTGCAGAGAGTCGTGGTCCGTGGACGACTGAGCACGTTAACAGCGAACCTCACCTCATGATGATGGAAGTGTACGAGATGAACCGACACTCGTTACACCTAGAGGATGATTGAGGCTCTAAGCCTGTACCTACACACTTCACCATGGGAGTCGACAGCACAGAACACCGACGGCATGACGAGTCTCGCGAGGAGCTGCTGTCGTCGCAAAAGCACCCGTACTCTGTCGGAGCTGGCCACATACTGAGTCCAAAGAAGCACGATTGGACAACACAACTTGCCCTTCCACATCAGTTCTGGCACCGGTCATGGAACATGTACCTCTTCTGTGTAGCCGGCATAGGCTTCGTCATCGGGCACCATGCCTTTTACCTTTCGCTGGAGGGAAGCATAGTCCACGGAGATGATCAGTTAATTATGCTCCGTTACGGTACCGCCCTCGCATTCGCAGCCAAAGCAAGTCTGGCTGCCGCCATGGTGTCGGCACTCCGGGAGCAAGCCTGGGCGACAGTAAGGTCACGCTTCTTGACCGTCGCCACTCTCGACAAGGTGTTGTCCGCCCCGCAGACGCCCTTGTCTCTCCTAAGCTTGGAGTTTCCCCGCAAAGCGAAAGTTGCTGCTGTTCTAGCAATATTCGGTTGGTGAGTGAGTGCTGCACCGGGCCGAAAGCCTCACGACTAACAAAGACGACAGGATATCACCACTTATCGTCATTCTAACTACAAACACGCTGGTAGTGGAGCCAGCTATAGAAACTCAAAACACTGCATGCCCTGGGATAAGGTCGTTGAACTTCACCTTCGAAGCGACCAACGACTTCCGGTCTACTCCCAAGATTGAGGACTTTTTCCAAATATCCCTCAGCATGTGGAACACCACAATTTTGGACCCGTCTGATCCTCATTTCTTCGACTACTGGATAGGAAAAAGCTGGTAGAGCGATGAGTTCTTGACCTCGGCCACTTTCCTCCAACGACCAGTCACCGATCCGGACGAGACTTTCATAGTCTGCGAAAAGGGCTGGAATTGCAGCGCCGAGATCAGCTTTGTCGGCCCTGCTTACAAGTGTCAAGAGCTTGCTCGTGGCGTTGGCGCCACACCAAGGGTTCTACAACAGCAATCTGGCAATGCATGCCTTCCGTTTGATTTCGACATGCTTGCGCCGAAGGGCAATCACACATGGATCGCTTCTGCGACTCTCGGGGAGTACCACGACCCGCAGCTGAAGGATGTCGGGCCCGGCGGAATACCGACGTTCAATTCCCCATTTCCGAGAAACTTGGGAGCCTTTCGGACGGAACCTGTAATATGGGTAGGGTACGCCGAGCTCGTCAATACGTCTATCCCGCCTTATCTAGTAGAACGCGGTCAGGAGTTTAACGCCGAAGCATGGATGCCAAACGTCTTCGATTGTGAACACTACGAGACCAGGTATACCGCCGAGCTACGATACAGAGACGGCGTCCAGCTTCATGTGATCATGTCTCGCCAGTTGTTTGACCCCATTGTGAATACGACCTTCCAAGGCCATATCCAGGCAGTCGACAGAACCGAGGATAACACAACCGCGACGCCAGAGGAAAATTACGTCCTGCCCAGAGACACCTTGAAATACCGGAAAACAGCAGCTTACCATAGCTTGGGACTATTCCTACGTAACATGATTAACGGCACAATATCCGAACCCAACACGAACGCCAACTCATTCGTGATCCAAACCAGCCTTATAGACCAGAGGCTGTACAACGCCCGGTCCAACATGGTAAGCCAGTTGGAAAAGTACTACGAGACTCTTGTCTTGTCGATGCTTGCCAAGCCACGCTTCCTGCCTGTCGTATGGGCCTCCAAACCGGACGAGCAGACCGGCATTCGGGACAGCGGTTCGGGACCCAAGGAGGACTATATGTACCCATGTCAGAGGGAACGCGCGGCCATCAAGTTCTACTACCGATCACAGATTCTCTTCAGCGTGTATGGTGTGGCGATATTTTTCACGATTCTGGGGGTGACAGCAGGCGCACTTGCATTGCGGAAGAACGACGGCGTGCCGCGTAACACTGAATTTTTCAGCATTGTCGCCGCAACGCGAGGATCCCATCTCGTCAAAGTGCCCTGGAATGGGGCCGAGGGTGATTCGGGCGGCGTCCCGAAAGAAGTAATGCGTATGGAGATAGGATATGGGCGTCTGAGGACTGCAGAGAGCAACGTTGTCAATCAGGAAGAAGGCGACGACAGAACAGACAGTCCGAAACCCATGCCTAGGAGCCCAGAGTTCGGTTTCGGCTTCGAAGGGGATCTACATTAGACTTGTCGGTCGAAAGCTTGGTTCATACCGCAGGCCACGCTGGGTATTATACAAATGCTAAGCAAGCCTCTCAGTGGATTTCTGTTTCCTAACAGGCAGGTTCTGGAGAGATCAAAAAGAAAGAAAACAAAGACCCAACATTGATCGTGGGCCATCTTGTCACGCATACTCTCGAGAAGAGATTGCACAACGTTCCCGAGTCCGAAGACGAGATGTGAATAACAAAAGCCACCATAATGACTAGTGATAGCTACTGTGTGGACTTAGTATTTGCGTGAGCTACTTGCGGCTCACCGGCAACCTAGATGGATCACTGTTTTACCGGCTTCAGATGCTCTCTTTAAAGCCTCTGTCGTAGTCGTAGTCTTTCGTCAGTGTCAGTCTCTGTCTGGGTGGCCGGCATGAGGAGGATTATCAGCTTACCCCCCTCCCCCCCCCCCCCCCCCCCCCCCCCCCCCAACACTGGTCTCGAAGCTGTAAACCGGATAGAAATCTGGAAGAAAGAAAAAAACCATTTTTCTTGGCTGCTGGGAGGTCTGTTTCCTTAGGATTTCTTAAAGAGTTGGTGGATGAAGGGTAACCCCTTCCACAGGTCTGCCTCGCATTCCATCCGAATACTTGTCGTAGTTGACAGTATGCTATCAGTTGCTCAAATATCAGATAGCAGCGATCCGAACACCAGGCCCCAAATCACTCGTAAAAAGTTCAATGGTTGCCGTTCTGTGGACAATTGCACCTACAGCCTACTATTGCTGCAACATCTTCCATATTCATCGACCATGCGCTTGAGAACTGCACGCACTAAACTAACGGCGACATGCCCATTTCCGCAGACGGACAACGGAACGTATAATCGAAATCAACCGGTCTGCCGTCGCAGGCAAAACTCACTGACCGGCGATCCACGAGATACGGGTTGAAGCACAGGCGTATCCTCCGCAGCATCGCGACCCTCTCCCCCGAACGGAGCCGGTCCAGCACCTCCTGGACGTGGGGTATTATCTCCTCTCTACAGCCATGAAGCTCGAGGCACTCGAGGCTGGGAGGGAGGTGGTCGATGAGCCGGGGCGTCTTGTCGAACTCAGACCATTGTTCGTGCGTGAGGTCCCCGTCGGGCATCCTCCACATGTCCGTGAAGCCCAGAAAGGCCTCCATGCCGATGCGCAGGCTCTTCAGCGAGGCCATCTCCTTCAGGGACGTGCCGATGAAGAAGCCTTCCCGCTTGGCATACCAATCCGCCCCCCGCCAGCGGTCCTGGTAGTCGATGTGCAGGTGCTGGAGAGTGTCGCGCTGCGTCGACAAGGCCTGGGCGAGCTCCGGCAGCTTGATCTGCATGTCGGAGAAGGTGCTGTCTCCGGGAGTCCAGTGGAACGACTTCAGTCCCATGCAGGCACGAATGAGGCTCCGCAGCCCTTCTATCGTGACGTTGGCGTCGAGCAGAGTCAGGTGCTGGACGTTGGAGCAGCCGGGCGGGTTGGCCTCCTCGTCGAACAGGTGGCCGTTGGGGCCGCTGTTGGACAGGCAGACGCACGTGAAGGACTCCAACCGCGGCAGCTGCATGAACTCCTTGCCGATGTTGAAGAAATGGAACAGGCTCTTGGGGCTTTCGGGCTCGCCAAAGTACTCCCGCAGGCCGTCGAGCAAGGGGCGGCCCGCCCCCGGAGCCGGGCCGATGGCGGGGGGTGACGTAGCGCGGTTCGCAGCGGCGGCCCTGATGAGGCGGGGCAGCAGCCGGGGCGACAGCGGGGTCCCGAGCTTGAGCGATTCGACCCTCGGGCACGCGATCAGCAGAAGGCCGACCTGCTGCTCGACCAGCCCGTCGGCCAGGCCCTGGAGCCACTCCTTTCTGACGGCCTCCCAGTCGTCGATGTGGTCGGACAGGCCAGAGGCGTCGATCAGATCGGTGTAGACGGCCATCTCATCGCTGCTGGGTCCGAGCGGCCTCTTGTTGGCGGGGGCGAGCCGGTAGATGAGGCTCGTGGAGACGTGAATGATGCTGATGCGCCGCACGTTGTGCGCGAGCTCGGGCTTCGCGATGGTGATGTGGCGGAGGAAGTCGAGGTTGCGGCTGCGCTTCTGGGCGTGCTCACTCATGTTCTTGGAGGTGGCATTCTCGTAGGTGTGGACTGACATGGGCAAGGCGACTCGGTAGAGGTGCTTGCATGTTCGCAGGACCGCGGGGATTGACTCATGATGCGAGGAGACCAGTTGTTGTAGGATCTGAGTCTGGATCTCGACGGGCAGCCCGAGGAACGATGGTGCTTGAGGCATGTGATTGCCGTCTGTCATTTTTGGAGTATATTGCTGACAGGAGACAGGAGTGAGTTGAATTGTCGATAGCTCGCCGAGAGTTGTTTGAAGAAGAGTTGCATGCGTCGAGACGGAGATTGGTGGTTGGAGGGGTAATGCATGCACGCAACCAACTTAACAAACTAGCGTCTGGGCCCGGCGGCGTCTGCATCAAACAAACGGCAGCCAACAGGCTTGTTGGATTAGGGGACTCATTCTTGTTCTCTTAGAGTGAGATGTGACTAAATGATTTGCAGATTGCCAAGCTGAGATTCAACTCCGATCGCAACTGGAAACAAACCTTGGTTCATTTTTGGGGCCGGTCAGGCTCTGCTGGACAATACTTCTATAGCACAATTTATCATGAACTCCTTGTTGGGTCTTGTTGTCGCATCACCGTTTGCAGGTTCTTGGAACTTGATGCCTCGATACTTTGAAGAGGGGCCGTGATTATGTGAGGGGCTCGGTGGACCAAATTCCATTAACATTCATTCAAGCAGTGGACAAGGTCAGCAACACTGTAGATTTAACGAGCAACGCAAACCATCGAGTTCTGCCACCTCCCAGGGGTGAACAAAATGCTTGTCGCCAAAGTGACTCTGATTCAGAATTGTTCTTGGCCGACTAGTTCAAGGTGTGAACCCATTCCCGAGTCTGCATACCGTGAGATGCCAAATATTGTGTAAAAGGAAGTACACACATGAGGCCAGTGTGTAACTGTATCGAATTCCGTCATCGACGTGTCTGTATATTTCGAAGAATTGGAGAGGGAAAAAAAAAAGCCAACGGTATCCTGCGCCTTGCAATGCTGCTCCTGTATCTAGACCATGCACCAGTAAACCACCCCCATACCACCCCCATTCATTACTCGCATCAAACACGCATCATGACAGCCCGGGGAGCTCCTCGAAATCGAACCCCTTGAACCCGTCCTCGACGACCCACGTCCGGCCCTTCTCGCTCTCATACAACGCCTCGCACGCCCGGCCGACGACGAGAAGCCCCGGCGGCCTGCTCCCCTCGACCTCGATCGCCTCGGCCACGTACTCCAACGTCGTCCTGATGACCCTCTGATCGGGACAGCTGGCCCTCTCGATGACGGCGCACGGCGTGTTCCGCGGCCACAACGCCCTCTTCGGCTTCGTTGTCGTCGTTGTCGTCGTCGTCGTCGTCGTTGTCGTCTCGCCTTCCGTCGTCTCCGTCGTCGCCGCCTCCTCCTCCGTCTCAAGACGACACGTCAACTCCCTCACCAGCCCCGTGATCCGGTGCAGCGCCATCAGGAACACCACCGTCCGGCTGGCCACGAACTCGGGCGGCGCGGGCGGCTTCCCCTTCTTGCCCGTGCCCGTGCAGACGAGGACCTGGTCCGCGACGTCCCGCTGCGTCGGCGGGATCCCCGCGAACAGCGGCGCGCTCAGCGACGACGTGATGCCCGGCAGCACCGTCACGCGGTCGCCGAGCCCGTGCTCGCGGAAGTACGCCACCTCCTCGCCGCCGCGGCCGTAGATGAACGGGTCGCCCTGCTTCAGCCGCAGCACCGTCTTGCCCTCCCGCGCGCCCGCCAGCGCCAGCTCGTGGAGCTCCTCCTGCGCCTGGTCCGCGTTGCCGGGGAACTTGCGCGCGATCCGCACGGGCGTGCGCCGTGGGATGAGGTCTAGCACGCCCGCCGGCACGAGCTTGTCCGCGAGGATCAGGTCCGCCGTCTGGATCGCCTTGTGCGTCGCGCGCGTCAGGAGGTCCGGGTGTCCCGGCCCGCTGCCGGCGAGGATGATCCTCCCTTGCTGTTGCTGGCTACCGGCGGCGGCGGCGAGACCGGCGACGGGCGGCGGTCTCGCTACAGCCTCCTCGGACGACGACGACGACGACGACGACGACGTGCCGGCGTACGACTTCAGGACGGACTCGACGTCGTCGTCGTTGATGGCGGCGAGGCGCTTCAGGGGCCAGTACTCGCAGACCTGGCTCAGCCACCTCATGCGCCTGTTCTTGGCGGCGTCGAGGTCGGCGTCGGTGACGAGCCTGTTGAAGGACGCGGCCTGGTCGAGCGAGTCGTCGACATCGGCGTCGTCGGGCTGCGCTGATGAGCGGTCCTCGGCCTGGATGCGCCGGCGCACGTCGCCCAGCCGCGCGCAGGCGGCGCCGAGGTCCGTCGGCAGCGCGGCGGCGACCTCGCGGCGGATGCGCGAGGCGAGCTTGCAGCCCCTCCCGTTGGTCGTGACGCCGATCTGCAGGGGCCCGTCGGTGTGCGTCGACAGCAGCGAGAAGGAGCACAGCTGCGGCGCGTCGACGACGTTGACGGGGATGCGGTTCCGGCGGCACAGGGCCGAGATGTGGGCGGCGAGGGGGTCGCGGGGCCCCGAGGTGACGAAGACGGCGTCGACGACGTTGTCGACGTCGTCGCGGCCGAGGGTGAAGAGGTCCGAGTCCTCAAAGGCCTTCCTGTGCCACACCACCTCGCCGGCGTCGACGCGCTTCTGCAGGCCGTAGTGCAGGTCCGTCGTGTCCGGGGCAAGGAGGATGGCGGCGGCGCCGGCGGCGAGGGACTGTGTGCAGCGGGCGGCGGCGAGGGGATTTGTGCCGATGATGAGGTGGGTGTTGCCCTTGCAGTTGAGGGCTGTGAGGAGGGATGTTGTCGCCATGCTGGAGGGAGGTGGGAGGGAGACAAGACTCGAGAGTCTTTTTCTCCTGTTGTCTTCAAGTTGTGCCAGAGAATGGCGCTGAAGAAGATGCAGATGTTCTTCAAGTCGTGTAAGAACGGAACCCCTGTCTCTCTCTCTCTCTCAGTGAGATACTCGTCTTAGTGGGGTGAGTTGCGAGTGAGAGTGAGGGTGAAGGTGAAAGTGCAAGACGACCACGAACAGCTGGAGTAAGATGAGTGCAAGGAGTCAGAATCAGGAGAGAACTCTCATAAATCTGTCATCAGAAAGGCGAAAAAAAGGAGATGAAGCATTGAAATCGTCGGCCACTTCCCCATGTTATTTGACACAGCGGGAACTCTCTCTCTGGCTCATTCACTCAACTCACTCACTGATTGGTAAAGTTACAAGTCACCATTCATTGCCCCCCCGAAAACGGACGGGCCCAATCATGCGGCGGGCAAAAAAAGCGTTGGCCAAATTTTCATTCGCTGGCGATGACACCATCCCGATAGCCGTCCCTTGTCCTTATCGGCCTTCCCTGGCACTCCCGGCCAATCAACGGCTTCCCGCACCGACTCCCGCGGAGCCGTCACCGGAGATCCTTTAACGGGCCCCCCCCCGTGTGCACGCCCGCTCATCCGGTATACACACCATTTGTTAGCGTCTGGCATATCAGATAAGCTTGCATTGAACAACTGAGCGCCACTTGGACTATTTTGACTGCAAGATCTCGGAAGTGTCAAATCAATGAGTTGTGGTATTGTAACATAATCTGCTGTTTTGACTTTGTCCTTGAGTCCTTTTTTTTCGGTGTTGGTACACTGCGATGTGGCCCCCCCTCCCATCCCAAGCCTCCCAAGCTCTAATTGTTGTCGTACCGGTATTGTTACAATCCTCCCTCCCGCCCAATATTCTATACATGATTATTGTTCTTACATCTCGACTCAAATGTATCCCCCTCGCTCCTCATCCTCCTTGGCCAGTTTCCTCATCACCTCCTGGCGGTACGACTTCCGGCTCGTCTTCCGCCTAGGCGAGATCCGCTCCTGCGGCCCGCCCACGACGCCCGTCTCGTCGATGCCGACGTTGACGAACTTCTTCTTCTTGCTCAGCGCCGCCTTGGCCCGCTGCGCCCTGACGCCGCCGTCGTCGAGAGCCTCGGGTCGGCCCAGCCGCACGTTGCGGTGGTTCCGCGTCTTCGCACCCAGAGCCCACAGGTCGCCCCACTTGGCCTTGCGCGCGTCGTGGTATGCCTGCTTGCTGAAGCTCTTGGGCACCGTCCAGCGCTCGAGCTGCGCGTTGGGCGTGCACACGTCGAGCGTCACGTGCCCGCGCCGCTTGATGGGCGGCAGGATCTGCCGGGGCAGGGAGAGCATGTCAGGCGCCGTCTCGGACTTCTCGAACCCTTCGAACGCGCGCGCAGTGGCCTGCTCGCCGGCGAGGGGGCCCTCCTTCGCGGCGACGCCGCGCTGGATGGCGACGTAGCTGAAGAGCACGTCGTCGTGGTTGCGCTGCGTCGCGCCCATGATCTTCTGCAGGAAGGGCGGCCGGATGAAGCGCTGGCTAAAGTGGCAAAAGTCCTTGCGCCCCGTGCTCTTTCCGGGAGTGTGGTACATCGGGCACCCGCGGTGGTTCGTGCAGGGCGCGATGATCATGCCGGGCTCCTTGACCCTCTCGAAGCCGGGATTTCTCTCTTCGCCGGACATGGCGTTTTCTCCGCCCGGCGGGATCAGGAACTCGCTGAGTAGGCGGTCGCGGACGTCGGCCACCGCTTCAAAGCCGCGAGGCTGCCCCTTCTCCAGGACGATCAGGACTCCGCCCTCGGGGTTCAGCAGCGACCAGATTTTGTTCAGGATCGCGTTACGTCTGTGGCCCTCCTTCACGGGGAGAAGCAGATGGGAGGCGATGATGACATCGAACATCTTGCGCGGTTGCGGAACCTCGTTGGCGTCCAGTTGCAAGTGCGCCGTGTCGACCGAGTGGACGTAGTCAGGCAGGCGTGGCAGGATGCTTGTGTTGTGCAAAAACTTGGACACGCGGCTCCTCAGCTTGTCCGCGCCGATGACCACAGACTGCTTTCCCGGGGGGTTCTTGTTCTCGACTTCGCCGCGGGACCGCATCGCCTCCCACTCAGCGCGCGTTATATCCTGCCAGGCCAGGAGACCGGCGCCACCGGCGCCAACGTCGAGGAACCGAGGGCCGCCGGGCTTTTCGAACAGCTTCCGAAGCCAGTCAGTGCCCAGGCGCTTGCGTACCTCCACCAGAGTGCCCATTGAAGATGCGTAGGCGGGGGGCAGGAACGACGAAACAAAGGCGTCGGCCTCGATATCCGACATTTTATGCTGCCACGCGGCCATGCCGAGGGGCTGCTGTTCCAAGCCCATCTTCGAAGCGGGCGTGGCGGGTGAGTAGGGCAGGCCAGGTCCTCCGAATGCCTTCTCGGCGGCCTCCTTGACATGCTTGATGTCCGTCCTGTCGAGTATCGTAGAGACTGGCGAGACGTACCCGACGTGTGGCAGGCTCACAGTGCTCGGATTCGTCGAGAAGTGACCCTCCCTCGTGAACGGATGCAAACGACCGGCGCGCATCGACGTCTGTTGTTCCGCAATGCCATCCTCGCCTTCATCCAGTTCTTCTTCGTCCTCCTCTTCCTCGAACTCGCGTTCCTCATCGCGCAGCTCTTCCTCCTCGAGATGATTCCGCACGGACTCTTCAACGGCGCGGGAATTTTCCTCAAAGTCTTTTTGCAGCTTCATGAGGGCGTCGTATTCTCTCTTGTTCCTCGCCACAATATTGATGTATTTGCCGTCGCCTTCGGGCACACCTTCATCCGTCGCAGCGGCGTCTGGGGCTTCTTCTTCTTCGGGAGCTTCGGTCTCGGTAGACGCTGCCTCATCATCGCTCGGCGTCCGGACCGTTTTCTTCGAGACATACTGCACCTCTTGCAGTGTGCCGCCCTCCGTCTCTCGGAAGAGAGTCGGCCCCCCAGACCCGTCTCGTCGCGGTTTGGCAGAATATTTGTCGTTGAAGTACTGCATCCCGACATCGTCCGGCGTCGTTTCTCTCAGCGGCGGCCCGTACCATCGCTCGTATAGGCTATACTCCTCCTCGGTGAGGTAGCCCTTGGGCAGGGTATCCCGGAATCGTTGTTTCGCCTCCCGCACTGTTTTCTCAACCTTCGCGTTGCGAGCGAGCCCTTCTGTTTCGTCTCTAGTCGGTTCGGCATCCTTCAAACGTCGCGGTGTTGTCGAGAATGCTCTGCGAGTAGTCGGCTTATTTAGTGATCGAAGGGTTGCTGGGCTACTCTGCTGCGCAAAGCTCGATCGGCCTGCTAGGCCGGCAGGAGAAGCACCTGCAAGAACCTTTCCCGTCAAGCTCGTCAAACGCGCTCGACAGCTTGGACAGGCGTTTCGAATGCCGCCTGCGGTCAACATGATTGAGTTTTTGCGTGAAGTGGCGACACAAATTGGGAATGGCAAGAGTGTGAACTTCGACTTTTCGCAGCTGTCGCATCGAAATTTGGGTAGCTCAGGACGGGATGCCCCACTTGTTGCAAATGATAGCTTACCGATTGGTTGGGCGAGCATTAATGGGTGGAGATGTTTGTGGCGTTACCGGTATTGGTACCTTAGGCGCACCGGGCTATGGGAGGGTCTGTGGCTGGAGAGCGGCGGCAGACGGCCGTGTGAAGTGGGTCTCACAACGCCGGTGTCGCCGGTATCGCCGGTTGATGCGTCCGATTTGGTTTCTCTCCAAATCTGTCATGGTTCGTCGTCATCGATTCTCGAACTTATAGTGAAATGAGAGCCCCTGCATTCCGCTTTTTTGTTTCAGCCAGGTTTCCGAAGTGGCGCATGTCCACATCCATAACCATACACTACCGTCTTCTACATCCCTCCGTCCTGCGCGTTAGTTTGGCACGACCTATTATTGGCGTCCGAAAAGCAAATGAGGTAACTGGACTTGGTCCGAATGTTCAATAATGGTACGTTGAGCTTATATTTGATGATAAGGAGGACACGAGCCAAATTCACCTGCCTCTGTTACAGCATGAGCGTACACTGTCTTTCAACCAGAGCTTTGAACTCGAATGCCAAATTTAACACAAAACTCAAAAGACTTATAAGAAACATCCTTCCTAAAATTATGTTGAATCTCAGTGGGAAAACGCAAGAGGAAAAGAGAGCATCCCAAAGGCAAACTAAGCCAACTGAGGGGACCATCCCTGTCCGATAGACTATTGGATCAGTAGTACTGGCCTGTACTCACCTCCCGCTATCCGCCCGGGTTAAACAACTTCAGCGCCAGCACGATTGCCTGCTTCCAGCTACCAGCCCTAGCGGCTACTACCGCGATGTTGAGCCCACAGCCGCCCCTGTCAATTCCCACAAGAGCGTGGACGAGTAACTCGTCTGTCTGCGTCGGCCGCTTGTCGTTGTCATTGCGGCAACATTGCCATTCGCCTGGCGGGTGATCATCAGAGGAACAATAGGCACATACGGTTATGCAATGGTCGTTTGGCGAAGGATTAGTAAACGATTGACTATCTACGAGCATCTGCGGATGAGACCCACCACTGCAAGGAATTTGGGTGGAAGGGTTGTGTCCATTGGTATCAAAGGCGAGAGAGTAAGACAGTAACATGACACTCATGATTCTTACCTCGGCAGAAAAATAGCAGTATGTATCTTTATTAGTCGGACGGGGGCCACAATTACCCCCCGGTTTGCTCTCAGGCTATCCACCGAGATGTGTATGCCACGAATGCTACATCCTATACATGAAAAATTGAAGAAAGGAAGTCAAAAACGCCTTGCGCCATAACCCGTGTTGTCGCACTATTCGTCACCTCCCAGGTCCGCCAACGTCTTGAATGCCGGACCCTTCGGGGCCTGCCTCGTACCAGAGCCGGCGGCGCCCTTGGCAGGTTTGACCACTGGGGCGGGCGGATTCACGCGGTTGAACTGCGACATCTCGGCCGCCTTGTGGGGGTCAATCTACCAGTCCGTCAGCAAGCGATTCTTCTTGTCACCGGCGGCATCGCCCGTGGACCCACGCACCGCAAACAGCGAGACGAGGTACAGCCCGATGAAGGTGATTATATTGCTGAAGAAGTCGCGCAGCTGCCACTGCACGGGGCGTCGCAGGCTCGCACGCGCGGGCTTATCGCCGCCGAGGGTTCGGCCGGGGGTTGTGAAAGTGGCGGCGGAGCGGCCGCCCTTGTCCGGGAGCTTCAGGGCGTTCTGGATGGCCTGCGTCAGGGCGGGTGGGTTCGCGCCTTTAATGGTCTCGACGGCCTGGCCGCCGTGGAAGACGATGAAGGTGGGCATGGCGCTGACGCCGTGGGTGCGGGCGATGGTGGATTGGTTGTCGACGTTGATCTTGCAGAAGGCGACCTTGTTCGGCTTGGAGTGTTCTTTGGCGAGGCGTTCGAAGTGCGGCGCGATCATCTTGCAGGGACCGCACCAGTCGGCGTAGACTGAGAAACGGTGTTTGTCAGCGACATGTCGGATACGCGCAGAAGAGAGGAGGGGCTTAATGGGTGAACTCACAGTCGGCAATGACAACATTGGTGCTGCTAAGGATGCCTTGCCATTGGCCGGCAGACTGGATGTTGACGAGACTCATGGTTTCGAGGACTGCGGTGGGATTCAGGGAAGTTCGTAGGCGCAGTGTCGTGGGGTTGAAGGGAAGATGGAATGAACAGCTAGAAGATGCGACGCAGTAGGTACCTAGTTGACGAGTGCATGGGGTACGTACCTTCCGGGGGCGGCCTGGACCCAGCGGCAAAGTGGCGGGGGCCAAAAACAGAAGGCGGCGTGACATGTCTCCGTGATTCTGCCGGATTTACCCCAGGATCCGCTGGGAAGTGGGGCACCGCTCAGAAACTTTTTGGGATGCGGCTAACATCTGGAAGTCGGCAGCTTCTTACAAGTATTCGTACTTTTACTACACCACCATTCCGCAGATTGAATCCCTCAGAAGTGTTCAATCATTTCCAAAATGGCGTACGATCAAAGAGCAAAGGTTTGATTTTTCTCGTTGTGCGCCTGAAGGCAACGCAAACCATGCTGACAACAATACAGAGGAGAAAGACCGACGACGAAGGCTATGTCGACACAACGAGGATGTCGTCCAAGTTCCAACCCTACGAGGGCGGTAGAACTTGGACAGTCTCGGTCGCGATTCCGAGCAGTATTCTCACAGAGTATGTTGAACATCTGACGACCCATACATGCAGAAGAAACCCCCCCCGATTGACCCTCGTCCAGTGCCATAACCGCCGAGCGCCGCACTGCCGTCGCCGGCCGTATCGCCCGAGCCCTCGCCGTCTTCTCCGTCGATGAGATCGTCCTCTTCGACGACAGCCCCGTTGAGTCCCGGCCCAAGAACGTCGACACGAAGGCCTACACCGGCGATGTCGACGGCTGCCACTTCCTCGAGCACCTCCTCGGCTACCTCGAAGTGCCGCCCTTCATGCGCAAGATGCTCTTCCCGCTCCACGCGAACCTGCGCCTCGCCAACCAGTTGCCCGCGCTCGAGATGCCACACCACCCGAACCCGGCCGACTGGCTGCCGTACCGCGAGGGCGTCGCCAGCAAAGGGACGCCCCAGGGCACCATGATCGACGTCGGGCTGAAGAACCATGTTTTGATCGAGGACGAGGTGCCCCCGAACACGCGCGTGACGCTGTCGTACCCGGACTACAACACCGACAAGGCGGAGGCATGCGACCCGTCGGCGCCGAGGGAAGAGGGCGGCTACTACTGGGGCTACCAGGTGCGGCGCGCCAACTCGCTGTCGTCGGTGTTCACCGAATGCAAGTACGAGGGCGGCTACGACGTCAGCATCGGCACGTCGGAGCGCGGGCGCTCCCTCTCGGACGCGTTCCCCAGCGCGGCGCCCTTGGACTTCAAGCACCTGCTCATCGTGTTCGGCGGGCCTAGAGGTATCGAATACGCGGCGCTGAACGACAAGGAGCTCGAGGGCATGGAGATGACCCCGGCGAAGGCGAGGGAGCTGTTCGACCACTGGGTGGACGTGCTGCCTGGGCAGGGAAGCCGCACCATTCGGACGGACGAGGCCATCTGGGTGGCGCTTACGAGCTTGAGGAGGCTGTGGGTTGAGGTCTGAGAGTGTTTGGCAGAAAGGGGGCGATGTTGGGCCGGCATCCTGGCGGAGCATGATACCCATAATGGAAAAGTTTTGATTCAAGAACATGGTCTCCTGGAATGATGTCGTCTATGCTCTCACTGAACTGAAACCTGGCATTTGGGTCCTGGAGGGCGAACTAGGATGCACACCAGGGTACGTTACCGGTTTACCTGCTAACGACGGGCATACACGTCCAGCTGGCAGTAAGAAACAATTCTACAAGCAGAAAACAGGGCGAGCCTGAACGAAGTCAACGTTTGCGCCACAAAAGAGCGCGCAACATCCAGAACACCCTCGCCTGGAAAACGAACAACAGTCATCATCGATGGGAACGTTCGGCAACACAAGAAAAGGTTCGGTTATACTGGCTACGCTAACACTATTGCCACTACTACTACTACTACTACTACTACAACCGCAAAAATCCACGAGAGCTCAGTGCTGATACAGCGCAATGCCCGCCGTGAACCCGGCGATGTTGTCCTTGTAAAACGCCACGTCCGTCCCGTCCCGGGTGACCATGGCCCGCGTGCCGACGATCTGCAGGTTGTAGATGCTCACGTCATCCGTCGCCGTGCAGTTGTCCGGCGCGTCCCGGACATCGACGATCCTTTGCTGGCACCGCGCGCCGGCGCCGATCTGGCTGCAATTCGTTTTGTAGTTGTTGAAGAAGGAGTAGTGCCCGGCCCCGAAGGCGACGACGTTGCGGCTGCCGATGATGCGCATGCCCCACGCCATCGCGCACGGCGGTGCGACCGGCCCCTTGGCCTGGCGGCCCCGGCAGTCGGCCTCGAAGTCCGGGTCGTGGTACCCCTGGACGCGCGGGAAGGGGATCGTCGCGGGCGGGTTCGGCTGGTAGTACGGCGTCTCGGACTGCACCTGGCCCATGTAGACGTCGCGCGTCTTGAAGAGCTGGTACTGGTAGAGCGTGTGGTGCTCGCTGCCCGAGGCCGAGAGCCAGACGCGGCCGTTGGAGGACTCGACGAGCAGGCCGCGGCCGGCGTAGACGGTGACCTGCTTGTAGTCCGGGTCCTCGAGGTCGTGGTCGGCGATCCACAGCCAGCAGTTCTCCATCCACACGTTGGAGCTCGCGCGCGTGAGGTGCATGCTCATCCAAGCGGCGACGCAGTTGCCGTCGACCGTCTCGGCCGTGACGGTGGCGTTGGGCGTTGTCGGGCACTGCGCGAGCTGCTGCTGCGTGCCGGCGAACCCGCCGACGCGGACGTGGACGTCCCACATGCCCGATGGCTCGCCGCCGAGCGTGTTGAGGTTGTACTCGATCACCTTGGCGCCGGGCGCCGCGCCGCGCGTCGAGACGATCATGTCGGACCACTCGATGGCGCCGCACTGGCCGGGGATGGCGACCTTGACGACCGGGTGCGGCCGCGTAATGTCCTGGAACCGGGCGCCGCCGCCCATGATGATGGAGGCCAGCGCCTCGCCGACGATGCGCGCGCCGGGCGGGATGAAGACGGTGTCGGAGACGTAGTACGTGCCGGCGTCGACGAAGGCGACGAGGTAGGCCGACGGGTCGGCGGCAACGTAGTTGAAGAGGTTGTTGAGCGCCACCGTGTCGTCCGTTGTGCCATCGCCCTTGGCGCCGAAGGAGCGAGCCGAGATGAAGCAGCTCGCGGGGACGTCCTCGTAGTGCGGCTTGGAGCGCTCGTAGTATTTGGTGCCGTTGGCCGAGGAGGACGCCAGGAGCGCCGGGTAGACGGGGAAGTAGGAAGCGTCGCCGCCCGTGTAGTCCGTGGGGCCGGTGGGCGTGTAGACGTGGCCCATGGCGAAGCCCTGGTTGAGGATGGTCCCCGAGGAACCCGGGATGATGGTGTTGTTCTTGGGGCCGATGAGGGCGGCGCCGACGTTGGAGAAGGCGACGTTCTCCAAGACCAGGGTGCCGGCCGTCGAGGGCACCTTGGCGCCCGGGTCGCGGCTCGTGCGGATGGCCGTCTTGACGTTGACGAACTGCGAGTCGATCAGGGTGATGGACGTGGTGCTGTTGTCCTGCATGCGGATGCCGGTGCCGCAGTTCTCGACGTAGATGCTCTTGTACGTCCAGCCCCAGTCCCAGAGCTGGTTAATGGCGACCTGGGCGTTGAAGAAGCCTGGGGTTTCCCGATGTTAGCCCCAGGGTGAACCGACACAAAGTAGGAAATGAACACGGGTGGTGGGGGGACAAGTCGGGTTGACTTACGAGCGCCGCGAAGGGTGTACTGCTGGTTGCCAAAGTTGGCGCCGTACTGCCCTCCGTAAAAGTCCAGGTCGTTCAAGAGCCCGCCGGAGCCCTCCTCGATGAAGAGACCGACGTGCTTGCTGTCCGCACCCTCGGCGAGGCGGAAGACACAGTTGGTGATGGAGGTGGCCTGGGACGACGGCCAGTGGATCGCAAGAGCCGACGCGGACGCCGGGATGGCGGTGGTGTCGAAGATGAGGTTGCGGACTTGTCTGAAGAAGACGTTGGTAGCACCCCATGCCAGGCCGTTTGCGCCGTACTTTGAGGGAACAAGATGGTCAGACTTTGGTTCAAGGGAGAGCCTCGATGAAGCTGTCTCCATTTAGGGACATACCTGGTTTCCGTCAAGAAGGCCGAGGGTGGTGTTGGTGGGAAAGTTGGCGGCGGCCTTGATCACGGGCCTGTCAGTCGGGTCGCCGATGATTTGAGTGTAAAAGAAGTCGATGATGGAGCCCGAGATGAGGTAGGTTCTGAACGTGCGGTGTAAGTCATTCCATAATCTGCTCATATGAACCCGGCAAAGACTCACCCGGGAGGGAAGTAGACGGTAGCCGGCGACGTCGTCTCGCCCTTGCACTTCCCCGGCTCGCATCTCTGGCCCGAAGAGATGGCCTCATTAATGGCGGCCGTATCGTCCGTGACGCCGTCGCCCTTAGCGCCGAAGTCCTTGACGTTGCGGAAGACTTTGTAGTTCGGGTCCGGGTGGTATGCCGAGATGCCCTGGTGATCGATGTCTTCCATCCAGTACGCGGCCTTGGCGAGGGTGGCCGCCGCGAGCCAGAACGCGGTAGCGACTCGCATTCTGACGGAGGGTCGATGTGTGGGAGGGAGATATAACTAGTAACTACGGTATTGATTGACGAGTGATGCAAGAATTACAGGGAATGAGTGACTGTTTGGAGTGAGTGGACGAGTAAAGACTACTCGAAAAACGACCTGAACGAGTGTGTCCGACCCCCTCGTTTTGCTAATAGAGCCGGCGGTGGGAAGAGGGTTGGGAGAGTTAAGAGAGAACGACTGAGTGAGGTGAAAAAGAGTAAGGAGTGGCACGATTCTAACGAGAATCTAGAACAAACATGGAAGAAATACGGTCCTTAGAAAAATGTACACATTGGACGGACTCTGGTGGGAGAGGGAACCTTGAGACCGGTGACGATGTACTCAACCTTGCATGGACAGAACTGCACCGTACCAAGTCGAGCACCAGAAGTGAGCGAGCAAAGTAGATTGGGGCAAGGTGACCCTTATGAGCTTTATTGACTTTGGCTGCATTACAGTTGGGCCAGGAAAAGACCGAGGAAGCAGTCCAGTGATTCGACCAATCTCCATGCGTATGAGAGAGAACAAACAAGGGATGTGATGGGAAAAGGGGGCGGGGGAGGGATGGTGAGAATGGGTAAAACGAACCAAGACAAGCGTGTCTCGTACGCTCTAGTCCAACGCTCCCAAGGCCAATTACGCTCATCGTGATCTGCTTATGTGTCTATCTTCATGTCCTCCCTCCCTCATTCCCCGCGCGCTGCACTTTATCTTGGCCCCTACTCTCAACGCGGGACAGGATACATACGATACAATGCTATATGCTGGCTGGCTGTTGCATTGTCACGCAGGATGGAGATGAGGTACAGCCGGGAATGCAGGCAACGAACGACGCCGAGAACGCCGGGGAAGCCGGCAACGCAACCCTCTCAAGGCTTTTCTCGTCACAACATGCCGTCAAAATTGGTCCGGCCATGTGGGCTAGCGATGGTACGCAACACCCGAAGCTCGACGAGGCGCAGGACCAAGTACGTTTGGCGGATGGTATGTCTGGGCAAAAACAACTACGAAAGCAGCTCGCTTCAGGAATTACGGCACATCTTGGCCGTTCAGGTACGAGACTGACCTCGTGCGTTTCGTTGTGCTAGGCCCGGACGGGATAGTCTGGGCGTAGGAAATGTATGAATTGAGAGGGGGGAAAATGAGGGACGCCTCACACCCGCAGCAAACCTGCAGGACTAGGACTACGGACTCGATATTTTGTTTTTTTTTATCTGCGGGTCATCGTCCGGGGAGTTAGCACCAAACACAAAACACTGATGGAGAACGAGGGAATCAAGTATACGGTATAAACTTGTCTTGCTTCAAAGGGAGAAGCGTCGTCGGTTTCTCGTTTCTATCATGTCGCATTGTGCTCTCGTTCTGGCTCGTTGATTCCTTTTCGGCGTCTTCAGTAGAATCCCGACTTACACGCTGACCTTGCCAGGGCAAGGAGACGGACGCGAGGACTGTGGGTGACGGCCAAACAGAAAATCAAGCTTTTCCAAAGCGTAGGTGACGGAGGACGAGAATCCCCAGCTCACGGCAGCGGCCCGGCTGGGCCAAGCGTCGCCTTACTCCGTCCATGTCCGCTGACGCCCCATCCCTCCCTCCTCGACCATTTCGAACAGAGAGGAGTTACATCTTCAACAGACCGACGGCGCAACACCGGACTCGACTCGCAGCCGCCCCTTGACCCTCGACATCCAGAGAGGAAGATCAGATGGGGGAGGGCGGCCAAGGACGGACAGGCATGTCGGCCGCGTAGGCTCCCATTCCGAAGCGCAATTTTCCCAATGGAGCGAACTGTCGATAATAATATTTCCCATTGAAGGAACCGAGGGGGGAGAGAGTGAGTGTATGTTGTGTTTGTGTGTGTTTTTGTGTGTGAGTATGTATGTAAATGAGCCTTGGTCGCGAGTGACGCGCTCCTGGCACGCGGAGAAATTGGCAGCTAAACCCTTGACGCCCCCCTCCGGTGTTGATGTCGTCGCCCTTGGGTCCAGACACGGACGGCTTTGGACGGCTTTGGACGGATTAGGTTGTGATTGACAGGTACGAGAGACATGCCCCCCATCCCGCTGGCATACCAGGTTAAGTCAGCATCGCACCGACGTGGGGAGGCGCTTGGTTGAAGTCTTTTACTTCTTCTTGTTCTTCTTCTTCTTCTTGTGTGGCCGTTGTTGAACGCCACTCTGTTGTGTTTGTTTATCCTATGCTTAGAAGTGTGTGGATGACACAGCTAAGATACACCTCAGGAGGGAGATGGAAAGAGATGCGTGTAGATGCTGGGGAGGATGGCGATGCTCATGATGAATGAAAGTCCCGACCTTCCCGAAAGTGAAAAAAGCGAAAAAGAGATCGAAAAAAAAAACGCCAACCATGCCATCTAACCCGCCCCTTTCTAGCCTTCGCCCATTATTCCCCTTCCGCAGCAATTGTACATACACTCAACACATCCCCACAGTCGCCCACGGTCGCCTTCTGTCGACTGTCCCCACGCTTATAACGTCTTGAAGCCCTCCTCCAACGCGACCGTCTGGCCGAGCTGCTTGCTCCCCGCCATGGCCGCCTTCTCGCCCGCCCTCTTGCGCAGCACGTTCTCGATGAAGGCCTCGCCTGCCTTGTAGCTGCTGCGCACGAGCGGCCCGCTGGCGCAGTACAGGAAGCCCATGTCCAGCGCGCGCTGCTTCCACATCTCGAACTCGTCTGGCGTCACGTACTTCTCGACCTTGAGGTGCCGCTTCGTCGGCCGCATGTACTGCCCGAACGTAACGACGTCGACGTTGGCCTGGCGAAGTTCTGTTTGATCACTTGATGTCAGCATATCTCGTCCCTTGATAGTATAGATAGTTTCGTCGAAAAAGGGGATTTGGAGGGCGGTATAAAAGGAGGGTGCTTACGCCTTAGAGCATCCATGATCTCCTCCTCCTGCTCGCCCAGGCCCAGCATCAGGCTCGTCTTTGTAATCATCTCGGGCTTCACCTCCTTAACGTGCGCCAGCACCTTTGTGCTCTGCCGGAACGTCGCCCGGCGGTCCCGCACGTACGGCGTCAACGCCTCGACTGTCTCGACGTTGTGCGCGTACACGTCGAGCCCGCTCTCGGCCACGATGCGCACCATGTCCAGGTCGCCCATGAAGTCGCCCGTCAGCGCCTCGACCAGCAGGCTCGGCTTCTTGGCCTTGATCTTGCTGATGGTCTCGGCGAAGTGCCGCGCGCCGCCGTCGGCCAGGTCGTCGCGGTCGACCGAGGTCAGCACGACGTAGCCCAGGCCCCACCGCGCCAGCGCCTCGGCCGTGTGCTCCGGCTCGTGCGGGTCCAGCGGCGCCGGCGCGCGGTTCGTCTTGACACTGCAGAACCGGCAGCCGCGCGTACACGTGTCGCCCATAAGCATGATGGTCGCCGTCGCTGCGCTCTTGGACGACCCGCCCCAACACTCCGAGATGTTGGGGCACTTGGCCTCCTCGCACACCGTGTGAAGGCCCAGGCCGCGCAGGTCCTTCTTGATGGCTTTGTAGTTCTCATTGCCTGCGGGAATCGGCGTCTTGAGCCACTCGGGCAGCCGCGTGATGGTCTTCTTCTTGCCCGTCGGGCCCGTCACCTCGACGGTGCGGATCTCGTACGCCTCGGCGTCGGTGAGGGTGCCCTTTGCTGCGGCGGCGGCGCCGCCGGCGATGAAGTCGTCCAGCGAGGCGACCGTCTTGTCTTTGAAGTACGTCGGCCGGCGCGCGACGGACTTCGGGGGCTGTGATGACGCCTCGGATGTTGAGCCGAGCGTGGGAGGGACGGTGGCGAAAGCTCGGGAGCGAGCCGACGAGGCAAGGGCGCGTCGGAGGGGCGCCTGGACGCGCGCGAGGGGCGCCATGGACGATGACATTGTGTTCGATCTGTCGTCTGGTCTGTGATTGTCCTCCTCAAAGGTTCGCGTTGGGTGCAGCAACCGGCAGTGCTGGCGAGGCTGCTTGTCGAGAAGTTGGTTGATTGATGATGTTGGATGCTGCTGCAAGCTGTGATGGGGCAAAAAAAAGGCCCCAAGAAAATATGACTAGCGGAAATCAGGCCCCCTGCAGGTGCTGTGCTCTGCTGTGCTGTGTTCTGTTAGGCCCCGGCCCCCGGATTGAATCGGCATTACTGTATGTTTCAAGTGGGGCCGTGTATCCTCACCAGCCAATAAGATAAGGGTGGCTATCTGACAGCGGCAATGCTGATCAAGGAAGCCTATTAGAACCTCGCCCAACGGCGCTGCTGGGGGTTTTCCGCCCCAACGGAATCGAGGGGCCCGGCCGCTGTCTTGCTCGCCTCCCTGTTCTTTCCAATCAAGACACTGGTATTGACAATGGTAGGTGCATGGGTTTAGAAAACCAGATACCGGCTTCCGCACTGTTTGTTTTGCTTTCACATTGCAGGCGATGATAGACGTAAGATCATGTGGAGCAGAGCATTGAGCTCGCATCAACAACCACTTTATTCAACTAATCCACTCAAGCCCTGTCTCGTGTCCATAAAACTCCTCCCAATGGCCTCCAAGCCCTCCTCGCAAGGCAAGGTCGTTATGAACCAAGCCACAATTCAGCATCAAATAAATAACAAGTCATCGTTTCGAATATCAAAGCAAAATCCATCATATCCTCTCGCCGGTCGAAGCGTCGGACAAAGCAACTAGACTGAAGCCCAGGGTGGCCCCAAAACGGAGACCCCTACGACAACCGTTCGTGCTGTCCGTCCGCCTTGCCGGTAGACATACAATAATAGGGGTATCAACAACTCGAAGAAAATGTGAAACTTTTGTTCCAACACGAAAACTCCGGTAAATCCCTCAATCATCCATCCCGATCATGTCCGTCCGACATATTCCCCTGTGAGGAAGACGCGGCGGAAGATCTCATAAAATCATTTCCAGCCAGCAAGCACACCTGCAACACCGTCATTGCCGGACATCGGGAAAGTGAGCCGCTGGCAAGCCTAGCAGATTTCCACGGTGAGACGGTTTCATCCCATCTCAAACCCAGTACATCATCCTACAACTTCGGATGACGCATGGGCTTGGAGATGAATCAAGCATGGACTAGGCCAATGACGTGTAGAGGGTAAGTCGACTCCGCATTCCATACGACCCTTGTGCTGCTGGGGAAGAATCGAAACATTAAACGTCGAGTTGACAACCATCCGCCATCCTCAAGTGAGAGACAGCGGACATGCGGTGTCGGATTGAAGAAAAAGAAAAGGGTAAAGAAGGTTTGATCGCTGTCAAATGGCCATAGTGACAGGCGTCTTTGGGTTCCTTTCCTGCAGGCAGGCGATGCAAGCATCGCACGTGGGGTTGTCGAAGAGGGAAAAGGTACTGGTGGTGACATCAACTGAAGTCGTATCCAATCTTTACGGTCGTTCAGGTCGTAAAAATGGGCGGCGTCGAGCCAGTGTCCGGGGGTGGTGACATAAGAAGCATAAGAAGCGAAGAGAGGTTACATCAAACGAGCTCGGAATGGCCGTCAACAAGTGGTTGACATCATGTCTCGGACCACTTCGCAATCGTTCGATCAGCCTCTCTTCACGTTCCCTCGCTTCCTCTAGGCGCATCGAATGATGCGGCTTTACAAAAGAACGGCGGCAATCATGCCGGCGACACCGGCAAAGGCGAGGTTGCCCGCGTTCAGGGCGGCGCCGGCGTTAGGCTTCGTCGTGGCCGCGGCTGTCGCAGAGGCCGTCGCAGAGACAGCAGCAGATCCCGTGGGCTTGAACGTCGCCGTGCTGTTACCACTGCCGTAGGTCATGGTCGTGGTGTGAGCGCGCGACAGGGTGATCGTCTTGGTCTGGGTAGCAGTGGAAGTGATGGTCGTTGTGCTGGCGTCGGTCGAGCTCTGAGCCAATGCCAAGACGGGCAGAAAAGCGGCGAGAATCGTCGTGACCTTCATGATGTCCGAGTATGCTGTTGAAAGAATGGGTCGAGTTGAAAACTGAATTGCAAGCTTTCGAAGCCTGTTTAGGTCTCGAGTAGTCAAATAGTGCTAGTAGGGGATGTCCGCCGATGTGATGAAAAAGGCCGTTTCCTGCCGTGCAAGGTTTATATGTGCTGCAATGATGTCTTTCAAAAATTGAATGTTATATGCCAGGCTGGTGAGTGTTTCCCCTCAAGGTAGAACGACTCGACCAGGCGGTATATATGCGTTGGCGTTAAAGACTGTGATTGCTTGCTGAATGGATCTAAGCGAGCTTGCTCCTGTATTGACGCGGTTACGGTCACGGTTGCTGTAAGCGTGAAGCGCGGGTTTGGTCTGCGACGAGGCGCCGTCTGTTCGCGGATAGAAATAGGAATGAGCGTGAGTCCGAATGCTTGCTTCGGCGAGTAGTTCAGTTTGGCTTGTGTTTGTTTCGAGACTGTGCGCGAAGGAGGAAAGACTTTGCCAACGAAGTCTGTGGGTGATGGGTATTTCGGGGGAGTGGTGTGAATAAGAGAGTTGCTGGGGAGGGGATCCGGACAGGCGAGAAGTGGGAAAAGACGTGGGTTTTTGGATGTGGGGAGAGACGGCGGAGACTAGGAATAAGGGCAACTGCCAACCAGCGCGCAGGTGAAATGAGCGACGATGAGGTGCCCGGGGCCGGGGGGGAGGGGGGGATGAGGGGAGTCAGAGGGAAGGAGTGCGACTTGCAACGAGGAAGGAAAGACGACGATGATGGAGGCGCCGACAGGGAAGGGGCCGCCCACCCCAAAAAGTGAATGCCAAGCCCGGTCCTGGTCTAACAGGAGCCAAACGACGTTGGCCGTGGTTTGTGGCCTGTGGGACAGAACCTGGAAGGCAAGAGCAAAAAGGTGGAGGCGCTCGGCCCTACCTTCCCATTCCCTGACTCTCATCCTCTGGACCCCTCCAGATGGTCCCGGAGAAGAAGAAGAAGAAGAAGAAGTAGTGAGACTTAGGAGCAACGGGAAAGGGAAGCCCACCGTCACTCGGCCGACAAGGTATCGCGAGGTAGATGCAAGGTACCCGTGTCGAGGCTTCTACCCAGACCCTGTCGGCCATGCAGACGTTGCGGTGGCTAGCCCATTCGAGAAGTCGAGGCTCTGAGTCTGCGTAAGGGGTACTTCCGCCAGCTCGCAAAACCATGGCACAGCGCACGTACCATCGACATTGATGCAGGCAGGGATCCTGATCTTCGTGGGAAATTAAGGCGCAAAAGCACAGTATTGCGTTCGCTGGCCGCTTACCACAGTTTGTCCTGTGGTGCTCGGCTTGGCTTATTGAATAGGTATCCGCGTACGGAAACAGTAGGTGGCGCATCCACCACTTGTGCAAACAAGCCTCATCGCGCCAGCAACCAAAAAAGATCGACAACGAGCCCGTCTGGTCGTAGGCTGTTTGCTGCTTTGCCTGAAGCAGTGACAGCGCTTTATTTGGATATCCCAAGAGGCCGGCGAAGCGAAGCTCAGCACGCTCCATCGGCGCACCAGCAATAGAAGCAGAAGCCGAAAAAAGAAGAAGCGCTTGAACTGGTAACAAGCGGCGCCTCGGTATAGCACCATTCTTTTCTCCCTTGTTGCCTGAATTAAAGCATCCATCCGTCGTTCTTGTGTTCCCGCCGAATGGGAAGCTAAGACGGAAAGATGACTTTGTGCCAGGACGGTTCGTGAGACACTAACGGTCAAATTTCTCTTGGGCTACCTGGAGCCGGGGGTGGAATGGCAAAGAAAGGCATTGTCGCGCCCATTAATGAAAGATGGTGGACTTGGCGGGCGAATGAATGGTGGCGACATTATCGACGGGCGAAATAGCACAATTTGCACCTCCTCACCTGGTCCACGTCCACCGGCCAAGGAGATGAATGTTCTCACATCAATGGGAGATTGTGTGACTGGGACAGGTGGCACGCGAGAAAAATCGTGAAATGCCTCCAACCCAACCCGATGCAGAAAGCATTGTGGGTGGGCATTCATAAAAGATTGAATTGCATAATTTCCCCGAACCACCGTTGATTGGCTGGAAAGGGGACGCTAGCAAGCCGGATCCCTACCAAATTGCCAGCTTGTTCCTGCATTGGTAGCACTCAGTTCCTGACGCTAAGCCTTGGATGGACGGTGAGCTCGCGTGCGCGTTGAGTGGCCAGACGGCTAAGGTTCGCTGGCAGCCAGGCCTGAGGGCCGCCAGCCTAACCAACCACTGTGTAAATACAGTTAGTTGACCGGCGACCTGAGAACTATGCTGTTTGTCGGTGCGGCATTTTGGGTTGGGAAGGAAGGAGCTGATCAGCGAGTATCGGAAGGAAGCAGGGAAGAGGCCGCGACCGACGACAGCTGGCCAGGGAAGGCCCAGCTACTAGTGCTCGGGCTCCTTCCCAAAACTCGACTGTCAAATCTTAGGGTTCCCTCCCTCTTTCCCAGAACGTTCATCTGCGCAGCTGGCTGCTCTTCTCTTCGGGAATTGGCTTCGTCCCCTCGTCCCCTCGTCCTTATTCCCCGTTCAGATCACTTGCGGAGAAGCGTCATCTAGTGTCGATTCTTTCCTGCTCTTGACACCCGAGGGCCGAAAGCCAGAAAATCAGCTAGTTTTGCGTTTCACAGCGCATCTCACATGCGCCTGTGCAGAGCACTTTACGCTATTGAGTGAGTCCCTGACGCGCTTCCATCGCACCCCAGCGACGACAACCAACTGGGACAGGGACCAACAAGCCCCGACGCTTCGTCCGAACGGCATGACCTGGATGAGCACGGCGCGCCTCGAGAGCCCTCGTCTCATGTGTCTCAATCTCATCTCTCACATCATGATCATTGTCATCCGAACTCTCTTCTGTCACTTGCTTCACTGGCGCTCCTCCAATTCTGGGGGGGGCGGGCGGCTGCAATCAATCGCGAATCCTCGGATGAAACCCGAATTCTCTCCACCGTCGTCGGCTCCACTTTACCCGGAGGAACCTGAGCCGATGGAGATCACGCCGGAGATCATAGGATTTTAGAGGGCTTAAGATATACCAGCATTGCTGTGAAGCCCCTTGTCGCCGTGAGTATTGACTGGGTTCTCCCCACCCGACGCTTGACGTCTTTCTCTCCAGGGCGTCTTTTGGCCCGAGCTCGCATTCTCGCTCCCACTTCGCGCATTGCTCGCGAGTCGCATCCCCTCCGCCGCCACACCTCTTGCCCCTTATACGTCGCAAGGCCTATCGAGCATCGACAGGCCTCTGTCGCAGCCAGGGCATCGTGATCCCCCTCGTCCGTGCCACCAACTCGTCACCAGCGTCGGCAGAAACGGCTCGTTCTATCCGCTAAGCCCGTATACGTTGCGTCCCGATGCTTCGCTGTCACATCGTGAAACTCGACACTGTGTACTGTCGGTGGGGTACTGTCGGTGGGTAGTCAGGCGCTTATGGTCTGCTCGTTGGCAAGCCGTGAACAAACCGAAGGCTGCCTCAGCTGAACACACTACGCATACCTGGGGCCTGCACCGAGAGGCCTGTCCCGACCCACGACCGACACACCCGCCAACGCAGCAAGCGACGAAAAGATACTTGCAGATACCACGACAGCGCCCTCTCTGCCTGCCGCGAACGGATCGGATACCTTGGGTCTTACGCGATTCCTGGCATACAAGTGTCGGTCTGCAACTCGCCGTCAGCCCACACCGCATCCGCCATCCGTCCGGCTGAAGTAGGGCCTTCGAGGGATTCAGCAAGTCGATTTATGCAGCTTGGAAAACTTTTCAAGCAGCCTTCCTTCTTGGATTGGTGCCTGGGCCCTTCTGGACAAGTAGACGGGGGCGAGAGAGAAAAGTCGGCTCGTTGCACGCCATCGAGGACAAGAATGAGACGTTACAATAGACTTAAACACCACAGAACAACGTTTTTTTTGTTTTTTTTTTCAGGTGGGCCGAACGAAGATCAACAGTTCGTTACAGCACCAGCGCTTTTCGGGCATTGCCAGCGCATTCGCTGGTCTCACTCACTCACTCACTCACCCACTCATTCTCTCTCATTCTCTTTCCTGCTTCACAGCCAACGGATAGTTCACTTGAGCTGCCCCCCTGCGTTGCATGTTTAATAAACCACGAATGCAAATAAACATGAAGCTGTGGTCATCTCTTGGTTCTTCTCCCTGCAGCTCGTAAAATGTCTCGGGCTCATCATCCAAAGACCACATACAGCAGACTGCAGCCCGTATGCACAGCGCAAACTGCCGCAGCATCCATCCCTCGGCTCTTGACTGCACTGTTGCCCATGGCGCACAACGACAACGCACGCACAATGTCGTGCAGCATGGCCATTGTTAGTTAGCCCTCGGCTTTGGCTGCAGTCGCCCCGGAGGCCGCGACGGCATCCTCGCAGACTCGTCGGTTGACAAGGAAACGGCTCCCTTCGACCTCGCCTCGGTGAGGTCTTCACATGACAGAATTCGGGAGCGAAAACAAAGCCATGCTTCGGAGTCCGACGTGATTCGTAGCCAACCAAGTCTGCTTCTGTCTGGCCGGGGGATGGTACCGCAACTCCCTATCATTTACCTGGTGCGAAGCGATTTTCGGAGCCCCGCCCCCGTCCTCCCGACCCTGGAAACGATTGCACCAGGGACCAGCGCCGAAATCTTCGTCGTCGTCGTCGTTGTCGTCGTCATCATCGTCGCCTTCCACGGCATGGCTCACCAGACAACTTGTGGGCCGTGCTACGAGTACGGTCTCTAGAAGGATTCGGTGGCCGGTCAAGGCGGTATTAGCCGCCTGCAGCGCGTCGTCTGGAATGGCGGGCTCAGGTGGTGGTGACGTCTGTGAGGGCTAAAAAGGTGAACATCGGACGTCCTGACAAAATCGCATCGTGGGCTCTTGGCGGTGTCCGATCTTGACATGCGACGAAACGACTTGTTGCTTTCCATAACATGAAACGGAGCGCCATGGGGACGACTCGTCTGAGCGCAAACTTGGGCCGAAAACTCTGGGGACAAGGCGAAAGACAAGGGCTCGCGCCATACCCTGCATCGTTCAAGGGCAGCGCAGGAGGAAGCATCAGTGCGTTGCAGGCCTAGACGACGCGATACACCCGTGTCCAGCAACAAGGAGGCCGGGACCGAAACATTCTGTGCATCGCCGACACATTGTTGATCTGCCCGGGGGGTTCGACTTGGTCGTGCTGGAAGGAAGCCGGCTACTGCTCCATTGCTCTCTGGTGTGTTTTGTGTTTTCTTCTGTTCACTATCGTGTCGCATCGATGATGAACTATCGGTTGGTAAAATCCAAGGCGCCTTCATGTTATATACCTTGGCACCGACATCGGGGCAACAATGTTCTAATCTACAGAGAGCTGTCTGTCCACACCGTGGTCGCCGCGTCACATCGTCGAGTCCATGAGTGACGTCCATCACCACCGGCGCATCAACACCACAGCGCATTGACATGTTGAGAAGAATGACGGATACTGGTCGAAGTTTCCACTCAACAACCTCCGTGCCGGGAAGCGGCCTCGGGTGAGGATCAGGACCCGCACCAAAAGATTGTGAGTCTCCTCACGATCTCCAAACAGCAACCCACCCCAATAGCCTCGGTTATCACCGGTCTATTAGTCTAGTTGGTTAGGACGTCGGATTCTGATCTTGGAATTTCCGTAGGCCTAGGTTCGAATCCTGGATGGACCTCATTTTTTGCATCTGTTCGATTCATCGATCGATGATTGTGTTTTGCTACTTACAAGTTGTTCTTGATTTGTTGCCAGCCTCTTGGCAAAATGACACTAGGACCAACCGTTAGGTCGAACCAATTTAAATGTCTCAGTTTTTGGTTTGTTTTTCTTTGCTGGTTCTATCGATGGGCGAGGAGGGTCCTGACTAATCCTGTTTATTGGACTCAACATCGAGAATAGACATCGACGACCAACACTGCTTAAGCAAGCCAGGAGTTTGGCCTTTTCTCTCATCAGTTCTTGCGCTGAATAAAATGTACTACTATTACAGGTATAACGGAAATTCGACCGCAGTGAAGCACATTGGGGACTTGCGATGTGGCCCGGCAGTACTATGCATCTGTTGGGTCCGATTCCTGGGCGCAGGATATTGTCTAACATGTACTCCTTCTCCTCCCACTCATTGGTTGGCGACAGGACCGGCCAATTGGCCATTACCTTGTGGCCTGTTGGACGGCGACTGGGCCAGTATCCCAATCAACGGACTCTGACAATGAGAGAACCCCGGGCCAGCTTCCGTACATCATCAAGACGACTGGCGGTCAACAGTTCATGTCATGTTTACTCATCTGACTCTACTATCTTATCCATGACAAACGACTTACATAGCTGGACTTGGTACCAACCCAAAGGGCCACCACACCATGCCATGACCCCAACTTCCTGACCCCCACGCAGTCCCGCACGCTTCCCCGTCCTCGACGATCCCAGGCATCTCCTGACCTGATGCCCAGTCCTTTGTAGGTGGGGGAACCAGAAGACGTCGGTGTATGGGGGGAGGATGCCGGAAGCTGTGTCTACCCCATGGGGCTCTTCCCCGCGTTTGGATGGTTCTCCACGTTGCTTCGGCATGGATCAGAGGGACGGGGAGGAAAAGGAGCATAACCTGGCCCGGCGAGATGGCAGACATGTTCCAGGGTGAGCTGATCCGGGGAAGGGGGTTAAGTTCAAGGCCCTTCCGTCGTCTTTTGGTCCTAATGCTTGGTCGTCCTTCAACTCATTCACTCCTCCTATTTCAACATCGTTTTTTGCCTCTCGGTCAACCTCAGGTAGAAGCCTCAGAAGACCACGTTACAGCTCTTAATCCATCACCGCGTACGCAACACCATGGACGTGGAGAAAACCGATCGGTCTTCGGACCAGGTCGAGGACATTAGCGCCGAGAAGCAGAGCAACCATGGCGGCAACCTCATCATGCCCGCCAGCCTGGCGGCCCTAGGCCAAGAGGAGTATGAGAAGGTGGGAAAGCGGGCGACATTGAAGATGGACATGGTGATCATGCCAATCATGGTAATCATGTACGTCCGTAAGTACATGGCACATGGATCTCCCCCTCTACCTAAAGGCCAGGAACTGACGGGGTGAGCCCTCAGTCAACTATCTCGACCGCCAGAACATAGCGAGCGCGAAGCTGGCCAACATCACCACGGACTTGAACCTAAGCGAGGTCGAGTACCAGACCACCGTCAGCATCCTCTTTGTCGGTTACAGTGAGTCCCAAGTCCAAACCATCTTTCAATGCCATCTACCCTTCCTGGTACCCGATGCTGACCGGAACACGCCGTCAGTCCTCATGCAGGTCCCCTCCAACATGATCGTCGGCAAGATCAAGTGGCCCGGCGTGTACATCTGCGCCGGCATGGCCGCCTGGGGCATCATCTCGACGCTGATGGCGGTGGTGCACAACTACGAGGGCCTGCTGATGGCGCGCTTCTTCCTCGGCTTCGTCGAGGCCATCTTCTTCCCCGGCGCGCTGTACTTCCTCTCGCTGTTCTACAACCGGAAGCAGTTTGCCCTGCGCACCGCCATCCTCTACTCGGGCTCGCAGCTGGGCAACGCCTTTGGCGGCCTGTTTGCCATTGGCATCCTGAACCTGGACGGCGTCAGGGGTCTGGCCGGTTGGCGATGGGTATGTTGTGGGGTTCCACCCCCTCCCCTTTGTTTCCTCTCTTTCTATCTCTCTCTCCTTTCCTCCTCCCTGACCATATGATCATGGCTAAAACGAAATGTCATAGCTATTTCTCGTCGAGGGCGTCATCACCGTCGGCCTCGCCATCCCCTTTGCCTGCATCCTGCCCAACTCCAACAAGAAGATCCCTACCCTCACGCAGCTCGAGTGCGAGTGGGTGCAGTACAACTTTGCTGCGGACCAGGGCCAGGAGGACGACTCGGGCGAAGTCGCGGCCCTCAAGGGCTTCATGATGGCCGTCACGGACCCCAAGACGTGGATGCTGATGGGAATTCTCTACTCGGTAAGCATGTCATTCTCCCCTAACAAACACCCATGAACCAGAAAGGGGAACCAGTCCTAAAACCAGACGTCCTCCAGACCTACATCGTCGGTGCCGTGGCCAACTTCTTCCCTTCCGTCGTCGGCGGCCTCGGCTTCTCCCGCACCATGACCTACGCCCTCACGGCGCCCCCCTTCATCCTCTGCGTCTTCACCATGCTCCTCAACGGCTTCCACTCGGACCGCAAGCAGGAGCGCTACCTGCACATCGTGGTGCCCCTGGGCGTCACCCTCGTCGCCAACGTCATCGCCGTCTCGACCATCAACATCGCGGCGCGCTACGTGGCCATGATGTTGCTGCCGGGGTCCTTCTACGCCGCCGCCGTCGTCGTGCTGTCATGGATCATGGGCAGCCTGTCGCAGCCGTCGGCGAAGCGGGCTTCGGCCATCGCGCTCATCAACGCCATGTGCAACACGCCCAACGTGTGGGGCAGCTACCTGTACTACGGCGCGCCGAGGTACGTCTCGGCCTTCATCGTCAACATCGCGGCGACGGGGCTCGCCATCGCGTTCGCGACAGGGACGAGGATCTGGCTGCGGAGGGTGAACGCCAAGCTGGACCGCGGCGAGGACACCGGCAAGCATGGGCCGACGCAGGCGCAGGTTGCCGGGGGTTTCAGATATCTCCTCTGAGTGTTGTGTTTTATGTTTCCCGGGCTGTGAGTGACTCAAGAATAATGTCTAGGGGGTTCTTGTTGTGTGTCACTTCCATCGTCCATGAGCACAGAGTGTTCACAAATGATGAGACTCCAGCCTCTTCCATAGTCTGAAAAGTGTAATAAAATTTTGACGGTATTATCTGTCTTATCAATAAAAGCCTCATAGTTTGAACATGTGTATCCATCGATGGCCACATTGTTTTGCGTTTGGGTTGACATCGAAGGTCGTGTGTTTGTTCCACTAGGCATTGTGAATCATGGGAACATTGACTTGATTTTTAACTTTCTTTCAGTCTTCAAGCGAGAATTGATTGACGAAATCCATGAATTGTCTGGGGTTCATTTCTGCAAAAGCCTACAACTTCACTCTCCCCGTAACCTCCTTCTCCGCTCGCTCACTATTCACCATCTCAGGCACAATGTCCCCGACGGTCTTCGCCCCGGCGAGCGCCATATTCGTCTCCAACTCGTGCCTCAAGATCCGCACCAGCCGCCTCACGCCAGCCTCCCCATACCCCGCCGTCATCGAGTACAGGAACGGCCTCCCGATGCCCACGGCCGTCGCCCCGAGCGCCAGCGCTTTGAGGACGTCCGTCCCGCGTCGGATGCCGCCGTCGACGAACACCTGGAACCCGGCCCTCGTCTCCGGGGCGAGCAGGTGCGGCGCGTACCGCCGGATCTCGAGGAGCGTCACCATGGGCGACTGTGCCGTGTCCTGCGACCTACCGCCGTGGTTCGACAGCACGACGCCGTCGACGCCGCGCTCGTGGGCGATGAGTGCATCTTCCACCGACTGGACGCCCTTGATCACGATGGGCAGCGACGTCGTCTCCCTGATCCATGTGAGGTCGTCCCACGTCAGCCCGGCGTTCAACAGCCCCGACGCCGTGGTCTTGGCCACCCCGCCGGCCTCCGAGAAGGGCTCGTCCCCGACGGTCAGGCGTTCGTCGCGCTCGCGCTTTCCGATGACGGGCGAGTCGACGGTCACAAAGATCGCCCGCGCGCCCAACCGCTCGGCTTTGCGGATCGTGGCCTGCGCCTTGTCCCGGTTCCGGTCGACGTACAGCTGGAAGAACAACGGCTGCGCCTCGTTCGCCCTGGCCCCGAAGATGCTCTCAATCGACGCGCTCGGCTTCGTGGGCATGCAGTACACGATCCCCTCCTCGCCCGCCGCCCTCGAGAGCAGTGTCTCGGCCTCCGGATGGGCGTACTTCGCCTGCCCCGTCGGCGAGATGTAGAACGGCAACGAGGACGGGAGGCCGAGGATGGTGGTCGCTGTGCAGACGGTGTCGACGTCGCGCAGGATCCGCGGCCGGAGGGCGAGCTTCCGGAAGACGCGGCGGGAGTCGTGCAGGCTCCGCTCGTCCTCCGCGCCGGAGGAGTAGTAGGCCCAGCCCATGGGCGAGAGATACCTCTCCGCGACCCTTTCAAAGTCGTCGACGTTGATGATGGCGCCAAGGTGCGGGTTCGCCGCCGGCTCAGGCTTTGCGGTAGCGTCTGTCGACGGCTCCTGCGGCCTCGGCAGGGTCGCCGGGTCCACGGGTCCCAGACAGCGGTCCGGAGAGAGTGTTTCTGTGATGAGATCCGGGTTGTGGATGGAGTCGTAGTCCTCCGTGGCGTCCCGGCCGGCGCACTTGATGATGAGGTTTGCGCCGCCGGGGTGCTCGTTGAGGAACTCTGCCGGGAGTCAGTTCCGGAGCACTTTAAAACCCGACAAACGAGGCAGACTGTTGGTTTACCTGTCACATCCCACACCTGACCGTGGACCACGACCCAGCATGAGTCTCTGGTGTTGTTCTTTGCCACTTCTGTCCCGTTCACAACCATGGCGACAGTAGATGAATCTTTACGACTTGTCGAGAGGCCGAAGCAGCGAGAATACGGGATAATCCAGGCGTCATTCGTGAATATGGGGCTCTCATTGTTTTCTCCGAGGAGTTTGGCTACTTTGAGATGGGAAGTTGGTCTTCTGGCCAAGTAAACAGGCGATGCCGTACCCCACGAGTGCCCCGCGAACGTGTATGAGTGACTCCACTAGTCCGCGAGGGTGAATCCGGGGATGTCGGTGGGGGTCAGTCAAATGTGTTCATTCACCGTAATCTCGAATGGGAGTCTCCGAACCAGCGGCCTTCACTCCGACTGCGCGCTGTCTTGAGGTGTCCAAGACATCCCGACTGGCAACATGACGACAAGACTGGTTCGGGATCGAGCCAAGTCTCCCCCACCGAAGGAGCCTGCTTGCTGCTTTCTCCTCACGAACCCCGCGATGGGAGCTCCACGAAAAGTGGTGCGGCTCCGCCTGGATGTCATCCAATTCGTCAAATGTCGGGAAGTGAAGTTGTCCCTGTTGCTGGGCTGATGCGGAAAAGTGCCCGGAGACGGCCTCAAAAGGCCCGGGGGTTGTCCGGGGCCCCGGTATGGGCCCCCCTGTGAGTGACTGACTCGGTCATGCGGGGAAATGCGTGTCCAACAGGCATGCTTTTGCCCTGATGTTATCCCATCATTTTACGATGTACGAGAAAGTAAAGTAGCGTACTAAGTAGGTGTTCTCACCCATAAAGTCAAGTCAGTGACGCCCTCGTATGGTGTCAAAGGATAAGAGAACCAGCGGTTTACCGACTTGCCTTGATCTTCAATGGGAGTTTTGCTGGCAATTTGAGATGGAGGATGGTTAGGTCTCGAAGGCCGGTTCAGGTAACAACAAAGAGATTTGATCAAACCTGCCCAATGACGCGGGGAGCAATGGTCGTATGAAACAGGCCATTGAGCTGCTACGGCACACGAACCCGATTGCTTGCCCCCTGCTGAGCTTCGACGTGCTTGCCGTCATTGTGGTGGAGACATCTTGAAGCCCCCATGAATGATGAATGATGGGAGAGCCGAGAGTCTGAACGCAGCCCCCCACGAGTGGGGGGCTGCGACATTCCAATGGCCGCCTTTGAAGTCTGGACCACGGGAACACCTTCAAAGACCACATGGTTCAAACCAAGTATGGTCAACTCTAAAAGCAACTATTCATTGGATTACACTTTAATAGCGAAGAGCAGATGAGTCGCCGTTGCTTGCCGATCGATTCGTCTATCAAAAGTGGATCGGAAAACCCGGAGGTGAGATACGTCTTGTTTAAGCTAAATCGGTAGTGTTAAGAAGGCGACGACGTAATGACCTCAGTACAGATGAGTGTCAAGCCTTTGTTTTGCAAAGCGGCCCTTTTCATACCGATTAGGGAGCCAGAGCCTACAATCGCGTAGTTGCGTTCTCATCTTGTCGAAATGACTATTGATTCTCGTTGTTCTAGACCATTGTCATGAATCCATCTTCAAGCTCATCAAGTCAAGAACGCATAACACTGGCAACGCTGTCCTAAAGTTTGCAGGTTTCAATCACAGACTCAGTGAGCAAAGGAGCTCTGTATGAGCGCATCTCAAGGTGCAGGGTTGAACACTTTCCATACGCCGTCATGATTTTAGCAAGATTGACGCAACATTCTAGCGCCTTCAAGTGTAGTCCTCGATTGAACATCTGGTTGTCGACACAACATAAACAATCCCGGAAGACTTTGTCTATTCTGAGTGGGCCTAGCTCAGTGTTTCCATTAATCTCATGGGTGTAAGTCAACCAACACCAGCTTATCAAACAAAAAAAAATCAACTCAAATCTTGATTGTTTCTCTCCTCAACTGTATCATGCCACTTGAGAGTTGCTGCTGGTACCTACCGTCTTGTGAATACACGGAATAGTTGGACGTAGTAGGATCGCCATGGACCAATGCATGCATCTGTGCAGCCTTCCTACCCAGCCCCTGAACGTGTGGATCAACTTGCTTATTGGGACTCTTTAGTTGATTACTTTTAGACTAGCTCAGATATCTCAGCCACTGTGGCACACCTACACCCCCCTGAGCCGTTATATCGGGCGGATATTAGATGCATGCTCGGTGGCGTCGGCGGCGTCGGTCGTGGTCTAGAAGCCCGCCGCCGCCCCATCCACCCACCATCTCTTGTTGGGAACAGATTATTGTCCCCCTTCTCGCCCCGTGTCCGTACACGCCTCCTTTCTCCATCCCGTGTCCGTAGGTAGCTGAAGCCGCCCGCTCGTTCTCGACCGCCCGTTTGGCCAACACGCACATAGACAGACGACCTGGGACCGCTCCAGCCAGAAAGAGCTCGCGTGGAATGGAATCCCGTCAACGCAGCCCGACCCCGCTTTTGCGGACGTGTCGCATATGCGCCCATGCCAAAATCAAGTGTGACCGTACCCAGGACTCGGGCTCCTGCGATAGATGCCTCCGTCTGGGCAAGGAGTGCACCTACGCCGTCGCCCGCGGCCGGAAGCCGCCGGGGCCGCGATCAAGGTAAATAGTCTCCGCTTGTCTAACAATATACCGGAAGAGAGAACCCAGGCCGAGACTGACATTGCCAAAAATATTGTTTTAAAAAAAAAGATCCAACAAGCTGCTCCAGGTTCCGGAGCACCCGGCTGCTCCGAGCGTCACCGAGAGCCCGCCGGTCTCCGAGAGTATCACCTCCGACCAGAGCCGGACGCCGCCACCGCCACCGCATCCGGCCTCCTCTTCCGGCTCAGCTGCAGGCGACCCAGGGTCTCAGTCCCGCCAGGCCGACCTTGGCAGCGGCAGCGGTAACGGCAACGGCCCTCACGACCCCTTCCAAGCCGGCCAGCTGTCTCTCGAGCGGGGCCAGGAGCTTCTTGATAGGTTCCGCAAGAAACTGACGCCCCATTTCCCCTTCGTCATCATTGCCAATTCGGTGCACGTGAGTGCTCTGAGAAAGACAAGGCCGGCACTGTGTCTGGCGCTCCTCGCCGCCGCGTCGCACGACGATGTCCGGCTTCAGAGAGCGCTGGGCCAGATGTTCAACGAACTCGTCGCCGCACGCCTGGTAGCAGGGAACTTTACCTGTTTAGATGTGCTCCAGGGGCTGCTCGTCCACCTCGCCTGGTAATGGGACTCCGCCCTTCTCAGTGTGTCTGTTGCACGTTGTGTTGCCAATAATTACTAACCTCATCTTCCAGGGCCCATTTCCAGCCCAGACCCAAGAGATACTCGCAGCATCTTCACCTGGCGACTAGCATTGTCTCCGACTTGCGCCTAGACAGACCAAAGAACCCTCGGCGTTGGAACGTGGAGGGGATGAGTGCGCCGCATGACAATGTCGAATCTTTGGACGAACAGAGGACTTTCCTCGGGACGTACTATCTTTCATCTTGGTGAGACTTTTTTCCAGGCACATCACGCAGCTGCGATTCGTGGAGCTGACCACAAATGATCCCCCAGTACGAGCATCGTGCTCCAGAAACTTCGCATAGTCACTTTGTCCAGTTTCATCACAGAAACGGCGAACCGGCTGGCCGAAGTAGCCGAGTACCCTAGCGACCAGTACCTACCGTACATTGTTCGCCTACAACGGCTCGCCGAAGACATCGACGATGTCGTCAAGAACGAGTCGACATTGGATCCCATGCAGATACAAGCGTCCGTCTCGGAGGCCAAGGAAAGGGTTGACATGTTCAAGAACAGCCTGGGATTCTCCCTCAGCGACTGCCGTAAGCACACCCCATAACAAACGAGAACGGATCCAAAGACCTTATTCCCCCCGTGCTGACTATTACCGACTCCTATAATACAGCTCTGTTGGTTCCCCAGCTGCACACGATCCAGCTCTGCTTGAACCAGCTATCGCTGCCAGAGGCCCCCTTCGGACTGAGCAACCCTCAAAACGCTCCGATGCAGCGGCTCATCGCAGGCCTGTCCGAAAGTATCGTGTCCGCCAAATCCCTCGTCTGCGTCCTCCTACACACGCCTCCCGGCCAGGAGGTCTTCTTCCCCAACATTGTCTGGGTGATGCTCCATTGCGGCTTCACGCTGGCCGCCCGGCTGGACCTCTTGGCCGCGGACCCGAGGATAGGCTTCATGGCGGAGCACCTGCGGCAGTTCTCGGACATTGCGCACACCATCCGCCAGGTCGTCCTCCGACTCGAGTCCGCGAGCTCGCCAGACCTCGACGACCGAGGCGATCGCGACAGCTTCTACCACTTTGCCATTCGTACGAAACGCGTCGAGAAGTTCTACCTGGAGCAGCAGCAGCGGCAGTCCGACCTCCTCGAGCAACAGCAACAGCAGCAGCAGCAGCAGCAGCAGCAGCAGGACTTCTCGCCCCAGAATTTACATGTCACCATGCCGACAAGCACAGCCGGCTTCACGACCATGGGCACACCCGCCTCCGACTTCTCGAACCAGAGCCAGATCTTGGATTATTCAGTCGCGCCTTCGGTGTTCTCGCACGCGGTGGCGCCCATGGACGGAAACGTTATGTACGGCGGCAACCACAACAACTTCATCATACCCAACACGGGCGCGATGAACTCGAACCCGGAATACGTCATGGACGCCCTCTCTGTCCTGCCCGAATCCTTCATACCGTTCAGGGGCTGGGGTCCCGTGGTGGGCAACGAAGACGGTGGTAGAGCGCAGTTTTGAGCGTGATCCTTCGGAGAGGATCCGGACGTCGTATGTAGTGCCACAATACCGCGGTGGCGGGTTCGGGCACGGAGTCGGGAACCCATTGCTTGCTGCTCCGCACCGGAACGTGCAACACAGTAGACCAAAGCCTTGCGGCAAGCACGGGATGAAGATCGAGGCACGGAATATGTAATAGGCCTATCCTGCGTTGGCGGTTTGAGAGATCGCCCCAAGGGTTCACAAGACGATGTCTTCAATGCCCGGTTTTAATGGAACTGGGTGTAGGATTCTGATTCCGTGTCCGTAGTTGGGTGTACTTGCACTCGGAAGCATAGGCGAAAGCTTCACATCATTGCCAATGTTTCATCGCGGTATATAAGACAGACCGCAACTTCACTGCCATGATACACTCAACCATCTCAACATCTAACCCGAAGTCATAACAACTCCCTCCCACCACCAGTGCCCGTATCTTCCACAAACATGCGCCAGACACTCCCCCTCGCTTCAGCTGTGGCCTTGATGTCCTTGACGCCTACGGCCGTGGCAGACACTCCGCCGTACCAGCCTTGTCCACTGCTGAGAGCCTATTACCCGGCACTGACGATCAGCAAAGAAGCCGAGACGGTCAAGTCCTTCGCGGCAGATTTCACATCGCTCTTCGATCACCTCATCGAATCGAACGGCTCTGAAGACTTTGGCGCGATCACGCCCAACACCACGTCCTTCTCAGTGGTATTGTTCTCCGGCTCCGAAACCACCGACGACGACCCTATCTTCTTCGAGTACCACTACACGGCCCCCAAAGCAACAAAAAACTCCACTGTCGACGCAAACACGATTTTCCCGCTGGGCACCCTCACCCAGCTGTTCACTGTCTACTCGTGGCTCGTGGAAGTCGGGGATGGGCACTGGGATACATCCATCACCGTATTCTTGCCGGAGCTCAACGACGCGTCTGCGGCCGATCTAGCTGTGGAATGGGACGATATCACCGTCGGTGCGCTGGCCGGTCATATGTCTGGGCTTGCTAGGGACTGTAAGTTGCTCCCAAAGTCAACAACACCCGCGACTCCGTTAAGTGTTGCTGACGGTCGTCGCTTAGCCCACGCATGCATTCTCAGTCAGCCTTGCCCCCGTGCGGATTTCATACAAAATATTGGCGGCCAAGCCCCCCTTTTCTTGCCGGACACTACACCCGTCATCTCCAACGCTGCGTTCCAACTTCTAGCGCTGGCCTTAGAAGCCCAGAGTGGCAACAGGACGCTCGACCAGGTCCTGTCAACCGGGCTCTTCGAGCCTCTCGGCATGGCGAACAGCGGCCTTCTGACGCTGGCGGAGAACACGCAGGTCTTCGCCCAGGACTTAAATGGCTCTGCTATCGGGGAGCCAGGGTAAGCATACACAGTAATCCTCCTCCTTCTATCCACAATGGACGGCTGACCCTCTGGGAAGTGCCCTTTCCATGCTCTCCACCGCCGCAGACCTCGCACGCGCCGGCCACGCCATGCTCAGCTCCCGCCTCATCTCGCCCGCCGCCACCCGCCGCTGGCTCCAGCCCGTCGCCGACACATCGAACCTCCGCAACGCTATCGGCCGCCCCTGGGAAATCTACCACGCCGGGCGACAGGGAAACAGCTCGATCCTCGACGTCTTCACCAAGACCGGCTCGATCGGGCATTACGCGAGCTACTTCGGTCTCGCCCCAGACTTCGACGCGGGGTTCGCCATCCTGGCGCACGAAGCGGAAGCCGCCCGCGGCCCGGACCTCAACGTGTACGCGGACATCGTGTCGCTGGCCGTCGCGCAGCTGCAGGATCTTGCCGCTGCCGAGATGGCGGCGCGATATGCCGGTACGTTCGTCGGCCCCGCTGGCACTGCTACCTTCACAGTCTCCGGCGACGGCCCGGGCCTGGCTGTCTCGAGGCTGGAGGCCGGCGAGGTCGATCTGCGTGCGGAGATCGCCGCTGCCGCGGGTGTCGGGCTGGAGGACCTCGACTTCCGCCTGTACCCGAGCAACGTGGCGACCGAGACGCGGCATCAGTTCGTGGCGGTCTTTCAGGACAAGGGCGCACCGGTTGACATGGGCACGCCAACTTGCGTCACTTGGCAGGATGTTGGTGCTTTGGGGTTGACGTTTGATGTCCGAGTTATGTTCGATTTGGACATGTCTGGAAAGGCCACTAACGTCACCGTAGCTGGGGGCTCCTTGTCGTTGATGAGAGTGGCTTGGTATCCAGTGCAACAGCAAAGGAGTCGTTGGAGCAGGAGATACATCAGAGTTTGAATCTCATTCTGTCGTTGGCTGCTTTAAATAGAATATCTTTTCTCGATAAAGGCTTCAAACCCAGAAAATAAAGAACGTATTCACCAGAAGAACAAACAGAATGCCACAGTGTTGTTCCGCTTATAGCTGAACGATAGGTGGCAAGCCTCGACACTCGGTTTCCAGTGTCTAGGCATTAAAGGCCACTATGAGTCTAACACTTTGAGCAAGAAGTCGGATCAGAGACGGCAAACAATACATTCAGTACTTGAGTTTCACTCCTCTCAGAAAGGAAATATATTCTACACGAAGGTGTCCAAGCCTTCTCCCAGGTAGAGGTGTCGAAAGTTTTGGCGCACACTTCCTATTGCCCGCATGGACCTCTACAAAGTTGAGTACCGGGAGGAGGCAGGCATCGCGCGCCATCAGGCAATATACCACTAGACCCAACAGAAGCTGCTGTGCATTGTCGATGAAGTCCTGCAGCTTATTAAGTTCCTCGGCTCCGCAGGCCCATTTTCCTCCGCCACTTGCCATCTGGACCGAATTCAACGTTCGCGTTTCTACCTCGAAGGGACTGTGAGAAGTTCTGTCGTTGATGACATTGCAACTGCTGATTGCCGTGAGCCATTACAGGGCGAGTGCGGTGCGCATCTTGATGATTTCTGAGAATGAATTGTTTTTAAAAAAAGAATAAAAAAAAAGAATGCAGAGTTAGGCTCGTTCACGTAGTAAAGTCATGGGCTGTTGAGTATAGTCTCATTGTCACCCACAGAGCAGTTATGTACTATCTATGATGATGGAGATATGAGGACCTAGTGGTGGATTTACAAGAGAAGCCGAGAACTAAAAAAAATAAAAAAAAATAAAACCTAAATAAAAGAAAAGGAGAGAACACCCCCAAAGTTGCAACCAATACTAGTGAAACTCGCCAGCACTACAATCTATCAGCTATAATCGCTTGGCCTTTGCGGGCCTCAACTAACGGGCTGCCTCACTGGCGGAGGAGTCCTCCTTTTTTTCACACAATATCAGCTGTATTCAAACCTACCGCATTGCAAGAAGGCCAATTCGGTGTTGCATAGATGAAGCAGCCCCACTGCCAGCCGTCAGGATGCGAAAGATAGGCAGGACTGCGCGATAGCTGGGCTAAGCGGCACAGTAAAGCTATTGACCTATATGTCTGGAGCGTGCAAGAAAATGGACAGTGAGAAAAGCAAAACAAAGCAAGGGAAAGCAAACTAAACTAAAGAAGAGCAGTAAATGTGAACGTACGTGTAACAAAGTAATTATGTCTCTAGGCTGGCCTTCATTACCTAGGTAATTGAAGGTGTGCTAGGAGACAAGACTGTATACACTGTAGGTATATGTGTCTATACGTATAGGCAATTAGTAAATACTATCCTTCTATATACTTCTGAATACTAGCACTAGGCTAGAAACACATTATCTACTGCAAAGATCTATAGGTAAAGATGTGAGTAAGCTATACTACTCACATACATTATACATGAATAGTAGTTTAGGTTTATTGAGTTGTGAATCTGCTTAAACCGCAAGCTAATGTCTTCTCAAAGTGCTTAGGATTCCGATCTTCAATTCCTGCCTTGCACGTCGCTATTCAGAGGCCAAAGATTGGCACTATAATGGAACCTGCTATAGTTTGCTGCTGTATTACAGATTATGCCCGGATGCGAAGATGCCTTTTGACAAGATGGGACAGCAGATTAGTCTATCGCTTCTAGTTCCTGACCAACGGAAGAGCGAAGGCTACCCGATTTTTCGGCCTCGGTCTTTCGGTCGCGGACTAGCTCTAAAGGCCGACCGGCCAACATTTGGGCCGGGTAAAGATGCCGCTGGACTGGCCTGTCCCGCAGGGATGCGGTTCATGCAAATGTCGCCGCAACCCACTTGTTACGCCCGTGTGCGCGGAAGCTCGGACTGCCGCGCGCACCCAGCCCGTGACGATCGTGGGAGCCATGGGAGTCATGGGAGCCGTAGGGGCCGTTCGGGTAGCTGGCCTCTACTGTAGTTTTCCTATACTTTCATTACAGTACACGTCCGCAAGGATGCCAAACGTCAGTCTTTTTTTCGCACTAACCGGAAGTAGAGAGTGATAGTCAGGCCGGCATGCTTGTAATACCACGCAAATTGTCTTGTTATTAAGAATTATAAATACTTCGCTCCTAATTTTTCACTGCGCTAATGTTCGGGTCGGTTGTTCTACCCGACCGTCAGACGAGACGGGGTTTAGGTCGAAGAAAGTTAGACCAGGCATTGGTGCAGTAAGGCTGCATGACTGGCAAGGTGTTAATGGCAGACGAGAACTTGTCAGACAGCTTGTTACTCGGGGCATAAAGGAAAGCGAAAGCGAGATCTGCCTACATTGATATGTTAAGTTCAATGATTCATTCATTCATATCTTTCAGCCGCCAAATGCCGGTGGGACACTCCTTGATCTTCGCATTATGGTTATGCAGTAATACAAGCTCGGCGCGCGCGATGTTTGAGTTTGGCCCCTTTAACTTTGAGATTTCCTTGTATTGTAGGCTGAGAGACAATAGGGGGGGACGCAATGTTCTGCTTTCATTTATTCTTCTACGTTTTAAAACACAGAGTGTTTACTGATCCGTTCTACATTTATCTCTGGTCGCGTAAGGACGATATTCGCCGGTCACTACAATCGGCTTTCAAGCTTCTAGTCGATCTTTAACATGCATTTCGCCGCTGTCGTTACATCGCTCCTTGTAGTGGGTGCAGTTGCTGGCCCATTCCGCCGTCAGTCCACGAGTATCAAATTTAGCAATAACACGTCCCTCACTTTGCCAACTCGAATTCCTTATGGTACAGTCATCGACAGCTGTACCGTCGAAGACACCTTTGCCCTTACTTTTGATGATGGCCCGTTCACGTTCACCAACCACGTTCTCGACCTCCTCGCCGAGGCTCAGGTCAGAGCTACCTTTTTCGTTACCGGCAGCCTTTTAAGCGACATCAGGGAACAGAAGGCTGTCATCCAGCGCATGCTCGACGAGGGCCACCAAGTCGGCCACCACACCTGGAGTCATGCCGACCTCGCTACAACCAGCGACAAAGACGTGGTTACGCAGATGACCAAGCTGGAGGACGCCTTCTTTGACATCATTGGGAAATGTCCCACATACATGCGTCCTCCCTACTTCAGCTGGAGCAGCGCCACTCTGTCTATAATGAAGGATCTCAAATACCACGTTATCCGTGCCGATATCGATACGTTCGACTGGAAATATAGTTCGTACGGGAACCTCACCGGTCTCACACTTTTCGAGAATGGCATCGACGCTGGGGGCACCCTCACTTTGTGCCACGATGTAAGTCGATCATGGCAGCAGTCGCAATAAGAAATGTATAGCTAACTAGTCCCAAGGTCCAAAATAACACCGCCAATGTTCTGCTTCCTGAGCTCCTGCGCGTCATGAAGGAAAAGAACCTAAATGGAGTCCCCGTTGGCGAATGCCTGGGCGATCCCGAGGCCAACTGGTACAGGACCGAGCGCATTGTCCCAGTTCAAATGAACGGCGTTCAAGGTCTAGCACCAATACCTCATGGGACGGGTTCGATATAATAGAACCTCATAATGACTCCGGTAGCTATGTGTACGATTGTGTTCACACTGACTTGGGAACATCAGCGTATAATCAGTAAGAAATGACGAGACGGAAAGAGGCGTTCGCTACAAACATGGTGGTGATTTCTAGCGCGGCCTCCATGTCAGCTTGGTAGGTCACACAGACTGCGAATAAAAACGGTCTGTTCATAATGTCCTATAAAGAAAATTAGTAACGCAAGCTTCCTGAATCTTGATCTATTGTTGAAATTGGCGTTGGTTCAGTTCTGAAATGTAATTTCAATGCCCTCGAAATTCTAGCCGATTCCATGTTGGCCTGCTCAGTCACGGCCCACACAAGCGCGGCTCAGGTCTTTCAACAGACCAATAAGTGTCTCATGGTATTTTTGTTTTGTGGCCTTTTAATCCTGCCGGCTTTTTTACTTACGGCCGTCTCAGTTTTTCAAAAGACTGGTTTCACAAACAGATCTCGCTGACTGTGAAACGAAGGAAGCGCCACGTATCGAAAAACATCGTGAGATTGGAGCCTTGGTCGGGGCCCGAGTTGACCGTATAGACCATAGTCAAAACCTGCTTCTACACAAACAACATTGGGAATTCTCTATCTGTTGTGGTATTTCCAGAAGAGGGTCACTGCTATATGAAACAGGTCTAATTCCCACATAAGCTGTTAGATAGTTGCAGCAATCACAGCAACAAGTTCCAACAACTCGCACTAATACTCACCAGCTCAAGCCACATTGTTTTTCTTGATAGGTACAGGTACAATGAAGATGAAATCGAAAGTTCTGTTTGGTCTCGCGGCATTCGAAAAGTTGGTTTCAGGAGCTGCTCTGAACGGGGGTTTCAGCGGCGACCCAATCCCGGAAACTGGCAAGCCCAGTTGCCAGCACTTTGAGATATTTCCGGGCTTTTGCTAAGCAACAGGTATGATATCACCGCCACCGGTATACTGAACGCAGAGGCGCCAGGTCTGTGTGGTAGGCTTTGGTCGAGCTTGAGACGGTTCCCAGCTTGCGCTGTTGCGCATTTCCCAGCGTGCGAGGCAACAATTCGAGGAGAAGGGGGGTTCCATTGGACCTTCGAGGCCTCGCCGCTCTGCAACCCCGGCATGATACAATCTGCCTGGTGGGAGGCTTCAAGAAACGAATCTGGGGCACTCCAGTGTGAGACAAAAGGTTTGTTCGACCTTTAGATGGCGATGGACACAGTCCCAGACACAGACAGCAAATGACAGAAAGCTCGAACAATTATAATCCAATTCGATGTGTGTTGAAAGAACCGAACAGTTCTACATGACTAACTGATACCAACTCGATATGACTTGAGAAATTGCCTGATTTCTCTCTGTTGGTTCGTAGGGATCGGGGCTGCCGAATTGGCGTATCGGAGTTAAGGGAGGATCGGAGTTAAGGTGGGCGGCCCCACTAAAGGCCACCCACCTACTTCGCAGGGCCACTGCAAGGCACCCCTGTCTACTATCCTTCCTTCCTTCATAGCTGCACCAATTGACCAAAGTGAAGTTATCACGACTTTTATCGATATATCGATTCCCCTTGTGCCAACACTCTCCATTTCCCTCAATCATGCTATTTCGACGATCTTGTCCTTTCATCAATCCGAGTACGCCAACTTCTACCCCATAGCGCCACGGCCAAGACGCTCAGCGATCCGATGACTAGAAAAGCCGCTGAAATGGTGCTGAACCAACCGACGCCGATTTTCTTGATGGCTGGAAGCACCACAGCCGATCCGGCAGCACCAAAAAGATACCTTACCATGAAGTTGCCCGCTATCACCTCCGCACTCCGACCTTGGATCACGTCCAGGCAGTAGGTGTTGAGGCTCGGAAAGCAGAAGAGCTGCGACACCCCTCCGAGAAACATGAAGACGACGGGCACGGCGACACCTCCGGCGCGCTGTTGGACGGTCCAGCCGTAGATGAGCATGCAGCACGGTAGGGCCGCGCCGAGGAAAGGTATGCAGGAGCGAAGCCGGTCTTCGGATATCCGTCGTCCGTGCCGCTCCGCTATCCAGCGTCGGACCGTGTAATCCGCATACCGTCCGCCGACAAGCGTACCGGCAAGGTAGCCGCATCCCGGGGCGAGGTAGAAGAGGCCGGATTGGGCGGGCGAGGTGAGAGAGAAGCGTGGGTTGAGGACATATCGAATGGGGGTCAGCATGCCGTACATGTTCCACACGAGCGAGCCGCTGGCGATCGCTACGAGAACGAGGTTCGGGAAGCGGAAGAGGCGGATGACTCTGATAGGATTGGTCATCCCCCAAAGAACGCCGATCTTTTTGGACATTGGTAGACCTTTGAGCTCTGCGCTCTTGAGTTCCTGCAATGTCTCCGGCATGAAGAACAAGGCGCCGCCGACACCTACACCGGCGAGGGCAGTCTGGAGCCAAAAGATGGCGCGCCACGATGTATAAGTCACAATGATGCCGCCAAGGACCGGTCCGACGGTCGGTCCGATCAGAGTGCCGGACAGGAACCATCCCATGGCGGTGGCGCGCCCCGTCGGATGATACAGGTCGCCGATGACAGCGGGTCCCGTGACGAGGAATGAGGTTCCGGCGAATGCGGTGAGCATTCGGAAGACGAAGAAGGCGGCAATGTTTGGGCTCAGAGCAGTGCCGATGGAACATCCCAAGAATAACGATGCCGTGACTGTGCAGGTCTGAATGTTTCCTTTAGTCTTCCCTCACATCATGTCTGAAGTAGGAGATATGGTGACCAAATTCAAGAAAGAGTGGCAAGTTGATCTGCTGGAGGGGATGTGTCCTGGGGGGTGGCTTACCCATTTCCGCCCGTACACCTGGCTCAAAGGACCCCAAAAACATGGACTGATAGCCATGAAGACGAGATACAACGCATTGCTGAGACTAATGATGTCTCCGGTCGTTTTGTACTCTGCGGCGACTTCAGGCAAAGCCGAAAGCACCGCCGTGCTGGAAATAGGCGACAGCAAGCCGCACCACGATATCACGGCAACGATGACGTGCTTGCGGTGTTTTGAGAAGCGGTTGTAGGCTTCGTAAGGAATCTCGGCATGAGATTGGTGACGCGAGACTGGGTCGTCTTGGAAGTTTAGAACCCCTGAGGGCAGCTTTGATAGCATTGAATCGCCCGGGATCTCTATGATTTGATGAGTCAAAAACATCCCCGGTACAAAGGGGGGAGGGGGGAGGGGGTCGTAGAACCTCTGTTATGGCTTTTTGATCTCGCAGGAACAATATCCGCATACTCCTCGATATCCTCATCTCGCTGATCTGACGAAGTCCTCCGGGAAGAGTCCATAGGCTCTTGCGTGTGTTTGTTGTTGTTCATGGCGGTCCATAAACTCCTTGATCTTGAGTCTTTTGTTCTTTCTTTCCCAGCCAAAGTGCAGGCTGCACGAAAAAAGAAAAGAAAAAAACAGGGGATGTTGAACCGAGAAAGAAATACAATTGATTTCCGCAGCTGACGGATATGGGGCCGCTAATAAGACGCCGACACCCGTTACTAACCCCTCCACCACCAGGGGCCGAGTCGGCAGATAACCGACGCTTGGCTCCGGACATCGGATAAGTTGGGCTTCTCGGGAAGGACTTTGGGAACTTCTGGGCGAAGCTGGTAATGCTCCGGCTCCGCAGAACTTGACTCAGATTTCACGGCAAGACGGCAACTGTCCGAGACGTTCAACCACTTGTTCCGCACAACTCGACCACTATGACGAACCGATTCAACTGCTTTACAACTTTCTGCACTCTGTCATGCTCACCGAGCAGGCGATCGTCCAAGGTGCCGAGCCATGCAGCGGTGTGAGCATGCATGCGATAAGCCACAGGGAGCGGCTTTCGGAGGGCCGATCCAGACGGATGACCTCCGACGCCGGAGCCGACCCGTTCTGTAACCGATTTGGGCTCTTCCTTGCTCCACTGGATTCGTTGGAGGTGTCGAAAACGCCCCCAATTCGAACGCCATCCAGCAAGGATCCCTTATCTGTCGGCTGTCCGGAAATAGAAGGCGAAGTTTCGGTTCAATGCCGTCAATGGATGAGAGCATGTCACCTTGCCCATTGAAAGCCCGCCAGGCTTATCTTCACCAAAAAACTCGATACTTGTTTGGGTTGGGAAATTTTGAATGCAAGATGTCGTTAGGTTCGCCGGCGGCTCTGTCACGCCGGAGACTGTGGTGCGTTTTCGGGTCGTCGACGAAATAAACAGGGCAACCCCCTGATCAATCAGTTGAAGCAAGGACTTGATTCCCCCCCCCCCCCCCCCCCCCCCCGGATATGGGGAACCATCTTGGCCTCGAAAACGATCCGAGGACCGGCCCCTCCGGTCTTCCGGCCCCGCCGGGCTCGGCAACCGAGCCGGCGGTCGTCAACGTCGGCATCGAAAGCTTTGTCCGCCGGCTGGCCGTCGCGTGATAACGTGCTTGGAGCGGGTATTAGGCACTGCCCGCATATGTACGCCAAAGAAACCCGATGCGGACCCTGAGCTGAAAGAACAGTAACTTAAACAACCCCTTCTCAGGCCCCTTGACGTCTGACCGGGCCGATTCATTATCTTCCCTTGGGCAACAGCAACATCCTTGTATGAAACCGAAGCTGAATGGAAATACCTTCGCAACATGTTTTCGTGGATCATGCCTCTGCGGCACAGTTGGGGCAAATTTCCACTTACGCGTAGCGTCAACACGGCCCTGGCATGAACCCCTGTTCCCCGGTGTCCGCTAGGCCTGGTCCAGTTGTATCCGATACGATCGCCTCATGCAAGAGGCATTCTTCATGAGGCTGCCCAGCACGGGGGAACCTGTGTAAACCTATCGTACCAGCCACGATCCCAGGCAAGGCTGCTTTTCTGCCGTTACTTCCCCCCCGACGTGCGAAGTCAGGTGGTCGGGGTTCCAATTTTGCCTCTTTGAGCCGACCGAACCAATAGCGTCATTTCGATGTGCATGAGGGAACCTGTCTTCAGCTTCTTGGCGAGTCCACCACGTGCTCGATCGGCTGGTTGACGACGCTCCTTGGGCTGAAGCTTCAAGTCCCCGAATCTGCTGCCTGTCTCAGCCTCAACCTTCAACGGTGGTGCTTCTCGTTGCCCGGTTTGCTTCTTATTGGCGAGTCGCGCGACTCAATGTTTCCATCAGTCTCGTGCTCGTCCTGCCCCTTGAAGAGACCCTTTCTTTTCATTTGAACCCCCATCGCCACGTTGTATCACCGTCGATCCGATCCTCTCCGGGTGTATAAGCCTACAAGGCGGTCTGTAACACCCCCCCACCTTGTCTGGAGCGTCCAACATCACACCCACAACTCCAATCGTCATGGCTGTCGACGTCGAAGAGCTTATCATAACGCCGTTTCGTGAGGTGGTGGAGAGGGGGAAGGAAGCCGTGTCGAACGCCGAAGAAGCGCAGACCGACGACCCGGAGCAGGCCAAGCAGATGATGAAGTCCGCAGTGGCTATCACCAAGGAGGGCGAGCGCGCGCTGAAACGGCTGCAACCGCTCTGGGACAGCCAGGTTGAGAAGCACGGTGACACATTCAGGGACATCATTGCGGACAACGGTAAGTCTTTCTCAAGTGATACTGAGCCCAATATGACATGGCTAATGGGGCCAAGACGACATTGCGGAGAAACGGCGAGTTCTTGAAGAGCTCTTGTACGACTTTGAGGATTTCTTGGACCTGGAAAGTTTCGACTCATCGAAGTTCGCCGAGGTCCAGGCCGCAGCCAGATCGTTCGCTCTAGACGTGTTGGACTCGATCAAAAGGATGAAGATTGAAACCAAAACTCCCACAACTCCGGTCTCGGCGTTTCCACCGTTGCCTCCATTGCCTCCTTTGCCGCCGTTACCGGCACAGCCTCCGAAACTCGCCTCCCAGCCCGGACAGGCGCCGCCGTCGCGAAGCGGCAGCCAGGCCAGCGCCAATTTCTCATTGTTTCCCATCGTTTCCCGACAGCAGCCGAAACGGACTGCGACCAGAAGCTCACACGGGTCAGCAGATGGAGCGACGCCACGCCGGAACTCGTCCGTCGCCAGGTCCGCTGCCTCTGACACTAGATCTTCGCACGTGTACTCATCCGGCAATCAAGATACGACAAGAACGAATGTCTCGGCAGCCTTCGATTGCAGGGAAGAGTATCGATCATCGTCCCCCGATGTTCTCGGGGAAGAACTGAACCAACTCAAGATCATAACATCACAGGAACCACCGCCACACCCATGGACATCCAACTGGATCGAGGAACAAACTTCAGCCCCGAGGCCCCGTCGCCATGTACGAGGAAGTATACCAGAGGACTCGGCCGTGACAAATCATGCACTGAGCGATAGCGCGACTGCTGCTCGTTTCAACAAATACGGCCTCGACAACAGCATCACTCCGCAAAGCTCCGTCTTCGATCCCACCAGTCCCTCATCCACTACAAATCGAACATCGGTGTACTCAGATTCACCAACACAATCGTCCACCGGACCGTCGCCCAAACTACCTGTGAGCGAGATGCGATTATCCTCGCTAGCGGCGATTCACTTCGGGCCGACCGTTTCCATGAGCCTCCAACCCCCGGGCCACTTCAGTGACGGTCTGATGCTGGCTGACGAGCAGGCGGTTTCGGAAACCAGCACCCAGCGCCACAGGTCCATCTCAACTCTCGCAAAGGAGGAGGATTGTTCGATCGGGCCGAAGAGCTCCTTTCACCAGCTCAAGGGATTCTGCGAGGGCGCACAGTCGTTCCGCCGGGGTGGATACTGGAATGGCCTCAAGCAGGCCATGGCATATGTTAGCAACAACTTGTTCCCGGCCTCCGTGGTTCGGCACGGCATTCTTGCTTGAATTTGTGACGCTGATAGAAGACCAGGGAGAACCTCTCGCGATTGGGCGGTGCCTGAACTGCGAGTATTATCACATTTACAAGGAACTCACTCTGGACAGTGTTGGTGATTGTAAGTACACACTTGCTCAACTCATCGTCTCTCCCAGTGTGAGGTTTTTTAACCTCAAAGCCAGCGCGTGCAAACTTCCTCAAGTTCGGTTTGCTGTACCGTATGCGGTTCTTGATCAAGTCCCACATCCCCGCTAGGACAACGTCGGAAATCCGTTACGCATGTCTCTTTTGTATTCGTGCCGGCCATACGGTCCACGAGGGCGATGCGACCGTCTTCCAGAGTGCCGACCAGCTTCTCAAGCACCTGGCACGTCACCCTCAGCCTCTTCCCGCCGTGCCCGGCGTGACGGTGCTGTATGGCCAGGTCGACAAGGACCACCATCAGATCGAGGACTACGATATCCACTTTCCGTCTCCGCCGGCACCGAGCCCATTCCCCGAAATCGACACTTTCGCCCAATTCCCCGTCGCCACGGCCTTGAAAAGCCACGTCCAGCGATGGGGCGAGACCCTGGCCCGCCCGGACGACAGCACGGACGTGTTGAAGTTCTTCGTCGGGGCCAAGATCGTCGGCGTCGAGTTCCCGGAGAAATGGGGCGGCAAGTGGTGCATCGGCTGGCATGACGGCGTGCGAGGCGCCTTCCCGGCGAAATACGTCGAGATCGAGGGCCCGAGACAGAACGAGATCTCGTTCCAGGCCACCAGTGCGGTCTCGTTGACGACGAGGTGGAAATGGGACCCCCCGGACAGTTCCAGGATAGGGTGGCTCACTTTCAATAAGGGAGAGACGATCAAGAATGTCGGCTGTACGTGCTTACGCCCGTGAAGTCTTCGGTGAATGTAATGTATCAAAACTGACCAGAGGCGCACACAGGGCTGTATCAAGACCATTGGTGCTGGTCAGGGACCAATAGTAAGGGGAAGTTCGGCATCTTTCCGCAGTCTCACGTCAACCCCAATTCTCTAAAGGAGGGCGCCATATCATCGGCCACGAAGCGGCCACAAACCAGTGGCCCAATGAGACTATTTAGTAGGAGAAGACCGAGTAGTACAGCATCTTCTATGAGCGGGGATACGTAAGATAGACATGCTCTCTTGACTGTTGGCAGCTGCAAGATGACGAGAGCAATTGCAAAAACACAATGAGCTGACAGCAGTGTTGGCATTGCCTCCAAAGACAACCCGGCGAGACTCATATTACATGTCATCACCTGTGCTTATTCCACCAGGCCTCCCATTCGTGACCTCGTAATGAACACTCTGCCCTTCAAACTGAGGCGTCTCTGCAATATCATGAGGCAGGGTGACTGTCTCGGAGTAGACCATGACTTTCAATGACGGGATAGTCTCTCGAGGGACTTGGTCGCCGTGGATCTGCAACTCTCTCCGTTAGTCTTTCACTTCTTACTTTCGACTGCAAAGTTTAAGGTGACAGGGAGTTCTCTTACATTCACAACACGCCAATGGAGGTTTCGGATAAGGAACGGCAAAACGTAACCGGGGCTCAAGTCGCCTACCCGACAGCCGTAGTGTTCTTCTTGGTTGTCCCAGTACGTCAAGAGTGCAGGGGTCAGCGCCACGGTGTCCATGTACTTGAGTCCAGAGGCTTCTTGTTTGCTGCAGTTCTCGCAAGCCCTGGAGTCGATGGCGGCTCTCGAACTGGCGAATATTCCACTGGAGCCGGCGAGATGGGGGTCGGTAGTCCAAGTCGCCACCTCCGGACTAAAGTCTCCCAGGAAAAAGAAGATTACAAAAGAGCCGTCCAATGAAAATCTATTCGCCACGTCAGAAAGTAGTTCCATGAAGCTTTAATGGTCAAATGCTACAGAAGAAAGAAAATCTCCTAACTGAAGAGCAGGCAGCGCTGTGTATAACCAGGAACCAAAGGGAGTATTCCGGATAGGCTAACGGACTCTGGGACTTGACAAATTGGAGATGACTTACTTGTCGACGCTGAAAGTAACGTTCCATTGTGTCATCTTATGGTGTGAAATAACATCCCCCAGGTGTCCGTAGCAGTTGTTGAAATCTAGGTGCTTGGATGGAAGCGCAGTAGAGAGTACCAGCTGAGAAAGTTGTTGTGGGGTGATTTTGCTCGAAGAGCCGGGGCCTGTGGTCCCATCGCCACCACGCGCTTTCAGTTTTCTTCCGAGAGAGAGATCCTTGATCGCCGCCTTGGCTCGAGTCGCCAGGCGCCTAGATACAGATACAGGCGTGTTAGCTGCTGAGATCTTTGCGGTCATAGGCGCGGCCATGGATCCGATGAAAGCCTGGCGGCTGCTCAATGGAGTCGTTCCGTCTATTAGGACTTTGGATGGGAAGAAGGGCATCGGCTGGGTGATCTGGCGCTTCAGCTGTGTGCGGGCGTTCTCATCAGCTGGTCTGGGGCTTCTGGGCGCCAGCCACCCGAGTTGGGCATTGGCCCAAGCCGTCAGAGACCGAACCACGTCTCCGGATCTCCGGGCGGCGGCGGTCTGGGGGTAATCATAGCCGAGGTCCAAGTGGTTGCGGCAGTCGTTTGAAGTCCACCAGATGGGCTTGGAAGCGGCAGTGAGGCCTTTGCGGAAGGGGACAAGCGGGGTCCGGGGAGTCTCGGCGAGGCGGCCGGGTTCGACGAAGTTACCCTCGGGGACCTCGAGCGACGTCCACCAGGCGACGGATTCTGGATCTCGAGAGTGAATGCCTTGCCAGATAGCTAGGAGGCGATCAACGTTGCTGCAGGCGGTTAGAACAAATCGAGACGCATGAGATTGCAGCTCATGCTACATACCAGTGATGAAGCCAAAAGCTTGGGTCGAAACTACGAATGGTCAGGAACGTTAAGAGAACGGGTACGTATGATGGACCCACCCTGCGAATGCGGGACTGCCCATATGGCCGCTGGAGCCGCGAGGACCGGTAGCAATCTGAGTGTGTATGTCGTCGTGGAAACCCTCAAGTGAGTTGGCGTTGTAAACGGTGGAGGCTGGATCTCTTGTTCTGGGATCCCAGTGGTTAGACATCTGGGTCCACGTCTGCCTGTCAAACATGACATGCCAGATACTCTGAGGCGCTTGACTGCTAAGGCCGCTCACGGGGTTATACGCGTTGTCGAAAGCCCGTATCACATAACTATGGTTTGCCGACTGGGAGGCGGCGTCGAGCCCCCGAATAGTGTGATCTCTGGCGGCGGGAATGCGGTCATACATCGACCAGTCAAAGCCACCTCTGCTGTCCGGAGGGAAGTTGAACTGGTAAAGCGGATTTGCCATTGGCACCCATCGAGACGGGTTCTCCGGCCGACGGACCTGGATCTGAGGAAGCGTGAATATTATGGGCAGCCCATAGGTGAAGACGTCCCCTGAAATGAGCTTTTGGCGGGGAAGAAAGGGGTCAAAGTAAGGGATCCTGAACCGATCTAGGGCAGCCTGCGCCTTGAGCTTCGAGGCAATATCGGCCGCATGCAGATACAATGCTTGCTACAGGTGATGTTAGTGCGAACCTCACAGACGCAGACGAGGGGTGTCAGAAAGAAAGACTCGCCTCGAATTGGGCGACATACACCCGGTGCCATGTCGGAAAGACCACAGAACCGTGCGAGCAGTAGCCGCTTCGCGGGTCGACGCTGCCCGGGGACGAACCGAAGTCTGCGGTCGTGACGCCGTCCCACGCACGCCACGGTTGGCCGTGGATGCCGCAGATTTCGTAGTACGAAAAGGGATCTTGCGAGACCTTTTTGTTCATGAAAGCCTCGAGGGCAAGAAAGTAGAGGTTTGCGAGCTCGACGTCCTGGAGGAAGTCGTCGATTTCCAGCCGCAGGGGCTTTTCGCCGCCCTTGGGAATCACCCCGACAGTGAGGCCCTTGGCTTGGGCAGCTTTGAGTGCTTTCACATCCACTGACATGGTTGGTATGAGTGAAAGGGGGGTTTTAAGGAAAGCTTGACTTCGTAGCAGAATCCGATGCAGCTCCAATAGAGAAAAGTTTGTCGTGTTTTACTGCACGTCGGCGAGATAGAAACTGTTATATAAGTATGAGGAAGGTCTCAAAAATTATTGCGTTTCCTCGATACCTAGATTGAACACCATTGCATCCACCTGATGAGAATCGCTCGTTGTTAGAGTTATTATTTATAAGGATGGTGTAGTGTTGCTGACGCCGAGCCGCACCGCCGATGGCCATCTGGCTCTAAGATGCCTTGAAATCTGCAATCGCAGAGACTAAGGTGGAAGGATGTCTGCTGCCGCTATCACTAACCCACAGAGAGGGTTGTCTCAGCTTTCCACTGGAATCCAGTCACTTGATTGATTATCCGACGGCATATGCCTTTGGTTGACCAACACACACTCTAGCACCCAACTAGCATACACAGACGGCGCCGAAAAGCCGGTAGTGCTAGTCTGGCCTTTTTGTCACCTGGTCCTGGCTGAGGGGTGTCTGTGTGTGTGTCTGAGTTGGTAAAGCACTAGATGGCTTAGAGGTCGGCTTAAGCCTGGTGCCTTCCGGTTCTCATATTAAAAGCACCGAGATGCGCCGTTGATCTATAGACTTCGGCAATAGAGAGAGATGCTGCCGCCTCGGTCTGAAAGATTTGGCTTTCTTTCCGTCGAACCAGATTTCGGAATCTGGCCAGGTCATTAAACATGTTGCTGGGGGCGGGGTCTCGGAAAATTAGGAGATGGGGAATGCACTGAGTGATGGTTAAGTAAAAGCGATTTAGCAAATCTGGACATAAACTCCTTTGTGCCTCCATCGCTTTGGTCACGTTGGTTTTGTCACTCTTGAAGACACAAATACCACCCGCATACATGACCTAGCACTGACCCCGCCCGCTCTGAGTGTAATAAGTGGATTGGTTGGTTGGAAGACAGCTATAGATAAATAAAAAGAAAAGGAGCAGAATAAGAAAGAGAGAGAGACCGGAGAGATGAAGACAGGAGTAAAATAGGGAAAATGAAAAGAAAACGGAGTCTAGGCATTTCAGAGACACTTGGGTGTGAACAGTTGCCAGTTCAAGAGGGACGGACGCGTTGAAGAGAGTCTGTAGACTTGGGATTACTAGTTTGCGGAATGTGGTGGTTGTAGTAGTAGTTGTATTTTAAGATTGCTTAGATGCCTAGGCACTCTGTTGTCTATGTTCAATCAGCTCACAAGGAACGCCGTTCAGTACCAGCACTGTTACAGACCGGCTGGGAAGTCTTCGGTGGCTTAGACGGATAAAGCGGCCGGCGCACTATATCCAAGCTACCTAAGCAAAGATTCCACATTGGCACGTTGCAAACGGCCTGCTGTAGATCCGTGGATAGGCCGCTGACTCATCTCCACCACAGCAACAATATCACCATTCTAATATCAATCGCGCCATCCATCATCACCCGCTTCAGCCCAGTAGGTGTCAAGCAGCCCGCGTTCTCTTCTTCGCATTATCACGATCTGCAACCCCGTGTGCTTCCTGCAGATGACGGCAACACCATTCCGTCCAATCTCCAGGCGCAGGCAGTGATGGTAAATACCAAGTGCCACCCATGCCAGCATGAACCCGGTCGTCAAACCCCAATTGGGCCACCGACAGACGCCAAAACTGCACGTTAAGGCGGACGATCAGGGGAAACGACAGGGTTGTGCCGCATGAGAGCCTCGAATTGGGTGCGCCCATCTCGTATCCATAATTACGAGCTCACTTGGATAGTGGAGATTTCCCAGACTTTTTGGGCGCTTTCGAGAGGACGCGGGACCGGCGGCATGGGTCCGCTCATCTCCGGGCACTCCAGGTTGTGGCCGGAAAAGCACAGAAACTCGGGGTGGAATCCCAGCATCAACCCGAAGGGTGGACACCGCAGCCCACATCCAGCTCTTTCGCCCAGTGTTTCTGTTGTTGTTGTCGTCCCGTCGGGCCACTCACATACACTCACACACGATGATGCGTATTCCGAGGCGCCCTGTAGATGGAGGGAGTCCAGTAGCAACGCTTCAACATTAGTCTATAATAAACGTGTCTTTCCGAATCGTGCGCGAGCGACGCCAGACATAATTCCCATCCGTTTTTTTTATGTGGTATAATCCTCCCAGTTGTTTCCGGTGCCTCCCCCAATGCGCTTCGCTAGTTGTCGCTACGTCCGTCGTCCCCCGCCATTCTCGTAGTCGGTTGGTATCATTTCGGTCAAAACAACTCTAGGAAAGCAAGATCGTGTTTATTTGTGATGTGCGGCTGCCGCAACATGCGCTTAGAAGAGCATGTAGGCGGCGACGGCGACGGAGCCGAAGATGGCGAAGGTGGACTTGAGGGCGGAGGCGCTGCTGGGGGCAGAGGTGGAAGTACCGGAGGCAGCGGAGCCAGTGGCGGTGCCGGAAGCGGTACCTGAGCCAGAGGCGTTAGAAGCGGCGGTGCCCGAGGCCGTGGCGGAGGCAGAGCCGGTCACGGTGGTCAGGCCGGAAGAGGTCTGGGTGACGGTGGCAGTGGCCGCGGAGCCCGAGGCCGAGGAAGACGAACCGGTGGCAGAGGCGGAGGCAGAGCCAGAGGCGCTGGCGCTGGCCGAGGCCGAGGCGGTGGCGGAAGCAGAGGCGGAAGAAGAGGTGTCGTCGGAGTCTGTGAGCACGTCGGGCAATTAGCATTTTGCGTTCTCATTCAGATGAACGCGTAGGGCTACTACACTACGCAGGGGGTTTTCACTTACCGTCGGTGAGGCTGAATTGCTCAGACTGGGCCAGAATGCCAGAGTTCTGGGGGTCGGTGGACAGGAAGTTGATGCGGTAGCGGTCGCCGGCGGCGAGGTCGGTGTCCTTCAGCTCGTACTTGCCGTCGGCGGAGTTGACCTTGGCGATGGTCGTGGAGACCTCGGGGAAGCCGGACTGGTTGACGACGACGATCTCGAACTGCTTGGGGTCGGTGTTGACGGTGTCCCAGGTGATCTCGTTGCTCGAGGAGGCATCCCACTCGTCGCCCTTGGCGGGCTTGGTGACCTTGATGGCCTGGGCGAGAGCCAGAAGGCTGGTGATAGCGACGGTGGTCTTGGAGAACATGTTGACGATTTGGTTGGTTTTGGAAAAAAAAAGGATTAAGTGTTGGTGATTTTTTTGTTGTTGATTTGTTAGTTTTTGTTGGTATTAAGATAAGTACGGTGTCTGAGCGAGTGACTAGAACGAACGTCCAAAAGCTGATGAATTCTGAAAGGAGTTGAACAAACAGCAAACGGGAAATTGAGCCTCGCCCTCCATCTTTATAAACAGACCATTTCACCAAGAATCCCTGTCGATACTCCTCACGAGTCAGGCCGATAATCCTCGTCCACCCCTCCCCCCCTTCAACCGCCCCTGGTGCCACCCCACCGCCCCATCTCGTATGTCAAACCGTATTTCAGAGAATTTTAGATTGCTGTTCAGCATGATGCTTTCGAACCGTCCTCCTAGACTCTTTTCCTGCCAGCCGTGACGTAGGCGACTCCCTGCTTCTTCCTCGGGCGTGCGCGAAGGAAGCGAAGAACCCCCCCCCCCCCCCCCCCCCCAAGGAGTCTGGAATCTCGTAAAAAAAGATCAACAATCAGTCGGTATTGCCGAGGATATACACATACTTAACGCCACTAGGAGAAGCTCCACGTTTGGTTGTGATGGATCAGTTGTCTGTACATCAGGCTAGGTGTTCGTACAGGCCTGGAGAGACTTTCGAGACTCCTTCAGCAGAACAACTCCAGCACGCAAACTTTGCCCATATCCAATCGGGGACCGGCCAATTGCGCGACCGTTGCCATCCGTGACAACAACACACACGAGGATGGAGCAACCAGGGCCAGCGTTGTTGGGACTATGAATGGCAGGCTAAATTAAGTAACTCGCCTCGTTAGCTTGGTTATGCGGTACCTTGCATCGTGTGTGAGCCTCCGCCGCCCCCATGCAGCACTGATTTCCACCCGGAGCGATCCAATGTGGTAATGGAATGGAGTCGCCTTGTCCGTCTCTCCAGACTTTTCTCGCCCGAGCAGGCAGAGCGGCGAGGTTTGGCATCGGTCAGTCGGCACCGAAGCCCTTGGTCTCTCTCCCCATCTTCAGCCCCAAGAGTGTCTCTCTGACTTTTCCAAAGCGACGATCAGTGGCAACGGTCCCTCCCACCCCCTGGTAATATTGGCGACCACACTGACCAGGCCCGAAAAGCTTGCAGCAAGCTTGGTTGGCCTTGTCATTTGCTCCATCCGAGCTAGACGCCCTACCTACCCCGTGATACGTATCTGTGCAGCGTCTTTCTTCGGTGGACACCGCCAAGTTGGTCCCAAAAGTTCCGACGGCGGGCGGAGTTCCTGACAGCTTCCACGGCTGCAGTCCGTGTTGTTCGTGGCTTGGCACGTCATGTCATCCCACCCTTTCCAACGGGACTATTGATATCTTTCCTCGGGAAAACACCGATCATCGTTTCGCGTCTTGCTCAGCGCCTTCTAGGCGACTGACTCCCCGACCCCCCATGTTCTTCCATCTTCGTGTTCGACCGGCTATTCCGCAACGAATGCATAAACGACGAAAGAGCGGAGAAAGCCCTATCGCCGCTTGTGGAGGTTGTGGTTCCCCGGCCCGGTGGTACTCGGAAGCCACCAGATGGGGCCCGATGATACAAATGTTGCTCGAGCGGCCAACATCCAACAGCAGCATTGAAAAAGTTAGAAAGACTTGTGTACGTCATACTTTGATATCGTTCATTCGATCCAGATCCCAAAAACCGCAAACAAACTACAACCAGTGCATGGTCGCGATAGGGTCCCGGGGCTCACACCCATCTATCCCCTGCACGTTGCTTACTCAACCGGCCTGATGCCCGCAAATCTGCACCTATAAGACTTAAAAGCCTTGATCCATGCCTGCTCGCCTGCCAGTTTCCTATCGCGCAAGGTCGCCCAGAATCCTGTTCATTGGCGTTTCGTAGGGGCGGTGGACAACGTTTTTGCAGATGGCTTCGCTGAAATCCCATTGTTGCGACTTTAGCAGACAGATAACCCTCTCCATCCTCGGTACAACCATTGAAGCCTCAAGTCAGCAATTTTATGATCGCGTAAGTGAATAGCCAGCTTGTCAGCTTGAATCATCGCTCCACTGGACCAGTGATAGCACTTTTGTCAAGAACAACATCCTTCTCCTGACTTTGACACTTGGGCGACTGTTTGCCCGTGCTAGTCGACGATCAGTCTCAGGCTTGCAGTTTGTTAACTCTACAGAGGCTTTGCAGCAGCCGAAGCCTCCCTGAAGCATCCAAAAGCGTCTATACTCGTACATGGATTCTTTTCTAAGAAGAAATTTGACAAAAAATGTCCGCACTTGTGTACATACAATGTCAAGCGAAATCGGGATGCTGATTGGACTCACTCGGCCAGCCTGGGAGATAAAAAGTCTACAATGATGGTATCAGAACGATGCTTTGCCGAAGACTAATCTCTAATCGACAGCATGCCCGGGCACAAGCGGGTGTAAATTAGACCCCCTGTCTCACAGCATTCCATGAAGCACGTCAAAAAAATTGAACAAAACGACTGCATACCTAGATATCGGGCCGTGAAACATAATGCTTTATGTTCCAGGGTGCTCCAGAAGCTGAGTTCTACTGCTGCAACAAAAGATCGTGGGTGTGCTTCAAAACCATTCTCGCTCCTCACTTCACAGCAAACCATCCCTTCTCTTCACGTAATCTGTCTCGAAAGAGAGACCAGAGTCCATTCTCAAGGCCCCGTAGATCGCGGACACGTCAAGCTCTCGGCCCTGCGCGTCGCCGTACGCTTTCGCCTCTTCCAAGTGTCTCGAGACGAGCGATGAAATGGCGAGCTTCACCCCGAAGCCCGTCGCCGTGTCCTGGATTTGTTTCCCGCCCGCCAGCGCGGAGTTGATGTCGCTCCATGGCTTCTCGCCCCGCGGAGGCATATACACCCCGGTGGTCAACCGTTGCGAGCACAGAAGTCCTGCCGGTCCGATTTGCTGCCGGATCAGTTCTTCCACGTCCGAGGTTCGTAGGCCGGCCTTTTCCGAAAAGACGTGGGCTTCTGCGACTATTTCCATCATACCGATCGTGAGGGAGTTTCTGTTGTCCCCGGCTTAGCTTCCCGTCTCAAGACAGACTGTGCATTTGACGACTCACGCAACGGCTTTTAGTATGCTTGCAAGCCGTACATCGGTTCCCAGTCGTACAACTCCTCTTCCCATCACGCCAACGATGTATGGATTGATGGTCTCGATAGCGGCATCCGCCCCTGCTAATACCCACAGAAGCTGGCCATTTGTGGCGAGGGGAATGGTACCGATCACTGGAGCCGTAACGTACTCGGCTCCCTTTTCTTTCAGTCTCAACTGCGCCTTGGCTGAAGAGTCGGGACGGATGGTCGAAGTGTCCACTATGACCTTCCTGTTGAAATTACAGGCCGCATCATTTATCTCTAGAAGGGTGTCCAAAACCGATTTTACCGCATTTTCGTCGCTCAGAGACATGAAAATGATGTCGGAGTTGGTAGCAAGCTCATCGAGACTGTTATAGACCCCCCCCAAGTCCTTCAGGGGTTCGCCCCGAGACTTGGTTCGATTGTAGAAGTTGAGATTCGGCCCGCCCGTTCGCGAGAGGTGCTTTTGTAGGTTGGTAGCCATGGCCAAACCCATGTATCCTAGACCTGTTTGTTTGTGCGCATAGGTAAGTCGCCAGCTATGACGTTTCGGTTGCATCAGAGGTTGGTTTTACCTATCCATCCTAGTCTCGAGCGAGGCGTAGATTCGGGTACAACGGCACTGGTCATCGTGTAGTTTTGCGTGATTTGGAGATGTAATGTTGATATTATTCGCTGAAAGAAGAATGGCATCAATTCTATTTATCATCAGTGTTGCGAATTGAAAAAGGCCTAAGCAGATTGACATGGAGTCGCCCTTATAGTTTGCTAGGCAACTCGAGAAGGCTTCGGAGGTGAACCAAATGTCCGACGGAGACGGCGATTACCACGTCGACCTCTCAGCCTTCGAAGCCCTGTTAACTATGGTCCAAGTGATCAGATCGTCAGAAAACAGCCGCCTAGATATCTGTTGCGGTTTCAAATATGAAGCTTATTTCTGGATGGACTTTGAAATCACCAATTAAAGCTGGAGAGTACATGGCAGTTCGTATCACATCTTCCGTACCTGCTGACAGATTCTCCAGGAAAACAAGACATTAAACACGTGTGAGGAAGTTTTTTTTCTTTTTCTCAATGTTCCAACTTAAGAGGACGAGCGTTGAGTGAGAGAGATGTGCGAGCGGAGGCCTTTGAGGCAGGTTGAGACGCCTGAGACGTTGGATTCAGTTGAGCAGGCGTCAGAGGGGGTCGTTGTCGAGGAGGACCACGACAAGGAGGCGATCGTCGTCGTGCTGGGATTTAACGGGAAGGATAAGGGCGCCGAAAGGCCCGGCTCGGGGATGAAGGGAACAATGGAGTTGCCCATCTGGCACGCGCCAAGGCCGCAGTAGTCGGGGCCGGTGCCGCAGTCACCCTCCCAGTTGCGGCAGTCTTCCCATTTGCCGGTTCCAGTGCGCGGTCTCGGAGGTGCAGCAAAGTAAGCTCCATAGGCACAGGACGCGATTCTGAACATAGGGCCGCAGCGGCCGTCGGGGTCCCGCTCCAGTTCGATCCCTAACACACGTCAGCTCATATGTGCTGCTTCTGCGGCAGGCATGGGACCGCAGACTCACAGCCATCGGTGCAGTACTCGGTGTTAGATTAGATATTGCTCCAGTCTCTCTCCATCCCCGGGTTCAATGTGAAAAAGATGTCGACGTCAATCCAATGAAAGTCGGCCGTCGCCTTGCAGGTGCCGTAGTTGACATCTTCGTCTCACTCGCCAAAGGCCCGACAGACAACGTCTCCAGCCGACACCGTAGCCTGTTCCCGGAGAGGACTTGAATTGATCTCCGGGCGTTCACGAGCGGCGACTATCGGTACCAAACCTTCTTCTGACTAAGTGTACCGCTTGCACCCGTCAGCTGTTCTCCCTAGTGGGAGCAGCAGAAACATGTAAGCTGCTTCGGTGACAGCCGTGGAAAACCGCATCGCGCAAACAGATTTTGGAGTCAAATAGTTCGAAGCAGATTGTAGAAGTTGGAAACGTAACTTGAGAAAAGAGGAAAGAAGAGATAAAGGGATTTGGGTGTTTATCGGGACAACAACGGCATCTCTCGGAAATGGCCGAAGTCGATATCCGTACTTCTCTCTTTGTTTCTTTACTCTCAGCGGTGGATTTTTAGGCAGCAGAGTCTCCTAAGAGACACGACCGCAATCTGAAGAAACCCCCGCCTATCACCGACATAAGCCTACAAAACCATACAACCAACAGAATAAACAGAACGGGCGGGTGATCGCGGGGAAACCCGAGGCCGAAGCATCGTGGGGAAAACTCCTCTCTCTATACCACGATAGAAAGGTTCTTGGCGAGCCAGGGACTCCATCAATCATCTTTGCACCGATGGACTTCCATTGTGTGCCGAGGCGTGGAACGCCGCAATAAGCCCACCGGCGCCATGTCCCACAAGCAGCACACCATAGATCCCCCCTCATGACCTCATGTGCGGATATGTTGTGAGTTGTTACGGTGGCTGTTGGTTCCTAGTTAATGAAAATCGTGAAAGTGAGCTCAGCATTAAGTAGGAAACGTAAACATGGAAGTCGTTTCCGTGACAACACGTCTCAATCTTTTTGTTGAACTTGGCATCATTTGGAGACGACTAACAAGTGGGTGGGCCTTGACAGACCGGCAACTTTTGCTACGTCCTCAAACCGAGGCAAGTGACCGATAATCCGAACAGTCGCATAGAAGTTGACGACACCAAGAACATTGGATCGGCTTGTGAGAAGCCGAGCTGCTTACAATCCACAATCCAAGACGCAACAGGGGTTTACCTGGAATGCAAGGGCTTCGAGAATACGTTACCACTGTATTAACCTCTTAAGCTGAAGGAATCAAGGAATGTATCATGTAAGAGTTTTTATCTGGAATTGCCCCTTGAGTGGATTCTAGTTGATGCATTAATGCCCTCAGTCTACCCGTTTCCTCTTCCTTTGAGAATGTCCAAACCACGGGTGCCCGATCAACTCCTTGGCCGCAACGCGTTTCGCTGGATCGTACTCGAAGATCTTTGATAGCAGATCAACCAGCTGCGTGGCTTCGCTTTCAGCCATCTTGGGAAACGCCTTGAGCATCTCGTCAGACTCGTCCGAGTAAGCCACGAAGTAACCCCCGTCGACGCAAACTGCTGTGGGCTTCCACAACATTCCAGAGTACGCTTCTGTATACGGCACTCTCGGAGGACCGTCGCTTTCGAACTGCGGCGGGGCAGGGTCGGCAACAGCTGGATCTTGCGGTGCGCCATTTTGATCTATGAACAGACCCTGAGGCTCATCAAGAATTTCGTGGACTCTGTCTTCGAGGGGTCGCGTCTCCTCCAGCGCCCAGAACGGCTCGCCTTGATCTTTGGTCGGATTGCCGTCCTCGTCGAATCGTGTTTCCTTCCATTGGTCGGGCAAATGCCCTACAGTTTTCACAATTTGCCGGAGCACATCCGCTGGGCAATTCGTGTCGTAGTCGAAGAACAGATCCTCTCCGGAACGAACGCGGAAGATCGCGCAGCCCAGGGCCCAGACATCGGAGGCCGGGCTAGCATGCTCTCCGACCGCGACCTCAGGCGCCAGGTACTTCGCTGGGGTTCCAAGTTTCGTAGGAGCAGAGGTGGCCGTAAATGATTGGTCAAAGTCAATGATGCAAATCTTCTCACTGAGCAAGTTTGATGAAGATGACAAGAAGTCCAGAGCTTCGACGATGTATCTTGGTGCATGAGGCTCAGGGGATTCTTCCGAGTAAGGTCGTACAGGGTCAGTCCGTGGCCGTCCGAAAACCTGAAGAAACTTTTCCTCATTGAATGAGTGAAAATCATCTTTGAGGCGTAAGGCAATGTTGCTTGCAGTGAAATCTATGGTTCGTCGAGTTAGCAAGTCTTGCTCAAGGTTCAGTGAGAGATGGGAGACAAGCGCACCGCCGTGACAAAGTCCTTCAGCATGCAGAACGGAGAGAGCCTGCGCTGCCTGAAGCATCAAGGCCTTGGCTAATTCCGGCTTGAACCTAGTATAAATACCCTTGGAGAGCCTGGAGAGATCAGGACCCAGTACAGGGTACACGAGACAAAGATGGTGTCCATTGGGGCCATCTATCCAGAATTTTCGGGTCGCGACATCGAAGAATTCAGACTCGAGAACGACTGAGTGATCGGAAACTACAGAACGAGTTTCATATGTGGACGACTCGTTGGCGACAACAATTTTGAGCGCGGCCCATTTGTCACTAGCGGAGTCGCGTGCAAGCCATACAGTCGAAAACCCGCCGAAGCCGAGTTTGTGGACAACCTTGTATCGTCCGTCGAAGGTGTCGCCGAGATGGACTGGATGAAACCCACCGGGCTCGTAAGCTTCAAGATCTTCGCATTCTCCGCGTAGCTGGTACGGAAAGTATTTGAGGTCATCTCCGAACGATGTTTGGAGAGAGAAGTCGGGGGGCGCTTCTGACTCGACTTTCGTCCCTGGGTCAAACGACATTGATTGAGTGAATGATTTGCAACTCGGAACGAAAAAGTAGAGACAGATGGGACAACAAGGTTCGAGGTTGCTATTAGTAGGCGGAGAGTTCAGCCTGTAGATGAAGTAAGATGGTGAGGTGTCTCGAAGATCTGAGAGGAGGTTAGCCAGCCGATGTTTGTTCAAGCCCCACTCTTTCATCCAACCAGATCAGTCACACAAGCGCTTTACACCGCCTAGGGATGTTCCATGTGCCGTTGGAGCATGAAATGCAAAAGTTCCGCCAAATGGAGGCCGCTTGGTTGCTTGACCTTAATGTCCTTCAACCGATCCATGTTGGCTCGTAGCTCTCAAAGCCGCCTACATGTTGTGTCATTGCCTGGGTCATTTACACGCGCGGATAGCCCCGAGCCCTGACCATGACTGACGCCAGGGCCAAGCATCTGTTTGATCTTGGCAATTCCTCTGTGAAGCGCTTCCGGTGTCGCCGGGAGCGGCTAGAGATGTGATAGCGCCAGGGTCACATCACCAGGAGCCTGCCAGAATATCCACAACCGAGAACACCCACTCCGAGTCCTCGCCAATGATGTTGGCCCATGATCTGAGAACGGAAATGTTTAGAAGGGCCTGATAATACAGAACTGAATGACATGCAGCTCATGAGCTTCACCCTGACCAACTGCTGAAGGCCATGCTCTAAAAATACATTGGTATTGGATGATGAAACGGCCTGCTAAGGGACCGTTCCAACAAAAGACAGTTTGCGGAACATCACCCTCATTACATGAGAAATAACCATAAAAAGTTTCCTATGGTAGCTACTTGTCACGGGAAGATCTCATGTTATTCTCACACTTTCTACGTTCTACGGTACATCGACTGATCTCATTGTTGATATTCGGTAAAATTCGTTTGCATTCAATTTGTTAGAAGTCTTCGTTGTACGATTTTCAGCACAAAGGTTCTCTTCCCTTAAGCAATGAGCAAGCCAACGTCTTCCTTGCTCTCAGTCGGCTGATCTTCTTTGTACAGCTACCCCAATGGCCGAGTCTTCAAGGCGTCCTGTCCCTGCACTCCCTGCCGAGGCCATATTGAGGTTGCAACCAAGCGAGGTTCAGCTTCGTTGGGGTTGTACGAAGCCTAGTGAGGGCCTCCGAGAGTGTGAAATCCGACTTGCCCGAGAGACCGCCGCTGCAGCAGGTTTTGACCTTATAACCATCGTGTACGACTCGGCTTGGAATTATCCCTGGACGTGTGACCCGTTTAGTGCTGACAATGTTCGTGCCGCCACAGTTCGAACATTCACCCAACTACCACGCGAGGAACCCGCCGCGACAAACCTCACTTTGGTGTCATTTTCCAGAGCAGTCGATACAACTTACAGACAGAGCAGAATGTTCACATCAACATCCGCGTCTGGAGCCCACACTTTCAGCAATGGACTCGATACCCATCAAGTGGGCGGCCAGCTAATTACCCCTACGAACACGTCCATGCCGAGGAACGAATCAAATGGTACCGACCTCTACCCAGAGCTTTGGCTCAAGAAGAGATCGGTACACATTAACATGTAACGTAACAAGACGAGGAGAAATTATTAGGCTTAACATTGAGGTCGAATGCCACGCGTGCGTCAGGCTCACGGAAGGAGGCGAGCCATCTGTGATGCGATGTCTTCACATTAACGGAATGTTGTTGTTGACCCACAGAGCTGGCATTCATGCGGATTACGGAGATTTTGGCGCTATGTCTGAGTTACATGTTTTCGTTGAAATGTATCTTGCAATAACAGAACTCCACCCGAATCGTTAGCTCGTGTTGCCTCTTGGGGCGACTTGCTGGCGTGACCCCTCTATTATCCTGAGAGAGATGCATAAATCATGAGTTCATTAATCTAGCCCAATCAACTTGCACACTTCTTGAAAATGAGGCAGCCACCGCCCAGAACTTGAAATGCGAAAGAAGACGCCGCCGAAATTCTAGCCCATTAGTGGCTCGTATCTTCCTTGGGGAAAGGCTTCCGTCCGTAAACGGACATCCCGTCCCAGTATCCGTGAAGTCTGGTGTTCTTCACGTCCGCCCTGACCTGGGCGCAAAAGACAATCGTCTCCTCGGGACTCCAGTCCAAGACGCGCGTGAACAGCGCCAGCGACATGCCTTCGAGACCGGGCAACAGCGACGCCTGGACCCATGTGCCGACATCCCTCAGCTTGCGGCCCTTGGGCCAGCCAGATAGCGGGAACTTGCATTTGGTAACGGTCACGTCCTCGAAGCCAGCCTCCCACATGAGCCGCGGGAACTGGTGCGTGATAGTGACGGAGCGGCCAATCTTGTCGCAGGCCTCGAGGATCAAGCGCGACCACTTCGCTATAGGCGAGTCCTCCTTGACGGTGCCGTCGTCGCACAGGATGGGGTACACACTGTCGTGGATCTCGAAGTAGCCGCCGGGCTCGAGGTTGTCGTAGGCCTGCTCCATGACGCCCTCCCAGTTGGAGAAGCAGCCAATCATGTTGCGCGCAAAGATGAAGTCGAACGGCTCGGTCCACGTCCACTCTTTCTCGAGGTCGTCCACCTCGAAGATGCAGTTCACCGGCACGTAGTCGGGCTGAATCGGGCTGAGGTCGACGCCGATGACTTCTGCTTCAGGGTGCTCATCGGCGTAGTCCATAGACCAGATGCCAGTACCGGTCCCGATGTCGAGGACCCGCTTGGCGCCGTCGTTTTTTGGGCAGAGACAGAACTTGCCGTCCCAGATGAGCATCCACATGTGATTAACGATGTCCAGACGCTCCTGTTCCAGCTCGTCGTTAGGCATGATGTATTTGCCGTCGCTGAGACGATGGTACGTGCGACCGTTTTCGCGACGATAGTCGAGAATGCTGGAGCGCATTGAGGCCTGTGAGTCCTCTGAAGAGAAACCACCCAACGAGGACCTGTCGGTGTCATCCTCACGTTCTTGTTGCTCCGGCTCTATGGCTTCGATTGGAGCCTCAGCCTGCGCAACCGGAGCGGTCGACTGCGCAACCGGCTCGGCCGCTGTCTCGAGTGCCGTTTGGGCCGCCGTCTGGGGCACCGGTTCCGTAGCCGGTTCGGCCGACGATTGTCGTTGTTGATCGGCCATAGTTAAAGTTCGAGGTGGGTTTCGTCGTCCGATGAAAGATGCGCCACCGGCCCGTTCGTGACTCGTGTAATGAAAGGGTGTACAGTAGACAGTCAGATTAGTGTGTCAGTCTACATAGAGGGAACTAAAAAGGCGAAGGACGGGGAACGAAGAAAGAGAGGGGGGACCCCTTTAGCTGGGAGAGAATCCCACCCCTCTTTACCAGGGACATCCCCGCCCGTCGCCCTCTCGCTTTTCACTCCATTGCACCGAGGGACTTTGGAGCCTCGCTCGCTCGTCTTTTCTTACCAACAAGTCCAGTGTAGGTCAACACGTGATTGCGCAAAGGTACCTTTCCTTAGGCACACCGACATCCCGCTCGGCGGGTGGGTGGTCGCCAACAAGCACTAGTGTCATGTCGTGTTGAAAAGCGGATTTAGCGCGAGAACCGGGAACCCGGACGGGGACCCATGGGAGAGGTCGGCATCGGAACAACCGCCGCGCCGACCAAAAATTCCTGGAGACGGGACCGGGGCAAACCACCACGGCAAAGGCCCTCTATCTCACCACGTCGGAGCTGTCGCATCTCCAGAACCACCTTCGTCCACGAACCCGTCTTACCGCCCCGTCCCCCTCCGACTTCGAAAATGGTCGTCCGCATACGCCTTGCCCGCTTTGGGCGCGTCAATCAGCCCTTCTACAACATCGTCGTCTCGCAAGCCAGGTACGCCCTCCTCGATCCCCTCCTTTCGATCACCACTACACACCACCCTCCGCAAGACTTCCCCCGGGGAATGTCCGAGACAATTCAAACACCGAACGATGGGAGACCCTGAACTTCGACGATAAAAGACTAACGCGCGCGATTCTGTAGAACCGCCCGCAACAGCAAGCCCATCGAGGTCATCGGCACCTATGAGCCCATTCCCAAGCAAGACCCCTACGACTCCACGACCAAGCTGCACAAGGACATCCGACTCGACACCCTCCGCGCGCGCTACTGGATCGGCGTTGGCGCTCAGCCGACCGACACCGTATGGAGGTTACTGTCAATGGTAATGATCCCGTCCATACTCAGCTCTTTCTCACTTCCCCTACAAAACACTCCCGAGAGGATCGTGGGACTTTTTTTTCGAGGTGATGACAAACCTCTCGGATACACGAATCGATGACGCGTGCGTGGGGAGGACATAAGAAGCAGGATTGCGAGAACGCTCGACCATAGAGAATGCCAAGACGAGCCGCTAACACATACACTGTTCACGCAGGTCGGGATCCTCGAGCCGAAATACACACCAAACGGGACCGCTAACACGGCAACCGCGGCAAAGTCCATCAAGAGCCCTCTTAAGACCAAGGCGTAGCCGGAAAGAGAAGATGGGGGGAAATGGCTTAGTACGATCAGTTGATGTGTCTGCGCCGGCTGTGGCCACGTGCCGCCAGAAAGAAATTGACATGGGACGAAAGAAACCCTCTAGGGGGGGCGTGATTAGGGACGCCGAAGATGACTTTCCACGGCGGAACCTGCACCAATGGGGTCAGGTAGAAAAGGCCGGCCAGAGACGAGCCAATGTACTATTACTGGGTAACTATTGCGGGCCAAGGGGAGGTTCGCATGTAAGACTGAGCCGCATGGGCGAAGATGTGGTACATGCGGCACGAGTCTACCTCATACTGATATTTCGAGGGAGTGTCGTGCCACATGAGCTGTACACTATGAAAAAGAGGCTATTAAAAGGACCCAAGATGTCACTCCAATTCAAGCTATATATTCAAGATTGCCAAAGGCCGCTGTGACTATTCGGGGTTCCCGCCTCATCTTGGGAGGCTTGTCTCTAGACCAAGAAGAGAGTTAATCAGAAAGAAATTTAGGACAACACAAACGTGGCCAACGCCCTAAGCATGTTACCACCACGCTGGCAAAGGGGGCTATACAAAAGAGAAGACAAAACCCTCCTAAAACAAGGAAAAGCAAGCAAACCGCCTCCAACTCCCAAATATGCGTTACGCTTTCCGCGGTGTCTTTTTTGGCGCCGCGAACTGTCTATCCCAAGCGGCCGTGTAGTAGATATCTCTGCATCATCGCGTTTGAAAACAACTCTTTCTCTAAAACTGTGTCTCCTTGGAGACTTGGAAAAGAACCGCGCTCAGTGCGATGCGTGGAACACGATATTCATAAAAAGGCAAACGACCATGACACACACACCGTATATGGCGAGCGCCAGAGCCATCTTGCGCAGGGCGTCTTGTTCAATGTGCTCCAGGTCCCATCGCCACTTGCGGTTCCATTGACGTGGGTTGGCGACGACACTGGCGACACTGCCAAGACTGGCAATGCTGGTGACCATCGGGTCCGCGTCCTCTTCATCCGAGGGATAGTCGGCGTCGTCATCCTCCTTGTGGAGCCGTTGCTGGTGCATGCTGTCGGGGTCGCTGATCTTATAGTAGAAAAGGCCTGGAAGAATGAAGCTGATGCTGGTTGAGCCGGTGCTGCCGACGTAGGCAAGAACTCTCTCGAGGCTGTGGACCGAAAGAGCAGTGACATAAGAAAGGATAAGGATGATAGAGGTCAGGACCGCGAATCGAGTTTCGCCCATAGAAGAGCTGGATCCGTGATCGGAGTGGACAGACGCCGACGAGGGTAGAAGTGGGCGACCGCCAGGGGAGCTGGGCCTGCCGTTGCCGCTTGAGCTACGGTTCGGGCGCCACTTGAGAATCGCATCGACGGATGCTCGGCAGGGATGGACTTGCAACGGGACGGAGAAAGTGACAAGCACGACAATGGCCAACTGGCCGATGTAGGATGCGGCGGTCGCGGAGTCTAGACGAGGGTCAGGAAAGCCCAACATAAAGCTGGAAATCGACTTACACATCATGACAATGTTGCCCACAACCTTGTTGCCGAATGTGAGGTAGCCAGTGATGGCAACGACGATGTAAATCGAAGCGGCGCCACCAATGCTAGAGCCCACAACTCCAATAACACTGCTGGGACTGTTGTCTTTGATTTCGTTCAGGATGGCAAACATCTGGCCCCGGTATTAGCAGGGAAAGTTGACCAGGCCAAGGGGAACGACTTACGTTCTGGTGGCACGTGTACGCGAAAACGACCACGGGCAACGTGCTGAGAAAGGCTACAGCGCTTTCAGGTTCAACGACCCTGATTTCGCTCATGTCTTTGAGCCGGTCGGTAGCGAAGTGGTAAATGACGAGAATAACGAGGTATCCAATAGAGACCAGAGCGACAATGCTGGTGTACTTGAGCGAGTCCAGCTTCTTAAGGAAGCTCAGGGGAATGATGACCAGCATGAAGGCGGTGATCCAGAAGTTGCGATCGCCCAAATAAGGGTAAGTAGCCACGGCACCGCTGAAAAGGCCGACAAAGACCTTGGGCATGAGATCGCCAATGATAATCATGTAGGATACGCCGACACCGAAGCACTTAATCGCAATGGCAGTGTCGAAAATGATAGCGGCGTTCGGGTAGGTGATTTTGGAGATGGCGAAGAAGGACGAGGTCCCGCGATCGAGGTAACGGGCGCAGCGTGACTGCAGATAGAGGCCGAAGGCGGCCGTCATGCCAGACCAGATAATCATCAGCACGCCGAGCATGCAGCCCATGTGCGATACCACCGAGGGCATCGCCAAAGTTCCAGCGCCGACAACTGTAGCCACCAACCGTTAGTATTCTAGTCCACGTCGCATTCGTGCACAATGTTGAGGGCAGGGGTTCTCGGTCCAAACGTACTGGTATTGAGCAGGTTGATGACACTGCTGGTCATCGAGGCCTGCCCTCCCCCTTCCTTTCCGTTTCTTCGACGTTGTCTGCGCATTGCACGTCACATGTCAGCAGAGCTCTCTTCCAGGGACCGTCCGACTCCATCTCTCTGCGGGGCAGCTATTGGGGTGGGCGTACCGTGACATTTCGTCGGAGCTTCCAGACGCAATCGAATTTGCGTTCCCATCAGTAATGCTGGAGTAGTTCGGCATAGTATTGTGCTCGGGGTTCGTAGCGATCGATCGATCGTCGTTCGTCGGTCGGTCGTTGTTGTCAAGAAGGCTGTCGTCGTGGTCGTCTCTCGAGTGTGGTTGTCGCAATCGCAGGCGCAAGAGCGGAGGCCAGATAAGAGGAGCGAGCAGCAAAAGAGTGCTGGAAGAAGCCGAACCGGGTAATTGACTAGAGCGAGGTAGTATCCACAAGCGCAACTGGGCGTCACAGTACGCGGTCGCAGTGGAGGGTGGTCGGTGAGAGATGTTTTGCTTGTGATATTTCGAGCAGAGCCGCAAGGAGAAGTTGGATTAGAAATGGGTTGGTGGAGGAAACGTCTGAATCAGAAGAAACATCGGTCTTGTTCGGGTTCCCGGCGTTTGGTGCTGCGGGTTCGGGTACGGGTGCGAGTGCAGCTACGGCCACGGCTGCAGCTGCAGCTGCTTTGCTACTTTGAGCGATGGTCGAGTCGGAACCCACACAGAGGGCGGAGTAAGGCAGTGACGTTGGACGAGTAGCCGACGGAGGAGGCGCGAGGGCAGGTGTGACGTGATTTTGTGCGAATGTCTCGAAATCGCAGCAGGAAGGCGGCCGCTCTACTAGGACAAACCTCGCAAGGCCTGTCGGGGTGCAGCGACCGAGTAATTCAAGCGCCTGCACGGGCGCGAACGATGAAGGAAGAGACAGACAGACAGGTGCAGTCTGCAGTCTGCAGTCTGTAGTGCAAAATGGGGTTTGCCGGGCTGGAGCGCACTGGACAAATGGTGGAACGCGGAGAAAAAGGCAAACGTCGAGTGGCTGATACCGGTATCCTCGCCCGTTCGATCGTCAGATGGGTGTGTGGACGAGCGAGTCACGACGCAAGAGGCGAGTTGGCACGCCCAATGTATGCCGCCGCGTATCGACGGTGTCTCGGTCGCAGGTCGCAGGCCGCAGGCCGCGGGTCGTAGGATGCGAGATGTAGACCACACGCGCAACGCAGGTCACACGACAAGCGATTGACAACGGCGTAGGTTGGGTGTATGTCTCTGTCTGTCTGGGCAGTCTTGTTGGTTTTTTCTTTTTCTTTTGGAGTACAGATGGTTGTAAAGAGAACCAGAGAAGTAGAGAGCAAGCCCTGGCGCCGTCGACGAGGTTCCCGCTGAATAAACGAGGAAGTCCAAGGATGTTTAATTATGGAATGCCAACTGGCCAGTTTGCCAGAACTGCATCAAACTATCAGGGCCCGAGCCAGCCAGCCATGGGGGTAGTTCCCATTTGCCCTTTGTCCTTTGTCCAACATTCAATGACCAGTGTTGTTTGTTTCCGTTACATGAGATTACCATTGGTTTTAGGTAAGAAACCGGAACCCCCGACTGGAACTTGACGAGAGTTTCTTGATTTTTACGTATTGCCCAGACCGCGAACCGGATGGAGTGAGTGGCCACGAGGGCACATTCCGAATGTCCGTCAGCCCGGCCCGCCGAGGAGCAGCTGGGCGCTAACATCAGCAGCGCTAGGTAGCAGGAGACCAGGAGCAGGGCAGCAGGCCTAGCGCGTCCCCAGCATGCTTGGCGAAGATGGGTACGATGTAAGGATACAGTGGCACCTACTGCCTCAGCCACTGCCACTGGGGGCCAAGCGGATCTGTTGGAAATTCTCCTGTCGGTGCTATAGGTACCTAATCAAGGTATCTTCAGCGGCCTGTTTCGCTGTCATTCTCCAAAGGTCCTCTTCAGCATTGTTACATCTCCCCAAAGTGTGTATTAAGGTTAGATGAGCAATCGAGTTAGTTTAACGAGCAATGTAAGACAAACAGCTTAGAGGAGAGAGACACTATGATAATCAAACGCGTCTCAATGCAATTAGACTCAGTTTTGGTACGGAGGGAGGGACCCCTGTTGTACCGAGGCAGCTTGTCTTATCGGGGTGGTTTAGAAACACTGGACGGGGGGTGGGTCCGTCACGAGCCACACCTCAATCACCTGGCCGTTGGATACAGCTTCAGCCACTAGCAGCGCTCATTCAGCCTTACTGCGCTAAACAACGGCGAGCACGTCGATCGACCCTGGGAATTGTCTGTTGTTTCCACACACTCAACGACCAACTTGACCATCCAACGACGACATAATTTGACAGACCAGTTGTGCGAGACAGGTTGCCCGTGACTTCGTGTAAATCGCGCAGAGACATCACCTGCTCGTTCAAGAACATATTCAAACCACTCCGGTCCACGAACGACTTCAACACGCGAACACCACACGTGGTACGCTGGCCGTTATGGATAATACTTTGGACAACACGACCCTCTCGACGGTGTCGCTCCTCGAATCGCGGCTGCTGCGCATCGAGCACCTTCTGTATGGCCCGACCGCGGCGTCGCCATCGTCCCAGACAGAGTCCGCGGTCGACACGCTCCAGGACCTCGAACGCCGCTTCAACCACCTTCTGTCCCGTATCCGCGTCTACGGCGAGTTGATAAAGATTTGTACGTCGTCCGGCCACATGATGCCCTTTCTCGGGCATGCCCACGTCTCTAACCCGGGTCGTAGACAACTTCCATCCAACCCTCTTCCAGCCCCCTCCATCCCCCGAGCCCCCGACCCAGCTGGCCCCGGAGGCGGTTCAGGCAACCGTCCTCGCATCCGCAGCTTCCTTCCCGGCTACAGCCTCCTCGCTGACCTCTGTCAACGACTGCCCGATTCCCGAATCATCACAGAGCGCCGCCCTGGCCTCCCTCGTGCCCAAGATGCGCGGTATTGAGACGATGCAGATCGCTCAGGAGGCCGAGATGGCTGACCTTCGCGCACGGAGCGAGGAGGTCCTCAAGAGATGGTACCAACAGAGCATCCTAGGCGCTTCCGAATTTGTAGCCGACGTCGAGGGCCGAGTGGAGCTGGTCGAGCGCCGTGTGCGGAGGGCCGAACGGGAAAAGGAAGAAGCTGCAGCCATTTGATGAGCCCTGGACGCGTTCCACAATCAAGCCGTCGCGATCCGATCTAAATCAGCATTCGCTGTCGTTTGTCGGGCTTTTCTCCAGAGCAAGGCATTGTTTGCACCGAACCACGTGTGTTGTAGCCTCGGAGCCCGCCACCATCGGTCAGTCACCATCTCATCTGGACCATCGGCCGGCTTTCATGGAAACAGACAGCGGCCTTGCGGGGCCAACACCATGGCGGAAAAGGGCAAACAGCGCAAGGTCTGTAGACGAAAATGATGGTATCGCCAGCGATCGTCAAGGCAGCCGTGGAGAACTACTGCGACTGGCCGGCGAAGACCCCCCTCTCGTCCCAAGGACCGAGTACAGGGCGGATGGCTTTCTTCGTCACACACCATCTTGGCCTACAGGAGTTCCGGCATTGGCATACAAAAGGTTCAGATTACCGAGCATGTGAGCGGACGACCCCGAAAAAGTCTGACGTCGGCAGCCCGAACGACGAAGCAGAACGAAAAAGAAAAGAAAAAAGCTTCTCCAGAGTTTGCGCATGATCAGATCAGAGCACCAATGATGCAGAGACGTGATGAATCAGAGGGCGGAAGTATCATGCCGGGTCAGCTCGGGCAGCCGTACGGGAGTTTGCCTCTCCGCGTTTCAGAAGCAGGTTTGTCCCAGTTCCAGGACTGGTTGGCGGGTGCTGCCCAGGCTCTGACCCGGCTGCTCGGCGGGTTGAGTCGAGATTAGCGGATGAACTCCAGCAAGCCGGGCACGGCACTGTTTTGTTATCATTTCGTTCGGCCCTGAACGGTGGCAAGTAGCTGTCAATAAGAGAATACCAATTGCTGCTTCTCGAGTGGTAGCGTGAGAACCAGGTCTGAACGTGACAAGGGCGGGGACCGAGCGCAGAGGGTGAACGTTGGAGTGGCTTTGCTTCTTGGACGCGCTGCCATCGCCGTCGACTGCACCCGCTCAGGGGTGTTCGTCCGTGAACCGTGGAGGGCACAGATGAAGACCCAGCTGGTGATAAGCGATGGCACAAACGGCACCATCAAGGCCGGCTGATTCGCTTATCCCCATCCTCAACCATGGGAGACGGGCGATTGGGGAGGGCCACGCCCATGATACCATCCTTAGCATGACTCCTGAGGGAGTGCCCAAAGTGGAAGTCTAGCGAGAGAATCCGAGGACGAAAGAGCCCAACTACTCTACTACGCGCAAAGGCAGTCATCAACAGTGAAGTGCCGCAAACCGCGGCAGCTCCTTGGTAACCTGGCCCTATTCCAGCACGGCACGTCGGCGTGAAACCTGTCCTTCCCTCCTCGCTACCCCGCGCCCAGACTGCCGGATCACCAGAAATTTCCTTGATTCGGGTCCCCCCTCTCTCTGCCCGTAGGCTGACGTGTCAAGCCACACCTTGGGAAACGCCACCGCGACGTCGTCGGGCGCACGCAAAGAAACTCGAATTCTTGCCCATCCTGCCCGTCATCGCGTAGAGAGTACAGGTTGCATAGGAAGCGATGGTCGCCCTGTGGTGTAGCTCTTCGCTCGGCCTCATACGTTCATAGAGATTCGTCGAGACAATGCAGGGGGTTGCGGGACGGGGACATGGGGGGGGGGGGGGGGGTCTGCCGTGGTGGAGAAATTGTGAAGATGCACAGTGTGTCTGCGATCAGATCCGACCTGCCCTGGAGTGAAGTCTGTTCAGCATTTATTCAGGCAAGACTGTCTCCTGTTCCTCACGCGGGGATGGCAGGGAGAGCGAGCGATGAGGTCTGACGATGTTGGCATTGATGATGCCCGTTGGGATCGTGGGAAGCTCAAGCGCGGACCACCAAAAATGCCCCCGCCGTGTCCCTGCATGCCAAATAAACTGTCTGGATCGCATCCGGTCGAGTCTGGGTCCAGTCGATCACGGCAGCACTGACCACGGTACGGTATCTTGAGGTTCCATTCGAGCCTGTCTGTCAGTGTCAAGTCGTCACCAAGCTCGGAGGGAGAGAGACTCGTAGACAGACAGACAGACGGTTGGAGGGGCACCCATTCAGTGGGGAACAAGAAGATAGGTGGTCCGAGAGCAGCGACTTTCAGCGGTAGGTCATTGACAGAGAAGCCCGCTACTTCACGTCCATCCACACCGCTTCCCCGTGCTGTAGAGACCTGCTCCATTAGGGACGGCGCATGCCGATCTCTGTCCGCGCTTGCGGCAAAGGCGCGCTGACGATGAAACGACACACAAAGAGGGTGCTGGTCAGGAAACCCGTCCCCTGCATCAGAGCATCAGGTGCCGGCGGGAAGAGCCAGGGCGGTGATCGAGTGATCGGTTGCACTCTTCTGTGACGGTCCTGACGTGAAGAAAGGGTCTATTCTGCAGATTCTCAGCTTTCCACCTTGCCCGACGTTCGCATTCGCACAGGCTTGAGGTGTCAATGGGAAGAAACGCGCCTTGCGTCCGCCGTGTGTCATGCACGCAATGCGATAGCAGCCCGCGATGGTTGGCGGCTGCCCCAAGCTCTGATACATTTTCCTTCCCCCGAGCGATACAAGCTCCCAAGTCGTCCGGCCGCTTGTTGTCCCCGTTCGCACAAAGGGGCAAGAAGGGCATCCCGTTCTGTTGCAGCCGTTTGAGCTAGTGAAGCGTGAGAAGAGAAGAAAGAGAGAAAGCGATAGAGGGAGAGAGGGAGAGAGGGAGAGAAAGACCAGGCACCGGCGCCGGCGCCGGCCGTTTGGCGCCAGTTTTCTCGCTGGCCTCCAAACGTCTGAAACCACGGAAACCGGGAACAGCTCACCTGCCACAAGTTTGTCTATCAAAACGAGTTGCACCAACCGAAAACCGGGAGGGGCAATATAGCGTCATTTTATCTTTCTTTCTTCTCTTCTTTCTTTGTTCCACGAACAGAATCTCACTCCAAGCCTTCTTTTTTGTCGCCTCGTGAGCCTCGGCCAGATGTCATGCGAGACCTCCCGACGAATGCTTTCTCCAGAGCCGCCCGTGAGTCGTGAGACTCCCCATGCCGGGGGAGAAAGACTCCACCAGACAGACGCACAGCCCCTTTTCGTCCTTCTTTCGTCCCATGCTCCATTGGTGTCGAGTCGAACAATGCGTTCGTCCTTGATGTGTCTAGGGGAAACGGGGGGTAGGGAGGGTGGAGGGGTGAGTCCGGAGGAAAGCAATGGCCATGATCGCCGTTTGCTAATGCAAACGATCGGAAAGCGTTCACAGCATGGGAAACATGGCCGCGTCGACTGGCGCCACAGGACATATTGGAGAGTCGTCCCATGGGTGATGATGATGATGGGTGTGGTCTACTCGGTCCTCGTTGCCCGTCGGCACTGGCAATGACAGGTCCCAGCCGTATCTGGAGGAGCGACGGAATCCCAATTTAGATCGCGAGACTCCATTAGCCGCGATATTATACGCCGTCCCGCCGGCCGCCGCCCGGGACTCTCGGCGCTTCACACTGGTGGTTGGCCTCCAAGGCCCCATTTCACCGGACCGGACTCGAATGAGTGTTGCACGCGCGGCGGCTGCTAGACTGGGCAACGTACAGCGGCGGGGAGGCACTAGCCATCAAGGGCATGATTTACTACGAGGACGAGCAGTCAATCAGTCATCAACTGCTGAAGGGCCTTCGACACGCGCACACTGAAGTAATAACAACATCACACCGTTCAAACTCTGGTGGTAGTCATGTTCATGCGCCCGAAGGTCCCGAGACTGCTCCTGATTCAAATCCCCTGGGATCCGCCATATTGCCACATTAGGATTCGGTTGCTTTCCCCACGGGCCACGGCCCTGCTGGCGGGGCTAGGCCGGGTCTGGATCGCGTGAGATTAGTTGATGGGCTGAGTACGCGTGTAATGCAAGGGCGGCGATGGCAGGCAGGATGGCAAGCGGAGGGCAGAGAAACGCCATACCTGCCGTGCCCACAGCGTTCTCAGCAAGACGGACGCAATGATGGTATCTAGTGTTCAAACCCCTCTCGAGTACTCCATTCGACGTGTGGCCGGGTCTCGGCTCAGGTAAGGCAAGGCGGAGCTCGAGGACGTGGGCCATCAGGGCTGAAGTGAACCAAAAATGAGGTTAGAAAAGCGCAGTCGAGAAAAGAGAGGAGGGAGTGGTGGGGTGGGCGGGTGGAGGCGCAAGTCAGGGGCAGATTGGTATCTAACCAATCACTGAATGAATCTGGGGGGAGACCCACCGTCCAATCCTGTTGGCGGGATGGCTTGCAGGACTCGAAGGAAAAGGTGCGAGGGGGACGACCAGAAAGTTTAAAAGGAGGAAAAAAAGGGAAAATCTCAAACCTCCCGATTTCCGACCCAGGGGAAGGAGAGCAAGGACCAACTGTTTCCGGGGAGTGTGATAGGGGAAACTGGGGTTTTGGTGGGAGATGCTCCAACACGAACAGGATAGGCAGGTACCGGACTATCAGACGGGTCGTTCTGGACAAGTACCAGTGCACCACCACCACCACCACACCCACCCTGTGGAATTGTTGTTCCCCTTGCCCCGTCGCCTGTTGCCTGCGCTTCCTGCCGATGACAGAAATGGGAACGGGAAAATCCTCCCCAAAAATACTGACGGACTAAACGCACGTATCGGGCCACCGGCGGAGCGTGTGCTGTCAACACGCGCACACGGTGCACCAAGCGGTTTGGAAACTGTGTCATGCAGCCGCAATAGAGCAGGAGGGACGAGGAGGATGGAGGAGGAGAGATGGACGATGCTCATTATTGCAGTTTTGTTCTCGGTTCGTCGTTTGCGTGCATTTACACATGTGTCTGTCTGCATTACTCGTCGACATCATTGGCGCTGAGCGGGACACTTTCCTGTTCAACACCCACCCACCTACTTACATAGTACTTACATAGGTACTACTTAGTTATACCTTGCCTAGGTAGGTACACAGCATGACAGATACCTGCCTGCCAATGCATTTCGGTAATCATTCACGGGAGGGGCCAAGGTATTGATTATATTGGCGGCCGGATGGCCCAAGCTGCGAGTAGGTATTTGGTGTTGATCATTGCCTGTACATCTTTCCTCTTAACCCTCTACGTGTGTTGTCGTCGTCCTCGTCCATCCTAATCCCACCGCTCAAACCCCTCCGCTATCCGCCCCCCCTATCGTCCTTTTTCGGCCATTCAGCATCTACCCCCCATCTCGCTTCCCGCGTCGAGTGGTGGTGGTGCCTGGATTCTGGATCTGGGTCCTTTTCGATCCACCGTCCACGTTGTGAGTCTCATTCAGTCTGGGTCCCTCTCACCCTCTCGCTGCTGCCCACACCAGCAAATGCGCAGCACAGTGGCACACAGCTCCCCCAATCCATCCCAAAGACACAGGGCAGGCAGACTACAGACGGTCCACCACCGGGACCCCCCCGTCAGCACAGCCTATGAACCTGCAGCACCGCAACACAACCCCCGACACCCGCACCACCAGCGGCCCTTGCATCTCATCGCAGTCGTAGCCACAGGTGTCCCCAGTGTCTCTCCCGCTGCCCTCTTTTAATTCCATTCTTCCCACCCCACCGTCCATCCCTCTCATCCCTTTCCAACCCCATTCCTCGACCAGAACGGCTTTCGACTTGCCGCCCGCTGTCGCTCGCAGACAGACAGAGAGTTAGAGGGAGAGAGAGAGAGGAGGGCCACCATACTGATACACGTAAACGCACCAAGCGCAGATCCCACCCGACACACCAAACGCCAAATCGAGTCCAAAAGCCCGCACTCGCCGGGGCGCGACGGTCTCCGACTGGCAAACGCTGCGAACATACCAAAATAAAAATAAAAAACAAGGGGCTGATTGGCACTTGCACACCAACACGCGATCAAGGTACCACGAGTCCACAACACAAACCCGCCCGGCCCAGTCAACCAGTCTACCTACACGACTAGTCAAGGTACACACTACAGAGTACGGATAACACTCCCACGAGCTTGGCCCAAATCGAGAACAAGCGAGCAAACAGAGCAAGTGAGAAGTGACCCAGCGACTCGAGACCCAGAGCGAGCTAGAAACCACACCAGAGGACGGTATCGACGCCACACGACGCCTCGTCTCCCTCGCCGTCTACTCCGCCGACCGCCAGGAGAGCCAGTTGGAGTTGGGTCTGGCCTACTTGCTGCTGTGGCCCGGAGCGGTTTTTCTGCCTCGTTTACCCACGCCGCCCGCTTCCTTTTTGGGATTCTGCTAGTCGCTGCCCTTCATTTCACGCCGTCAACCGACAACCAACGCTCGCCCGTACCTCTCTCTACTCCTCTCCCGACAGCCTTTCTTGGCTTCTGGCTGCCCCTACAACACACTACTCCCGTCGTTCGTCTCCCAACGACGCACCTCGCTCGCCTTTCCTCTCCTTCGACTCGACATTCATTGTTGTTGTTGTTCTTCCCCTTCTACCCGCCTTCCATCCATTCTTCTTCCGATTCCTCACTCCTTCGACTTTCCCAACCTTTTGTCTCTTTCTTCTTTACCCCTACCGACAGACATAGTCATTTCGCTGCCGTCTTCGATTCGCTTCGTCATAACAGCCATTCCGACTCTTCAATTGCTCTTCTTCCTACTTTCCCTGGAAAAGAGGCTGCCTTGCTGGACAACCCTCTGAACCGAACCATTCGTCGGCGAGATTCCGAACACAAACCCTTTCATCCACCCAACCATTGCTGACAGCCTTCCTTCGCTGCCACTCAGCCTGCTACGTTCCAACCTCATCAGCACAACGGCCAGCGCACACGCTACCTGACGCACTGAATCACTCGGCATAGCCATCACAACAACATCCCACGGCACCCTTATCTCTATTTTTGGCCGACGGCCCAACCACCAGTCACTCTTTTTCTTTCTTCCCAGTGTCGAGGAATCGCATTCCAGCCACGACAGCCACCTCGCAGCATTCGGATTACGTATTCACCGTTGGACTCGCACCGTTCCGCTTACCCCCCTCACCTGCCGAGATTCGTTCGCTTCGACTGCCTGTCTCTCGACGACGTCTTGAGGTCGATCGACCCATTTCCTCATCTCCGTCCTCTTTCGAGACCGACTCTCGACACTTGCCCCCAGGCAACTAATCGCTATCCGACAAATCCCGACATCTTTCTCTATGCCATCCTACGGTTCTCTTCATTCACCGTCATTGCGCAAAATGGAACAATCAAGGGTTCAGTACGGGAGGAAGGGCATTAATCTGGGGAACATCATCGGTGATCCCTTCGCCCTAGCCACAGTCTCCATCTCCATGGTATGTCGACGCCCGCACAGGTCCCCCTTCGCCCTCGCGACTGCTTGATGTTAACTATCCCCAAGCTTGCATGGATAATCGCATTTATCAGCGCCATCATCGCGACGACCCAAGTCACAGATAATACCGGCTCTTTCCCCCCCTTTACATGGTGGACCATTGTCTACATGCTGTTCCTCATCGCCGGCGTCTTCGTCGTCGTCGCTTCCGACACGGCGCAGACCTACCACGTCGCCCTCACGGGGTACTTGGGTGCCGCCCTGGCCCTCAACTCGCTCACCATCCACTCCCTCATCTACTCGCCCATCGGCGCCCGCCAGTCTGCTGGTGCCGGCTTCATCCTGATGGCCATGGTTACCGTACGTTCAGATGATTGCAGTGTGATGGACAAATACTGACTGCCTCCAGATTGTTTGGATCTTTTACTTCGGCTCCGCCCCGTCAGCGAAGCCGCGCGCCTACCTCGACTCCTTCGCCCTGCAGAAGGAATCCGGCAACCGACAAATGATGTACGCCGGCGGCCGCCCCGAAACCTCGACCTCAGTGCAGCCCCCCCAGATGTACACGTCGGCGCAGCTCAACGGCTTCGAGAACCCGTCTCCCGTCCAGGGCATCCCCACCACCCAGACCCGCAGCTCAGGCGTGCCGCCCACATTCAACGCGGCGCCGCCTGCCGCGAAGCCCCCCGGCCAAGACCAGGAGGTGGTGCCGCCTACCGAGTATCCCTACCGCGCGAAGGCCATCTACAGCTACGAGGCCAACCCTGACGATGCGAACGAGATCTCCTTCTCCAAGCACGAAATTCTGGAGGTTAGCGACGTGAGCGGACGGTGGTGGCAGGCGCGCAAGGAGACGGGCGAGACAGGCATCGCGCCAAGCAACTACCTGATCCTGTTATAATGAGCTCACGAATTTCGTTTCGCCGTTGGAGATGGGAGCAAAAAGAAGACGACCATATGGGAAATGGGAATGGTTTCGCGCTCACTGCTTGTTGGAGTACATTAGGGTCTCTTGTCCGGGATAAAACCAATGGCCGCCTTTTGGAGTCACGGGTCGGCACCACGTATATCCGCCGAAACGGCCTCTTTTTCTTCTACCTGTTGTTTCTACTTCTACTCGCCCACCCCCGCGTGCAGGCCCTCCCTCTATTACTGTTAGTGTATGTTGCCATGATTGCTAAAACCGAGGGGTTATAGTGGGCATGCCGTTTCCCCTTTTTTTCATTTTTACGTTTGTTTTTTCAGGGCGGTTTTCACGAGCAACGGGTCGGTCATTCGGATAGCCACGATGGCTCGCAAGTGGGATACACATGCATATCTGTATTCCCTTGCTGTTTTATAAATGGCATTTCACATACTGGAGAGAAGCGGGTGTCTGCGTGATTGTATCGGTGAGACTAAGTAGGCTCCAAGTGTTTCGAATGGCTAGGTTGTCAGGTTCAGGCGGTGACGGCTGTGAAAGTCTCGACATAACAATGCTCTTAAAAACGGCCCTTCATGCTTAGTGTACTCCGTTCAATCATCCTCGTTTCGCTTGGCACATGTAGGCTCCGTGACATTCCATATATTCCGTCTCCTTGACAACCTCCATCAGGCCGTCAACTCTACCAACACGGCCGCCTCATCTCGAGTGACGGGCGTGCTCTCAGCAACAGCCCGTCGCCCTCGGCGCACAGAGTTGTCTTCATCCGCCGAGATCCTATCTCCGACTTCTTCCATTGGGTATCATAACAACGTTCCTTTCGCCTCTCGCCCTACTTGAAGCGCGAGCAAAGCCTCGGGGCCCGGGATAATATCGCCCGTGACATTGTCCACGCCAGCTTGTACACGCCCATTCTTCCCCTATGCCTTGTCCAGCCTCTTTCTCAGTTCCCGCTCCTTGGTCAGGACCTCCAGCTCGAGCCTCTCGACGCTATACTCCAGCCCTTCCCTCCTCTGCCTCACGGCCCTCGCTCTCAAGGCCCTCTCCCCACCCAGCGGCTTTCTTTTCGCGTCCCCCCTGCTATTCTTGTACTTCTTGGTGGCGCCGCCGCCGCCGCCGCCGTTATTTTCGTCGTCGTCGTCAGCCTCGGGCCGGGCCAGGCGGCCCTGAAGCAGTTCGCAACGGGCCTGGAGGGTCTCGATGCGCCTCTCGCGGCGGGCGATCTGGGCGTCGGCGCGGTCAAGGAGCAGGGCGATCTGGGGCCCGATCTCGTCGCGCAGGGAGGCCTCGGCGGCGGCGAGGGTGGGCTGGGGGATCAGCTCGAAGTGACGGGTCGGGCGGAGGACGGAGGCGACGCGGGGAAGGTCGGAGACGCCGGCGTCGAGGGCGGCGACGGAGGAGGAGAGGAAGTCGAGGGAGGAGCGGAGGGAGGCGACGCAGTCTGCGTAGGTTGCTCCGTTGTGGGCCATTTTGGTTGTGGTTGTGATTGTAGTTGTGTTGGTGTTGGTGTTGGCGGCTTTTCGTCTATGTTGTTTGTTTACTTTGGGGGGTTCAACGACTGCGTGTGTGGTGGGGGGATGGTAAGATGGTTGGATTGGGGAGTTTAGCCCCGCCGGTCGGGAGATAGGAGATGAGTGGTCTGTAAGGAATCGCTTCGTTGACGTCGTTAAAGATTGCGGTAGTTGGGACGGAGAGGGGGAAGTCGCGCTGCGGTGAGGCTCTGGTTTCGTGGGTCTCGGGTTGTTTGGTTGGGAAGGGAGAGGGTTTTGTTTTTAGAGGTTTAGACCCGAGGAGGGGCGGCGGAGCGATCGGTCGCTCGCTCCCTGCGTTTGTTTACGGCCCCGCTCGCGAACCTCCACGCACGGGCCATGAACGGCCTCGGTACCGTGGCAGAGTACCGGGTCTGGACAGGCCCGAAGACACGGTCATGACCGCAATGGATCGTCCCCGTTGGGCTGGCGAAAGAATACTTAGATGCCGGTACTTTTGCCCATTCGAGTTCTTCTAGGCCAGCTTCTTTCTTTTGTGTACAAGATTCTCAGACATCGAGTCGGGCGAAAGTACGATTTCTTTTTGTCTATGAAACCAGAGGGCGAGCGCACTTACACGGAAGGGGACAGGGAGAAACAGAAGCAAATAAGTTTGGTCCATGGGAAGCGATTGTAATAACGAAAAACCACGTATCCGAATACGCCTAGAGACTAAATGTCTTCTTTAGAAAGCTTACTGTCTCCCGGAAGACTTACCGGTATATCACTGGAGCTTCCGTCTTCTTCGCCTCTGCTTTACTATTATCTCGGATGCCCAACAATGTCTCGGAGAACATCTCGTGAGCCGAGACCCCGAGACAATCGATCCGTTTGGTAGTGCTCAATGGTTTTGTTTGGGAGCTAAACTATCCCAACTCACCCTACGATGACGTCAAAACTTAGCAGACTCATAGATCATTCAGCGAGATCATGCCTCACTTTCCGCAGCTTTCTCGTCTCAGAGATCATGCCTATCAGCTTCAGCGGCGCCGCCGCAAAATGATGATACCAGCCCAGAAGCCAAGGTCGGAGCATTTTGATCGCGATGACATTCCGTCGCGCTAGAGTCGGTGTCAGCCCCTCTTCCCGTGCAATGAGAAACAACTCTCAAGCCCGAGCCAAGGTCTCACAAGAGCCTCCTCAGGAATGCAACTACAAGAGTTAAGATTCACGTTCGATGAGCCCGCCAGTTGCCTCTGGCTGCTGCTGAACTTAAGATTCACATCTAAGTGATGTACTTCGCTCTCCCATTGAGGGGTCGCACCTCCGTGCTGGCCTTCGGCACAGCTACTACCAATCAAGACCTGACGCCGTCCACTTGGATGAACATTATGATACCGATGCGCAAATAGCCAACTCTTCACGATCTTGATACGGGCCTCGGTGGCATTCAGACCGGATTTATAGCGATATATCGCTGGCATATGGAACAGGTAGCGCGCATTTTATCATGGTTGTCATATGAGGGGACAGCGTTAACCTTCCGCCCGCGGCCTAGGCAGGTAGTCTACCACATAATCAAGCAACGAGACACGAACGGGATTCAAGACACCTGTACCCCCCTGCGCTGGTACTTCCCAACGCCTCCGACGTCGCTACACAGGCCGGAATCAAACTCAGATACCCCTACCGTGACTACGGGGCCTTCGCCAACTTCGACCAGGCAGGCCTTCGAGACGCTCCCGTTCGTCGACATCGTCGACATCGCGGGCGGCGACTCGTTCGTCTGCTAGGCTATGTGTAAACAGGTGCTCGCCCGCCGCTGTGTCGTCCTCAGAAACGCCATCTGCTCCCGCACCACGTCGTGCCTGAACCAGCCACCGGCCGCCAAGTGCGGCGGCATCGTCGACGCCATCGTAGTGTACAACGTCTACGGCCAGGACACGTTACCACTGTCGTCGTCATCTTCGACTATGAACGGGCCTACCACGAGCGGCACGAGTTTTGTCACAAGCACCGCTACCACAGACGCGACGACCACAGTGGATACGACGTCTACTACAGGTGCATCGTCTACGAAAATGGAATCCACGCCCACGTTGTCCACTTTGTCTACTGCAGATACAACGTCGGCGTCATCTACAACCGAATTCACACCCGCACCTACTTCGTCTACAACAGATGCAACATCTGCAACGTTTACTGCAGATATCAAAACTACCAAAGTAAGCGGCAGTTACAGCACTTCTTCAAGCTGGGGTTCAGCCCCAGGCGCCTCATCGACAAGCAGCTCCAGTCCCATTTCAAGCCCGACATCAACCTCAAGCAGTATTACACCAAGTACCGCCAGCTCCAGTACTTCTGCGAGTGTGACGAACAGCAGTAGTAGTGTCAGCACAAGCTCCAGCACCGCTCTCAGCTCAACCTCTTCTGCAAAAAGCTCTTTGCTAAGCAACACATCTTCTTCAACGTCTACCACTACAAGCACTTCAACCATCTCCAGCACAATCCCGAGCACAACCACGAGCTCGACCACAGCTCCAGCTGGTACAAGTACTGCTAATAGCAGCATTACCGTCGGCTGCAGCACCTCTCAGAGCTCTGGCAATAACTCGAGCAGCAGCTCCTCTATAATCATCAGCAAGGCCTCATCCTCAAGCGCTAGTAGTGCTGGCTCAGCTCTCACACCCTCCAGCACTTCGTACACAAGCACAATCCAATGTTCAGGTTTAAGCTCCGAATCAAGTTCAAGTTTAATTTCAGCGTCAAGCTCAACATTCACTTCAACACCGTCAACATCGCCAGCCGACTCACCCTCTACCTTCAGCCTATTGTCATTCACGATTTCCAACAACTCCAACAAAGCGTTTACCATTTCTTTAGCCTCCCAACAGCCCTCAAGCAAACCCGTTCCAATCTTGACACCATGCCGAGCAGTAGCAGCACCAGCCGCCGCGTCGTTTTCTTGCCCCACAACGGCTTTTGTACAGAGGAGCTCAGCACCGCCTCTGCTCCGGAATTTCTCCAGTGTGAGTAGCTTGCCAACCACACCCGGGAGCAGCCCGACCGTGGCTTCCTCTACCAACCCTGCGGCCTCGCCGATCAACAGTGCCCAAGACCCTGTCGCTGTTGGCCCACCATTCCTATTGACGGTTATTGCGTCGCCGGCTGCGACGCCAATGACGGGAGGTGTGTAGCAGGAAGGACGTCATGAAGCACACCGTACTCAAAGATAGGAAAATTGGTTTCAGAGAGAGTTGCCGGGAAACGTTCGTAGTTGATGAAAAGAATCACAAAACTGAACGAAAGAATCATGGGGCCGAATCCTGCGAGGATGTTTTCCGGGTGTTTTCGTCCCAGAGTGTCAGGGGCTTGCTTTAGTCTTCTTATACTCGAATCGTTTGACGCGAATACCTAGTTCAAAGCCAGTTTTAAACCTAACCGCCCTTCTCGACGCAGAGAAAGACAAGGTTGAAAAAGATAAATCGAGAGAGAAAAGGGGCTTGGCTTGTTATAGCGGTCCTGTATCCCAATTGGCCTTGAATGCTACTCGAGCGCTAGGTTGAAAACAGCAGGCACAGAGGTCCCTAACCTGATACAAAATGATGCAGGTTAGTACATTGATTACAAGAGATCAGAGCTTTCGACAGATTAAGAGAATGGAGTTGCGGTAAACGTCGACAAGCTTCCAGAGCGCTGTATGTACCAGAACCACAATGATGTGAAATAATTAATGTGGCTCTCCCTGTTCCATGACGCCAGATACGCACTCCGCGTAACGGCCGCGTAACGGGCCGAGAGTGCCTGCGCCGGATTCCATCATCGAGAGGGAGGCCGTTCGGAACACCGAGTGAGTCCAAGTTCCGACAGGCGCCGACCTCACAAGGGCTCTATGCGCCCGTGCCCCCACTTTCTCACGATCCAAGGTGTCAAAGGATCTAAGCGCAGGAGGCTCCGACTCTCTCGATTGGTCGTGTTTGCACAGACATTTGTGCGCCGACACCAGAACTGGACGTAACTTCCGGACCCACTCGGTTCTAACGCCCGTCGCCCCGTTCCGGAACATTGCCGCACAGACAGGCTTAACCAACCATGAGCACTCACACCGATATGTAAGCGGCACGGTAACGACACGACGATGGGCTTTCATAAACGCGTCCGAGATATAAGGAAGCTTCTCCCGGTATGCCTGGAAACCATTCGAATACATCATCCAACGACTTCCAACATCACTGCACAATCTTAACTCTCTACTCAAACCCCCCCGCAGCCATGGCCTTCAACCTTAGCAAGCCGAATCGCAAGATTCAAGCCGGTGTCATATTGACAAAGGGGTAAAGTGCTCGGCCATTCCATTTCTCCATTTTCGCAGACTACTACTGACACGCCCACAGCGTCACCGAGATGCTCGACGTAGCGCCCTTTGAGTTCTTCGGCTGGACGGATGAGACCGCGTGTCGGGTAATGAACCTTCCCGAGGAGATGTGGAAGGATGCCATCGATATTGAGCTCCACTGGGTCTCCGAGGATGGGAAGCCAGTCCAGATGAAGAGCGCAGCCCAGATCGAACCCACCGTACGTCGAGCAGTCAGAGCCCGAGACCTCTTTGGAGAGTCTGATACTAATAGGACGATCTCCTAGGACTCGTTTGCGTCTTGCCCACCGCTTGACATTGCGCTTATGGGTGCTAGCGTGGGCCACAAGACGAGCGACGCTGAGATAGCCTTCATTCGCAAAGTCTACGACCAGTGCAGCGCCTTCCTCACCATCTGTGGCGGCGTCATGCCCCCCCTGGAAGCAGGCATCCTCGCCGGCAAAACGGCCACCGGCCCACGTCTGGTCATCGGCGCCCTGCGGGAGAGGGCGCCGGCGGTCAATTGGGTCGAGACGCGCTGGGCGCACGACGGCAAGCTCTGGACCTCGAGCTCGCTGCTGAACGGCACGGACATGATGCGCGCCTTCGTCGAGGCCACGTGGGGCGGAAAGAGCGGGATGTTTGAGGCGCTCCTCGACATCGGCGGGTTCCCTGCGAGGGACGTGGACTTCAAAGACTTCAAGGGACATCACTACCCGATGGAGAAACTGGAGTTTTGATTGATGGATGAGTTCTTCTCTCCGAGAGACCCTGGTTCTTTGACAGTGCTAGAGTATTTCAACTCCTTGTCGTTAGATGTTTGCGACGGTTTCAATGCGAAAAGAAGGAGAAACGTCGTATCACTCGAATGTTGTTGTATCAGCCCGGAATATTAACTTAAAATGAGTTCAACTTTTCCTCACGTGGTCAAGAACGCCTGGAACTGACATCTGTTGCTCCCTGCTACGCCCCTCTCGCTGGTGATATCCGATGTGCGCTTGCTTCAACTGTCTTGTAACTCTGCCGAGTAAATGTTTTGCACTTTTTTCTTGCAGCGCAAATTCGATTATCTTTAAACCTAGAGCACTGTTATGCAATGAAGATTACTGCGAGGTCGATCACATGTAGTCCAAATCTCGAGGGGTTTCTTGATCGTAATGTAGTTTGCGTTAGGTGATATCTAGCTCCCCTCAAATGTCTCAAAGCCGTCACGCTAGTATGGTTCTCAATCAATAGTAGAAACTCGGGGACAGAAGATGTAGAGATACCCGGTATGTAGCTCTAAATTGAATGCCTATGCCACACTCTCGTCTTTTAGGAATCTTCGCGGGGGTGAGGGACTACCCGTATCCACATAAGTGTGAGCTGGTACGGGTATGTGGTTCAGATTGATTCAAGCCTAGGGTGTCAGAGAAAAAGATTCATCCAGTTAGCAATGTAATCAATTTGCAACGTCCATTCGCATCAAAAAGCGCGTCCGCTGCGGCTTGGTAGTCTTTCGCCCAACATCGTGTGATATCTCTACCAACTATACCCTCAATATCTAGAAACTCCTGCCTTCTAAAGAGATCATTTACGCGGTTCTCATATTCGTACTTCTCCTCCTGCAACCTGAACAGCCCGCCCAGTCCTCAATGAGGCCAATGCTCTGTGACAATAGCGTATAGGACAGAACCAAGACTCAAGAACGCAAGTCACTGTTAAGAATGCCCTTACTGTGCATGTAGGCAACGCATTCAATAGCCTGCTAAAACCACCTTTGATGGAGTCGTTGACAGGCATTTTGGCTGTCCAGGTATTGTTGCCGCTTGCCATGGCTAGACTTGGCAAGCAGAGTTCTTTGAGATTTCGTCAGGTTTCCAAGGAACCTGTAGGGTCTCATAAGCATTGCCTCCTGAATATATGCTTTTAAGCCTTACCTCACGATCCGAGGGTAATATCGCAGCCTAGGGAAGGTTTTCTCTTCGACAATATAGTGCTTCACTACCTTCGGCTGGGGTCGGATATGTTGATCCTTTCAGAAACAACAAGTGGCCTTCAAGAGAATGCCTTTTCTAACTTGGAAGAGAATGCACATAGACCCTAGTGAACGGAGCTGTTCAAGCTACTGTAGAGTAAGGAGGTCGTGTGCCATGACAACAGGGAGGAAAATATGGAGGTGTGTAGAAGGGTGAGATTCAGGAGGCCAGTGAAGGTAGATAAAAGGTTAACGGTTAATCCGTAAACCATTAGAGTGTGTACCAGCATATTGGTATGAAGGGGTGAAAGCTAGCTAGCTAAACTTCTAAGGTAGCTCTATTGGCTGAATTAAGTTCCAGTAGCTACATCAGGTCGTGCTGGCCTTGTGGGAATATATCCTCTTGGTAATTTACACAAAAACTAACTGGCCTATCATACGCTCCTGTTAGAGGGCAATTCGGTTTATCTAGAGCAGAGTATCTAAGAGGGATAAAAAGGGTTATTCGTGCTATTCATCTGTGTGCATCCTTCCGCCACGACTGGCTCTCAGTGTCAATTTATTAGAAGCAGTAGATAAATGCTGTGGGAGATGATTTGAATGGGAGGATTCAAAGATCGAACACAGTGCTACAAAGCTGGTTGCATCTCACTGCTCTTCGAGCCCTTTACAGCTTGATATCTCGCTCGCAAGTCGTTTGAAAATGCTGTGCGATGACGAAACGAGTTGATATGTTGGGAAATATCAAGGTAAAAACAATTCCAGCAGAAGTATCTACTGTATGCATACCGTCCTCAATCTGAAGTCTTGTCTCTTGTTATGTAACGATGATGTTTATGTGTGCACAGTGCACAGAATGGTGGGGTAAGCGTAGTCATAAGACCTCTAGATGGATGCAAAGAGCAAGGGAGGGGAAACAACCTTGATGGCACAGTAGCTGTCAGCAAACGGATGGCCATGCAATGCACTGTGTGGATACAGTTTCGGTGACAACCGAACCGCCGTGGTTCGTCGCTGACCGGTGCGGTGCGGTACGGAGTGATGTCAGCCCGTCGCACGGCCCTTCCGTCTTCATCCACTCTCTTCCCTGACCTATGCCCGGCAGACCTTAGCTCTCAACTTCAACGTCACCTCTCGAAGAGCAAACCCGCCTTTACTGTTAAGAAGTTTGTTGAACAGAGTACCCCAATATGTCCCTGAGAGTGAGTTGTCGCCGAGGACTAGAGACCCCAGACGGGGGTTTCAACGATGCTGACGGCGCGGGCGAAACAAACAGACTCTCGGAGCGAAGGCGGCCGCGGCCCTCGACAAGGACCTGATGAGCACCGGCGCGTTTTCCCTTGACCAGCTGATGGAGCTCGCCGGTCTGTCCGTTTCCCAAGCTGGTAGCTCCTCCACTTATCCAGGCGGCTCTTGGAGAGTATCAATTGACGCTCTGTGCAGTCTACCGTGTCCACCCGCCCAGCCGAGGCGTGAATGTTCTGATCGCTTGCGGCCCTGGCAACAACGGTGAGTTGTTGTTTTTGGTCGCCCCGCGCGCCAATTAGACCGTGAAGCTCACCCAGACTCAAGGGGGCGACGGATTGGTTGCCGCCCGGCACCTTCGTCACTACGGTTACAAGCCAACGATCTACTACCCCAAGAGAAGCAAACACGATTTGTACCAAGTGAGTGAGGTTTCATTTGATTTTGTCTATCTCGGTTCGTTTGCCCTGAGCAGTAGTACATGAAGAGTCGTCGCAATTATATACCATCATCTAGCGGGAGACGCCTCTTCGTCTTCGAGCTTCCTCTTGTTTTCCATACCACGCTAAAACAATTCGCTTTATGACTTTCCCACGCCATACTATGCAAATGCGCAACTCTATGAATCTTCTCCCGAGAAGAGAAAAAGGACAGCGTTTCGGTTGCGTGTATCAGTGGTTGCAGTCGTTGAAAAGAAGTCCCCCTCCCCCCTTCCCTTTCTCGTTTTTCTTTCTATTCTCTTCTCGGGGCCTGCCGTGGAGTCGAAATGTCTCGCTGATCTTGTGTTTCTCCCGTAGCGTCTGGCGCAGCAACTAGTGGATTTAGATGTCCCCTTTGTCGACGATTTCCCGACGGCTCTTAAGTCGACGGATCATGTCGTGGATGCCATCTTCGGTTTGTCACCACTTCTGCTAATTTCGTGATTTCGTCTGTTCTCGCGCCTGACGTCGTGAGTCCAGGATTCAGCTTCTCTGGTGAGGTTCGGGAGCCGTTCCCCGCTGTGATCAGGGCATTAGAAGACACCAAGTTGCCGGTGACTTCTGTTGACGCCCCTTCGTCGTGGAACATCGAGGACGGCCCGCCTTCGTCTGGCCCAGGCAGCTCCTTCCAACCTGCGGTCCTCGTCAGCCTGACGGCACCAAAGCCGTTGGTGAAGCATTTTAAAGGACGCCACTTCATCGGTGGAAGGTAAGCCCAGAAACTCCAGCTGTCTCTTCCCTCCCCCGCAAGGCATTACAGGTAAAAAGAAACTGTAAGAGATTGTTTGGCTGACCTTGGGAGCAGATTCGTATCGCCGGGCATTGCTAAGAAGTACAATATAGACATTCCGCAGTACGAAGGCATCGACCAGGTGGTGGAAGTTGATATTAAGGGACAGAAGCTATGAAGAAGTCAGCCGACACTTTATAGCTGTCCCTCCCCCCTCCATCTCGCGGAATTTTCCGATCTCTATGTCTGAGCACTTACAATCAAGCTTTTTTGTTGCCGAAATGTCTGTTAGATGACCGCACAGCCCCCGATACGGCTGTTGGGACAGACGGGACTGGGACATCGACCGTCGAGCATCTGCATCGGCTGAATTAAGAGACCCTGCGGACAATCCAGTAGGGGAGGATGGTATGCGTGACAGAAGGCGACATAGACAAGGTAAAGCCTTCGACAGACCGGGCAGACAGTTTTGTGCTCAACACACATGAAAACCGAATGAAAGGGATTTTGAACCTCTCGGACAGCCGTGTGAAGAGTGAGGACGAGGATGTGTGATCGAAAGAGGGCAACATGGAAATATTTCGTCCGGGTTGTTAAGGGTAATGAGGAGAGTATCTGAGTGACTGTGGGCGGGACGAGTAGGCGGAAGGTCAAGGGACCACCGGGGCGTGTTGGACTTGGTTGCCAGACCGGCGGCCGAAGATGTGGCTGATATAAAAAGCAGCTGTGGCTGCTGGCCCCCAGCTCGGGTGCCGCTCATCCAATAGCGAGACAGAAGCTATTGGGAATTGCCACACGGTGGTTCCACAAGGACCCCTTGCCAGGCCGGAGCGTTTTTGACAACGGAGGATACGGACGAGGGTACCGGCGGTCCTGGCTGGTTGGTCGGTGCGTAGGTATGTAGACAGGGTGGTCGTTGTATGGTACTGAGCCGCTGAGGTGGGAAGGAGGGGGGCGCGAAACTAAACGGCGGCGGCGGCGGCGGACTCAACGGGAAGAAAGGTTTCCTCAAGGGGGTAACGAGGGGGGTTAGGACGACAAAAAGATAATAGCGACGAGGGGGGGACGGGAGTTGGACTTGTGATGATCAGAAAAGAGAAGGGGGGGAGAGGGCAGAAAGGTAAACGCTAACGACTCGACTGATGAACGAGGGAAAGGGTCAGGGCAACAAGAAGGCGGCGGCGGCGGCGGTATGGAAGCGGGTAAGGCGTGACAAAAGGCGAAGCAAGAGTCTAATCATGCTCGACAATTTTGATTTGGGATATATTTTGGTGCGTCCCATATCCCATTCTTTTTTTTTCTTCTTCCCCGTCCCTTTGTAGAATCCCCCCCCATCCCCTCCTTCATGGTGAAGATGTACTCTGTACACCTGGGTGTTCCGGACATGGCACCCTTCTTTCCCCATCTGTATCCCCCAGGCCGGACCCATGACCGGGTCAGGTAAGGTACCTACATAAAGAGGAGGAGGAAGGGTAGAGGGGTGGGAGGGATGAGATGGGTAACGTAGATAAAAGGTAGGTAGCAAAGCCACACCCAGCGACCCTTTTTTTTGCGTGCAGAAAAGACAGATAGGCAGAGTGAAAAAGGGCGAAAAGTCGAACGGGGACACCAGTCCGTCCGTCCCCCAAGCCCATCATCCGACTGAAATGCTGGGCTTCCCAGTCGTAGGCCTTGCCGGAGCAAAAGGTCCGTTTGACCCCTGTGATAGGCCCGAGCGGCAAGGCAGCGCTTACGGGGCCGCATGGAGCACTGCGTGGTATCCGTCGGACGGGACCCGCTTTTCCTCTTGTCTCTTTCAAGAACGGGACCCACATAGGTAAGTGTTGGTACCTACCTACCCAAGGTACCTACCTACCTACCCAGCATGGTAGGCATGACTGTGGGATAGCGTATCCGAAAGACGGGTAGGTAGCAGGTAGGTAGGCACGCATGCTCATTTATTAGACCTCTCTTTCCGTCCAACACAATCCTTGTCCCTACGCCCCCCTTGTTCCTTCCGTTAGTACCGATCATAGAAGTCGGCAGGGACATGACAGGTAGGTGGGAAACAAGAGGCAAGAGCCACACTTGTGCGTGGACAGAAGGCCCAAAAGAGAGTAGATGGAGGAGCTGAAGGGGAACAATGGCAACCGAGAGATTGCCATGTATTATATCAATCCATTCAAGTGTGCTGTATGGAAGGACTTGAAGTACAACAGAATCCGATATACAAGGCACTTATGCATTATTGTATTCGAATCCCTACCCAGCTGCCTAACTAACTACCTCGCACTGATACACTTGTCGCCATTATTATCTTCCTCCCCCTCCTCCTATTCTTCTTCTTCTTCTTCTTCTTCTTATCCCCATGGCCCGTTCGAGGCAACGCGTCACGCTGATGCTCGGCTTCCGACGACGCCACGAGACTCCAGGAGATGCTTAGCCGCCACGTTGAAGTCTGGACTGTTCGTTCCGACCGCGCCGTCACTTCACGCAGTACCGGGGTTGGCGGATCCTTGGGGGGACACGATGGCTACGAGCATCGCGTTCACTGGGGCGGCCGACAATGCTCTTGAGGCTCTTCGGCTGGGGACCCTGCTGCTACCGCAATGCGAACGGCTACTCATAACACGGTCCATACGTCATAAGACAGCTCGCACGCATGTGTGAGGATTCGGGAATGGGGGGTTCCAGAAAACCGGCGCCACTCCCATAGGAGAAGAATTTCCGACCACGCGGAAAGGCCAAATCTCATCTTCCAGTTAGGTCGAATTTTACAGGCTTGTTGAGCCATGCGTCAGTCCCGTCGTTCCTCCGGTTGTACATCGTACCATCACGCCGCTGACGGAGAAGGACAAGACACCAGTCCCATGCTTCCGAATGAATCTAGGAAGGGGGTCCCCTCTTCGACGAAGCTGGGGCCGGGGTATTACAGCTTATCTGCCTCACTTGCAAGGGGGGAAAGGAAGAGAGCGAGAAAGAAGAAGAAAAAAAGGACCCCTAGAAAGGAACCCCGCCATGTTCCCCTAACCGAGAGGCTGGGGCATGAGTGACGAAGGTGAAGCCGCGACATAGACTCATAGAACCACAGACATGGAACGACGACGCGGCGCAACGGGCGACAGTTACAGATCACAGTGTACACGTGCACGAAGTTTCTGGTGGCTTCGAGAAAGCGAAATGGCCAACGTCTGGGCCTAGCCCTGCCACCGTTCTGAAGCCAAGACCCTGAACGGGAATGCCCTCTTAGGTTCCCCTCACGCCAAAGGGAGGCTAAATCTCCAGCCACGGCAAATCACCACGGGCTGGCTCCCACCGAAGCTTGAGGCTGATTGCCTGCCAACTGCGCTTCAGGGAGAGAAGCCGGCGCACGGTTGGATTGACTTTGCACTCTGATACTGATGCCGCTACTGGCTGCATCAGACACTGACTCCAAGTGTGGCCTGTCTAGGCTTGTCTAGGCCTGACAAAGCCTAGCGATCCCCTCAGCAGGACCCTACGCTTGGGATCGTGGTGGCTGCCGGTGACAGCAATCAGTCGCGCCATTGGTCACATGGCCCGCCCCTCCACCTTGCAGAGCAGAGCTGTGGCGGCGTTAAGTTCCTTGGAAGCAGTGGCTGACTCCTCCAGCACACCGAGGCATCTAGTGTACACCAGTTGGCTTACTGTCGCATTCCTCAGCGGCTTTGCTTCGTCTCCCCCCACGCCGCCGATGACTGAGTATCGTTGTGCTTTTGAAGCACGATGATTCATCATGCCGTTGGAGGGAACACGGCGGAAGATCGTGGCAGCGGCTGTCTGTGTGGCAGACAGCGGACGCTGCCGGGCTCGAATGGCCAAGTCCTGGGGGCAGCAGGGGGGTGTTTCCCTGCAAAAGGAGGGTGTTCGACAAGGGTCTAGCGCATCATGATGCTGACGAAATTCAGCTTGGGTTATGCCGAAACGGTCGACGAATCATGGCCGGCAAATCAAGCTGGAGGCCCTCCGACGGGGTCACAGAAGGGTGGATATTGGGATATTGGGATACTATGTATATCACGTTGGTCGAATGCGACCACTGCTAACTGGTCACTGTCAGTCACCAGTCTGTTCCCCCCAGCATTGTATTGTTCAAACCCCTGCACACTAGCTCGGTCCTCAGATTTGGCCTGGTTTGTCGCCCTGGAGAAAGTCCTCCGCCCACGCCTGGTTACGACCTCCTCACGTCATCTCATTCAGTGGGCGCCCGAATCTCATGGCGACGCCTCGGATCCCCACTGTCGACGCCCAACGCGATTGAGTTTTCAACATCCCAGGGACCAGGCGGCCCTGCGTCGCAAGGTGTGGTGAACTCTCCTCTTTGGGATCGACTTTGACTGTGGCCGCCGAACCCTGACCAGCTCCGTGTCAAGCCAGACTCAGCGGGTACACTGGCCAACTTGGCTCGAGTCGTGCAAAAAAGGGTTTCCACTGCGAAATCCCATTCTCTCTTTCAGGGTCTGCCACCATCAAGATCCGCTTGTGAACCGCCCTCGTGGTCGGCAACTGGGGGTGAAAAAAAAGGCTTTCTCTTACTCCTCTGACTAACCCCGCCAGCACAGCACAGAATGCAGACGGCATCCAGCTTGTGTGTCGGGCCGCAGTCAATGCGACTGATTCACGGGTTGATGGCCGTTCCGATGTTGGGCCAATAATGCCCGATCCAGAGCTTGTCACCTCTACGGCAACGTCTTTTTGCATCATCCTTGTCCGCGTCAACGGGGAGGCCATCCACGTTAGGATTTGAATCCAGTTGCTGCAAAGTCGACGCGACTCGGTGACTGGTGAGCCGGAGCGGGCTCCGATGCCATGTCTCAGCCCGGCATGCGGATGGCTTACTTGAGTAAGTCAATAAGCACACAGCCCAGCAGGCTCAAGTACTTCCTTACTAATTGTCCTAGCCTACGAATGCTGCACGCAAACGACAAGACCTGTTGACGGGTTTCGGCTAGCCCGTGGCTCGGTTTATGGCATGCAGAAGGCGACGATCGTTTCCCCTTTTTCCAGCAAAGGATGCCGCTAACTCGATCAAATCTTGCCGCAGCAAAATCCTGACCGTCCATACCGCCACCACGCAGATGTCTGTCACGTTGGTTCCCCCCATTTACACCATTCTCGAAGGGGTACATGTAGCGAGTCTCCACTTGCTCCGAACGGCGGCAAATACCATACGATGAACTCGAAGGAGGATAGTTGACAACGTGTTGTCTTCCCCGTCCCTTGTCGCCGTCAACGCGAATTTCGGATCAAGGTCCAAGTCTGCTCGGCCGGGTGTGCGTTGCGTGCTGTTTCGTGTGACAGCGTAGGTTGGGCCGGGCTGCAGCTGAAGTTTCGCGAAGATTCCAGCTCGTTGGAGACGATGTGGGGGTGCATTGACGTCGGTCTGTCTGCCTTCACCCGTATAGCGCGGGGTGGATGGTGTCCCGAATGGAAGAACCTGGACAATTCTTGCGGTCCAGCAAGTCTCAGACCAGCAACGCACATAAAGTCATGCCTTGCCACAGGGGAGGGGTGGTGAGTTTGTTTCGACGACGGGCCAACGACAAGACACGGCCGTTGCAAGGCCTTGCCTGTCCACGTCCGATGTCATACGCAGTATAGGGGTCTCCGCGCCCTCTTAGGTCTTGGACTCGCAGCACGACGTATCGCGCGCGTTGCCACGTCCATGCACCACGCAAGCTGACTGGTCCAAGTGTTGGCGTGTTCGTGAACTTTCCCCCCACCCAGAGGCTGAGTTGCCCTAAACTCCTATTTCGAGTTACTACAAGGGGAAGTGAGGCTACGAAGAACTGAGAGTTGGAAACCCACCTCGCCTCTGATACAAAGTCACGGACAGTTTGTTTTGTAACTTATACTTGACTTGTATACACTACATCTCATGCGAGATGATGTTGGAACATCCTTCGTTGGGGGGGGGGGGGCCCAGGAGCTAGCAGCGGAATCCCAGTCCCGGCTGGCTTATATGAATGTCGATATCAGGGAAACACATCGTGGACTCACTAAACCACGTCATCTCACACTACGAGTGGCGGGCTCATCTCAAGATCCACGTGCCAAGTATCCCTTGAGCCTCGAGATAAGCTTCGATATTTCATTTCGAGATCCCAGCCCTGGCGAGGCGATGTCGCTGAAAACTGGCCTTCGTAGGCGCCGTTCCAGACCCGAGGAGAACGTTCTGGAACCAGAGACGCCAGCTGGCTCCCGTTACCACTCCTGTACCTACGGCGTGACGAGTCCTTCGTGATGGCTGACGTGGGCTATAGCGGACGTGGGCCAACCCCCCCCCACCCCCAATATGCTGCTGGGTTCGTTTTATTATCATGGTGCTGCGGTAGCGGCATCTGACGACCAAGGAAGTGGCGCTGGTGGCAGTGATGGTCGAGTCAAGGCATGATGTCGCCTCTTGCGTAGTTGAAAAGCTGACGTGGTTTTCTGTTTTGATTTCTCCGATTCGTTTTGATAACTGTTCGTCGTGTCCTTTGGTTGTTGTCGATTGTGAGTCACTCTGTGGAGGTGATTGAAAGTTGCTGGGTTTCCTATGGCGGATCAAGACGGGGCAGTCTCTCTGACAATCCGGTACCGATGGATCATGTGGTTGTGAATATTGAAGGAGGCCTCAAGCGGCGAGGAAACTCCAAGAAAGCTCCATGGTTATGGTTGACTCATTGTCATTGTAGTCGTCAACTGGCTATGACCTTGCCCCTCTTGGTGCTGTGTAAGGGGGCCTCAAAAGGCGAAGAAACCCAGAGGAGGAAGTCATACATTCACAAGTGACTCACTGGAATGGGAGTTGTCCATTCCCATGGTATTGCCCCTATCTTTGGTTAGACTTTTCCGGTCATGGTCTCCAGGTAGTGGATGGCTTCTGATATATTTCTTACACAACACTTGAGTGACACGATACTCAGATGCGAAATGATCGTTTACTCCTGGATCAGCTGGTTTGTGCATAGTCATTACCTCTCATGAAAGAGAAGTTGGCCGAATGGAGGTCGTCTTAAGACTCGACAGAGGTCTTCTGTGCCCGAGCTCAGTTATTTTTCATAACCAGTTGTGACTCAAGATGGTGATCGCATCGCTGATGTGTTTTACTGCATCTGTGTGTCTTGGTTTGGCCCGCCGCTGAGCTGTAGAGGAGCCGAGGGCGTGATCGTGAACTCTCTCTGATTACCCTTTTACTTGGTTGTAGACCTGCCCAAGCTTTCCATCCCCCCTTCTTTGCTGTCAAATTAGGGATTTACGCATTTCGGATTCAGGTAAATCGTCATCTGCATGATGTGTCTCGTTTCCCAATCGCCGGACAAGAGCGGCGACGGCTATCAATGGCACGCCAGCTTCCAAACTAGCTCGATTTTCCGACTGCGGAAAACATGAGTTGATCAAACCAAGAAAGCCTAACCTTCACTAAGAGCGGCTCTCAGCCCATTGGGTGTCGTCCGGTCCCTCTCGCGGTCCCTCTTCTTCTTGTCCCGTCTCGTCTCCGACCAACCGGTCGGTACAGCGCAGCTTTGACCTCGGGATCTTGAGACGACACAAGACACAGACACGCGTCGATGCCGGACCAAATGCCCCGGGGGCATCGCAACCAACCAGTCGCCAGTCCTATGCCCCCCGAGCTCACTGCAATGCTGCCCGGCAGTACAGTGGCTTCTTCCTCCAACCGGCCCGGCGGAGAGCGGGACTCTTCGCCAGGGGCAGCGCTCAGGGTATGTTGTTCTTCGGGTCATTTATTCCGCCCGCATCTACCTCACAAAGCGCAAGCGAGGTGATTCTGGGGCTGTACGATCCCTAGCGAAGAGATGCCCTGTTGATCAATCGCCCGCTTGGGAGGATGGGGTTGCAGACGTGTTCTGTCACGACGCCGACCACACGGTCTGTAACTCTGTCCTTTCTGCAATATTTTCGAGTGCTCGTTTTCGAGGGGCACAACCGACCGCTTGCAGATCCGCCGGTGTGTCTACATCGTGGTCAGATAGCACTGCAGGCCCACGGACCTTTACCTCCGACGTCTGTGGGCTTCTGTTTCGCGGCTTTCCTCTGCGACTTCCAGGTCCCCTGGCTCAAGGCGCCATCCAGGGGAGCGACGGATGGATCCCGCGTTGGCCGAGCTGAAGACACCCAGATAGCGACAGTTGTCGACGTTTGATTGGTACCGACGAGCACAATGTGCTGGACATGTCGGGCCCAGCCGAGAGGGAAAAGGCACATTAGGTGCTCAAAGTGCTTCCGTGGGCCCGGCCTACTGGGAAACGGCCCATTAGCAACGGCCCACATGTCGATAAAGCGGTGTCTCTTTTAGTTTCGAATAAACCCTTTCGCATGGCGTGGTTTACCTCGTTCTCGCGGGTTAGTACCTGGGAGGAATGATGATGTGATCACCCCGCTCACTGATCGTACGGCACAGGATGTTGTTTCCAAAACCGAGTGTGATTGTGTTTTCAACGACTGCGACTAAGTGATGGTCAGCAAGCTCGAGGGTCTTTTGGAAAAGGGGGCTGTGGGGGTGTGTTGAAAAAGGTTCGTGCCCATCGACGTGCCAGAATTATTAATCATCCAAGTGACGCCGTGGTATTTGCACACGTGGCCGTTTTGTGGTGTTTCAATCACAAACTTCCAAAGAGGCAAACAACATTACTGTGATGTCGTCGTATGCCCCTTACATCTATGGGGGATCGGCAAGCCCCAATACCGCTTCAATCTGGTGCCGCTCTTGACGACCACGACCAGATGAGGCTGCCAATCTGGCGAGACCTGAGACGGCGTCAGCGATACCGTGCTTAAACAAGGTCGAGTTGCTAGCCATGGAGCAATATGGCGCCGCATTCTACGCGTGCTTTGTGGATGTCAGCATCGAGACAATAAACGCGCTGAAGCCCAGCTCGATACCGTGGGAGGTCCTGAGAAAGGCTTGCCCCATCAGTCAGCTGAATGAACGGAAAGTCGAGCGCAGGAATATTGAAAACCGCATGCCTCTCATGGAGTATTGTTGGTTATCTCCGTTATGAAGCCAGCGCATCGATCATAGAGCTTATCGGTAGTGATGCCCTACTGAGGTTTGACCTTTAACCTGAGCAGCGCTAGGTAGTCCGGGCGTTGACTTACCTTCATTGAGACTCGAGGACTGAGGTGAGGTGCTGACGGTTCCCAAATCAGAGACGTCGATGAGTGCTCCATGCTTATAGAGATGACCAAATGCAAAAGTTGACCAAAGCCCTCAACACAATTAACTGAGAAATATTCTCGATGGAACGCTGTTCTGTCGCGAATGAGAAAGATATAGAGACATCTTTGCTATTATCTTTCAAAAGAAACGGCGAATAAAGTTGAACGTGGTAACTAGTCTTATTGAGCAGAAAGACGTGGGCAGCCCCCCCCGTCTTGAGTCATGATGTAAATGCGCATGCGTCCCTGATCAAGCAGGTTTCGGGCCTCAAGAACGTCATTGTGATGTATGTTCTTGAAGACACAGATTCAGAAACAGACACACACTCAATTCCGCTTTGAGACACACCACCCATAATCATCTATGTCCGCAAGGACTGTCCCGCTTCGCTACAGCCCGAACGGGAGATTGATCAGGACGCTGAAGGGCATGTTGTTGGATATACTCGCCGCCATATTTTCTCCGACCTCCGGAGGGGAAACTAGCGGCATTCGCAAACGGGGTTCCAAAGCTGACGTTCGGCCCTCCGCGTCCGTTGGTGCTCCACGACCAAGAGCGGACACTGTCACCGCCACCACCGACGTCGACGCTGACATTCAAGCGCCGATAATTCCCTTTACCGTTATGCTGTTGTTGCTGTTGGTTTCACGGCTGACCTCGGGGCGGAGCCTGACGTCTCTGCTCCGATCGCTCCGATCCGGGATTGTGGGGGGCCGGCTATAGCGGGGCCATTGCGGTTGGGGCTGCGGGTCGGGGTGCTGTGGGACCTCCTCGTCAAAAGAGTCGTCTGCCTCGTCCTCTTCCGGCTGCTTACGATCGAGTTGGGGTTGATGTTTTTGGGTTGGATGGTGGTGGCGGTGGCGGCTCCTTAGGTGTCTTGATGTCTCCGTGCATCCTGTAGATGCTTTCCTCCCACATGTTTGCGGTTTTCCTATCCGTTTGTTGTCGGAGGGGCGTCAGCGACTGAGGGTGGTTGTGAGGGTCCATGAACCGTTGGCTGTATTCTGAGCTTTCATCCTTTATGTCGGTGCTGTGTCTGGCAGCGCCGCGGTTGAAGTTGTTGCTGTATGAGCTTATGTCCGGCTGGCTCCGCTGAGAACTTTGCGGCCCTTGTCAGACGAGAGCGTTGGATAGAAGGAAGGGCGACTGTCCCGGATGGGGGTTGCTAAATTTCCCAAGCTACCGTTTGATCCGGTCTTGATGCTCCTTGCGGTGGTTTCTTGTAATGAATACTGGTGATGGATCGTGACTACGGCCAGAAGGGCTTCGATGTTGAGAAACTAACACGGACAAGTCACCTTCCATTCCAATGGCGAAACCTCAAGTACCACAGGCGATCGGCATCTGGTGGCGCTACAAATCTGCCATGTGAGGTTCATGCGTTTAATTATTTCTTATGAAGTTGGTGTGATGAGGTATTCGTCATGGATGGGTCGAGACCTTGCGATCTTTTGTCTGGGGAATGGTTTGAGGTCTTCCCAGACGAATCGCAATTCGGCAACATCAGGCCACACAAGCCCCTTGACTACACATTTCTATCGCCCAACAGTAGCTTGAGCTCCAACGCGAATGGAAGGGAGAGCTTTCTAGAACCGCCTGCCCTCATGAGTTCTGAGGAATCATCAGTGTAGTTTCGGGCCATGGCATGGGTCTTTCGTGTATCCATATCCATGTATTCCGTCCCATTATCGGCCCATCCCTGTGTCAGGATCCTAGTAGCTGTCAGTCAACCCCAACGATCCATCACAATTCAGCCTACACATCTCACTTGTACGACACACCGGGTAGCCTAGTCTACTCATAGAGAGATCAAATTTTAAAGATCCTCCGTCACCTAGCTAGTATTGCACATTTCCAGGTGCCTCCAGGGACATGGTAGTTTGTGATTTCTGCCTCCACAAAGGACACGTAGTCAAATTATATCATGACGGAGGTAAAATTTACAAATGACAAGAAAGAATAGTAGGTTCCATATGACCAGTGAGTCATTATAATAGTTGGTTCTGGTATTTTTACTGATACAAGACCTTGCGGCAAACTTCTTCAGCCACCATGAGATTTATCGTCCTCAGGCGTAATCATGTCCGGTGCTCAACATCATTCAAGTTTAAGATCTCGGAAAGGGGAATCCGGCAGATGGGTGCGAACGAATAAGTAAAGTTGATGTCGTAGATATAGGTAAAGGCGATGACAGCCCAGTCGGCGGACTTGTTCATCTGGAGGGAGCCGCCGAGGCCGCCGATGATGACGCCGACAATGAAGCACGAGGCGCAGAGGGAGGGGGCTTCGGTCGACCTTGTCGATAAGGAAGAGGGCGGGCAGCGCCGAAAACATGTCCACAACGTTGTACACGCCCGTTGCTAGCCATATGTGAAGGCTGGGCAGTAAGACATGCATATGCAGTCATGTGAGATACCTGTTTATGCATGGTACTCTAGGTACAGGTGTATGGAGCCCTAATACCCAAGTTGAACTGCTGCAAAAGCTTGACGCTGCACTCGGGGGACACGAAGCCGACGTGCTGGGCGTCGAAGAGCGAGATACCCTGCCTGCCGGGGAACTTCTTGCGGTTGATGGACTCGTCGAAAAAGACCTCAGCCTTGATGCAGCGATACTCGGCGGGCTTAAGCGCCTCAGGTCAGGTATCTGGGTATGTACCCTCGACTGCCTAGGTACTCGGGTACAGATAGGCCAAGATCAATGGTCTTACAAGTCGGCAAAGTCCGGAGAGAAAGCCTGTGTAACTTGCATGTTTCTACGTGTCACGAGAACCTTGTTGTTGAAATGTCAGCGGGCTGCTCCTCATTCTCTCTTCCTTCTTTCTCTTCTTGAAGCTTTATAGCTGAACTCTACTTCACTTAGTCATTCCATTAAAGCCAACCAACTTCCTTTCTCGACATGTCGGCTGCAAAATGTGATCTATTTCCGGACGAGAAAACCCTGGGAACCATTTTCTCAGGCGTTGACGTCAAGCCCGCCGACTGCAACATCATCTCCCACACGTTCGACACATGCACATTCAGCATCCACCCCGACACCGCCGCTCTCCCCGGTTATCCAAAGGACCTTCTTGTCCGGCTGGAAGCCTCGTCAGGACGTATTTTGCACCAGATAGCGGCCATTCAGAAGCTCGCGCAAGTTCAAATACCCGATCTCGTCCCTCACGTCGTGGTTGTTGGTACCACGACGACCGAGGACGGGAGACGGGTTGAGTACGCCGTGTCGGAGTACTTCACAGGAACCATTCCACTTAAGGAGGTATGGGACACTCTTGGTCCAGACGATCAGATGCACTTAGTGGATTCCGTGGCTTCTGCCATGGAGAAGCTTCAGATGATAGACCACGATATCCATGAAGCTGGCACGCAACCCGGCAATGCGCCAATCGGCGGCCCGCGGCGCGGATATTTCCCTGAAATCAAGCATTTCCTAAGAGGAATCCTCCAAGAAAGCGAACCAATTTCACGCAACTGTACTCTTCGGGAGGCCGATGGGGGTGGTGTCATACTCGAATCGGCGTTTGCAGACATCGGCCGGGTCGAGTTGACAAACGCAGACCTCGACGACCTCAAGCGCCACGTCGTCTTCTGCCACAACGACCTCGAGCCACGCAACATCCTCGTCAGACCGCGCTTAGCAGAGAGGGTGAGCCCACGCTACGATCTGGCCGCCATTGTCGACTGGGAGATGGCGGGCTTTTACCCCTTTGCCTACGAATACGGGCTCAAAGACAACGTCCTCGGCCTCTCCAATCTTTCGCTCAGCTGGTATTCCTTATTCAAAAAGCGGGCCTCTCGCCTGTTGCCTCAGAACCAGTGCCATTCAAAGTTGATACAAGCCCTTCGGGTCATTAATCAGTCGAAAAGGAGAAGTATGACAAGGAACGTCGGCGTCCGGTTCCAGGAGAAGTGGGTGGCGGCTCACAGCATAGAGCCATCTCTGGATATTCGTCGCGGCTGGGTTCGTAAGCCTGATATCAAGGCTCCTGTCAACTTCACAAAAGGAGACAACGAAAATCTTGAGCTAGAGGTTCTGAGGGAATTAGGCCATGTTTGAGATGAAGAAGTCATGGTATGCTTCAGGGTTCCCTGAACGCCCAAGCATAGCGGTCCTGCTATCTGTACCACCATGATCATCAAACTCTTGACACTTGTCTCTATTACGTGCGGCTCCATGGTATTTCTCCAAGGCTGTCTGTTCCAGCTACTTGTAGAGCTTCTTTTCTATCACTTTCAACAAGTTCGCTAACGCAAGTTTCTTCCTTTTTGCTTAAAATAACAATCTAATTCGTGACACAGAAGAGCTTTTGACACATGCAGGGGACATATAATCCAACGCAGTCAGCCATCAGTGCGAAATCTGAATAGCCTCCGCAAACTCTTTGAACTCCGTGTCCACCTCGAGAAGTTCTTTTGGCGAACCCCACCTCACAACCTCCCCTCGCTTAAGGAGCAGCACCTTGTCATACTGCTCAATGTACCTCAGCCTATGGATGACGGCGATGACGGTCTGCTGGGAGAACTCGCTCTCAACGATGCTCTGCATCTTGGCCTCCGTATCCTGATCAACGCTGGAAGACAGTGCATCAGCCAATGGATCTCACTCGGACGCAGCGAAATTATCAAGACGGGGAACACCATCATACATACCTGCTTGTAGCCTCGTCTAGAATCAGGATCTGGCTCTTGGAAATCAACGCTCTCGTCAGAGCCAGCAGCTGCCTTTCGCCCACCGAGAAGCCGTCGGCGTTCAGGTCGCCGTCCAGCCCGCCCACCATGCCGATCTTCCCCAGGAGGCCGACCTTGTCCAGCGCCGCCCCAAGATCTTCGTCGCTCGCGCGGGAGTGGGGGTCTAGGTTGAAGCGGACGGTGCCCGGCATGAAGAAGGGCTCCTGCGGGATGACGTTGATTCGCGAGCGCACTTCCGCCCTTCCCAGGTCGGCGAGGTCGACGTCGTCGACGAGCACCTTGCCGTCGGTCACCTCGATCATCTGCAGCAGGGAGAGGACGAGGGACGTCTTGCCGCTACCGGACGGCCCGCACACGGCGACCTTTTGGCCCGGGGAGATGGAGAGGGATAGGCCCTTGAGAGTGCCCTCACCGTCTTCCGTGTACCTGGCGGTGGTGTTTTCGAACGTGATGCCGCCCCTTAGCGGCCACCCGGACGGGGGAACGCCGGCATCGCCGAGATCTCGCACCTCCGACGGCGTCGTCTCCGCAAACTCCCTCACCCTGGCCACGGCCCCGATGGACGTCTCCAGCGCGGTCCAGTTCTTGATCGTCATCGCCAGGCTGGTGTTGAACCCCAGCACCAGCACCATTGCGACGCCCACCGCCCCTGGGGAGAAGGTATCGATCAGGGACGTCGCCATGGCGACGATGATGAGCGCCAGGACGCCGACGACTAGGTCCAGAACGAGGGCCAGCCACATCTGGATGCATGCGAGCACGTAGTGCGGCTTCTGGGACGTGTTCAGCAGCTCCGTGTTGCGGTCCTTGAATCCGCCCTGCCACTTGTAGGCGCGGATGGTGGTCACGCCCTTGAGGCTCTCGAGGAAGTGCGTGTAAATGGGCGCCTTGGCCTCGATGTCGAGGAGACGCACTTGGCGGGATGTGCGGAGGTAGTATCGCTGTACGAAGAATAGCACTCCTACGAGCAGAGGGACCGAGGTGGCCAGGTATTTTCCCATGACGCAGAGTATGACTAGCCTGACAATGCATGCGCAGGCATCTGTAAAGTATCAAGTGTAAGCGGCGGTGATCTGGAGTCAAGACAAAGGATCTGAGAGGCGAACCACGTACTCGACACGAAATTGATAGCATTCGAGGGCAGGGTCGTGTCAACGAGGTTCAAATCCTGGCTGAATCTGCGTGCTGCCGTTAGCTTCTGTGTCCATGAGGTGAAGACTGCAGACGTACCTGTTGGTAATAGAGCCAGTGTCCGTCGACTGAAAGAAGCTCAAGGGCGCCCTACGATTTGAATCATCAGCAAGCATATAACACCACCCGATAATCCAGTTAATTCTACCTCAGACTGGTTCGTAAAAGGTCGGCATGCAGGCCTAGGGCCGTTGAGCTGATGATGCGGATGAAGAGCAACCTACGCCGTTCAATTTTGTGTCTTATCCCAAGATAGATTTGACAATGAAGACTCACCAACATTCAACGCACATCGCAATACACGTCACAGTAAACAAGAGGGCGTAAACCCCGAGGTACTTGCCGAGGTTATCGTTTGGTCGTTTCTCGTTGGCTTCCACCCACCACTGGAACCAGATGGCTGGATTACGGGTTAGCAAATGAGCGAGATGATTAATAGACCACGAAGATACCTACTTGTGAAACCGCTGCAGAACGCTTCCGTAAAACTGGAGAGTATAAACAGTGAAATTACAACCCACCCAGCACGCTCGAAGTAGTACTTGTAAACGGACCAGGATCCGTTCTGGCGCAGGCGGCCTTCCTCAGAGTCCAATGAAGTTTGCACATGCATGGGCTTCACTAGCTCATCGACTGCTACATCTGCTTCGCCACTGACGTCTTCACTTTCCGTTTCTGCTTTGGTAACGATGCTGGACGACTCGGTGAGAACTTGCGTGTATGGGCCCTGGCTTGTTACCTCGCCGCCGTTAAGAACGACCACTTCGTCTGCGTGGTGAAGTAAAACACCTGTGTGTGTGTCTCAGTTGATGAAACGATGGAAAACACTTTCAAAAGTGGACTTACGAGTGTGGGTGGCCAGCACCACCGAGAGGCCACTCCGGTGAAAGTGGCCGTCAATGCCGAAAAGGCGAGCCGAAATCTGGCTGACGCTCTTCGAGTCGAGCCCGCTGAAGATGTCATCGAGGATGAGAACCCGATGTCTGGAGTACACGGCACGAGCTAAAGCCTTTCGCAACGTAAGTCAACCGACTCCATGGGGATAGGAGGAAGGCTTTACAAAACTTACAATACGTTGTCGCTGGCCTCCACTCAACCCGACTCCGTTGGTTCCAACATTGTACAAGTCACCTTCGGGCATGTTCTTGATGTCTTCCGTCAGGGAGCACAACCAGAGTACCTGCTCAAGCCACTTTGGTTCGTGCTCTAAGCCGCCGGTGATGTTGTGCCGGATGGTGTTGTTCATCATCCAAGGCGTCTGCGGGCAGTAGGCGGCACTGTGGGCCGTGAATGTTCTGGTCCCGGCGCCAATCGAGGTCTCGCCAAGTATACTCTCAAGGAGGCAAGACTTTCCGCTCCCAACAGGGCCAGTGATCATGGTGGTTCCGCGTTTGATGGTCAGGGTAAGGTTCTTGAAGACCAAATCAGAGTCTGGGGACCATGAAATCTTGGCGCCATGGAAGACAACAAGTGCGTCTCCTGATTTGAGCTGCAAATGTTGAGACTCAAGCTCGACGCCGCTTTTGGCAGAGACGTCGATTTCCGAGCCCGAATGGATAATCTCGCCTGATTTCACGCCCGAATCCTTCAGGCAAAATTCCTCGATGCGCTTGAAGCAGGCAAGGCCCTGAACAATGCTGGGAACAACCTGACAGAACATGAGCAGCGGCTCCGTCAAAAGATTGATGAGAGACAGAGCCGTGAAGGCGCTGGTGGTTGTCAGGGTCTGTTCCTTGGTGGTGACGGCGATGATGCTATAGATAACGAACGTCGCGAACGGGGCGAGTTCGATGGGGAAGACAGCTGCTCAATCGTCAGTCACGTAGCTAGCTGCGCGGCTAAACCGGAGGGTCATGTCGTGACTTACAAACAAGGATCTGGGCAAGGAGCAGCTTCCGGAACTTTTCTGAGCCGCTCAGTTCGATGCGTCGCAGCTCAGTGATGACGGTGGACAGCACGTCCGGCAGACCCAGCATCTTGATCGCCTTCATGTCACCAAGCATGGAAGCGGTGACAGCCACCCGCTTTTGGAGGCACTCGATCCAGACCGTCTGGGCTTTCCCGATGGTCTTGGAGATGGGGATGACGCCGAGAGCGCAGACTTGGGCTGTTGTGTTAGCTATGGATACATTTCCCAAGAAGGAAAAGAAAAGAAAGGGGGGAACATCTGTACGGTTGACGTACCGATTGAAATAACGACGGGGACAACGGATGCCGCCGCTACCTGGCGTTGGAGGAGGAAAATGGCAATGCCGACCTCGAGAACAGCAGCCCACACTTGATGAAGATTAACAAAAGTGGTCACGATGCGCTCGATGTCGGTGCCCATCAGCGTCACGGCCGCGTTGTCCTTAAGGTCATCCGCCCTCAGCGAGACGGTCTGCCTGAACACCACGGACGTCAGCCCCGCCCGGACCATGGTCGTGAAGCGGTGCTGCTGCCTCGAGAAGGCCGCGCGGGAGACGGCGAGGCCGAGATACGTGAGCAGGCACGCGCCGACCAGCGCCTGACCGTATCTCTCCGACTGGGGCGTCTTGGGCGTCTGCATGAACCTTACGGTCGCCGTGATGAGGAAGGGTTGGCAGAAAGTGAAGGCGGTGAGGCAGAGGCGCGTGACGACGCCGAGGATGAGGGTCCCGCGGTACGCCGCGCAGTTCGCCCGGAACAGTGCGTGGTGTTTGCGGCCCTTCCGCCTCGCCCAAGCCCTCTCCAGTTTCTCTCCGGCCACTTCGCCCGTGAGGTCGGCGTCGACGTCCGGAATGTCCCGGATATGGATTATACGCGAGTAACCTAAGCGGAAGAAGGGGAGGAGCCACGTGAAAAAGCTGCGGCCCCAGAAGCCTGTCTCTTCCTCCTTTGTGAGAGTTTCGTACGGGGGCCGCAGGAACTTCCTCTTGCTGACGGATTCGAGGGGAACTATAAGGGTCGTGAGGGCGAGGATGACGGTCCATAGCACCTTTGGCGCGCCGGCGGAGGAGACCAGCCACAAGGTTCTCAGACGGGGTAAGGAGAGAAATACAGAGGCAGAGAAGTAGAGTATGAGAAGGTCTGATGGGCGAATGGAGTGTTGGTCTTCGAGGTAGGAGTGGAATGTCGCTGCGAGGACGGCGATGAAGTTGAGGACTCCTGCTGCGAGGGATACATCTGTGCGAAGAGCTGGTGTCTTGGTTTGTACGATGAGCAACGCCAAGTGAAGTGCCGCCAACACGGTCAATGGACCCTGAAACCGGTGTAAGTGAGCTTCCATGGCCAACATCCCGGCGGACGAGATTCTGAGGTTTGTACCAATTTCCACAACGCAAGCCTGTAAGTTGCCAACTTCACCGGCGCGCGCCAGAGTGAGTAAACCCGAAACGGTACCAGAAACAAGAACACCGCCGAAGGGAGCACATGGAAGATGACATCCTCGAATAGGAGGGTAAAGTCAAAATGACGGCAGCCGAAGTCTACACGCGGCCCAAATTGGTTGTCGCTGCCCGGCGGGCAGACGGCGTTGCTTGCCATTCTTCTCGCAGTATTATAGCCGTAGAACTGGATGAATGTTGTGAGTTTTCCTCTCGCTGACATGCGGATGAGGCAGCATATGAAGCCTCAAACAGCACTGCCGTCTCGCAAAACGGCATACGCAGTGGTCTATTAGGGGGCCGCAGGGGTGGATGGGTAAGCCGGCGTCATTATCAGCCGCGCTACGCTTCGTAGGGCAGGTCGTTGACTATCGGAATCCGGTTGATTGGGCGTCCTATTGCACCGAGAGTCTGCAGTCCACGTAAGCAAGTTTTTTTATTCATTGTTTTTTGCTACTGGGGCTCGGCATCCATCCGACGATGGTGGAGGATGGGGAAAGTATTGCCTGTTTAGGAAACCATTGGAGCGATGGCAAGGAACAGGCCAACAAACCGTGTAAGCGGTCATGATGCCGATGTTGACATAGAATCCTGATTAGAAAAATGGTACAAAATGGGTAAGGAGAGGCTGAAGGAGAGAAGAAGAGATCAACCCCATCCCTGTCCTCCTCGCACTTCTCTTCCTTCTCACTAGCAACATCCGCAAGTGCGTCGTCGCCACGGCCCGATCGCTGACGACGCCAGCATGCGCGTCAGCGTCGACAACGCAACCCATCAACGCACGCAATAACTTCGGGGGCATCAGTTAGAGGGTTATGATCACATCGGTGACTTTCCCCCTTCGAAGCCCCCGGCACACGTTTTGCCAAAAGGTTCAGAATCCTAAATGATGAGTCGGATTGCCAGTTGCATGCCAGCGGAGTCTAGACCCCAAACAAGCCCGTTTCCGTAGCCGTTGTAAAGGTTCGGAGGATGCCCAAAGTTGAGCAGCTTCATCTCACCGGGTGTCGAGGCCTCAACGGAGGCGGCCCCGCACCGGGAGCCCCCACTGGGTCTGCGGCGCCCGGTTAGCTATGTGGCGCCGTCGGCAGAAACCGGCCTCCGTTAACACTCCCGGACGTGGTCGCACCGATTCCTGCGTATTCCAATGCTGCAAAAAGAACCCTCCGAGCCATGACCTGTCTGTAACGGCAATCTTCTACGTCCGAAGAAATGGGAGAAAAAGGGACCGATTCCTGACCGCCGACTCGGGCGCAAGGTTACGCAGGGGCCTGCCATCAAGGCTTCGCCGTTAACAACACAAGACGCACCTTGCCTACCTTTGGGCGCATGCGTCAAGGGCATTGGAGCCTTGTTGCACTCGAATTAAAAACAGCTCACCATGATAGAACAAAACGACGTACCCAAAAGGGACACGTCCTCGCAAAGTCTAGCTCGCTCTCGGTGATGGCCCCCCTGACTGTTGCGGCGATCGAGTCCTGAGGTGCGAGTAAATCTCCGGGCAAATTGGCCCATGGTTTTTATTCTGTCCTGATGACGTTGGGGACGAATGCGATGAAGGGTACATCCCAGACAAACCCCATCTATCCGCCCCGGACTCAAGTTATTTTTGACAGCACCCATGCCCATTCAATTAACTCTGAAAGAAAGTGCATACACCTCATGTTGCCCCCTTTCGACACTGCTGCGGCGAATGCTTGGTTCTCCCTATGATCTCCATGCTATGCCCATCACCCATTCGAGGTCCGACTTAGCTGAGGTAAGATATCGCATTGCCTCTGCCTAACGAAACCATCTGGAAAGAATAGTAGACCGCCACGGGAGAGTTGTAAAACATGGGACACGAAGTCAACAGCACACCGGCTCCCCCGCAACCTCTTGGCACACTCGCAGCCCCATCTTATCTAGTTATCTAGTATTATGCGCCAATGCGCCATAGTGTCTTGAAGGTAGTCCAAATAAGACCGTCCTGTATAATCAGACGTCAGGGTATGACAACACGGCCTGTGTGCTGGCGAACCCGCATTGTACATTGCCTGAGCAAAGGGTTTTTCGAATGCTGGGCTCCACCCTCACGAGATCGCACGTAGCGGTTGCACAAGAGGTTCCACACACTGTCTCGAGCTGATTTATAAAACTGCGTACCGCTAAGGCGGCATCGCGTTTTCGACGGGAACCCTGGCTTATGCTGCAGCCCATTGACACAGGCAAACCCACGGTTTGTTCGTTTTGCAACTGTGGCTGACGTGCCTCTTGGTCTGTTCACGTTCCCTCGTTTCTCCATGTCCAATGACACTGGGGAGACATTACCTGCTATTGTTCATGCTTTTCAACCACTGAATTGTGACACTCAAACATGGTCATTGACCAGGAAGCCGGAACAAGCTTGTTTTTCCTCCCCGATACCAAAGCTCACAAACATGCACTTCGCCAACTTTACCAACAAGTACCGACATTTTGAACCAGGCTAGCTAAGCTAGGCTCAGGCCTCAACCAAAAAGCTCGCTCCTCAAGCTGCAGCTAGTCTACTTTGTATAGGCATTACAAAGAGCCATCGATGAGATCCAGAATCACTGGCCCGACACACCAAGCACTTAGAATCGTTGCAGCCCCAGAGCGAATCAACTCAATCGGGAACCTACCATATATTCATGTACAATACGCGCAAACCCCTCCTCAGAAGCAGGCCATTTTTGCGCCGCTTTGACTGTTCGAGGAGAACCCCCCACCCTTGGCACAAATGGCAAACCCGCACTTTGCCAGACAACTAACATCAAAGAAGCGTGTTTGTTAGTCGGGTGACCAGACAAAGAGCGAGTCTCCAGGCTAGTGTTTCCATTTGAAGCTTGATCACCGGCGCGAGCACTCGTACGCAACCATAGCAACCTACTTCTTTGTATGGATCGACGAGGTGGTTGGGCAATGTGGCCTGAATACGGATAGTAAGCGTGACAAATTGTCATCTTGAGGCCAACTGTGTCTAGTAGTTGAACCAGGCACAACATGTAGGTCTGTGCATCAACACCAAATGAGTAGAGTATTGTAGTGTAGCCCCATGAATGCGAGAAACACTTGCGCCCAGAAGCACGGTCATTGGAGGCTGGAGGAAGAGTCGGGTGGCTGATCCTTCGCTTCCCGTTGGCAGGTGACAAGCCACTTTGGTTCGGATTGGCTTGATCGCTCAATAGCTTGATCGCTCTGCTCCCCTGCCGAACTGGGCGGCGCCTCTTGGCGCGTTCGCACGTTACGGCGATTTGGTGGCGGGCTTCCCCGGATCTGCGGTGTCTCAAGATTGGGCCAGTCATCATGACAAAGAAGCTCGACCCCGCAAGCAGAGAATGCGAATTGTTGTGCATCGGATGGTGAACCGCCGGGATGCATGGGAGGCGACTTCAGAATATCGTAGCCGTATTCAAGCGAGGTGGAACCCGAGTCCGGAGCCGGCCGTCGAGTCGAGATCCGTGGCAGTTGCTAGTCGGCAATTCCGTTGGCAAACAGATCAGTGACAGAAATGGCGTGGCGACGACGACTTCCGAGGCTCGTTCGTTGGCGGCGTAGCCGGACAGGGGTCGGGCTCGGGCCTGGCCAAGCTTCACCTGACTACAACGCTAGAATCCGGTGGTTCGGCTCATCTACCATGGTCGCCACCTACCGATCGTTAGCTTTGGCATCCGTGTCGATGGACATTTGGAATGGGCGAAGAAGAAAACAATGCGACGTCGCCACACATTACCTGCGACTCACGTGTCCCGCGGTTTTGGGACACCCTGCCTGGTCGCCGGGCTTGAAGCCTATGCACTTCATGTTGTGTTGCGGTTCCGTGCGGGAAAGGAAAAAAAAAAAAAAAGAACAGTGGGCAAACTTGGAATACAGGGCCGGGACGAGACACCACCACGTGATTAAAATCGTGTCATGTTCCACAGTTTGCAGCGAGAAGTTCGGAACTAGATTTTCATTCATCTTTTGCTTTCTTTTCCTTCTGCCTTGGAGTGTTCCACAGAGGACGACAGGGGGTGTTTCACTGTTTAATGATGGCCTCCCCGCAGTGGGGAGTAAAGTCTGGAAGACGCCCAAAAGACAATCCTTCCGGGTGGAGACCGACTGCGCGCCCGTGTCCGGAGACCCCGTGGAGTGAGTGAGTGACTGGTCATGCGGTGACGGGCTGTCGGGTTACCGGTTATACGGGTTCAAAGCCTGTTCGCACACCAACTTGCGCGAGACTGTAAACGAGATGATGCGTCAGAGATCAGGCGGCCGGCGAAAACGCGGTCGTTTTACCATAGTTGCCCATGGGGAAGAACAAAGAGGAGACCTGGAGAGGAACGTCAGGGCGATAGGTGAAGGCCGGGGAAATCGACCCCAAAAGCAAACTCGGCCGAACTCCGAAACGAACAAACGATGCAGAAGGCAAAAAGCAAGGCCAATCGCCCACAGTCGTGGTTTCGGGCATGGTGGGATGGGGCCGTCATCAAAGACGGGCCGATATCACAGCCGTGACAGGTAAGAGTAAGCACCTGGTACGGAGGACCGACCAGGATGGCTCGGAAAGCACCCACAGGCGACAGGCGCCGGGGAAGACTCGGCTGGAAGCCTGTCAACTGGGCGCGCTTTGGTGTTCGGTGGCCCGGTGGGTGACTGCCAGACTGGTGGGGGGATACTGTTTAGGTCCGTTAACAGCCGCGCATACTGAGTCAGGCGCCGAGGTGGTACGAGGCGACATGTGTTGTCTACGGATGGGACGGAGACGGCACCAAAAGTGAGCGCAGCACTCCGAGAGTCCCCGGAATCGGACGAGTAAGCGCGTATCTGGGTTACGGTTCGTCAAGTTTGGATACCCGCATCAAGAGGCTGTTGAAGAGCCCCCCGATTCTTCCCCATGGTGGTGGCGGTGGTTGTGTGGAGAGAAAGCGGTTGGGGGCGCATTTGAGTCAGATCCACTCCGGACTGGAACTCGGCCAATTTGCACACTTGAGTGATGCGTCTAGAGGCAACTGTCTGGAGGCAGTTAGCGCATGGAGTACCACCGAGCATTGTCCCATTAGGGCGCCGGGGCCGGGGGATTGAAGGAGAGATGATGGGGTATTTCGGGGGAAGCTGGACAAGTCGGGGGAGGAGGGCAGAAAGTGCGGGATGGTGAGATGGGATGGGATGGGATGGGATGGGATGGGATGGAACGGGGCTGCATCCGGCGCATGCCGTTCGGGTAATAGTTAGGCTCAGAGAAGTGGCAGATCTAGCGGTTCCCGGCGAGGTCGAATGGCCCGAATAGCTTCGCGTCTGGTCGCCCAAGCGAGTCGTTTGTAGGCGTAGACGGCTGAAGATGGGTTAGTCGAGAGCCAAGAGACGACAAGCCAGCGTCGACAAAGTGGCTGCAGCATGCGGACGGGAGACCACCGCTGACTTCGCCTCGGCGGCCGGCTCATGTGGGTGGCGGGAGAGCATCAACCGTCAAGTCCCCGGGACAAGGATCGAGGTCGGGGTAAGGACTAAGGAGCCATACCGACCGACAACTACGGTGGAAGTCGGCGCCTGAGAGGCCTGTGATCAATCAATAAGGGCGGATGGTTAGGTATGTATCTGTTATTTACAAAACACTAGTCGGATGATAGGTGGAGGAGAGGATTCGCCAGAGAGTGTAGCTGAAGACGAAGAAAAAGATTACGTGCGGTGCACCTATCCGTAGCTAGCTCACTCCGTCTCAGTCAGACAATATAAGCCAACATCGTCGTGATGTCTCTGATCAGCCGCAGCCGCAGTTTGAGGTCCAGCATGCCACCTGGCTATCCAACTGATAAACCGTAGCGTCACGAGATTTGTTGCAGACGCGCCAGGCATTGGACTCGGGCTCAACCCCCTCTTTCTCCAAAGAAAAAAGTGAAGAAAAAAAAAAGTGCCGACGTGGAAGGCTGCGAGCAAGTCATGGCAAGACATTGCCAATTCCTTACCAAGAATGCTTGCCAGAATGCGAAGTGCAAGTGACCTGACAGGAGGAGAGAGAGGGGCAATGGGGGGGCGTGTTATGGACACTTGGGGGGTGCGGGTGGATCGGGGGAAGCCACCAGGCTAAGCTGGACCTGTAAGGGAGGCATCACCGGCCAATGATAGCCACGAAGAAGTGGCCGGGGAAGTCACATCCCTGTCTATGGGGCACGGGGCTTTCCCTCTCGGCGTTACTATGGCGCTTTCCCCAAGTTGAGCTCCATGAATCCATGATTTTTCTTCTCCTTCACTTTCCCTTCTCCAGGACTCCAGGAAAGGGGAAAAGCTGACTCCGTACGCTTGCTCCATACTCTATACTTTGATTATACCCACAAGAGAGCCTAATCCACGGAATCACGTCGGGTAAAGAATACCCCTCGGGGAAGTTGGAAGCCCCACCGTCGGGCCCCCAAGGGGCGGAAGGATCGGGGTGATTCGGAAGAAAATTACTGAAAATTCTGAAAATTTGCTATTGAAAATTCTGACATTGGCCCTGCGAAGCGATCGTGACCGACAGACAGACACAATACCTGTACACACACTCTCTCTCTCTCTCTCACACACACACACACACTCACTCACACACAGAACAACGCCATAGGCGAAGATAGATGCTGCAAGATCAAAATAAAAAAAAGATGTGGTGTGACTGTTGAACCGGGCGCTTGACCTGAAACGGGCGTATTCCATCACCATCTTCCTCTGGCTTTGATTGCTCTGCACATCCTTCTTTCTGCCCTACCTGGCCAGCCCATGTCATGGCCAGCCCCTTGGGCTCCATGCGGCGTAGACATCATTGATCAGTGAGTAGCCAAGCAGTTTGTCGCATGACATTCCTGGACTCTGGGGAGTCCGGAGAGGGACGCGCCTTAGTTTGCAGCGTTTTCTGCATGAGCTCGGAGCCAAGCTCGGCACGTTCAGTCTTGGCGGACAGCTGGTCCCCTCCCCCGCCGCATTTGCTGTGTTGTGCGTCAGCGATGGTGTGGCTGAGATAGATGGGCGACGCGCCAAGACGGACGCGATTGAGACCACAGTGACAGTGTCAGTGGCGTTGGCAGTGACATGCCCTCCCCTTTCGGATTGCGGCGGCGGCGCGCGCTTCGCTTAATTGCTGCGCCTGTCGCCAATGCGATGCCGTGAAAGACTCTTCAAAAACATCGAATGACCTCGAGCATGACCGGCCCGATACTGGGGCCTTTTCACGTTTTAGGATTTCCAAGGGAAATGCCGATAGGTAATCTCTACTGGGACATCGTTTCCGGCAACCAGGGCGTCGCCACGCGCGAAAGAGTTTGTCTACACAGTGGGTAGGCATTGCCTCGAAAAACGGTTGGTGTCTTGAACCGAATAGTCAGAGACAGAGACAACCACACAACCCAACCTTCACCTGTTCGGTTCATCCGCTCTGACAGTCACCCGCCGTCTTCGTCGAAGCCGACTCCCGAGCCGAGGGTCGAGTCTGGACCCGGATCGGCAGTCCGACAGTCCAACACGAGAAATTGTGCTGACGAGTAGAGAGAGGAAAAAATCGGGCTCGATGACACGACACGCACCACAGTCAGTGTTCAAGTCTCGTGCCCTTCAGAGCCGACCGGGAGCGGTCAAGGGTCTGGATCGGGCCTAGTGTCGATTCATCAGCCATAAAATAAGAGACCAAAGACAAGGACTAGCCCCGCAAAACGCCACGCGACGGCGAGACAACGGCGAATCTTCCCCAGCTTTTTTTTTTTCTTTCGTCTATTTTTTTCTCTTCGTGGGAACTCGTGACCTGCGCGCGGTGGCTGCGCTCTCCAACTCAGGCAATGGGGTGGATGGAAAGGATGCTCCCCGCTAGAGGCAAAGACACTGGACTGGAGTCCCCAGTTTGTAGTTCCCCAGGGAAGGGAGGGCCGCTAGAAACCACTTCCGTCTGGTTTTTGGCTGTGGTCTTCCAAATGTTTTAGCGCTCGTAGTGGCAGACACCGCCAACCGCACGCTATTGACGAGTCAATCGGCCGCTAAAGTCGTCTTCTTGTTAGCGGCTTTCTTTTTTTCCCCTCCTCTCTCTCTATCCCTCCTACGGATACTGTTCTGCTCCTTTCCCTTTCGCCCCCGTCGCGGTCTAGGTCAGGCCGCCTTCAGTCCAGATCAGCCTGGATTGCACAGTTGACCTGAGTTGACCTGATCTGACCCACACGGTCATTGGGTGGATTAATGCACAAACACTCTCGAGGTGCCAATTATGCGTTTCCCTGCACACTTCTGGTTTGCATCCGATGGGCATCGTGTTGCTTCCGCTCTGTCGTGGCAGCAAAAGTCCATCTCCCGTTCCAAGGTCCTTCCTTCCCGCCCGCTTGATTTGACTTGACAGTCGGTTCCCGTCGAATGTTCCAACCCAAAGTCAACGTGCTCGTCACTTCCCCTTCTGCCAAAGGCTCTTATTTTCGTGGAAATGAAGCAACGGGGCACTGAGTCTGGCTCATCGCCTCTCAAGGTTGCCAAAGGGACAGTACTGTAGTACAGTAATGTCTCCTTCCATTGAGCCCTTGGTTGAAGACAAGACGTCCGCGTACCGAGTCTACCTTAAGTCGAGGGGAGGTACCTGGCTGCCCTCCTCCTGCCTTAGCGCGGGCAGTCCCTCCCCAAGTTTCTCTCGTCCTCCCACACCTCCCTCCCACCCTCCTGTCTCCTTCCCCGTGGCCTGCCCGCCCCGCGGCCCCTTCCCAACTCGTCGGGAAGCCCCCTGTCCTCCAAGGAAGGAACACACACAAACACGCCCTACCCCCTCCCCCTCCCCCCTCGGCCTCCACGCCTGTCCAAGAGTTATCGGCCCTATTAAGCATGAGCTAGCAGGAGCTCCAATATGGGGACGGCTAACCAACGAGGCTAACCCAATGGGAGTTCGTCCTCGAGGGAACTGTGACTCGGGAAGGGGAGATGAAGCACCATACGGAGTACACACACCACATGCTGCTGCTCCTTTAGCACGGATCACTCCACAGACACTGACTGACGGACGGCGGCAGAGCAGACTCGAGAGCATTCGCCTGACGTCCCATTCATTCCTACCTAGGTACCCTGAGTACCTAGTGTGGACTTCGGAGACCCCCCGGCTCCTCCCAACCGTACCTACCTACCGTGTCTTTTGCCGGTACCACCATGACACACCCGGCGGACGAACTGACACGGACGCAAATTGACTGGGCCACTCCTCTACCACCTCAATACCTACCTACCTATGGATACGGATAGGTACCTTGTCTGCTTCATACCTACCTTGTCCGGTCCCAGTCAACACCCAGACTGATAAAAGGTCCTCGTCTCGCCCTCGTCCCCTCGTCATATTCCCCTTCCCTCCCTCACGAGCTTTCCTCGCCAATCTCACTCCTCGACAAGCTTTCTTACCTCATCCATTCCAATCACCTCTCTTCTTCGAACAAAACTCACCGAGCACCCCGAGGCGGTAGCAACTACTCCCCCCCCCGAAACAGCCCTCCACCATGGAGAAAGAGACTGGCGTAACGCGCGACCCTGTCCAGGGCCTCGCCGTCACCGACGATGTTAACGCCATCGAGGCTCCCGTCACCTGGAAGGCCTACCTGATTTGCGCCTTTGCCTCCTTTGGAGGAATCTTCTTCGGTTATGACTCCGGTTACATCAACGGTGTCCTGGGTTCATCGATCTTCATCGAGGCCGTTGAGGGTCCCGGCGCCACGTCCATTGGCGAGTCCGACACTTCCCTCATCGTCTCTATCCTATCTTGCGGTACCTTCTTCGGTGCACTCATTGCTGGTGACTTGGCCGACATGATGGGCCGCAAGTGGACTGTCATTCTTGGCTGCCTCATCTACATGATCGGTGTCGTAATCCAGATGATTACCAACGTCAACACCGCTCTCGGCCCCATCGTCGCCGGCCGTCTCATTGCTGGTATTGGTGTGGGTTTCGAGTCCGCCGTCGTCATTCTGTACATGTCTGAGATTGTGAGTAACCGCCTCGCTTGAATCCACGATCCCCGATCCCCTTAGGAATCATTACACTAACACACAAATCACAGTCACCCAAGAAGGTTCGTGGTGCTCTCGTCTCCGGCTACCAGTTCTGCATCACCATCGGTCTGCTCTTGGCTGCTTGCGTCGTCTACGCCACCAAGGACCGAAAAGACACTGGCTCCTACCGCATCCCCATCGCCATCCAGTTCCCCTGGGCTATCATCCTCGGCGGCGGTCTGATGCTCTTCCCCGACTCCCCCAGATACTTCGTCAAGAAGGGCAGACTTGCCGATGCCGCCCGCTCTCTCTCTCGCCTTCGTGGTCAGCCCGAGAACTCGGAGTACATCCAAGTCGAGCTCGCCGAGATCGTCGCCAACGAGGAGTACGAGCGCCAGCTTGTCCCCAACACCACCTGGTTCGGCACCTGGGCCAACTGCTTCAAGGGTTCTCTCTTCAAGGCCAACTCCAACTTGCGCAAGACCATTCTCGGTACTTCTCTCCAGATGATGCAGCAGTGGACCGGTGTCAACTTCATCTTCTACTACTCGACTCCTTTCCTTCAGTCTACGGGTGCTATTGACAACACCTTCCTGATCTCCCTCGTCTTCACTCTCGTCAACGTCTGCTCGACTCCTCTGTCCTTCTGGACCGTCGAGAGATTCGGTCGCCGCACGATCCTCCTCTGGGGCGCAACTGGCATGTTGATCTGCCAGTTCCTTGTTGCCATCATCGGTGTCACTGTCGGCTTCAACCACACTCACCCCGATCCCGCTGATGCCACCAAGAGCATCGCCAACAACATCCCTGCCGTCAACGCTCAGATTGCTTTCATCGCCATCTTCATCTTCTGGTTCGCCTCCACCTGGGGCCCCGGTGCCTGGGTTCTCATTGGCGAGATTTTCCCTCTGCCCATGCGCTCCCGTGGTGTCGCCCTTTCCACCGCCTCCAACTGGCTCTGGAACACCATCATTGCCGTCATCACCCCTTACATGGTCGGTGAGAACCGCGGTAACTTGAAGTCCTCCGTCTTCTTCGTCTGGGGCGGTCTCTGCTCCTGTGCACTGGTCTACACCTACTTCCTGGTTCCCGAGACCAAGGGCCTGTCCCTGGAGCAGGTCGACAAGATGATGGAGGAGACAACCCCCCGTACCTCGGCCAAGTGGGTACCCCACGAGACTTTTGCCTCTCAGGTCGCCCGCAACGGCGTTTTGGACAAGGTCACCGTCGACAACATCGAGCGTCGCAGCTCCAACGTCTAAGTCGACGTCCCGTTGTCTATTTTCGCTCGTTTTCTATACTATATTATCCGTCATACCGGGTAAACTGCCTAGAGGCACCTCTGAAGTTGAGTCCAATTTTAAGGGCATCACTTGAATTGTAATGCGAAACGTTGATGTGGAATGTTGCATGGCGTGTGGGGGGATTTACAAAGTGGCCACAATTGGTGGCCAGTTCGATACCTAACTCTTACTGATACCGTTAATACACAAACAAATGTTGAAAAGTGATCCAATCTCCCCCACCCAAAAAGTGTGCATGACATGGGCTCGGCTCATCTCCGTAACCAGTGACCAAGTTTGTGAAGAGTGTCTGCAGTGATCACGGAACAAGGTCCTATAGGAGTCGGGAGAATGCGGACCGAGGTTGACCAGGTCCCGTCTGAACACACCAGCCCCGGCTCCACACCAGCCGGCAGATCGCTTGGTCTTGGCCCGATCAGGCAAGCAAGCAACGCGAGCGGGTCGGGTCGACCTGGATCTCTTGGCTGCAGCGAGATATTCGATCTCACCAGTTTTGGTGTCGTTCAAGTTGCGATATAATGGGAGTGACTCGAGCGCTTTTTCAGTGGACCAACCCAGGAGTTTGTATTTAGCTGGTCGATTCTTGCTCCAAAGCCAAGAAAACTCCACTCGTCTTTAGTCAATATCCGATCTTTTCGTCTTCACAACCATGGTCGCAACGGCTTCTAGATAGAGAGCCTCTACAGCATTGATGAAGACGGCAATGCTGGCGGCTCTATACTGCTGGAGAGATTCAATCTCTGACGCGCCTCTGCTGCGAATAGACCCAGGAGTTTTGTCTCAGGAGCACTAAGACGGCATCGACGAGATGGTCAGACGCCATGTCCCTTCTTCGCTTACAAAATACTTTCACGAGCTATGGAGTCACGTTTCGATGAGCAGTAATATCCCGATCTTTATGTTCTGATGTTCTCATGATTCGTGGCGGACGGCCGAGACCCTAACACGATGGTTATCGCCGCCGGACTAACCATTCCGATAATGACGACGAAACCTTGATGCACACAACGCGCCACGGTATGCGCTTGTTGAGAGTTAGTGGCCTTCTGGATATTTTCCTTCTTAGGCTTCTCCTGTTGTAGATACTTACCCTTTATTAATCTGAGAATATGATAGAGCAGGTCTCTTTTGTTTTCTTCAGAACCTTTTCGTGGGTTGGTCAAAATGGGTTTGCCGACTCCTCGGCCCTGATTTTCCACACCTTCTAATCATCAATTTTCAATGATTAAGTCTGCAACATTTGATTCCGCTACAAGTCGTTTGCAAGGTATTCTCAGTCGAGGGGAGTTCCTGCCCCTCTTTCGATCCAGGCTTCACCTCGTATTCCCAGTAGGAACCAGCCACGATGCAGCTCAAACTCGTCCCGTGCATACATCTCGCATTTGCAGCGGGCGTCGCGACCTCCCAGCCGGAAGACCTGATATGTATATACTTCCTCCCGGGGCCCACCGACCGCCCCGACCCTCAACATCATGACCAGCCACTGCTACATTGCCCGCATTCGTCACGGCCGGGAGCCCACATTTCCACGTCATCTATTAACCGCATATAAAGCTTGAAAAGTTTCCGCGCAGAGACATCTTCCGAGTGGACGCGGTGGCTTGTTGCGTGAAAGCGCTAGTTAGGGAATTCGTCCACATGCAGTCCTTGAGGAAAAGGATGGAAAAGTGTTTGGGAGACTGGTAGAATAACCAAGAGTCCCGCTATAACTCCAGTCGAGCGATATCATTTTCCCTGTTGATATAGGTGCTGCAATATTAGATGGGAAGGTGGATTGTGAGGTTGCAGAGAAAGTAGCGGCTGCATGGCTTTCCGACCCAGTTAACCCGCTGCTGTCAGTGTTACTGATAGAGCTGCAAGTGAACTGTGTCTTGTGCCGCCAGCTTGATCCGATTTGCAGCGGAGGCCGGATTGGTTATTCACTTCCAACGCGACAAAAGAGTATCCAATTTTTGCAGGCGTAAGCAAAACGTACTGCAGGTTCTCTAACACAAGTGTCGCAATAAAACAGAGATTAAGATTGGAAAATAATGACAGTTTGAAAGGATCGAGAACCAGGAAATCTGAAAAGATGCAGTATTTCTCTAGCTCCTTCCATCATTTTGACTTGCAATAGACAAAATATGGCGAGAGATGAAGCCACTGCATAGTCTGTGTAGATACGATACAACAACCTCAGCAGTGTCCGACAATATTCTTGGGGACGTACGGCTCCTCGAGGTACTTCACTTCATCTTCTGACAAAGTCTTGCCGCGCAACTCCCCAGCCTCATCAATCCTCTTGATGGAGTTGAACCCCGTGATCGGAACCCCGCCCTTGGACCTGATCCAGGCGAGCGCAACGTGGCTCATGCTCCAATCTTTCTTCTGGGCCAACTCCTCGACCCTGCGGATGATGTTCTCGTCGACCTCGGTGAGAGCGGGGCTCATCATACCCCCCGCCTGGGAGCGTACGCTGGTCTTCTTGGCCTCCACCGGCCTCGCCAGCGCTCCGCCAAAGAGCGGGGACCAGTGGATGAGCCCGACGCCCGTGTCCCTGCAGAAGCGGTTCATCTCGCGCTCCTCCTCGCGGTAGACCAGATTGTAGAAGTTCTGCATGCTGACGAACTTTGTCCAGCCGTTCTTCTCGGCGGCGAACTGCATCTGCGCGAACTGAGTCGCCCACATGGAGCTGGCGCCGATGTAGAGGATCTTGCCGGCCTGGACGAGATCGTGGAGGGCCTTCATGGTCTCCTCGACGGGCGTGGTCGGGTCGAAGCGGTGGATCTGGAAGAGATCGATGTAGGTCGTCCCCAGGCGGGCCAGGGCGTCGTCGACGGCCTTGTAAATCGTCTTGCGGGAGAGCCCGCCCTGGTTGACGTAGTCCTTGCTCTGCGCCAGCTGCTGGGCGTGCATGGGGGCGAACATGCTCGTCTCCTCGCCGACGTGCATGGCGCACTTGGTCATGAGGACCAGTTTCTCGCGGGGGATATTGAACTTTTTGATGGCCTTGCCGATGACTACCTCGCTGACGCCGTTGGAGTACATGTTGGCGGTGTCCCACGTGTTGATGCCACGGTCGTAGGCAGCCTTGAGAATCTCGCAAGACTCCTCCTCGTCGAGCACCCAGTCCATCCATTCGCTCGATCCAAGGGACATGCCTCCCAGAATGGGGACAGAAATCTTGAGACCGGAGGCTCCGAGGTTGACGTATTCGACCTTGGTTGCGTCGAGGCTCTTCTGAAGAGAGACGGGAACAGGTGGTGCAGCCATTTCGGGATTTTTGGGGTGGAGAGTCGCAAAGAATATAAATGGGTAGACTCGGTTGGTTTACTTGTGGTTGTATTGTCTGCCAGGTGTTGGTGTTGAAACTTCAGGTTAGACATCGCAATGGAATCAGGAACTGCGATGTTATTTAACGTAGCGATTTAGTCCTACCAGCCTCACATGTTGGTTTAGTCCCCACAGTATACACCAAAAAAACATGGCCCTGCGATTTCCTCAACACTGAAAACGAGGAGATAAGTGTAAATCCCGAGGTTTTCGAGATCACAAATCCTGCGTTGCCGAAGCGCGCCGACATCCTTCGGCAACTTTCAATCTTGAATCGTCATGTTCGCTCACGTCCCTGAATAAGAGTGGAGTGTTGTCATGCAGAATGACCAACTGACGGGACGATGAACGGTGCATCAGCAAACACTGTGCCGATATAGCACTGCACAGACACAACATTGCAATGACGGACAGTTAGCGGACTATTCCCCCAGTCCGCTCCTCCACTTTGGTTGCTCTTAGAGAAGCGTGGGGCTTAGGGGCTGGGGATGGATTTTGGTTGCTAAATCCGGTAAACTCCAGGCGCGCTACCCTATCCCACTCGGTGGGGGCGATGTGGGGTACATCTGGCACTTTAAAAGACGAAAACAAATACCACGGACCCGATGGCTTGATTACTTAATTGTGAGTGAGAATGTTGCAGAGATGGTTGACTGGTGCTTTGTGGAAGTAAGTTGGTTGAATGACGAACGGACATAACGGGGATTTTGACATCCTTTTTAGATCGGAAGCCAAGCCACGCCTTCCGCCTCCAAAGGTCATTACATCTCACCTGTTCGTTCCAACGCCGTCCGTTTCCCCCTAGCAGTATGACATCCAAGAGGTCTTTTTAGACTCATGGGCTTACAAAACATAGTGCGGTCCGGTCTGGAAGAGTTGCAGGAACCCAATTCAATGACAAGCGTCAAAAAGAGGAGTATGTCGCTCTCCATCCATGACGGAGGCATGTGGAGTTAGCCAGGTCTCGGTCCGGCGCACGTTGTGTGAGTGGTCCGCTCGGTCTCGGCCAAACAAACTCCTGCCTAACTCCGTCATACATTTGTTGGACCACCAAAGACATAAGACGAACGTATGGATCCCATGGTAGAACTCGTGTGCTCCAATTCATCTCGGTCTCGATTCTCCGATTTTCCCTCTTCTACAAAAAGTTGAGCTTCCACTTCTGAGAACATCCATCTCTCCTGTTTATCCCAATTGAATCTACAAACCGAAACCACAATGAGTTTTCTCTACAGCCAGCTGTTCAAATCCCTTCCGTACCCCCAGGGCTCATATGCCGGCAAGACCGTCGTGATCACCGGCAGCAATGTCGGCCTCGGAAAGGAAGCCGCGCGACACTTTGCCCGCCTCGGCGCCAGCAAGTTGATCCTTGCCGTCCGAAGCCTCGACAAGGGACGCGTCGCCAAAGAGGACATCGAAGCCACGACCAACTGCGCCAAGCACGTTGTCGAAGTCTGGGAGCTCGACATGTCCAAGTATGCCAGCGTGCAAAAGTTCGCATCTCGCCTTAGCGCCGAGCTGGAGCGTGTCGACATCTTCATCGCCAACGCCGGCGTGGCCCACACCGAGTTCAGACAGATGGAAGATAATGAGGGGACGATCACGGTCAACGTCGTCTCCACATTCCTCCTGATGGCGCTCGTCTTGCCCAAGATGAAGGAGACGGCGGCCAAGTTCAGCACCCGGCCCACGTTCACGATCACATCTTCGGAGGTCCACGGGTGGACGAAATTTGAACAGCGCAATGCGCCTGACGGCGAGATCTTCAACACCATCAACGAGAAGGCGTCCAAGTCTTCGGACGAGGTGGAGAAGCTCTACCCCCTCTCCAAGCTCCTCGAGGTGCTCAGCGTGAGGACATTTGCCGAGCTGCACCCGGCTTCCGAGTACCCCGTCACGGTCAACAATGTCAACCCGGGCTTCTGTCACTCCGAGCTAACCCGCGACATCCAAACATGGCGCATGTGGCTCATGAAGCTCCTTCTGGCCCGGACAACAGAGTATGGTAGCAGAACCTTGGTATCTGCGGGATCTGCGGGGGCCGAGTCTCACGGCCACTACATGTCCGACTGTGCCGTTGCGAAACCGGCGCCGTTTGTGACGAGCAAGGAAGGAAAGGAGGCGCAAGATCGGGTGTGGAACGAGCTTGTACAGAAGCTGGAGGCAATTCAGCCGGGTGTCATGGGCAAGATCTGATCGGCTTTTTGAAGCAATTCTTTGTTATGTATCATTATTTTACTGTTTCTCGTGAAGAGGAACGGTATTTCGGCCGCACCTCGACGTCTCCCCAGACCTCGGGCCTCACAAAGGCGAGATTATGATTCTCCGGATCTTTCTGGTACTATGTACTTAATGAGCACACGTTCCAGTAATAGCGTACTTCTATCATCCACGCACACTTTGTGGAAGCAACGTCCGTTTCGGATAGTGTTTGACAGTCGTACCAGACTCGTCTTCAAAGACCTATCTTCAGAAGCTTCACTCAACTGTACAGTTGTCTTTTTGCATTCCCTCAAATTATGTCCTTCAAGGAACGGACCGGTCGGTTGCAGCCAGAAGATGATCCGAAGCAAGCTTCCCAGTCAGCCTATGCTTCAGCACAAACCGCCCGCACAACAGTCACTACGTCTAACAAACTGCCCATCTAGGCTAAGCGCTGATTTCAGATAACTTGACTCGTATCAAGCCCTTGAATTTCTCACTGACCACATGACCCATATCTTCGTCCATATGTGGCTTCCAGTTCATGACCATCGCCAATCTCGTGTTGCGGGAGGGTCTAGATGCGCATAGAAAGATGGCATCCGAAACTTTCAACTCAAACTCAAACGTACCACATTAACACTCCTGGCCACACATACTAGTAAGTGCTACTAAAGATACTAATAGTGTATTTGTACTGTGTCGCAAAAACGACGCCATTAACTGCGGGCAGCATTCAACGCCTTATATCCTACGACACACTGGTAACGCGAGATTCCAGCAACTTCAGGGCTGGGAACTGAGAGAATTTGTAAGATGACCGAACAACACCTCAGATACATGACAAAGGAGCATAAGTTAGCCGACAAGCATTAGTTGGTATTGATGGAACAGACCAAAATCTTTAGAAAACTTCTGCATCGATCCCCGATTCGACAGAGCTGAAGCATCCAGGTAAGACTGCATGTATCTTCATTGGTTGCCAAATAATTCTAGGCCCCGATCCGCAAATACAATGTAGACCTACACTACCGTATCCCCAAACCTTGACTGTTTCTACCCCGCACCTAGGAATTTCGAGGTGATTCATGGGACATGGATTCATTGTCTCCCACCAAGCGCGGCCGTAACCCGTTTTCACCAAGAGAGGGATGGTCCGGGCGAGGGTTGCCTAGAATTGATCAACACAGAAACCGAAAGATGATATGTTTAAACTAAGAGCGGAGGAATAGTGGAGAAAATGCACGATGAAAAAAGCATGCGCCCGTTCTTAAGCGAGCTTAGACGCGCAAACAAGGTTATACAGTAGACTTTGCCTGCGGTTGAGATATCGCGCAAGGTTTCGCTGATGCGCCCTGCCTTGTTCTGGAGAGCGAACTGAATAAGTACGCGAGTAGACAGGGTTACTGCTGCTGAGTTAATTGTGGCTGCTGCACCTTTACAGTCTACCTGATGCACCGGGAAAACCTTGGCTGCAACTACAAAAAAAAGTAAAGCACGTGTAGGTATAGCCTTCGAGCACCTCCTTCGCAAGATCGGCCCAGCTTGGACATTACTTCCGTCAGAACCGAATGGGGATGTTTTACACGACCGGTCACGGGGGGTCAACCCTTTGAGTGCCCCTGCTTCAAAGAGTTTGCTTTTACGATGAACCCATGAAATTATTCTCATGCTTTATAACCTTGGCCTACCAAAGCATACTCAACCTAAGTTCAGCCGGCGATATGTCTTTCGGGGCCGGAAACTCTAACCGGCCCCTCGGATTCGTACTCAGTTTATCAAGCGGGTGACAACCCCCCACTCTCCGAAGCTCAGGTAGGGAATACCTTACCTGGACCAAGCCTTGTTTGTTAGCGTCACTATGGCTTGTTTACCCAATTTAGCGTAGGAATACCTGGGATAGCTACGAGTTCGGGATAATCAGTAAATTCGCCTGCTCGCGTACAAGCTATCTATCCCATGATCCTTGTGTGTTCTGCATACAACAACCCTCAACAGCCGCAGTTAGTTCGGCTCAATAGCGGAGCTCACTCGGTCATTTATCTGATTTGAACCAGCTTATTTGCCTCTGAGAGCCCCCCAGCTACGCAGGATCACATGGAAACTGTTTAAAAGTCATGGAAGTTTCGTCGTTGATGAGACATTATCCGCTCATAGAAACCCCATCGGTCCACCGGGCAGTCATATATTCATTGACTCACGCTAAAAGACACTGAAAGAGTTGGCTAGAAAATAACCATGGCCGTTTTGCCCAGCAGTATCATCATCACCGCCGCAACAGGCTCCGTTGGATGCCGCCTGGTCCCCCTCATTCTATCGCTATCCCACTCCCACCCTATCAAGCTCGTTCTACCCACAAGAAACCCCGACCGCTTGAACGAGCTGATTGCTTCTACTACCAGCTCTACAAACACTAGCCCTTATATAACAACAGCTGTCGAGCAGGGCGACATAGCCGACCCAGTATGGCTCGGCGAACTCATAGCCTCGCACAAGGTCGACACCGTGTTCCTCAACGTCTCTGGGGCGAACGAGCTCACCGTCGGCCTGAACACGTTTGATCTTTTCTCCCTTCCAGGATCGAGCGTGCGCCACGTTGTGTATTTGTCCATGGCTGGGGACTTTACCGCCCACACCGTCGCAAAGGAAGGAGCAATACGACGGGTTCGTGCGGCGCATGCGGCTGTCAAGTTGGCCTTGGAGCAGTTCCTTCTATACGATGGTCACTCAACTGACGAAGGAATGGAGCTACCTTTCACCTGGACCATCCTCGGTCCCGTCATGTCCAACGACAACGACCTCCGTGGAAAGCAGATGATGCTGCGGCACGGCGTGTTCCCATATCCGCTGCCGAGCGGCTCGAGACCTGGGCCGCCCAAGGTCGATGTCGCGGACATTGCACTGGGGGCGTGGCGGGCCATTGAGGACCAAGGCCGACGCTTTCACAGGCGGAAGGTCACGATTGGGACTAGGGAGAGATACGGAGCAGAAGAGACGGAGAAGCTTTGGAGCGCAGCTCTGGACCGGCAGATCAAGTCGCGAGTCGCCACTTGTAAGGAGGATCTGGACGATTATGAGTTGGAGCTTGTCGATTTTGAAAAGTTGACGCCTGGTTTCGCTCGCGACTTGAGACTCATGATGGAGTCGATGGGTACTAGGTTCTGCATGCGAGGGCTGACGGACGAAGAGTATCAGCTGCAGCTTGACTTGCTGAGGAGAGAACCTCGGAGCTACGAGGCATTCATCAATGAGACTGCAAAGAAGTGGTTGCAGGAGGAGAACCACGAACCTAAAGACCGGACTGAGTTTTCCATCAGACATGTCGATGAACTTTGTAGAACGGCTTGACTTTTATCATTCTATGATTTGAAAAGCAACAAAGATTGTAATTTACATTGATTACTGATCAAATGGCATGATGGGCAAGAAAGGCAGGTACTCATCCATCCTGAGTCCGTCTTAAAACTTGGTCTGAGACGCACATGGCTTTGGAATAGGTAACCTGCTCTTCCTTCTATCTGTGTCTACATTTTGGACAAACACAGCACAACAGTGGTGTAATCTTTCGTTTTCCGTGATGCGTTGGAGACTGGAAAGTAAAGGAGAGCATCTGACGGCGGCTATAATATGACAGGACCAACGGAGACAGATTCACGTGGTCTGACTGATTCATATTGCCATTCACTTCAGCTGCCCATCGGAACCGAGCTGGGCATCCAACACTAGAGGAATAGACGCTTCTACTCCTTCATTTCCTACGTACACACACGAATCGCGGCAGGGAATGTAGATCTCACAACACCATGTTGTAAGTTTTTCCTAGACTTCCTGCGTACACTTTGGGTTAAGCTTGCTTGGAGAAAGTCAATGCCACACACACACATTCGGTTTCGGAACTTCACAGGAAGGATTGGACTGGGTTTTCTGTCAGAAGTGGCACTAACTGAACTTTGATGATTGGCATTTCTCACTCATGTCACAAGTTGTAAAGTGCAGGTACTGAGTGTTTTACAGACTGGCGGTCTAACCCATGACCTCCAAGCATCACGACGCTATGTTTTAAGTTTAGGTAGACTTTAAGTATATGATCTTAGTTGAGCTTGTTAGAAGAAAGTCAATAACAGACACACAGACGCGCGCGCGCCCCTAACTACGCCTTTTTCGGCACTTCACCGGTCTTTCTTGTCTGTTTCCACTTGCTGCCCTCGGATTCGGCTCGATGTATCCAATCGATCATGTTCTCCGTGGTTTCGTTGCGATTCACCCCAGCGATTGGAGAATCCCCTGCAGTTCATTCACCTAACAGGCTTCAAAAGGGCCTTCCAGCAGCCAGATAACTTGGATGAAACACGCGCTCTTACCACCTGGGAGTGTTTTTATTTCTTCCATATACCGACTTGAAGCCGGTGAAGTCTGGTGTCCTGATATGATACCTGGATACCTCGGTGGAGCGTCATGGAGTTAAGCCGTCTTTAAACCCGCGGATTGTCCAGCGTCGACCTACGCCACGACTTCGAACCAGACCTGGGATATAAACCAGACATAGTAACCCCATGGACAACGGAAATTTCCCAAAAGGCCGAATAATACCGATTTTTCATGCTGGTCTGTACTGTCCAGTTTGTGAGTCCCAGAGAGCCTCCCTGGGAGCGCTAAGAATTGTTGATTTGGCATGCCTCGTACTCGGTTGCATGCACCATTCAGCAAGCGATGCAGCTCTGCTGGAGTTTGCGGCTCACCATCCTAATCTCCGTGCAGGGGCCCATTGCTAAGGCGCGTCAAGAGAAAATGTACAGTGAAGAACATTCCAAGTCTTCATGGCTGACGAATGTTGGTTTCTTTATAAGACCGGCTTCGCCATTTTCGTCTGTTGCAACATCTAGATGCCTCTAACCATACCGTTTCAAACGCCCCAACACTCCCAAGCAAGAACCTTCCAGCTTTCAGACTCCCTCATCATACGTTTCCCATTCCAAGACATTATACGATATCAAACGTAGCAATGACAATGTCAAGCCGGCAGAAGCGCATCTTCATGACCGGAGCAAGCGGCTACATTGGCTCCGTGGTCACAGAGCTAGCCATCGCAGACGGCTACACCATACACGCTCTCTCCCGGACCGAAGCTACCGATGGCAAACTCCGCGACCTCGGCGCCGTGCCCATCCGGGGCGACCTCTGCTCCCTTGACACCCTCCGTCGCGAAAGCGCACAGGCGGACGCGGTCATCCACCTGGCTACCGCCTACGTCTTCGGCGGCGAGCCGTACGAGACCTTCCGGCCCACGGACACCGCCGCCGTCGATGCCATCGCCGATGCCCTCGCCGGCACCGACAAGCCGCTGGTCGTGACGTCCGGCACGCTTTGCGTCGCCGCGGATCCCACTGGCGCCGAGACCACGGAAGCGTCGCCGGCGGACCCTAACCCTATCAACACCCGCATCAAGACTGAGCTGCACTCCCTGAGCCATGCCGCGAAGGGTGTCCGGGTCACTTCGATCCGGCTGGCGCCCTACGTCTACGGCCGAGGCGGCAGCGGCGTCGCGCAGTTCTTGGGCATAGCGGCGAAAACGGGCGGCGTCGTGTGCGTCGGCGGCGGCGGGAACCGTACGACGGTCGTGCACGTCGACGACGCCGCGCGGCTGTACCTCCTCGCGGCGGAAAAGGGGCGGACCGGCGAGATCTACAACGCCAGCGCCGCGACGGACGTCACCTCACGCCGGCTCTCCGAGGCCATGGCCGCGGCCGTCGGCGTGCCGTTGAGGGACATCAGCGCGGAGGCCGCGGAGGCGCAGCTGGGGGCCACAGTGGCGTTATTCCTGGCGGCGGAGAACCGGGCGTCCGGGGAGAAGGCCAGGAGAGAGCTTGGCTGGATGCCCCGCGGGCCGGGCATCTTGGAGGAGATTGGCAGCAGCAAGGGTTCGTATGGGGAACTTGCCAAGGCACTCCGGAAGCAATAGCTTCGCGGGGTAATGGGGTCTGCTCTTGGGGGATATGGATCATGGATCGTGGGGGTGGGTTTCCTGGGGTGTGCGGCACGGATGAGGGGAACCCATACCCGTCTCCAAATGCCAAGTGAAGACGAGCAGGTCCAAGAAGTGTCTATATTGTTATCAATCGCGTAATATTCGTCCCCTCCCGAGGCCTTGGGAGGTTTGCCCTTGACCGCCTTGGCGTTGAAAGCCGCCAAGTGAGCTTATTTTGACGGCTACCTCTGTTGTTCTTCATCGTTTTCTAAACATGAGATATCTGTACCCGTTTCTCTAATCAATTCACCAATCTGACAAGGCGAAGTACACAATACAGTCAATTCCCTCATAGAACGAGTGTAAAATCGAAAATGCTTTTAACATGACCTCTTCTGTCTGAGCGTTGTTTGCAAAGGCTTCGTCTGCCCCCTACTACATACTGAGCATCTTCTAGAATACGGCCGCAATAATGTGCCAGCTTGAGTATGATATTGTGCGGCTCATCAACGTCCGATTCAAGCGGTAATGTTCAACAATTTGATATAGTAAGGGGCGGGAGGGGGCCTGCGGCGTGTATCCTCTGAACCGCCTAGAAAGAATCGCACCAATCAAAAAGCCGATGGCAAGCAGAAAGCATGTATGACAGAAAAGACATATTTCACGGGCTCGCGAGAAGAGTTCGCAATGATGATGTGTGGGGTATATTAACTTGGTCAAGTCTTCTTCATTACATCTTACAAATAAACAGATCACACGTGAGCCTATACACTTTCTCTAGAACACATAGCGGAACGACAGGTTCTCCCTGTCCGTCATGTCCTCGAAGGAGTGGGCGGTGTATTCGGGAGACGCCTCCACAATACCCGCAGCGACCATGTCGTCTCTCTTCTTGTTCTCGCGGGCGAGGTAGATGCGGAGGCTGATGATGATGACGATAAGCAGCGCGTAGCAGCCCAGGTGGGTGGCGAAGGCGATGAAGTAGCGCGGGCCGTCCCACTTGAGGAAGACCTGGGGGCCGATGGCGTTACCAGCAGCCCATACGATGAAGTTGATGGCGACGGCAAACTGCTTCTTGGTCTGGCCGGCAATGTTTCGGGAGATGAGCGACAGTGCGAGGGTCTGGGCGGACCAGAAGGACAAAGTGATGTAGTAGCAGATGAGCAGACCAACACGCTGGGAGAAGGTGTTGTTGGGGACAGTCATGAGAAGGACGGTGCCAATGACGGAGCTGGTGGGATTTGTTAGTTCAGTTCTAATGCTGGGAGATGAGCGAATCAGTCGAGACTTACGGGACACAGAAGCCGAGCATAACGTAGAGGTTCTGGTTGAACTTCTTGACCAGCCAGACGGAGCCGAGGAGGACGAAGATGATGTAGAAGCCGAGAACCATGGCGAGCAGCTGCACCTCGAGGGTGTTGAAGCCGAAGCTCTTGATGATGATGTTGGCGAAGGCACCCAGACCGGAAGTGGGCAAGGTGGTGCACAGGGCGATGAGGGAGTATCCCCAGACCTGGGGGTCCATTAGAGCCTCGATAGCCTGCTCGCGCTTGAAGTTCTTGTTCTGAATGCCGGTCTGGTTATCGCGGACACGCTCGACCATCTCGCGCTTGACATCCTCGGAGAAGCACTTGGCACGCATGGGGGAGTCGGGCATCCAGAACAGGACGAAGACGCCGAAGATGACGGAGATGACGCCGTATGCCAGGAAAAGCCACTGCCAGGACTTGAGAGGGCCACCCTTGATGTGGGTGAAGCAGTAGGCGAGCAGACCGCCGACGACCTGCTGGGCTCCGTTCATCATGTACCAGTAGGTCACACGAGATGCCTGTTCCTCGCGACGGTACCACATGGACGAGAGGATGACGAAGGCGGGCTGACAGGCCGACTCGAAGATACCGAGGAGGGTGCGGACGGCGACAAGGCCGACGAAGTTGGAGCAGGCGGCGTGGCAAGCCAGTACGGCACCCCAAGCAATGATGGAGAAGCTGAGATACTTTGCGATGGGGACACGGGCGATGATGTAGTTCTGGGGGTACTCGACAAATAGGATAGCAATGTAGATACAGGTGGTTAGCCAGGAGAACTCCTGGCCCTTGAGGTGGGTGTCCTCTTGGAGGCCCATGATGGAGGCGAAGGACATGGTGCCCTTGTCGATGGCCTGGAGGAAGTAGGTGCCAATCATGATGACGAGGACGCGGCGGTCGATCATCTTTCGCAGCTCGTCGCTGCGTTCCCGGGTGACGGTGACGGAGCCGTCGCCGACGTACTTGGACAGCTCATTGTCGACATTCTCGAGGCGCTGCTGGTCGGCCTTCTCATGGGAGATGGAGCGCTCGACTTCCTGGAAGGACTTCTTGCCTGGGGCCGTTGTGGGGCGGACGTGCTCCGAGCTGGTGACTTCGTTGGAGGCCATCTTGTCTGACGATGACTAAAGAGGTGGAGTTGTCGATGGTGTCGAGGTTCCGTGTGATGGAAGAAGAGAACACAACAAAGGTCTCAGGGCTGGCTCGATGGGGGCGGGGCTTCGTGGGCTTGAAGTCTGTCTACCCTCTATAGGCTGGAGGAGGAGGAAGAAGAAGAAGAAGAAGAAGCCGGGCAACCTGACGAAGGGAGAAAGAAGGAAAAAGCAGGATGCTACCCTCGTTCTATATAAGAACAGATACCAAGTGGAGTGGGAATGGGCGGTGGTGAGGTATTAGGAAGGCGAGCCGGTGCTGTGCTGGGGATCTCTCTCCCTTACTCCTTTGAGCGACGGATTCATATGGCTGCTTGTCAAACCCCGGAATCTCTTCCCCATTCTCTCCTCATTTCTACCCCAAGATTTCTTGTTGGGAAGGGGACACGGGGGGACCCAGAGCTCGGTCCCCCGCGAAAAGGGACGACGAGAGCAGGACAAGTTTGTTCCCCCACAGGCCACGGGTCCTGAGGGGTTACGGAGTCGAGTCGCTGGGTACTGAATGGTTCGAGGGCTGGGACTCCAGCTGAGGCAAGAAAGTGAATGGACGAGGGATGCCAGGACGAGTGGATGCAATTTGGGTTATCTTTCGACCGAGATGGTGGGAGGCGAGGCGTGTTGACATGTTCACGCCCCCCTCGAGGCCGTCCGATCCGGGCCTTCTCTGCGTCAAACTCCGCACGCTTGCGTTCGACCCGCCAGGCATCTGGGGAGAATTGGGAAGATGGCTCACTCGGTTGGTTCAAGATTGGGTGAACCTCTCGATAAAGTGGACGAGCCCATGGCTAGAGCGGCATGAGTCAAGGGTTGCGAGATGGGGGTGGAACGTTACGATGGCCACCGGGTGAAGGGCAGGGAGCAGCATCAGCGTGATGGAGAACGTGGAAGGAAACCGGATGGCGGAAGACAGTGACTTCACAGAGATAGAAGTGGGAATAGGGCGTGGGCGGATGGCTCCGACGCAGGAGGGTCTCTAGTTGAAGTTGCTTCCTGGTTGGCCCGGCTGGCTAGGACGACCCGTCAGGATGGCGTGAGCGTAAGGCTCCCTGGTTTGGGCCCTGGGGATGATTGGCGGTTGGTTTTCCTGCAACGGGGATAAGGCTTGACGTTAGTATCGGTAGTCTGTTGTGGTAGCCAGTGGTTTGTCGCTGGAAAGTCACGAATCGCGTTTCTCGAGATGGAAGAAAATCATTTGGGCCCCCGTTGAAGCGTTCAAGCGTTAAAGGGTCATGGTGTTCGATGCGCAACCAAGAAGGGGAACAGCATGGTAGTAATGAGGCGTCGGCGGCCAGCGGCCTTGGCATGGCACTTGGGCGCTCTCCCGGTCGCCGCATTCCTGGGCATACGGAATTGACGGTGAAAAGCACGATGGAGAGAGAGACAGAGAGGGTGGGAGGGGGTGGGAGGATGGGCGTGTGAGAGAAAATTGCTTCCGGGTCCGGGCTACACAGGGGTAGGATTGGTTGTCGATAGGGGGACAAACGGGCGGCTTGCCTCAAAGAAGCATGTCGTCGGCTCAAGCCCCTGTGCGGCCTCGAAGACCGCCTTGGCCACCCGTATCTCAGTCGGCTCAAGCCTTTCCACCCCCGTCGGTCAATGAAGGCGTCAGTCATCCAGCCAAACTTGGCTCGACTTGAGGGAAAGCTTGATGACGGGAACCAAGGGAGTTAAGTAACGTGGCGTTCTTGGCTGTCGTCTCCGTTTTCACTTCAACTCTCGACATTGTGCAGTGTCGATTTCTTTCCTCCCTTCCCTTTCGATCGTAATGACGGCAAATGGCATTGCCATGGCGAGTGGTCATGGCACAGGTCATTTCGACAAGGGAGTTTGTCTGGCCTGTGAGGATGTGGGTTCGGCGTCGACGCGTTGCATTGCGACTAATGCACAGCGTGATGGCACTTGCATGCGGTGCAATGATGGCGAGATGCCTGGGTTGGCGGGCTAATCTGCGCAGGCTTAGGTTGGGTTGTAGCCAGAGGCAGTCGTCTATATGAACAGAGGTGTTCCCTTCCATGTTTCTGGAACGAACCCTCGGTTCTCATCCTGCTGGCGTAAGCAACAACCTCGTCCATCTCGCTCAATCTCGTTCCGTGGCCGGGTGGGTGGTGCCTGGTGTGTTCAGCATGGAATATTAGTCACCGTATCCCTCTCCGCAAATCCGGCCTGAGCCCGCTGTTTTCCCCTCAATTCTCGTCCCCATTTTTATTCCCCCAAAGATCCAGAACGGGAGGGCTGCGGAGAGGTGCGGAGATGACTTCCCCCAAAAACAACTCAGCCACCAGCCACACCACACACCAACGAAATACCTAGGATAAAGACCGGCGCCGGCCGTGTTTCGGCCTTGGCCTCGACCTCGAAATGGGCTGGTAAGAAAGAGAGAGAAAGATAGGGGGGAGAGGGGGAGACGACAAGGATGGTGCAGTAAGAGTTGTCCAGTTGTCCAGTAAATCCAGGTCGGCCACTGGCCCACAGAAACAGAGTTGAGCGGGACAAAGGTCGAGAAAGCCAATCACGACGCCGGAATCAGAGAGGATAGAAGGGGAGACCCCGAGGGGGGAAGAAAGAAAAGGTGAAAAAATCGGGGAGGCGACCCACCGACGCGGGGTAACTGGCCCGGGGCGCGGGGGAGGAGGAGCCGAGTGACCCCGCCGTAGTGGGTACGCGTAGTGGATATTCGGCGCGTCCTCTTTGCCAACCACAGATCGCTACGCTAGTTCTGCTCCTCTTCAGCGTGATGCAAGAGACATTTCTGCATACCTTGTCTACTCGCTGCATTGGAATTAACAGTGCTGCAGGCTTCCTTGGAGTCTTGGGGGCACAGATCCTTCATGTTTTCCTGTTATGTGGGGTTTACCAAGTCCCTAAATCCCCTACACCAAACCGCTCTCTAGAAAGCGTTTCCTGCGGGAATCTTGGTCTTGGGCCTCGGTCACCATCACTCCGAGGCCTGCCCGGCCGGTCCCCTCTCTCTAACCAGCAGCCACCATCTGTCCATTGACCCCGCGTTTTTGCCATCAGTACCATCTGTCCTGTCCGTCTCCTTAATAAAACGCTTCTGTACCCAAACAGTGTCTTGATTCGTGTGTCGAAACCCTCCCTCCTTTTTTTTTGCGTTTGTCTCGTTTTCTCTGCTGTTCCCTTTCCTCCCGAGACCTTTCGATCACCTTATCAGGTCGTCCGCTGAACGTATAGAAGGAAACTGAAAAGGTCAGTCACCCGATCCATCGTCTGCCGTCTTCCGCAACCCACCCAGCGTGATGCGACGAGAACCCTCTTCAGGCCCGTCTATTCCAATGTTTTCTCGGGTTCATTCGCGGTGGCAGACGGCAGACGCACTGGCAACGAAGCCTTCACTCTCGACTCTCTGAAACTGACCCTTTACGGCAGACGCCAAACGGGTCCAACTACACCTCCAGGTCCAATTACCCTCACTCACAAAACGCCGTCAACATGCCTGCCGGTACCGGAATCACCGAGGTCTCGGGCGTCAAGCGCGCCGATGTCCACAAGCAGGTCAAGCAGCTAATCCACGACATGGTCAACATCAACGACACGACGGGCGAGTTCCTCATGACGCTCGAGGACGGCCGTGTCATCGACACCAAGGGCTGGGAGGACTGGGAGTGGACCCACGGCATCGGCTTGTACGGCATCTGGAAGTACTACGAGCTCAACGGCGACCCGGCCGACCTGAAGATCATCGAGGACTGGTTCAAGAACCGCTTCGCCGAGGGTCACAAGGGCAAGAACATCAACACCATGGCTGTCTTCCTCACCCTTGCCTACGTCTACGAGAAGACGGGCAACGAGACCTACCTGCCCTGGCTCGACAGTTGGGCCGAGTGGGCCTATCACGACCTTCCCCGCACAAAGTACGGCGGCATGCAGCACATCACCTACCTCGAGGTCAACGACCAGCAGCTCTGGGACGACACCCTCATGATGACCGTCCTGCCCCTCGCCAAGATCGGCCTCGTCCTCAACCGGCCCCACTACGTCGAGGAGGCCAAGCGCCAGTTCCTCATCCACCTGCAGTACCTCTTCGACGCCCCCTCTGGCCTCTTCTTCCACGGCTGGACCTTCCACGAGGGCGGCCACAACTTCGCCCGCGCCCGCTGGGCCCGCGGCAACAGCTGGCTGACCATCGTCATCCCCGAGTTCATCGAGCTGCTCGACCTCGCGCCCCAAGACTCGCTGCGCTCCCACCTCGTCAACACCCTCGAGGCCCAGTGCGCCGCCCTCGTGCCCCTGCAGGTCGACAGCGGCCTGTGGCGCACCCTGCTCGACGTCCCCGAGGACGAGGGCTCCTACGTCGAGGCCAGCGCCACCGCCGGCTTCGCCTACGGCATTCTCAAGGCCCAGCGCAAGAGGTACATCGGCAAGGAGTACGAGCCCGTCGCCGTCAAGGCCGTCAAGGCCGTCCTCGACAACATCAGCCCCGAGGGCGAGCTGCTCCACACCTCCTTCGGCACCGGCATGGGCCACGACCTGCAGCACTACAAGGACATCCCCCAGACCAGCATGCCATATGGCCAGGCCATGGCCATGATGGCCCTCGTCGAGTTCCTGCGCGTCTTTGTATAAAGTTTTATGATTAATGGCGAATGAAAAATAAAATAAAACGAAACCTAATTACTTCTTACGAGACTTTTCTGAGAATAAAATAAAACCCCTTCTCAAAAAGAAGGTCGATCTTCTCTATTTTCGAGCTCCACGACCTGTGCCAAGTAAACTCTATGAGACAGCAGCCAATGTCACAACAAGCGTCTTGTCAGATCGGCCGACTTCGGCCTAAGATTCTACGCGCCGTCCGACCGGGCCCGACGCCGGTCTTAGCCGGCTTTCGGCAGCAGGGGTTGGTCGCCTTCGGCTGAATGTCGACCGAGACAGCCCGAGACCCCAAAGTGCAGCTCACTACTCGTGCCTCTTGTCCCGGGGCGCGACGAAAGGACTGCGTCTCGTGGGGGAAGATGGATGCTTGTGTCCTACATTTACGGCATTCCCGGCCTAGTATAACCCGAGATACACGTGCCTGGTCGCACCCGCGCTTCGCTGTCCTTCGTAACTTCTGAGCCCGTGGCCGCGGCATAGTTCAGCTGCCGCTGTGCTATTTGATCCTTCTGGAGTGTTACGTCGCTATGACGAACATCGACTTAGAGGGTCGTGGGCGTGGCTGGCTACCCGAACAAGACGGAGAGCCTGTACCTGCAGCCCTCCTCGTTATGTCGAAAGTCGGGTCTCGGTGTTGGTTTTAGAGGGTTCGGTCTTCTGGACTGGCTGTCGGATTCTATTCAAACCCAATATGCCAGACAGACAAATTCATCTCGAATGGCAGGTGTTACCTTGTGAAGTGACTGTTGAATGAGTACCGTTTATACTACCTAGTCCTGATGCGATCCACAAAGTCTACTTGTCGGTTTGATCTCATAGAAGTGAGGCTTTCCAATGACAACATTGTCCCCCCCCTATGTGAGCGCTGCTACGAAAATGAAAAATACCATTGGTGTCACCGCGGCGCAACAGCCGCCCCTACCCAAATCCGACTCTGAGCACTCTGTACTTAGTCAACGTCTCCTGATTCGTGTCATTGTTTGTTGACAGGGCACATAACAATAGACCCTGCATACGGCTTGCATCGGAAAATTTCTCTCTCGGCAGAATGCAAAAGCACACGATAGGGCTGCTGGACGTTGGGGAGGGGTCATCTTGTACGACTAGTGTTGGATTAGAGATCAGGTAGCCTCGCCCACTGACAGATTACAGGCTCGTCTGTTTAGCGATCGAATTTCATCGACTACGCTCTGTGACAAGCGTCTGGGCACCATAAGGCATGTGACAAGACTTATCACCCAAAGGGACTTAATCAGAGATTAGCTCTCTGATTATGAAAGGAATTCTCAGACTTTGCCGGTTGCAGTAGGTCTCAAAAACATTCTGAAGATGAACCAATTTCGAGGACAAAAACACACCATTCTTAAGATCCATCCAACTTTGCACTTCTAACTCTTCGAACCTTCCCAATCCCCTGTATGCTACTTGTGGGCAAGATCCACGTATGGCGTGACCCTCATTCTCAAATCTTGCCTTGGGAGCTGGTAATCGTTCATCTCTCGCAGTGAGCGTTGGCGGCGATGGAGTTTCAGTTGGTCTTGTGGAGGGCCTGGCCGGACAGCTACGACCTCTCGCCATTCTCAATGCATCTCCAGGCAAGCCACAGGCCACCGCTAGCAACAGACCCGAAGCTAATCAACTCCTTCGGCTTGTTGTCCTGAATGGTTGGGTCTCATCAGCACACGTCATGTGTCCGTGCAGATGGGATGGAAGCACGTACGTTGTCGCACGACCGGACGCCAGCGCTAATGCCCTCGGATCCCGAGCAACTGAACCTGCCGCAGTTTACAAGACCTGACGCGGTTCTCAAGCCTGCCGGTAACCTTCTACAGGTAATCGATGCCCTTCATGGCTTCTCCGGCTCGAATCAGCGGCTCTTCCCCCCTGCAGAAGTAGGAGCAGCCGGTGAAGTCGGTGCGGCGCTCGAAAACGCTATCGTCATCGCACCTCTAGACCTCTGTGACCCAAAAGTCGGCTTTGTGCTTGGAGTTGAGCTCCAGCAGGCTCTCATAGACTTTCTAGAACGAATCGTTGAGGTTGATTGTGGGACCGTAGGGTAATGCCTACACATCCCACTCGAGGTCGACGACCGTGAATTGGGTGCCGGCGAACAGCTCAGCCTCAGTGAAAACAGGAGCTGTACCCCCTTGCGGCATGAGAGTGGCCTACATCCAAGCCAGGCGTTTCAGTATTACCTGTTGTGGTGATACCAGAAGGACAGAGAGGTTGGGAGGTGAGACTTAGCTGTGTAAGGCTTCCGAACCCAACCAAGGTGTTAAGCAAAAGAGTTGAAGATGAACGGATCGAGGAGCAGATGGGACCACAAGACATCCGAATGGTGACGAGACAACGAGACGACGAGCAAAATCAAGTCATCGGATGGAATATTCTCATGGTGTTTATTCCACTCTATTCATATAGTGGACGGACAAGATGTGAGTGCTCTAAAACAAAAAAGGCTCACCTTCGTACCGAGCGATTCCGCAAGGATTCCGACTGATCATGGGCCACTTGGACATCCCAGGACGGCAACCACTTTACCGCTATGCAATGAACACATGTAGATGATCCTAACAGTGGCGGGACCGCCTTCGTGTTTGGCATCTAGCTAACCTTCCAAAACCTCAAGGGATTTGGGATCCGACCCCATCCTGCCCGTTTCTACTTGGAGCCATCAAGGTTTGACTTTTAATCCTGGACAAGAGAGCCGAAGACATAGGGCAGTGTGGGTGCGTAAAAGAACGTGATCGCGCCTACCGACGGACAAATGGCTACATCTTACTGCAAAATCCATCAGGTGGTGAGCCGGTGGACACCGATATGGACCGAAAAAATGGCATCAAAGTCGACCGTGTTGATGTTGGTGAGTGATCATGTTGGTTCTGTTGCTGTTGGTTCAACGCCGCACCGATGCATTGTCGGGGGAGACTTAAAGCTCGCATTGCACGTGCGATAGCCGCGAATTTATACCGCGCTACATGAACCGCATCAAGAACGGCATCTCCCACCTCCACCTCCGCTGCACTTTGAGGCGGCTCAAGAACGGGCCCGGCCTCGGAAACTGCGGCAGAGTTAGCTGCGCTGGTCGCTCCGACGCCTGGTGGTGCAACGGTGTGAGTGTTACCCAACGCTTATTCGAGTGATGCGATGTATCGCACCGGTGAGATAAAAGCATTGGAAAAAGTTGACGGTTGGCACTGCGCCGTTGCAGGAACGAAGCATAAAGGAACTCGTATCATTCGGCTCCATCGCCGGCGGCGCTGAAGACCTTGTGGATGGGTGCCAGATCGACAGCGGCCTCTCGGCTCAGATGGCAGGGCAGGTGTTTTACAAGACGAACTGGAATCTTGTTGTGCACTGGGACGGGGACAACTGCCGCACGTTACTGCCCTATGACTTAGGCGGCAATGGTAGAAACTGGAGACCAGCGGCCTTCTGGATGCATGCCTGGACGGGACGGCCCAGGATGGGCTTCCTGATTGGGTGATGGGTCGAGGGCTTGTTTGTGGGCGACGGACGGCGATGAAGCCCTGCGCGGGCCGTTTCTTTGTCTCTTCTCAGCCGCTGCCCGTCGTCACATGTATACCTTTATATCTCGGTTTTTGTTCGCATTCGCTGCGGACTCGAGTCATGTAGTTTCTCCCCAATACTCATATGGAACACATAGCCAAACGAGGTGTGCTAAAAAATGTTCCCCCTAATGGAAAGTACTACGATGGATGCCGATCAAGCTGAGCCTTAGTTTACTCCGAAACGGCGTCGTCGAGCGGCATGGTATCGTCTGTAGAGTACACGAACGATCTATCCGTTTATAATGAACACGTGCGGGGGGGGGGTATCGTCAGGGATTTTCCCGGCCGGGGCAATGCATCTCACCACAACGGTAGACATCGGCATTGGAGGCATTCATCGGCGTCAACAACTCCTTGTGTCACAAAGCTGTTTGTCTCCTGCATCCATGCAGCGGTCTGAGTGGTCAAATGATTTGGCGTGCCACGTAAGAAGGAAAGACAAGCTAAAGGAAGATGACGGTGTTGGAAAGCGAAGAGCGAGGTTAGTGGCCGTTGGGAGCTAGGGGTTTGAAGTTGGATTTGGATTTAGAGCTGAAGCTGGAGCTGGAGCTGGAGCTGGAGCTGGAGCTGGAGTGGTCAGGATCTCGGGCGATCAGTGCCGGATCAGAGATCAGATGGCCATGGCCAATGACAAGCTATTGGTTGGAGGGATGCGCGTCATCGGGATGCGCGTGTGATGGATGGCAAAGAAAAGCCAGAAGCTGAGCACGAGGCGATCGATGTCTGTGTGGTGAAGTACGTACCGAGATATCCATATTTGCCATCCTACCAATCGAAGGTACCTAGGGAAGCCAGGATTTCGAAGTCATCAAACCGATTGGCTGTTAGTCGGCAACGCTGCTTCCAGGGCGAAAAGCTTAACATGAGATTGTCCACTGTCGGGCCCACTGTTCGTTCGGTCAGCACGATCCACCAGCCAGCACGCCAAGCGAAACGAGGTGAAAAAAACGCAGAAAAATGAGGTCACTCACGTCGTTTGAACCGTGAGTACGTACCGAAACCCCATATGTCTGTCTGTGTTTCGCTGCCATTGGGTCCTGGCCCTTCCGTCTTGTCGCATCCAGCCGAAGCTTGTGGATAGGGAATGCCGATATCCTTCCACAGCACCCATACCCACCACGCCCACACTACCTATCATCACTCCACACCACATCTTTTGGTCAATGATCCAGTACCGCCGCCATCAGCCGCGGATGCACCATATTCTTCTCCGTGCAACACACAGTTTTCCTCTCCTCAACTCTTGTACGACCGAGTATTTTAATCTTTTTTTGCGTCGCAATCGCCCAGTTCTTTCCCTCCCAACTACCCACCGTTGCCTCTCCGCTACTAGCATAACACACGAGACCATGCGCTGGAGGCTGCGATTCTGCATTCCATCACCGTGAGACCCTGCCAGCGGGGTAGCCCGGCTCCAGCAGCTACGCCCGAAAGAGCATCTCCCCTACCGAAGCCCATCTCCGACGAGTTGACGACCTACCACCGACTTTCGAAAGCACAACTCGACGACGCTGCCGTCACTGCTGCAAACCCAATCTGCTGCACCCGGTAGCGCACCTTTGTAGCAGGCCACAAACGCCGACGACAGCGACGGCGACGGCGACGACAAACTACGACGCGCCCGACCTCTATCCCGAGCTCATCATGGCCCGTAACAACGCTGTCCGGGTGGCTGCCACTTCCCGCACAGCCTCGTCGGGTTCCTTCCATGCTGGCGCCCCAATTCCCACCCTCGGGGCTATTGAGTCCAGCCGAAGAATCCTGATACGCCGCCAGTCCACACATCGATACCATACCTTCCCGACGCCCCCTCCCAAGACGCCTCGCGAGCAGTCCTCGGCCGAGCTCTTCCCACATTCCGACGACGGCTCCAACGCCTCCGACGACGGCCATGGACAGACTCCTCTACCCGTTAAACAGCTTGCCCTACTCGCTTTCCTCTCCCTGAGTGAGCAGACGGCTCTCAACTCGATTGGGCCCTATCTTCCTCAGATGGTCGAGTCCTTCTCCGACATACCAGACTCCCAGACGGGTCTTTATGTGGGCATTCTGGCCTCGGCCTTTGCCTTGGCACAGCTGTCGACCAATCTGCTCTGGGGCTATCTCTCCGATGTGGTTGGCAGAAAACCCACCATGGTCATGGGCACCTTTATGCTCGCCGGCTGCTTCGTCGCATTCGGCTTCTGCAGGACTTACTGGCAGATTGTCGTCGTCCACGTGGCCATGGGTATGCTCAACGGCAATGCCGCCGTCGTGCCAACCGTCTTGGGCGAGGTGACGGATCGCTCAAACCAGAGTCGCGCTTTCACCTGGCTTCCCGTCATCTACTCTTTGGGTGGCATCACAGGTCCCGCGCTGGGCGGCTTGCTGGTCGGCACCTTGGGGAAACGGTATCCGTACCTGGCGCCGAACCTTCTCAGCGCCGCTCTGCTACTCATCAGCGTGCTAGTCGTCGGCATCTGGTTCGAAGAGACGCTCGAGTCGCTCGAGCCGGATCACGCTGCTTGGATTCCGAACTGGGCCCGGAACGCCTGGTCTTGGGTCCAGCGACGGGTGGCAGAGCCAAGAAGAGATTCTTGGGCTACCCGTTGGCCTCGTCGCGGATCGCAGATCGTCACGAGCACATCAGACGACGAGGATGAAGAGGAGGAGGAGGAGGAGGACGATGTAACCGAGGAACAGCGCCTGCTCCGGCCGGGATCGGAGAACGGCTCCGATGTAGACAACGACGCCAAGTCCCCCAGCGACCTCGCGACGTGGCGCCAACTATTGAACCGCAACACGATTCTGGTGTTGTTGACTTACCTCGTTTTCCAGCTTTCCAACATCTCGTACAACAGCCTGTACCCTATCTTCGCCGATGCCAATCCGCCGACGGGCCGCGGACTGCCGCCAAGCAAAATTGGTATCAGCTTGAGTCTTGCTGGTGTCGCTACCATCGTCTTCCAGGCTTTCCTCTTCCGACCACTGAAGGTTCGGCTGGGCAATCTGGGCACCTACCGCATTGCGCTGCTGGGACTTGCCATCAGCATGGCTTTGATGCCTTGGATTGGTTACTTGGACAACGAGCCCTTATTCGGCGTCGGCACCGGATCCATATGGCTGTACATCGAGCTGGGAATTATCCTCGTCATTAAGAACATCTGCGCCGTCGGTGGTCTGTCCAGCGTCATGCTTCTGGTACGTTCATCCGATTTTCTGGGTCATTTTGGGATCGTCGCTAACGATATAACCTCTAGATCACGAACTGCGCCCCGAACCACGCGACTTTGGGCACCTTGAACGGCATCGCCCAGACTCTTTCGGCAGCAGGCCGCAGCTTCGGCCCCTTTGTTTCGGGCGCTCTCTTCACCCTGTCCACGCGTGTGCACCCGAAGGGCGAGGCCCTCGCCTGGGGCGTTTTTGGAGGTATCGCCCTCCTTGGCTGGCTTGGTTCCCTCGCCATTCGCAACCGCGGTCTCGAGAGCGACGACTGGGTCGGCGAGGAGGACGGCACAGACGGCGAGGCAGAGCCATAAGCCGCACCGCGTAGGGCTCAGGGCCCCGTGAGCACCGGGGCTGTGGCCATTAATATTGCGCCGGAAAAGCTTAACTTGTTTACTGAGTGTGCGTATGTGTGCGCGTGTGTATGTGTTGAAAATGCCCGGTAATCATAGCGTTGCCGAGAGCCGGGAATGTATAGTGCGAGACGGCTACAGCGATGATGATATGTTTGCATTGATAGATGGGGCACACATGACACCCCCCTCCTCCCTCAAAGAACGAGAGGAGGCAGAAAGTACAGCTCGGCTTTAGATCTAAAGGGCCACTCCGAAGCTAGATCTTGGAGAGAAATCAGAATAGATTTGATACCTTGCTCCTGGTGTGTTGTGAGCGGGGCTTGTCCAGCCAACCTGTTGATCGTTGGCCGCGAAACAGTCACGGTCTACTAAGCCTTCGCAGCCCGGCCAAGCTCGCCTAGGTATCTTGAACAGACAACACCCATCACAGCATATTTGGGAAGATTGGGTAAGCTCTTGACCTAGTCCACGTCCACCGCCGGGCATCGGTCATTTCTCGAGCGAGTGGGAAACCGCCCGCCGGTGACGAGGTCTAGTGGCTCCCTTGTTGAATGTCGTCCTGCGGCACGGGCATGGTCGAATCTGCCTCAACGCTTCCAGAGACTGCTTTCAGGAGCGACTCACGGCTCCATCGCCGCGGCTGTTTCAACTCGGAAGCTTCTTGTGGCTATGTGTCTAGCTAGGTGTTTGCTTATATAACGACAAAAAGGCGAAGAAGATGCCAAAAAAAAAGTCTGCAGTAGGCTTGCCAGAAACCTGCCGCGACGCCATGTGCCCTTGGTCTGCATGCCCCCTCCCGTATGCTACTCCTCGGCCCCCTACCCTGATATGCGGTAGCGAAGGACATAGGGGAGAAGAAAGGGAGGTGGGGGGAGAGATGACCAAAACGAAACGCCCTGAAATCCGTTGTTGTCGTCGTCGTGGGACGAGTGTGGTGTATGCCCAAACGCCGATGCCGTTGTTGCCCACCCATACCAGTGCTAGTACTTGTTCATCAACAGATGAATGTCTTGCTCTCAAATGCTCCAAGATACTCCCCCCTCTGGTCAAATGTGCTTGCTTCGTATCATCGTCCTAAAATCCACCCATCATAGTCACAGTTGTCGTCGTCCTCTCCAGCTTTGCCTGCCTCTGTGGTTTCGGAGCCGGCCGGCCGGCGCATGGGCAACTTTGCCACAAGGGCAACCAATCAGTACCAGGTCGGCGGGATGGACCAGTGCCGGAGCATCGTGTCGACGGCCTTGTTCCACTCGTATTCAAAGCACGCGCCGAGCTGCGCCGCCTCGTCCGCCGAGGGCTCGCGACCTCCCCACATCTCGGGTTTCGCGGACTCGAGGGCGGCGTACCCAGAAACTAGACCGCTATTCACTCCCGTGTTGTCAGCCTTTTGGTCTTTTCTTTGCTTCTTGTTTTCTCTCTTTCTGCGCGCAAACTGGTACCGCGTGGACGTCTGCTGGGGTGTTCGGAGGCGTGCTTACTCTTCCTGGATCTTCATGAGGCATAGCCACGCGAGGTTCCAGCTCTTGTTGGAATCCGGGTCGTTGCGCACGCGCATGTGGGCGTCGTAAAGAATATCGCTGCAAAGTGGGTAGCTGCGCGTCAGGCCGCGAAGCTCCGTCAGGAACTGGTTGCTGTTGACATAGTAGTCCCAGGCCGAGGTCATGGGGCCTTGGAAGGCCAGGGCATCTTCCTCATTCTCGCATGTCGCCGCCACGCGCTCAATGCGGCAGAGCTCCGTCAGCGTGTTGACGCGGTGCGTCTCGAGGGATTCGATCAGTTGCTGGATCGAACGCTGTGGCGCGGGTCAGTGAGGGCGCCCCTCGAGGAGAAGATTGGGTATGGCCTGAAGATCTTGAAAGGGGCATGCATGTGCAGAGGGGGTTTGGATTCTAGTGACATGTGTGAGGGATGCAGTACAAAGAAGAGACCATGACTGACTTGAACCGCCCTTGGCTTTTTGCTGCTCTTGGAGCTGCGGTGGTGGCTCGATGATCCCCCTGAGCGGCCTGAACGTGATGAGGACATGCTTGTTGCTGAAGTGCGGGAACAAAAAGACGTTTGGGCAAGGGGGTTTGATGAAAAGGCAGTAAGGAGGTCTTCTAGAGTAAACGGAATGTCTTGTTCGAATTGTACTTCGAGACCAGGGAGGTTGGTGGTGTATCTGTGGGTGGGAAGGGAGCCAGGCTTCGGACCGGACGAGGTCGTTAATATATCCTGTCTCTTGACTTCAGGGTTGTGGCTCATCACTGTGGCCGTCCACCTCGGGGAAGCTCTTGAATTCGCAGAAGGTCCAAATGAGGTAGGCAGCTGAAGATGATCGTCCGCTCAATGACGTAGATAGGCGGCTGGCAAGTCAAAATAGCCGTCGAGTTCCTCAAGGGGTCTCCGCAGCAGATAATCCGGAGAGAGCGTATGACAATAGTGTGATTATGTGCGTCCGCGGGCCCTTTGATAACCGGCGGGGAGGTCAGAAAGGCTTGAAGACAAGTAGCACCGAGCAAGATATCCGGCAACGTCGGGTACTGGAGGCGAAGACTGTTTGATGCGGCCGTTGCATGATGTAAATGGCCTAAAGAAGAAGTGATTACAGTCGAGAGTGACAAGGGACAGTGGCAGTTGAAGGTAGGACGAGAGTGCGCAAATCACGCGTGCTAATGCCGAGGATCCACCCCTCTGATGACACCAATCGAGTAACATGAATTCTAAACACACATGATGCCACATTATGCCATCCGTGGCCGGGGCTGAGACTGGGGCTGATGGAAGGGGCATCGGGATGTGAGCCATGGGTACGACATTCCAAACGGAGTGCAGTCGAGCCACGATACGAACTAGATAGGGTGTGGGCTGGGCCCAGGAACAGCCGACGGGTGGTCTCCGTGATCCTGACCCCAACCAAGCCTCATCTGTTCCGAAGAACCGGCTGTGCATCGATTCTGGTCACTATCGAACATTCCCGGACATTCGATGGCTCATGACCCCGGAGTCCCAGATGTGTGCGGGCGGTCGATCCAGTGTGGTGGGCAGGAAAACGAGGTCGAAGTCGATGATTGGCTATAACGAGACAGGCATCGGTAAACAGGACTGCTGACAGAGCGAAACGTATTTTTGTCCAGAGTGCCTCGAGCTACCCTCGGCCTACGACGATAGTGAACAGAATGGGTCCGTACCCAGTAGTCGCAAAGGCCAAGCCGTGGGCGATGTCTGCTTCTGGGGTGTTGCGGGCCAGGCAGGGGTCATAGATGCAGCCCTACCATGGGTGAGAAACGACACTAGATGGGTCATAGGCTGCTCGAAGAGATACTCGGTGGAGAGTGAGAGAAGGTCCCTGGGTCCCAAGAAAGGCAACGTCAGATTTTAGCGGCGGGGGGGGGGGGGGGGGGGGGGGCCGTCCCTGTGACATGGGCTTAACGGCTGTTCACCATCCAACGAGCTCGCGAATCTGGTTGATCAAGTGAGATTGAGCGTGTACCCGGGGCAAGAACACATGTAGCGGCCGCCTCTGTGCTCGGTACGAAGGATGTATGGAGTCGGCAGAAGGCAGTGGCGCTGTTGCTGACCGGGTTCAAAGCTTCCTCTGGCAAACCGAAGAAACTACACTGGGCTTGTGCGACAATGACATCCAAGGGTGATTCATCGAGCATGCAGACACAACAACAATTGTATCGGTGGAGTGGCGAGCGGAGCGGTGTTTTGCTGTTGTGCCTTCGGACTCAAACGCGGTGAGGCAAGCGGACCGGGGGGATCGCCGGGCCACGGAGCGGACTTGTGGCGAATGTGGAGACTTCTTTGAATGACTGTCCAGAAGAGGCAAGTTTGACATTGAGATGGAATGACCAACCCGAGGCCTTGCCGGACTTGAGATACCCAACCTGTCTTGTTACAGACTGTGTTTGTAGCTCGCGTGGTGTGGTGTCATCCAAGACAACGGTTGCCCTGGTCTGAGTCGCAGATGCGGGGATGGGATGCTTCGGTAGGGCTGAAGGTCGAACAAGTTTCGCGAGGGATTGGTTGGTCAAATTGTAAATCAGCCGCCCCGCATCCCACTTCTCTCAACACTTGTGGAGGAGTCGACGAGGCATTTCCCCTGACCGGGATGAGGTGTTTGCACTAGAATCCAGACGCCCCAGCGAATGACGCAGTCATCGAGAATGGAGATGGTTTGCTTCAGGTTGGAGTTCTTGCGCGCTTATTCGGCGCTGCGAAAGGTCGGTGGTGATTCGGGCCTAGAACCCTGATGCAGCGGCCAAGCTCAAAATCCGGGCCTCGGGCGTTGGGGCATCGACCAATGATGCTGACGAGAGGTCGCTTCCTCGAAGATTTGATGCATGCTGCTGAAATCAAGGCTGGATGCAGCTTTGACATCTAGCCCTGTCTGAACAGATCGATCGAACGGATTGAGGCCGCATGAGGAGGCGGCCGGGCGATCGTGAACGACCTAGATAGACCACGGTGTGCAGAGACACTGAAATGAAAATCACAGCAGTAAGCGCCGAGCATGTGCCCCCGCTTGAAGAGTAAAGGAAGCTCGTGTTCAATTTTTGGCAAGGCAGACTTCGCTGATGCTCTGTGATCCGGACCGGCGGTCATTGACGGAAGAAGCGCCGTGCATGCGAAGGCGCGAAGAGGAACCAACGGGGAGACCGCAGATGGGCATGCATGGCCAGGAAGGGATGCTTAAGCGCGAGTCGACGTGGTTCTGGTTTGCTGTGTTACGCTGGGGAAAAGAGGAAGCAGCAACGGCAGGGAGGGAAGCAAGCGCGGGGACTAACTAACAAGAAACAAAAGTGGTGGAGCGTAGGATGTGGTAGAGTGACGTGATGGAGGGATGATGGGTGGATGATGGACCATGGACGAGGGGTGAATCATAATGCATACAGATACTGACAGGAGTGACCGACGACTGCGCCACGGCCGAGTGGATATACATCTCCACTGAATAAGCTCAGGCCCGGACCGACGCCCAATGGGATGAAGGATCTGTGGCTGGGGTGAATCCTGATTGGCTGCGGCTGTGGCTTTCTCCGAGTGGCTGCTTAAATGGTTATCCTTCTCTGAATCGGGACTCATCTTTCACGGAGGGAGCCCGCGCAGACATCCCCTGCGCCATGCCCTGCTTGCTTCCTTTCCGTTTCCTTGGTTTGTTTCCTCTCGCGACCTTGCAGTGCAAGACGGGCGGAACGGGAAGGGCACAGTTCCTTGCACCGATTGCAGTGTTCATCCACCAGCTCCTTCCGACTCTGGATCGTTTTCTTCACTGATTGAGTCCCGAACCCCCTCGTCTAGTTTAGTGTCTCTGCCGCAGGTAGGCATGACTGTGTGTGTAGCCTGTGCCGGCGCGCGACGGGACGAATGTCGCGCCGCCCAACACCTCACTCACCCAATACCTCATCCCGCGCGCGCCGGTCGTCGCCGAGACCACTGCCGGAGTTTGTCATCGGAGTTCGATTGCTCTGAAGCATGATAAACCCGGCTTATCATTAGGATACCCGTCATTTACACCAACCCTGCGCCAAGCCATCAACCCCCACGGCGGCCGACGATATGTCAGCGGTCGATATGCTGCGCTTTTGCTGTGTAAGCCATGCCAACCAAATCAGCATCGACACAGAACCACCATCTAGAATGCCCGCCTCGCCCGACACCGACGGCGAGATGCACGAGTGACACTTGCGGCTTACCCAAACAATGTGGCTCGTCAATGTTGTGGCTCACACCTCCCACTCTTGGATCTCAAATACCGATGCTGACGCGTGCAGCTGCCGTAGGATGTATCGCCGACCCGTCGCCCAATCTTAGAGCGGCCTCCGCTTTTCACCCACCTCACCGTGGGCCGGCTTTGTTGCCGAGATCACGCTGACCACCCCCGGAGAGCGCCGACACGATCAGAACGCCATCACAGACATCACTGCCCACCGCATACATTGTAGACTCCCAGCGTACGTGTGCTCGTGGTTCCTGCTCCTGGCGTCACTCGACACGTTTGTGTTACGCTGCCCGGGCACTCGGTATCATCACCCTCCATCACGATGAATGTGATGGTGTGGCCAGGCACCTGAAGCCCCCCTTCCCCCTTTCGTGCAATTTCGGGCAGGGCGTTTACGGAACTCGATGCCACAGGTTCGTATGCAGTCTTGGTCCAGGGTATGTATATCAACTTCACCTATGTACTTGCTTCCCAATTCGGCCCGTCTTTCACAGTACTTGCTTTCCGTGTATCCATCTTCAAGTCCATCTCGTCACCATGCAGTACTTGACGTGGTTGCTGCCATGTCCCCGGCTCTTCTCAAAGCCCCGACTATTCCGTTCGTTCAGGCAGCAGGTTGCTCGCCAGCTTCAACCTCGGCGGCAACGTCAGGTTTGGCGGCGTCATCGTGGCGGCCTGCCAGATGTCGCACGGGGTGTCGACGACCGTCGGACGCCATCCCTCGGGCCACCAGTTGTCGGGCATGCACTGCCAAGTCATCGGGTAGCAGTTCGAGATCTGGCTGTGGCAGGCCAGATATCCGTTCCAGTTGAAGACGATGCTGTCTGTAGGGCGTGGAATGATTAGTCCGAGTCCGCACAAAAGGTCAAAGGAAACATTCACCGGCTAGCTGGGTATACTTACTGACGTCGAGAGAGGACTCTTTGAAGCTACCGTCGAGTCTCGAGCACTGGCACTTGATGTGGCTTCCCTCTATGTAACAGTCCTTGCAGCTCTTCCAAAAGTTGCCCCTACAATGGCCTCGTCAGCAAGTGTTTTATCATCTCCAAAAAGGGAGTAATTTACCTTTCGCCATCGGCCTTGGGCCTGAGATCGCCGACCACATTGGCGATGCAGTCGTTCAGATTGAGGACGGTGAACCCCACGGTGCTGCAGAACTTGTCGTTGCAGTAGGTCGTGATGGAGCCGTCGCCGCGCAAGGTAAACTGCGGTCCCTCGTTGATGAAACCGCAGTCGTCGTCAAGGAAGCCAGCTTGGATGACCCGGTTGGCGCTGAGGGCGAGCAAAAGACCCCTGAAGGGCATGGGAAAACTGAATTTGACCATTGGTGGCTGAATGTCGTGCAAGATGCTCCAGCAACGAGACTCGTGGAAAGATGAGGTAGGGAGACGTAGTTAAGTACGCCCTCGGAGTACTCGACCAGGCTGGCTTGTAAACTTGGACATGAGGATAGTCTGGTCGGAACGGCGGAGAGCGGATCCAGAGATGCTCAACAAAGGATATGTGCAGCAAGCGACGGGCGACGGCTCGCGGTCGTACGCTTGCCATGAGCCAAGGCTTGTCATGGCATGACAAACTTTGGGCTAGAAAACCTTTGAGATGAATCTGTTGGCTGTCTGGGCCAAGAGCCCTATCAGTTGTGTAATGTCGCACGATGGGCCAAAGGCCAATGCCACAGACACTGAATGTAGGAATCACGCCGACTGTCAACACAGTGACCTCTTCCATTGGAAAGCCTGTTAGTTCCGTCGGCAGAGTCGTCACGCGAGGTTGCAAGGCCGAGAATGGGCATGGACGGGTTTCCTCTCGGGCAGTATCATTGACGCGTCGTCGACCCATCGATGTGTTGATGTATCAATATGGCCGCTTAGACCAAGCTTCTCGTCCCATGCTTCTCGGGTTCCACAAACGCAGATGTCTCGGGCACGCGGACGAGTGATATCATTCTTAGGTTCCACCAACGTCGTGTTAGAGTCAGCATTGACGGCGCGATTGTCTCGGGAGAGCCGTTCCCTGTCGCCGTCTGGTACCTTCACCGCCCCGACGTCCGTAAACTTGCAATCAGTTGATTGTTTTCACCAATACGAGAAAGTGAATGCAGTGCGAGACTCCTCTCGATGGCCCGTGAACTTCTCATCTCCCAGGAACACTGCAAGCTAGCACCAAAGCGTTCCTGTCGTCATGGTCTCTTGAAGTTTGAGAAATGACATCCATTCAAGATCGTTTTCTGCTCATCTGACAACGCAAAGCAACTCATGCAACCCCCGTCGGCGGGAACCGGCGTAACATATATACAAGTATCACAACACCTTGTACCGGCATGGTTTACTGCTCTCTTGGAGATCCATGCATGAGACCCGAAACCACCAAGCCGCTGAATAGAGACCGATCGGCTTCATTTGCACTCGGCCTGACATCGCCACCATCAGCTTCTCAGTCGTTGAACGATGATCTCATGTGCTCAACGGCTTTATAAACTCATATTCGTTGAAGTCGAACTTGTGAGCTTCAAATAATGCAGATCAAGAGGACTAATGCTAGTGAAAAGCATATGCTGGTGAAATCAAGGTCTGGAGTGACCATGGGAGTCCATTTGCTGCCTTGAGGCCAGGTCTGGAAGCAGACATTGATCACTAAAACAGCATCCTATCAGTGGCATCGTGTCCCTAACATTGAGGAAGCCGAGGGTTTTAAGTTGAATGTTGGGGGCAAAGTCCGCATTTGTCTACATCTGAAGGCCGTGCTCTAACCTCGGTGTTCCTTGATGTTGGTTCACGATCGCCTTACATCTGTCATTTGGCGTTATGTTGAGGCATCATACATATCGTGTTTTGTTCAAACGATGCAGCTCCACGGAACAGGAAAGGGTTGTGAATACGATGGTCGCCGCTCTAGCCCTCCGACCACAAGATGAAAACTCCAAGCGATGGAAAATATGCCCTCCTTTACAGGATCAGGTGAAGTAAGAAAATGAGAAGGAAAACTCTTCTCTTACCTCACCTCACCTCACCTCAACTAACCGCCTTTGAATTCCTTCTCCATCCCATCTCTCAGCACGCGCTGGGCACTGCAAATATCCGCACAAAAGCGACACGTCGCCGATTTTTTTCAAACACCAGACTTCTACATACAACTCAACAACTGCATAGCCAAGACGAAGCTCCTCGCCGTTTTCAGCATCATACTGGGCTTCATTGCCATGCTATCCAATGCGCAACCCACCTTCACCGACACAAGCAACTCGATTGGCTTCATCGCAGGCTCTTCCAAGTCCACCGAGACCACCGTCACTGTAACTCGTAACCACCCAGTCTTTGCCGTAACCCATTTGACCCTCCAGACTGTTGTCACCCCGGTCAAGAAGTCAAATTCGGCTAACGAGGGCACCTTGGCTATCCATCACCAGCCCACCGATACCTTCCTCCCCAGTCACTTCGACGCCAAGGCGGTTTTCAACACCGCACGCGAGTATCGGTCCGAGAAGCTTGACAATGGAGTTTTGCTTGAGGCAGTCCAGGGGGACGAAACCTCCCACGAAGAGGCAGATCAGGGAGACGAAGACTCCCTTCAGGCTGATCAAGGGAACGAACGCGGCCCCGGGAACAACACAGACGGCCACGAGAACGGGCCCCACTCCGCAGCCCGCCCTGTCCTCGATGGTCGCTCCCCCTCAGTCCCAAAGACCGGCGGCTTCGCAAAGACCTGCGCATCTAATTGGGTTGTCTGGGACCTCTGCAACACCATCTGGGCCAACTGCTGCGGCAGCGGCGACCGCCGCGACGCGCTCTCCTGGTCCGGTCTCAGTCTCGATCACATGCTCGGCAATGACCGCGGCGAACTTGTCTACCGGCCCGGCGGTGACTTCTCCTCAACTTGAGCCGGCTGCGCGCGTTGGGGCAGGACGCACCTCGCGTGCCGGTGCCTCGACGAGCGCGGCGAGTATCACGCCTCAGCCATCAACCTCGGTGGGTTTGATCTCTCATGAACGCCCCTTCCTACATGGCGAAGATGGATTGATGCTTGATGCGAAATGAGGGTGGAAGATTACTAACGATGATGGGTTCGCAGACAAATACATCGGTAACCATGACGGCCTCCTGTGCTCCGAGTACGAATGCGGCGTTCGCGAGAACCAGCCTCCCGGCGCCAATTAAGGCTCACCTCTTTTCGGGTCTGAGGTCCGATCATGGGCCTTTCTATCTATGGGGATCACAACCGCCTTGAGCTAGGATGGCAGATCGGGATAGACTTGGCACAACGAGAGCGTATACAGAATGAAGTTGATGAAAACGGGACGACTGAAGAAGGCACGGTTACGTCGATGGATCAAAATCGAAGAGCCAGCGAAATCGTAGACAGACACGGAAAGTAAATGAAACGGTTCTATTCGCCTTTATAAACAGACAATAATAAGCATGCGCAGATATGTCCAATCATCCTCATGACTCTTTGACGTGAACATTATCCAAGAAACATAAACACTCATGTTGACTTCTTGTTACTTCAATCATAACCATTGACAGTCGTTTGCCGATTAAGAACACAGAAGTACAGGAGCTACCAGCTACCCACCTTGGACAGCTGCCGGGAGCTCTCGCCGACGAGAAACGAGTACTCTCCGGACGTGACCATGACCCAATTTTGATGATGGACGTCCCAATAACTCAGGTCGCGGCGTGTCAGGTTGAATGTGACCGTCTTCTTCTCGCCCTTCTCCAGGTTGAACTTGTCGAACCCGCGAAGCACCTTGACCGGGAAGTCCACGCCGTGGACGTTCTTTGGGTAGGACAGGTACAGCTGGGGTACGACCTTGCCGGCGACGGCACCGGTGTTGGTCACATCCGCCTTGACCGTGACGTACGTCTCCCAGAGATCGGGGTTCCCGCCCTCCTCGCCGCCGGCTTCCGATAGGGGCTGCTTCACGTCGTAGCCTTCTGGGTAGGGGTACGGCTCTGTCGAGATGTCGTCAACAGTGTTCAGATAGGGGTAGACGTATTTGTCGAGTTTGCGGAAGCCATCGGGGAACAGGGCCTCGTTTTTGTTGGGGATCTTGTCGCTGAATTTCGGCGGCTCAGATCCGGGCGATGGGCGAGCCGCGGGCAGTGCGCTCTTGGGCTTGACACCCTCGACGACGACATTGGAGAAGTCGAATGTCGTGTACGACAAGCCGAATCCAAACTCAAAACGAGGCTCAATCTTCTTCTTGTCGAAGTAGCGATAGTCGATGTACAGGCCTTCGGAAAAGTCTTGCTGAGGCACAACACCGTTGGGGAGATACAGAATCTGCCCGCCTGGTCCGAAGTCCTTCAAAGACTTGGGGATCGTGTACGGCAGCTTGCCGCTGGGATTGACGTCGCCAAAAATGACATCCGCAAGTGCATTTCCGCTCTCTTGTCCAGGAAGATTGGCGTACAAGACCGCTTTGACGCCAGGGTGCTCGATCCAACGCTCCATCTCGACAGGTCCAACAGAGTGAATGACAACGACAGTATCGCCGCCCACCGAGTTTCCATCGCCCTTTCCGCAATTCTCGGCGACTCGGAGGATGAGGTCGTCTCCACCATTTTGTAACTTGAGATCCTTACGGTCCCCGCTGTTACCGCCCCAGGACAAGAAACCCTCGCCAGAATCCGCGTTGGCGAACACGAAGCAGACATCCTGGTCGTGCAGGATGGACGGGTCCTTCTTGAACGGAGGCGAGTTGGTGAGAAACTCGGACAGTTCGACCTTGTCGGACTTGAAGCCCTTCTTCAGAGCCTCCACTGGTGGTACCAGGTAAGGGAATTCAACCGCGCCACTGCCCCAACCGGAGCCTAAAGTGCCTTGGTTGCAGCCGCGATCCTTGCAGTAGTTGGGTCCGTTGCCGGGGCCGGCATCCTCGCCGAAAATACCAATCTTCAGCTTCCCTTCATGGCGCTTGCGTTTGGCGTCGACAAAGCCTTCTCTGCTGATGGGCAGTACGTTGTCGTTCTTCAGCAGCACCGTACCCTCGGCAGCAACACGGCGAGCGACGTCCGAGTGGTTGCTCTGCACGTTGACGTACTTGTTCACCTCGAACTGCGGCTGTGGGGTTTTGCTGCCGGGAGCAAGTGTCCCCATCTTGTCGTCGGTCCACGAGGAGAAGTTGGGAAGCTCGTCGGGGAAAAGCTTCTTGTCGTCCTGTCCCAACTGATACCATGAGGCAACGATGCGAACGGCCATGTCATCCAGTCTGTCGACGGGAACGGATCCGTTCAGAACAGCTTTGGTGAGCTCAGGGCCCCAAAGAGACTTGCCGTCTGCCCAGAAAAGCCCATCGCCAGGCATCGTCATGTCCAGTCCGGCCAACGCGCTACCGACGCCCGAGCGCTGTGCAAGCCAGTCGCTCATGACGAAGCCCTGAAAACCCATCTCGTCCTTCAAAATGCCGTTAATAAGCTTGGAGTTGTCGCATGCATACGAGTTGTTGACTTGATTGTACGAGCACATGACACTCGCAACGCCGGCCTTGACGGCGTCCAGGAACGGCCAGGCGTAAAGCTCATGCATAGCTCGGTCATCGATGTTACTGGAGATGGCGTTGGGCAGGCCCCATTCCCAGCTCTGGCGAAAGTGCTCTTGCTCGTTTGCCACAAAGTGCTTAATGGTCGCCATGACACCCTGTTCTTGGATGCCCTTGATGGTCTCGGCGGCAGCAATTCCCTGCAGGTAAGGGTCGGCGCCAAATCCCTCCCAGTTGCGGCCGCCAGCTGGCAAGCGGCCCAGGGGGCCGACGCATGGTCCCAGTAGGACATTTATCCCCTTACCCCGGGCCTCTTGTCCGTGTGCCTTTCCTCGCTCATACATCAACTCCTTGTTCCAGGTGGCGCCGACGGTAACGCCGGCGGGAAATGCAGTCGCATTGTCGGCGAATCGGATGCCCAGCGGCCCATCTTGCAATTGAAGCTGGGGGAAGCCGACATGGACGGCGGGGCCAGTCGTGCCGACAGCAAGACCCATCATCCAGCCAGTTCCAGTGGTGATGTTGACCTTCTCCGGCAGCGTCATCTTGGAAACCATCTCGCCGGCTTTCCTGTAGCTCTCGGCCCAGTTTTTGGATATACCACCTTTCGGGGTCGGATACCACGGCGGTGACAGGCCGGTGGGCGGCGCACCCTTGAACTTCTTATACATAACAGCTCCTCCAACGCTGATGACGATCCACATGATGAAAGCAAGAGCGACGACGAACAGACATAGTCGTGAACGTCCTTGGAACAGTCTCTTGAGCACTGCGAAGCAGCCGGTAGGCCTAGTGGAGAGGAAGGCGGGTTTCGGGAAGGACGATTCCTCCTTCTGGTTCTCTCGTGGGAGGTAATCGGTGGCATCGATGTCGGAGCCGTCTTCGGTATCGCGATCATAAGAGTGGCGGGACTTGTCGCCCAAGAGACCCTCTTTGCTGGGGTCCATGATGGGCAGCCGACGTGATTCTTTGCAAATCGTTTTCGGTAAGTGTCGGGTGGTTAGGTTAGAGTTGCTTGTAAGTCAGAAGCTCCCAGTCTGCGTAGAAAAGGGGAGTAGGTTCTGTGTCGAAGGAGCACACCAGGAGGGTCTAGCGACTGATTCCTGAAACACAGTACGAGGAGCAGACCATCGCTCAATGCGCCCCCAGATAACAAATCCAGGCGAATTAATCGGGTATGACAAGCGTAAGGAGGAAGTTGAAATGTTGGCGGACCCTATGGCGAGTCCGGCTGGGTTTGTATGAAAAGGCGGATGACTCCAGTAGTTGAGATTGAGATGGAAGAGAGACTGGCAAGATAGTTGAGGGGAAGAAGGTCGTCAGGTCTGTTCCCGTAGGTTTCGACTCGCAGCTCCTCCTGCGGCTTGTCCGACTTAGCGTCGACGGGCCCACGCTGCCAGGAACTCAACTTGGGGCACTTGGGGGACGACTCTGGGAGCAGCTTCAGGGCTGAAACAGTGGGGGAAGGGGGTCGAAAGCCAATGGGCCCACGCTTGGGCCGCTGCCCCTGTCTTACATGACGTCCATCAACTTTATGAGCCGTGGTGAGCAGAGAGCAGCAACCCGTCCGACTGATTCGCGCGGGGTCTCGGCAGCACGGGCCTAGCGTCCTTGAAGTACCAACCTGGCTGCGACAGTAGGGGCATGTACTAACCTACGTACCGGGAAAAAATACGAGACACCCAGAACCTGGCAGAATTGGAATTCCTAGTTGTTTCCCTGGCTTTGCCATCCAGCGATCTCCCATTTCTTTCGTGTTTCGTCTCGTCTGGAAGTATCCGATACCGACATCCCCACCCGCGGGCCGTTTTCGTCGCGGAACATGCAAGCAAGCAAGAATTGGGGGTCTTTCTAATCAATTTGCACGAGCGTGTATATGTTTCTCTAGAAGCCTGGCCAAACCCCCAACATCAACGGACTCGACAAGAAAATGTAATCAACCCGTCCTTGCTCTCGCTTAACCTTCCCCCCTAATTCCCGGCGCGACAGACATCGTGTCGCAACTTAAACGTTCATGACGATTGGCACATGTGGAAGAAAAGCGCCGGCAAGTTCTGTACCGATGCGAGAAACAGCAAAGCGCGAGGCGTGGGATCACTCATGGATCCGAACATCGTCCCAGTCAATCTTCGAGGCTCTGATTGACCACAAGTGTATTCGTCTCGTCCGATGGTCCCTCCTGATAAACTCTACTTGCATTCCGGTATTATGCGCCAAACACACAGCCTCAGTGACGGACACGCCTCGTTGCATTTCTCGCGCCTAGGCCAATCATTTGCCAGGTAATTGACCTGGTAGTTGGACAAGTAGCGGCGATGAATATCATGATAGCCCTCGTGGCATCTAACTCCTTCCATGTCGATACGGGTTCTTGGTTTGCGACGCCGCCGCGGTTCGCATCGATTCCGGCTGATAGCAAACGTGAAAGTGGGCCGGGGCATTCCCAATATTGTTTTATACTCAGGCCAATCCGTAATCAATATGCTATGGAAATACCCGCCGTATTACTGTTACCTTAAAGACACAGGAAAGAAAAAGGGTGAGAGAACAGCGGATGAGGGGTCGAGGGATCAAGGACCGATAGCTACTGAATAATAGGCAAGAATGGGTAAGCTAACATTCTTCGGTCCGGTCTATCTAGACTCCCCTTCTCTTTGCAACAAAAAACAATAAGACACAAGAGGTGGTCGCCTCATTTCTTAATGGGGAAATTTTGTCTAAAATAATGACGAAACAACGGCCTTAATAAGACTCTGCAACCAACCCCCTCTGCGATCAGTCTACTTCGAGACGGAGGGACACTACCGCATTAGTGGGCCGGGCTTCCTCCTCTGTTTCTTCTTCTTCTTCTTCTTCAGCAGGATTCCCGCGTTCGGAGCAATTCCCTGCGCCGGACAGCCTTTACTCTAATCCATGGGAAAGGGATTTTGTCGACCGTTTGAAATATTCTCGTTGCCGAGTTACGTGCGAGGAGACGAATAGAGACGAACAGCGTCGCTGGATTGGTAATTCGGGCATCAAGAGCCCTTCGCGGCGGAGCGAAAAAGATGAGGTACGGAGCCCCGTGGTACGTACTCTTACGGAGATTGGAGGCAACAGTGGAGATGACAAGCACAGATGGGCGAATCAGATGTCTCTGATAGGGAACGGGCAAAAAAAAAACCAGGACAAGTCCCTTACTCCGTACGCAGCGTAAAAAATTTCACATGGGCCAAGGATGCGATTCTGCTGGTGGATAACAAGGGACAAAGAGGGGTGTAGAGGGGTGAAAATTCGCGCCCAGATACGCCCAATCCAAGAAAAAAATTGTGTCGCAACGGGAAACCTCCCAGCTGCTGACGACCTACACACACACAACTCGGAGTCCAGGAGAGAGGACAAACGAGCGCATTTTCTTCCTCCTTCGAAATCGCAGAAGCGAGGTCCCCTCTTCACACCTTCTCTCCTTCTCCATTCTTCTCTCTCTCTCTCTCTCTCTCTCTCTCTCTCTTCCTCCCTCCCTCTCCCTCATTCTTGCACAGAGTGTTGGCTGCCATTTCCATGCCTCACCCTGTAACCCCGCCCTTATCGCAGCAAGAACAGCAAGCGACGATGACCGTCGTGGCCAAGGGCGATGCCCCTCCCCCGCCATCCCAAGAGGAAGTTTCCGCCTTCCTGACCTCCATCTTCACAGCCACCACCTCCGCCGCTTCGGTCGATGCCGCATACGGTCTTTGCGAAGTCTTGAACAACACGGTCGGGTTCGCTGGCCTGCACCAATATGGAATCCTCGCCGAGGTCAAGAAGGCCGCCGCCAACAAGAAGTCCCCGCAGCTGCGCGAGTCTGCTCAGAACCTGCTCGGTGCCCTCTTTGAGCGCATGCCCCCCAAGTCGCCCTTGAGCGAGGTCGTCTTCCTGCTCCAGGATGGCGGCGTGGTCCCCTGCGCTCTCGACGCCCTCGCCGACAAGGGCTCCGTCGTTCGCGAGTCTGCCCAATATGCGCTGGACGCCCTCTTCAACAACCTGAGCCCCGAGGCTCTCGTCGTCGGCCTCCTCCCCGTCCTTCACACCTACCTCACCAAGAAGACCGGAAAGTGGCAGGGAACTGCTGCCGCTCTCCTTCTGCTGCAGAAGATCGCCGACAAGGCCAAGCAGACCGTCGGCTCCACCCAAGAGCAGGCCGAGGAGCAGGATGTTCTTCGCGAGACCATGGGCACCAAGCTCGCCGGTCTCATCCCCCTCGTCGAGGGCGGAATGCACGACCTCAAGTCCGAGGTCGAGAAGCAGGCTGTCCAGACTATGACCGCCCTCACCGGCATCATGTCCAACGACGACGTCGCTCCTCGCATCCCCCTCCTTATCGATACCATGCACCACCCCTCCACCGAGACCCTGCGCAAGGCTATCCACGCCCTGTCCATGACCACCTTTGTCGCCATCGTCACCTCTCCTGTCCTCGCTCTCCTGACTCCCCTGCTGGAGCGTTCCCTCAACACCCCGACCACCGCCCAGGAGGTCCTCCGCCAGACCGTTGTCGTCGTCGAGAACTTGACCAAGCTGGTTCACGACCCTATCGAGGCCAGAACCTTCCTGCCCAAGCTGCAGCCTGGTGTCAAGGGCGTCTACGACCGCGCCTCCCTTCCTGAGGTCAGAGAGTTGGCCAAGAGAGCGCTGGACGTCATCGAGAAAGCCATGGGCGACGACAAGGATCTCATCGAGCGTGTCTCTGGCGACGATGTTGCCAAGATCCTCGAGGCCGAGATCAAGAAGAACGGCGGCCTGGCAAACGCCGACGCCTTCAAGCTGGCCCGCCCCTACATCTGCGACCAAGTCGCCGAGGACGTCAACCACCGTTTTGTTCGTCGCATCTCTGCCAGAATCTCCCCTTACCTGCAAGCTCTCCTGAATAACCCCGCCGCCACCACTGCCGTCGCCGAGGGTGTACAAAAGCACTACGTTGAGGAGGATGAGCGCAAGTACGGTGTCCCTGAGAAGGAGGACGATGGTGAGACGGAGATTGTCAACGCTCACTTCTCCCTGGCCTATGGCGGTATGCTGCTGCTGTCCCACACCAACCTGAGACTCCTCAAGGGTCACCGTTACGGTCTCTGCGGTCGAAACGGTGCCGGCAAGTCTACGCTCATGCGCAGTATTGCCAACGGCAAGCTGGAAGGCTTCCCCCCTCAGGACGTCCTCCGCACTATCTACGTCGAGCACAACCAGGGTGAGGATGCCGACATCAGCATTCTCGACTTCGTCCTAAAGGACTCTGAGATTGAAGCGCGTGGTCGCGACAAGGTCATCGAGGTTCTCGCCGAGTTCGGTTTCACCGACGGCCCCGACGGCCGCCAGTCCCACAAGGTTGGCTCTCTGTCCGGTGGATGGAAGATGAAGTTAGCCTTGGCTCGTGCCATGCTCAAGGGCGCCGACGTCCTGCTGCTCGACGAACCTACCAACCACTTGGACGTTGCCAACATTGCCTGGCTCGAGACCTATCTCAAGACCCACCCCGACATCACCAGTTTGATCGTTTCCCACGACTCCGGTTTCCTCGACAACGTCACCACCGACATCTACCACTACGAGCCCAACAAGAAGCTGGCGTGCTACAAGGGCAACCTGGCCAACTTCGTTAAGCTCCGCCCCGAAGCCAAGAGCTACTACACGCTCTCTGCCTCCCAGGTCCAGTTCAAGTTCCCGCCCCCCGGTATCTTGACCGGTGTCAAGTCCCTGACCCGCGCCATCATTCGCATGACCGGCGTCTCCTACCAGTACCCCAAGGCCCCCAAGCCTTCCCTGAGCGAAGTCACTTGCCAGCTTACTCTGTCGTCCAGAGTGGCCATCATCGGTCCTAACGGTGCTGGCAAGTCTACCCTCATCAAGATTCTCACTGGCGAGGTAATTCCCACCACCGGCAAGGTAGAGAAGCACCCCAACCTGCGTATCGGGTACATCAAGCAGCACGCTCTCGAGCACGTCGAGATGCATCTCGAGAAGACGCCCAACCAGTATCTGCAGTGGCGTTACGCCAACGGTGACGATCGCGAGGTCCACATGAAGCAGACCCGCATGCTGTCGGAGAAGGACCGCGAGCAAATGGACAAGCTCATCGATCTCAAGGACGGCAAGTCCGCCCGCCAGATCGAGACCATTGTCGGTCGTCAGAAGTACAAGAAGACCTTCCAATACGAAGTGTAAGTGTCCCTGCAGCCCCGCAGCAGCTAGATCACGAGTCACTAACACGATAGATAGCAAATGGCGCGGCTACCTGCCCAAGTACAACACCCAGGTCTCCCGCGAGACCATGATTGAGTGGGGCTTCTCCAAGCTCATCCAGGAGTTCGATGACCACGAGGCTTCTCGCGAGGGTCTCGGTTACCGCGAGCTCCAGCCTACTGTCATCTCCAAGCACTTTGAGGACCTGGGCCTGGACCCCGAGATCGCCAACCACAACGAGATCGGCTCGCTGTCCGGTGGCCAGAAGGTTAAGGTCGTCATCGCCGGTGCCATGTGGAACAACCCCCATTTGCTGGTGCTCGACGAGCCGACCAACTTCTTGGACCGTGACTCCCTCGGCGGTCTCGCCGTCGCCATCCGCGAGTTCAAGGGTGGTGTCATCCTCATTTCTCATAACGAGGAGTTCGTCGGCGCCCTGTGCTCCGAGCAGTGGCACGTCAACGACGGCCGCGTCGCCCTCCGCGGCAACGCTGCCATCAACCTCGGCTCGTTCGAGGATAGCAGCGCGCCTGGCAGCGCCATCGCCTCGACGGTCGCGTCAAGCGTCGCCAACAGTGCTGTCAACAGCGCCGTTAACTCGGGCGCTGAGGACAACTCGGAGATGAAGTTCCGCGCCCGCAAGAAGAAGAAGAAGACCAAGAAGGAGCTCAAGGAGCAGGAGGTCCGTCGTCGTCTCCGCCACATTGAGTGGCTCAACAGCCCCAAGGGAACCCCGCACCCTGCCGACACGGACGACGAGGAGTAAAGTCCGAGTCCCACGACATTGACGATAATATGAGCGCTTCTTCTTGATCTGTTTTTTGTTTGTGTCGGGCAGAAAGGAGGTGACCGCCCGCCCTCGGTCGACCTCTCTTTAGACAAAAAAGTTGGGATTTTGCTTTTCAGATATCTTGGGGGATAGAGTGCGAGACAGACAGACACACTGAGGCGGTGCTGCTAACGGCAAATGATTGCCACGGCAGAAACAACCCGAGGAACAGAAACAAGGGCCCCATAGGGAAGGGGAAGGGGGCCGGGCCAACCTCGTGTGTTTAGACCGGTATTAGAAAGGCGTTTCTGCATATAGACGGGAATGGGAATTGGGCAGGACTATTATTCTTCAGCTTTCACTCCTGTTGTTGGGGTTTCCTTTTCTTTATTTTCGCCCTGTTTTTTCGCCTCTTCTGTTTCCTAGATTGTCAACATGGGCATGACAAGACAAAACCAACCAGCCTGGCCTAGATAGCTGCTATTCTGAACGATGGAACGACTTTGATCCGATCCCAACTTGTGCCTCTTAGTTCCGGTGTTTGTTGTGACGACGTGATGGTCGAGGAGGTCTCGCATTGATTCCATGCTGCCTATCTCTTGGCTTGAACCGGTTCGTCATGACTTGACCGACACCGCTGTGCGCAGTCACGAAATCTCCCCTCACCAACTGAACCTCGGGCCAAACCCACAATACCATAGTCAACTGCCGAGACACAAACATACTCAGGTACGAAAATGTAATAGACGTCTAGAAGCGTTGACAGATGAAGTAGCTGCAGTTTAGTCGTTCTGAAGTTTTGTTTAAATTTGTCTTTCTGGAATGAAATGCCAACATTCGGGCGTGTCTGTCTGTCTTTAACTGTCGTCTACCTCATACCTATTTGTTCGTGGTCCAACCCATATTGTCCTGTCCTTTTGGCACCGTCTGTGGTCACCAACCATATGATCATAAGTATTAAGCTTTACAATACAAGCTCGCAAAATATTTTGCATGATATCTTCAGATATATCGAGAGAAAAAGAAAATCAAGATCGGGAGCCCCAATCGTCATGTGTCGTGATGGGCTTCGATGAAGATCTAGGTATCAAAGGCCCCCCTCGCGATCGCAACTCCGTCCCATGTCTATACCGATGCGAGAAACGCCCACTATACAATGTTTGGTCGCGCCTCGTAGGGCCCGTGAAAATTATGACACGCAATGAATTCACTGTGGCAGGTCGTTTACCACGAGAAGGTCATGAGCGCCGGGTTGAGTGCGATGGGCAGAAGCAAGTGGCTGGCCGAGACGGTAGCCATAGGCAGGATGGCAACGAAGTCCGTAATCCGCCAATCGTGGGGGATGAATGGCGCGACGGCCAGAATGATCATACCAGCGATGAAGACGCAGGAGAAGATCATGGAGAATTTGAACTAGTTGGAAAGCGTTAGCCGAGACTCGGACAAGACAGGGGCGATTGGGCGTTGGAATTGGGTGGACATCAGTAAGCACCAGAGGAATGTGGGGCAGCCTGATGACATGGACAAGGGAGGAGGGATGAATAGATATAAGAAGAGCATACCTTTTTCAAAACCTTGGGCACCTCAATGAAGAAGTTAGAAAACTCGGCTTCCTTGGAGGTCGAGCCCCACGACATGTCGATCTCGAACATATGAGCCAGGAGAGCCTGGCTTACGTGCAGACTCAGACCACCAAGGAAAATGGCGAGGAGGAAAGTCCACTTGATGTTCTCGAAGAAGGCCCAGAGCAGGCTCTTCTCACCAACGCGGTAGCGCATGATGGCCAGAGCGACGTTGCCGAGGCCGTTGAAGACGATGATGATGGAGAACCAGACCTGCCACGAGTCGACGTAGTACTTGTCGAGGTACCCGTTGTACCAGCCCATGAGGAAGTAGTTGACCGACGTCATGATCCAGGCGGCGCCAATGGCATAGTAGGTGCCAATGTACGACACGACAGTGATCTTGGAGGTGAAGCGGATATTGCTAAAAAGAAACTTGCGGAACAGCGGAGTGAAGGGACCTCTCCAGAGCCAGGTGCGGATGGGGTGGAAGAGAAGCTCGTTGCAGCCATATGCGTACTTTTCCCAACGCGCAAGCTCGTCGTACACGGTAAGAGACACGCCCTCCTTGAAACCTTCGCCGGCCCAGGCAGCTAAGCGGATGATGTAGCCATTGCACTGGAGACGAAGCGACATATCAAAGTCCTCGGACACGTGCGACTCGGACCAGAACTTCTCGTAGCCGTCCTCGTCAAAATAGCCGACCTGCTGAATGGCGCTCCAGCGGAGGATGGCGTTGTGGCCGACAAAGGGAGCGACATCACCGTTGGAGACGGTGTAGCGGATGGCGCTGTAGATGAGGTTGGTGAAGAAAGTAATGCCGTTCTCGAAGTAGGTATGGACGACCTGCATGACGCCCGAGGAAAACTGCATAATACCAACATCGGGAGACTGCTCCATCTCAGAAACAGCGTCCAGGAAGCAGTCGGCGGGGACTTGAGTGTCGGAATCGATGATGAGAATGTAGTCACCGACACGAATGTTACCGTCAGCCCAGGCACGGCCGTCTTCCTCGAGAACCTCCTTGAGGGCATGCTCATAGGCCTGGGCTTCGTCGTGCTGGGTCCATTCGACGGGGCGAGATATGGCCTGGAGCTTCTCTTCGACCTTGAGGGAGATCATCAAGCCAAAGTTCATGTTGGACGCCTTCTTGAACTTGCCCTTGCGGGTGAAGCCGTTCTCGCCGTGTTTGGGACGGGCGACCCAGCCGATGCTGTTGTCGGCGTAGAACTCGATGCGCGCGCGGCGCTCCTCCTCAGAGATCAACTGGAGACCGTCGTCGTTCATGAACATGTTGGCGGAGCCACCTTGGAGTTCGTAGGTGGACATGGCCTGCTTGATGGACTTGACCGTAGGGACAATGACACCGGCGAGACCCTCCTTGTATACGGGGCACTGGACGGTGACGTGGGGGAGGACCGCGCTCTGCAGTCTAGGGGGAGGACGGGCCGAGTAGAACTTGGAGTTGATGGTCAGTTGGCGAATGGGCCCGAAGATCTGGGCCAAACAACCAACAATGACCTGGGCGAAGAACAGCGTGAAGAAGATCTGCAGCGGGAAGAGGGCAACGAGAGCCAGACGCAGGTACTCCCCGTCAACAGATACCTCAATGGCGAGTTGCCTCCAGGCGGCACCGAGCGAGACGACGACGAGTACGAGGGTAATGGACACCAAGTAGGTGTTGAGAAGGTGAACGGGCCGTTTCTCGGGCTTGATCTCGCCGCTCTCCTCGTCGATCTCGTAATCGGCAACGTTGGGGCCTTTCTTCTCGTCGCCCTCGTCCTCATCGGCGCCGGCTTTCCAGACTAGCTCCATGAGCTCCGACTCGATAGCCTTGGCTCTCTGGACGAGATGCAGCGCATCGTCGTCCCAGACCACCAGAAGCCCTTCGGCAGCAATGAAAGCCGCGAACTGGTGCTTTCTCGCTCTGGGGAGATCCTCGATGGTGGGCAGGATCTGTACCCTGAGACCGTTCATCAAAGGGACGTCAACAGCGTCCGGAGACCATTGAAGAAACGTCTTGATAACACGAGAGTTGACCGTCATGGAGCATTGGACATTGAGGGCGGCGCAGGCCTCAGCGAACGGGGAGTTGCCAAGCTGCGGCGGGCATGCCATGTACTGGCCTCTGGCCTTACGAAGAAGCACACCTTCAATCTCGCCAGATCCGTCACTGACCCAGAGATGAGAGCACTGTTGCTGATAGAGGTAGTTGACCATGACCTCGTGCTTGATGTCGTCTAGGAACATGGAGCTGCCATTGGAATGCGTCGAACGGCCGGAAACGGACTGGGGCCTGGAGTTGTAGCGAGGTGTGGGCGGTTGAAGCTCCATATCGTTGGTGCTCGACCTGACGGATGGACCTTTCTCCATCATAGGGGCCGTGTTTGAGCGACTGGGCTGGGGCGGACTGCCACCGCCGGAAGCTTCAGGCTTCTCGGACTTGAAGTAGCCACCGATGCCCATCTTGTTGAGAATTGTGGGGGTAGAGAAGCGTCCTAGAGTCGCGAAGAGGCTTGCGAGTGAAGTAGGAGAGACTGCCTACTCAGCAAGTCGTCAGAGAGTCGTCGGCCAAGTGGCGGCACGATTCGAGCTACATAGAGCTTGTTAATACTGCTTCTGTCACAAACTCGCTCCCAGTGGAGTTGACACGGCAGGACGGAACAGTACCTCTGGAAGTCACGCAAAAGCAATGCGGTGTGTGCTGCAGTGTGCTGCAGTGTTGTAGCACGAAGCGAGCAAGCAGAAGCTGTAACAACAGACGTCGAGTCCAAAGTTAGATGAGATCAAGTCGAGTTGAATATCGGTGGAATTGCAGTAGTAGCGAGTGTACAGGCTTCCGAGTGGAGCCAGAGGTGCTGAGGAGCGATGGTATGGAGACGTTCAAGCTACCATTGATCGAGACGCCGGGGGGATGTCGGGATCGAGACGAGTTAAGTCTCGTCGAGGAATGCGGACCGGAAGGCAAGCAACGACAAGCCTAAGAGGATGCACAGGGGAGTGCGAACCTCGGGGTCTCTGCAGAGGGCGCCTTGGGGGTTAGTCTGGGAACGATCTCGAGGGATGAACGAAGGGAAGACAAGCGAGACGTGTTGGAAGACGAGGGAGGGATCAAGAGTATATTGAGGGGGAGAAAGACACCAGCACCGTGAGCAGAGCGCGAGCGGCGAGCAACAGGACCAGACCAATCGGGGAAAGCGCCCATTGAGCCTCGCCAGCACGGCTAGGGGTGCCAACGGATAGCGCAGTGAACCGGTCCTTGGAGGCAAAAGTCCGGCGGTGGACAGGGGGAGGAGAAGCGCAGCGTGGTGGTGGTGTGTGGGTGCAAGTGAGTGAGTGGGTAGTCGGTTGGGCAACTTGAGCTTGGCCAGACCTGAGCAAAGGGCTTAGGCCCGTACGGATAGAGGCCGGGGCTAGAGGGGGTGGTAGGATGCAGATACGGTACGGACGGACGCCTCGACACGCTGTTGCCGAGGAGCGAACGAGACGGACGGTGAGGGGGATAGGACGGGATGGGATATGGGAAATGGGATATGCAAGAATCGTCCCGGTGTGAGCGGACGGACGGGTACGGTACCTTTTGCGCGGCGAAGCGAGACGAGCCAAGATTTTGGAAACTGGGAATGGAGGAACTGGCAACGGGAAGATGACGGATGTTCGAGGGGGGAGGACCTCTTCGCAGATGTGCATCCGTTGCTACAAGGAAACGGTTCCAGCGCTGGGCTCGGTGTTGGCAGGGTAGGGTAGGGGTAATTAGCAACCGTGTGCTCGGTATGGTCGGCGATGTCCACGCTGGTGCTGGATGGAACTGGAACTGGAACTGGAACTGGAACTGGAACTGGAACTGGAACTGGAACTGGAACCAGAGCTAGCTAGGATCACGACTGAGATGATGTACAAACGAGGGACGAGGAGAGACAGTGGGTGAGTGAGGTTGGGAGGAGGTCAGGAGGATATGGTTCAAAAAGTGGCAAAAGGAGGTATTGAAGGGGGGATGGGAAAAGAAAGAGGCGCTCGTAATAACAACTAACAAAACGTCAAAACCCTCAGTCATGTTACCGTCTCTCTCTCTCTCGCTCTCTCTCTTTCTCTATTTCTTTCGGGGTGGAAATGAGAAAAAGGGCGACCAAGAGCCAGCGAATTAATGGGAGGGGACTACGTGCTGCACTGGGAACTGGGGACAGAAGGCCGCAGTGGAAATTGGCAACTTGACTCCAACTGGCTTAGCCTACAGAATGATGGAAGGGGAGTCCTCTGTACAGAGTCAGAATATACCACATACAAATAACAGGTACTGTACAAATGGAGAATAATAAGAGAACTAGGAGATGGGTGGTGGCGGGAGCTTACTGCCTTCTGAGAACTGGGACAGGCCTGGGGCTGGACTGAGGACATCGTAGCTGCCAAGGGGCAAGGAACTGTTCCGTGTGTGCTGAAGGGGAAGGTGCAAGTGAAAATATTGTGGATAAACAAACACGACAAGGAACAAGGGAAAGGGTGGAAGAAGGTGACTTGTGTACGTACCTACCGAAAGTGCCCACCTACCTACTAACCTTACCTAGTGTGTTAGTGTGTGGTGTGGGAGGTTTCCAGGAGTGGGGCATGGTTTTGTCGGGGTCAGGGGTCAAAGGACTCGACAAGGATAGAAAGAGGCGGCCCACTTTGGCTCCTCTTACTTTTTAGCGTGCCGTAGCGCTGCGCCTGTGCCTGAGCCAGTGTCTTCCGCTGGCCTGTGTGCCTTTCTTGGATGGTTGGGACTTGGGTAGCGCTAGGCGGCCCCGGGAGGAAACCGCCGTTCTGCCCTACTAGCTGCCACCCAGGGCACGAATACTCTCAGTGTTGGCTAGCTGCTGCTATGTATTCGTACACTGTGCGTATCTTTATCTTTTCCGTCAGACTCACCTTGGGCCTCCCATGGCTTCGGCTCACGGCTTCGTTTGGGACTTTGGCTTTGATAATCAAGAGCCACACGAGCGACGACGGCGTGGCCTGGCGATTGCGCGGTTGTCGGGGAGGCGCTCTGCCATTTTTACCCGTAATCCACCTCTTGGCAGTCGTCTCGTTGTCATCCCATGCACCTCCAAGCAAATAGGCCTCTTTTTCTGTTTTTACGCCCTGTCCCCATGCTCGACAGAGTCTTTGTCCAACCAACTTGTCTGACGTACACAACACGCGTTGGAGCCGCATTCCCGGGTCCGCGAATTCGACGGCCTCAAGATCGACATGGCCTATCTGCCAAACCCGAAGCCGAGCCGTGTCACTGACCACCGTCCCGGGCCATACACCGAGTCCACGCTGGTATCGTTGCTGCTTGGCATGTACCGGCTTCTTTCTGCTCCTCTCACCGTCAATTCCCTGCCGCACTGCGGATACGCCTGAAGGAGTTTGACGCGGCCAAGGAAACCTACGATGCCCACTCCGGCCCTTGATATCTTGCCCAAACAAAGCGCCAAATACCCACGATCCAACACCTGCCCTCTATCACGGAAGGATACGAGGCCAACGCTCAAGACCATTCAGTCACCGTTGCTAAACCCACATATCCTCGGGACCACCGTTCTCCGTTTTGTTCGTCTTGTCAAAGTGCGCCAACGCTTGTTTATCAATACTAGCCACAGCGCTAGGACGGAGGAAACGGGTGACTGTCCCTTCCCGACAAATGGGCGATGGCCGACGGTCGATTTCAAATGACTGGTGCATGCCATGCCAACTTACCAGCGCAACTGCCGTTATTCCTCTCGAATCAGAGCCAAGGTGACGGCAGAGAGATGGACTTTGTTGCTGTCTCGCATTGTCTTTCGGCAGCTATTGCCCTATGGAGTCGATGACGTTGGTCATGCTACAGCGCCAATCTAACAAGTGGCTCTTGCTCGCATCACCGTTCCCTCAGCCTCCGATAGCAGGTCACATCAATCTCAGCCCCTAGCCAAGCTTACATCCGGACCGTCTTTGAGGCCTTTGATTGAGATGAGGTCCTCCCCAGCAGCCTGAACGGGGTCGCCCGCGCTCATCTCCTTGCGCCACTAGCTCGACGCTCTATCGGTTCGCGCAGCACAACCAGCCGCCAAACTGTTGCACGATGCCTCCTTCAACCATTCCGAGACGGCCAGTTGACAATCTGGGCGGGCTGAGAAGCCACCCGTCCACATGGGTGAGGATACTAAACAGTCAATAGCTGCAACAATGTGCTAGAGCTGAAAATGCGGCTGCTCAGTACCAGAAACCCTCCGCAAGAAGTCAGACGCCCGAGAGGAGGTGCACAAAGATTCGGGTAAGTCGCGCCAGAGACTGTTGGTTGTCTTCGCCGTGAAACGCCTCCCTCGGGCATCCCCAGCTGCTGGGACGGACACTCGGCAACACGACAAAGAGATGGGATTGCCGGATTTGGCATTGGGGTCTGGCTTGCCGACAAAGAAGGCGAGCGACTCCCGCGATAAACAACAGGCAACGTGTCGCAACGTAGCAATCACTGCAGAAGCGCCACGGCGAATTTGCATGGCTTCGGGACGATCAACAGGCAAGGGAGCTACCGTCATGCCCGCCCTGCTGCAGATACCACGATGTACCTAGCGAGCGGTGCCTCGCAGGGCTTCCCGCAATGAGAAAGTGTTGATGCTGTTAAAGCGGCGAGGGGAGCATCGGTCGGTGGCGGGAACAGGGGTTCATCCACACCAGCAGCAGCCTGCCATGCATCATGCACGAGACGCAGGTGAGAGCCCGTTTCCTGAAAAAGAAGAAAGCAAAAGAAAATGAAGAAAAAAAAGTAGCTAGTAAAATATTGTTGGGCGCTAACGGTGAGAGTACAAAAATGGCTTCTGGAACGTCTAGGCACAGGTTCACTCGGCAGAGACTGACAGGGGCCGGCCCAAAGCCATGATGCCGCTGCTAAGGGAAGATGAGACGGCGGCGCCATATTGGATTTTGGTACACCGGACGGCGGAAAGTCTCATCAGCTGTGAAGGTCCCTCGTTTATCCATTGTACTCTATCTTACACTCCCTCTCTTTGACGAGGTCGAATGCCGACACAGCCGCCTATCCCTACTGTCTCTGATCTGCTTGGGCCTGGGTGCGCACGCTTGGGACAAATGTTACGGTGCCGCCGCCCCGAGAGCGGTGTGAGTTCAAAAGAGAGGAAACCGGTGGGGGGGGGTTCTTCATGAGCTTGCCGTCATGGTTCGTATCGCAGGGTCTCGGTGTTTGTTCGAGGTCCGAGTCAGGAATGAAAGACGCTTTAGAACCTCGGGTGTCATCTTTCGGTTGTTTTGTTTGTGACAATGCAGCAGACGTCAAGCTTTCCATGGTCTGGGGCAAGCAGACCGGCGAGGGCGGATAAAGACACGACAACATGAAGCGTTTGCCCAAAACAAAATTGGTGACGACAAGCCAGCACGGGAACAGCGCAGATACCGCCAGCCAATACAGGTCAGACGTAGTGACTTGTCCAAGTGAGCGCGGCAAACGAGATTCGGGCCCCAAACCACCCCCAGTCACCCATCATCAAACCCTCCAGTGGCTCTTCAATAGCCTGTTTGCCAATTGAGCGGGAACCATGTTGTGGCAGTGTAGGGCAAAAGGGCTGAACAACCAACGTGGATGACCTGGTCTCACTGAAAGCAAGCAAACCCAAGAGACGAAGGCTGGAAAGGGGGCAATGGTTGTGCATCCGGCCGGTTGTGGTTGTGCTTATTTTGGGGTATTGTCCAAGGCGCCAATTCTTCGTATTCGCGGTGTTGCAGGTGCAAACCCACCAATCCGAGGCTCCGAATACCACACACACACAATCTCCCCGTCTCATGACGGCTAACCAGTCGACTCACTCGCCGTTGGGATCTCTCGCAGGATGTTGATACCGATGGTGGCGGTGTGAGATGGGACGTGCCGACAACACAACGCAACCGCCGGGAGGTTCCGGCCAGGCCTCCAGCCATACAATGGGCGCGAGAAGACGGGCGTGACAGGAGTTCACAGGAGTTCAGTGTGGCCTTTGCCACAGGGGCTTCCACCACCCACTGACACAATTGCTGCGAGAGTGCCAGCTCATTGGTACAGGGGTTTTTGTCCAAGCGAGCGTGTTGCTCTCCATTTTCGACATGGCCCCTGGTCTTCCCACGCAATTAAGCTTATCGCGGACCACTGCCTCGAGTTGCCGGCTCCGGCATCACCACTCTCTTATCATAATTGCTAATATCAAGTCATGCTCTCGTCACCCGTCGGCGGCATGCCTCCTCGCGAGAAAAACAAGCTTTTCTGACTTGGGACCAGAGCTTGCGGCACCAGCATCCATGGCTCACTTTTCTCTCCTTTGGTGTGGGCCAGTCGCTCCGTCGCCCAGGCCAGAAATATCGTGGCAGAGCATCCAATTTCCACCCAGACCATGATAAGGGGTAGGAGGTTTCTGGCGCCGCCTCCCAGCCAGGAGGAAACCACGCGGCTTCACCAACCGGCCCCGTCCCGCTGGACTATTGCACGCGCACAGTCCTCGCGGGAGTGATAAGGAAGGGGAGCGACTCGCCGATTAGGGGTTCACGGAAGAAACGTGGTTTCCCACGACTTGACAGGACCATCTGAAGGATAGGTTTCGTAAGGATACCAGCTCCAGCCCATACGCAGCCCTGTAAATGGGCTCCCGCAACGTGGGATGTTCCAGGCGGCTCGCTCGTGGCGTTTGTCCTCATTTCAGAAAAAAAACCACCAACCATCGTCCTGGGTCGTTCGAGCTATCGCCAAAGAAAGTCGGTTGCCAATCCCGGCTTGATACACCGCTCGACACCCCTATGCCCGGAATAGCAAATGCCCCCCATCCTGCCGGATGCCCAAACTTTTGCCGGGCTCATCGGGTTTCCCTCTCGTAAGCCCCCCTCTCAAGTATGTGGTTCAGATTCTAGGCCTCAACGGTTCGGGCGACCCCTTGTCAAGATAGGAGACCAGTAGAGAGCGGGACATCGCAGTGTCTCCTTGCGAACAGCGAGCTAGCGCCGGCGTCTGAATAACTTGCATCGCCTGGCCTCGCCTTGCCTAGGTGGAATGAACGGCTTGCCATCTGCCGGAGAGGCGGTAACGGGCACTTCGAACGCATGTTTGACATGCACCGCTTCGCACGATGAGGCACTTATAACAGACGGTGACTGACAGCTTGGCGGACCGGCCGGCCTTGCGACGGTTCCGCATTGTGTTTGTTCTTTTCTTTCCCTTCCTTCACTATGATCCTCAGCACGTTGCCGTCCGCGCGTCGCCCTCTGGCGAATAAGCCAGGTTGGTTAGCTCGTCGGCGAGATTCCTCGGGGAGGATCTTTCCGGCCCACCGGCATGGGTGATGGGTAAAAATCGCGACGGGCGGATCCTCCGGAAAGAAACAAACGCGTGCGGCTCCATTTTGGGGTGCCGTCAAGAGATTTGGGTAATCAAAAAGAGTCAAAGAGGTTGCCGCAGTCCGACAACCCCCCCTTCCTCCATCCCCAGTCTCCATCTCCAGACTCCAACAGCCCATTTTTCAAGCTGAGGTCAAGGCGGCGTTTCTCCATCGGTTGTCCATACGGCCACGACGGACCCTAGCGTGAGGGGAGGGGGGATGACTTTCCCCGGTTATAGCAAGAACTCCGATAGCTTGTCAACTATGTGTAATGGGGCTTGAATCTCCCGTGGCAGCCTAGGACGAGGATAGATGCCGGCGACGCGGTCAAGGTCCGGGACGGCTCCCGCAACAAACGATGGCAAGCTCTCAGACGGCAAGTCTCCCCAGGCAGGCGGAAGGAAACTCGACATTAGATTTTTCGCTCGCACCGACTGGGGGTCTGTTCTGCGACAGGAGGCAAGCTCGTATGATGTAAGATGTATTGGGGGATGGCTCGTCTTGTGCGACGTACGTAAACCTACAATCTGAAAATACTTCACCGGCCGGCAGCGGTACAATAAAGGAAGAAAGAAAGAACACTCCTGCGGTCCGCGGAGCACGGCGATGAATCGAGATCGGGCAACGTACCAAGACGTTCGTCACTCCGGAGTCTTGTCTTGGGCCCTTGGCCCAATATCCCGCGACGAGCAAACCAACAATAGACGGAGCAGACTGTCAGACTGGCGGACGTCTAATTTCACGGAGTGGAACACTGGGAAAGTGTGGGAAACAACCCTTTCAGAAGTTCGAATGTCTCCGGGGTAATCCCATGTCACACCAGTAGGTGCCCTGTAAGAGTCCGTCTACCTAGGTAGCAAGGCATTCCCTGGAATCTCCACTAAAAAGGGCAGAGAAGAGCGCTCTCTGGCAGTGTTTCCCACCAAACGGAGAACTACCCCCTTCACAAACAGGACGAACACCCGTGAGCTAAAACAATCCCTACGAGTCCGTTCCTGAGTCGCTGAAGGAGGTTCGGTGAAGCAAACCAAAAACCACCGGAGATGCTCCGGCATCGTCTGTTGACATCCTTCCCCCCCCTACTGCGATCCATCTGCAGCGACAGTTTTGACGTCGACCTGAAGCCGCCGTCTCCAAATGTAAGTCTTTTCTGGATACATTGCGGACGCTGTAGAAGCCCGGAAAGGAAAAGGAAAAATGGGTCTCGATGAGGTTTCTTCTATCCTCCAACCCATGATTCACCCGCCCTCGTGCCGGCAATTCCCCCCTCCCTCGCCTTCGCTCGCGAGGCGACTCGTCTCATGACTCTCATGGGGGAGATGCTGACCTGAGGCCTCTCTGATACTGATGTTCCAATTGAAACCCTGCGGTTGCACACCGTCGTGCGAGAACGAGTCTTCCCCTCGCGCCCCAAATCCAGAAAGAAAGAAAAAATGGTTTATCCGTATATCGAGTTTGATAGCCTCACTCGTCTGTGTCATGATTCGGTTTGTGCTCCCACGCCGTCCTGATACGCCAGAAAAAGAGGCAAACCTTGATCATCGGCAAAACGCCGAGTCACCATGTATCCGTAACCCCAAGATCCGCGCCTCCTCCTTGGGTCAGAGGCCTCGATTCCTCGGCCGAGTCAGACATACATTGAGGGGAGACGCGGCGAGTTTACCCCTCGAGAGCAAAAATGAATCAGTGCCGCGGGTGCCAGCAGAGGCCAAAGTGACAAATCATTGACCAAACCAGCCTGCATCAAAAACGTAGGCGGGCATTGATGACATTGCAGACAGCTGCAGCTCACCCATCCCTCTTAGGCATAGAGACTCTAACAATTAACGACTACGAACATGATTCGATCAGCTACGGCCCGGCCGGACCAGCAGGCCCAGGGTCTCAACCTGCACACTCACCCTTGATTCTTGGCCTGCCTCTGTCTGCAACGCAAGAAGTGCAGTGCTGCCAGTCACCGCCGCAGGGTTGCGTGGGTTTATTGATTCTGAGCTATCTCTCGCCCGGGGTCTTTGCTGGACCAAATGCCGCCTCTGCAACGAGACCCAGAAGGGAAGCATGCCTCCCGCCAGAACGTGTCGCTTGACGATGCATCGTCTGTCTGCAGTAGTAATTTCTGCACCGTCTGCGTTCAGCTTTGAGATGCAGGGATACAGCCCTGTAGGGTCTCCTGTCGATGTGATCAGTTTACTGCACGCTTGGTGACACCATTGGTGTCATTGTTTCATTCTTTGTCTCTCAACCGAATCTTTTCTGTTTCCACTTCTCTTTTCACAAGGGGCTATGCGAAGTGAGGGCAACAACTTTGTGTACGTGTAAGTTGTTCAAAGTTCATTAAGGTAGATAGGGTAGATAATGATATGTTGTGTCCCAATATCTTGATCATAAGCCCAAGACATTGTCGTCAAATACATGTGCTTGTTGCACCTGGGTAACATCCCATGTGTTATCGGTATTCCAAAATGATGGGCCGTCCTTTGTGTGAAACCGCAACGCACTACGCGCCAGTCGTCTATCCACTAATAGCATGTTGCCGTCTATGTGTTGCTGTCCATGGAAAAAAAAAATGGAAACTAAAAGAAAAAAGTTGCGCCGGGGACGGCTGCTTTTACAACTCTTCGTTGCCGTCACACTGCTGCCACATGGAGACCTTGGAGACAGTGAGCTCGGGCGACGTCCACGTGGGGAGCCACTGGTCGCGGGCCTGCCAAAAGTCCTTCTTGGCGTTGGGGCTGGTGCCAACCCAAGGCTTGCCCGACTTGCCGTCCTCGAACCAGCCGTTGGTGCCTCCGACAGCGACATTGATGATGAGGTAGAAACGCTGGTCAAAGGGCGTGTTGGCGCGGCCCGTCTGGCTCCAAACGTCCTCGAGACGGGAGCCGTTGGAGTTGGTCTGGGGGAAGTCGCCGCGCTGCCACATGGGCTCCTCGAAGTTTGTGTAGAGAACCTGGAGCAGTCGGCTGTTGATATAGGTGAAGATGTACTTCTGGGACCATTCGAGACCAAACGTGTTAAAGCCGTCGGCGTACGTTGTGTGCAGGGCCTGACGCTTGTTGTTGGTGCGCCACCAGGCGTCGTTTGCCTGGTCGGGGCCCCAGTGGAGAGCGGACGAGGCGATGTTGTTGCCGCCCTGGCTGTAGGTCCAGTTGTTGCCGCGGGACTCGAGAATGTCAATCTCGCCAGACAGCGGCCAAGGTCCGTAGGTGCTATCGACGGGCATCATCCAGATAGCGGGCCAGAGCCAGTCGCCCTTGGGCAGCTTGGCGACGACCTCGACGCGACCGTACTTGATGGTTGCGCCCTTCTTGGTGTTTATGCGACCGGACCTGGTGGGTGGCACAATGGACGAGTTGCCGGCCGTGGTGTTGGTGGCAGCGATGCAAGACGAGGGCTGGTCAGAGGTGCAAGTGCCATCCTTGAGCAGGTCAATGACGGTGTCCTTCTCAATGAGGGCCGAGTCTGTGAGAGTGGGACGAATGAAGAGGTTGCCGTCCTTGATGAAGACGTTCTCGTCGTCGGCGGTAGTCATCTGAAACTCGCCATTGCTGTGAGATAGGTCAGCATGGAGTGGGCCTTGGCGGAATCCCCTACCAATCGGATGGTGATGAGGAAAATGTCGACGGAACAAGACAATAACAAAAACGAAACAAAAAAACGTACCCGAAGCCGCCGACCTCGACCTCCTTAGTCCAGACGTTGGAGTCCAGGCTGCCCGAGGCAAAGTCCTCCATGAGCACGGGGCAGTACTTGTGCTTGACGACGCTGCGGATGCCGTCCCAGACGAGGAAACCCGAGACTGCGAGGCCGATGAAGATGCCGACGATGGGGATGATGGTGACCCATTTCTCCTTGGGGTCGGACTTGTCCAACCAAGGCTTCTCGACGTCTTCCTTGCGAATGCGTCTCGAGTGAAAGTAGCGCTGAGAGCGTTCATCAAAACGGGCGCCGATAGCGCTGGACGAGCCGAAGCTCGAGGCAGGACGGGAGACGGCGGGGGTGCCGAATGGATTCGTGCCGACGGGGCCCCTCTGAGAAGCCTGTGACTCGATGCCGTCGCCAAAGGGGTTGCGGCTGTTTTCTGTGTTGGGAGTGCTGGGGCGATTAGGGGTGGCCGAGGCCGTGGTAGCTGTCGAGGGCATTCCGGCTACAGGGCGGGAGTAGTAGCCCTGGCCGTAGTGGTCCTGGTCCATTGTGGATGGAGAGGAGAGGGTGTGTCTCGGCGTGGTGAAGCCGGCACTTGTTGAAGATTCGCGGTGGGAAGAGACGAAAACAGAGCGAGCGTTGGCAGTGATGACAGTGATGATGGTGATAGTAGTGACGGGGTTGCGGCGGTCTGACTAGGCCAAAGGACTCAGACGGATTGAACAGCAAACGCGTCGGTGACCACTGTCAAAAAGAGCGACAGGAGGTAGATTTGTACTGCTCGGGACGGCGAGCGACAGACGGCGAGCGGAGCAACGAGGAGAAGAAAGAATGTCAGTTGGGCGTTCCCAGAGGAAAAATGAGGCGAGGCCAGGTAGGTAAAAGCAAAAGGCGTAGGCGTAGACGTAGACGTAGACGGAGGACGCGGGCAGATTCGAGGACGCTCCTGGACAAGACTAAGATCGGGAAGGGTCAAGTGCGCGAATGGGTACGGCACTTTCAGCCACTCACTCCCACTCTCTCTATCTCTCGCAGTAGTAATACTGTACGTCGTTTGGTTCTGTTGTTTCCCACGTCAAAGACGCTCTCTGGAGGGGGGGGAGTGGAGGGGATGATGCATGTGGGACAAAAGCAGCCAAGCTCCAGCTGGCTGGTCCCAATTAGGCCCAGCCAGTCCAAGTCCAGTCCAGTCCATGCTGCCTCCATGGTTCCTTCCTCCCAGCTCTCGTCGTGCCTTTGTGAGTTCCTTCCCTCCTCAGCGGTTATGCCGGTTACAGTGTGCAGCTAAGTAGCATTGGTCAACTTTAACACGGTATATCGGCAGCCCTTCGGCAACCCCATTACAGTGTAGGTGAAGCCGGGGCTACTTCTTGTTAGCGTTTACTGTAGCGCCCATTGGTGCTACCGTCCACCAAGTACAATTGTTGAGAGTGGAAATTACGCGCACTGTACACTGTACACACTCTCTCTTTCTCGCCTCCTTTCACTCCCTGTTCCTCTTCCTCCTCCTCTTCTTCCCCCGCGTCACTGGCTTTGGATCCGGCCTTTGTTAAGTTCGGCCGGGCCCGACTCGTTTCTCCATTGCCAAACATCCATCACCACACCTTACACTGGGAGTGGGACTCATCGTCATTGCCCTCGAACCTGAAGCACTCCAGTGTGTCCGTTCGGTCCGGTCTTGTCCAACATTACCACCCAACGACATTGCTCCCTCTCTCATCTAGGCGCTTCCCGTTTAGCTGCACGCCAAATTGAGGACCAAGTCATCAACAGAGAGATACCGAGTCGCGAGTATGGCCTTGACGAAACCTCACTATTGGCAACTTGCAGGCGCTTCGCCCTCAGCCTTGGTGATATGATAGCCCAGCTGCCGCCGGTCTCTCTCTTTCCCCTGTCTGATCCGCTGCTCTATCCGTCCCACCCTGTGTGCGTTGCGTTGCGTTCTCTGACGGCTTCCAGGTCCAGGGCCAGGTCCAGGTCCATTCAGCTCCCCCTCTCTTTCTGATCACAATGGGAAGAGGGACCAGAAAAGCAGCAAGGGATTTTGGTCTGGCCCAAACTCCTACTGGTGCGTCGGCTAGCTTCGTGTGGCGTGCATGCATCGGCCGGTTCGCTCAACCGTGCGTTGATGCCCTTGTTCCTGCATCAGGGCCCCCTGGCCCCGACTCCCCACCAAGTCGCTGGTCGGACGAAAAAGACGCGATAAGGTGTATGCTACCTCTTCAGGACTAGATCCGTCAACGCCCCCGACAGTATTGAATCCGTCTGCCTCAACCCGTCTTGGCTGTCTCCTGGCTTCCTACTGCAATTTCCACCCTCACGTCAAACGCCGTGGCCGCCACGTCGCGATGGCGTCAAAGCTCGTCGACCGTGCGCCTGTTTGGTCGTCACACGCCATACAAACGAGAGCCCTTGTCTTCCCCAAAGCGATACGAGACTGACAAAATGGCGAGGCCAAAGCAAGGGCCAGTGCCCCCGTTCTTCAACCAACATCAATGCCCACCGCACCGAGAACATCGGATGAGCCTCTCCATGCAGTACCGGCTTCTTGGATGATCCGTAGTTCAAGCTCGAGTTGAAGATCGGCAACAAAACAAATATGCTTCCAGATGTCACTCGACCGCCCTGCTCTGCCGCCGTGGCGAGCAGCAAACCAAGTGCTTGATCAACAACGATCCAGCCGAGAGAAGGTCTATACCGGCCCCACCGTCCGACGATCCAGCGTTCCTCGCCAGAGTGACTCTGCCCCACGCTAGGACGTCCGAATGGAACCCTTCGTCCAAGATCGATATTCCGGGAGCTTCCCGCCAACGTGGTGGATGCTGTTCTTTGTTCCGATCCGAGCTGACAGACGCCTCCAGCCTCTACCGGCTTGTGGCTATCTGATTGGGACTCTCGGGACCGCCGCCTTTGTCAGTCCCAAGTTGGCACTCAAGATGGGCAAAAGAAAAGTTAGCCCCGGTTTCGCTGCCACATATGGCTCCCTCAACTGCATGCTATTGATTGTCACGCATGCAACTATCTGCAGTGCGGATAGGTAGTTGTCAACGCATGCGCTGATAGGGATGCTGTCACCCTGCCCAACCCTTTGCACTGTCCCTCTCTCACGGGTAAGAGGGCCGATTGCACTGCATTGCGCATGCGTTAGTCTTTCGATAGCAGCGTAGCACCCAGTCGAATTACTGCTGCTGCTGCTGCTACTGCTGCGTTGTTATACGGCATCATGGCAGGCCTGGATGAGGCCATGTCGGGCGATCCAAGGGTGCTCTGCATTCCCGATTTGGGACATGGCCTACTTGTTGGACTTCAGCTCTCGCATTTCAACGAGTCCAGACTGCAGTAACCTTCCTGGCTGCCTGTTTTCCTTGCAAATCCAAGGGAAATATCTGTTCATGCAGCGACAATCCCAGCTGAACCCGACCCGCAGAGCCGGTACTTCTCAATACTCCGGTTGTAACGCTGGAGCTTGTTCCCACGGGCTGTCTGTCATGCCGCATACGGTGCCCAAAATGAAGCCTCCGCTGCATGATGGAAGCATCCGTATGTCACCAAGTCCTTCTGTTTGCCCATGCAAGGTCTCTGTGAACTGCGAGACGTCAACAAAACGGCTGTACGTCTTACCCGATCTATATGTTCTGCGGCCTGCCTCTTCCACGCATCTCAAGCTTGAATTAACGCTGTATCCCGTCTCTCAAGCTCGATGGTCTTGCAGAGTAGAGAACCCATGAACATTGTCCTCATCATGGGTGTGGCGGGCAGAGTCAGCCGTTGCATAAGCTCGATAACCCCGCCCGCCCTCGGGCTGCCCCTCCACTTCGTATTCTACGGTGGCTTCGATTTGCCCCCAATCACTGGTCAACCAGTCACTCGTGCAGCTCGTGTAGCCGTTTTTATTTTGGGGTGACCGCATGGAACGAGACAAACCCCAACCCTCCCGGACGCCTCTTCCCCTTTGCCCTCCACGTCAAGCTGCGCAAGTCTCGCGTTGGTATTATTGCACTTTGGCCCTAGCGGCGTGCCCGCATGTCGTCCAATTGAGACGACCTACTTCGTTTGTTGTTATCTCGCTCGCCCGGCTGCGTGCGTGTTTCAGTTGAGAAGGACGGATAAGAGTTGCGAGCAGCGAGCCCCATCGTTCGTTATCTGGAGGTCCATGTAGGCAGTGAGAGTGGGTGTGGTCGATACTATACGGTGTCATGTCTGCGAGTCACTGTTGAGGTGGATGGCCGGGGCAAAGCTCGTCTGCATCTCTCGTGTGCCAAGCTCGATACCTCTTTGCCATCTCCTCGCCCCTGCTTACTTGAGAAAGGCTCCAGATGCATCCCTTGCACTCTGCAACTCTGTGTGGTCGTCTCGTCGCGGGCAGGCGGGCGATGAGGACCGGACTGAGACACGTAGCCAAGGCAATGCAGAGCACCCTAGGCGAGCTGGAGCCGGACAGCTGGGTATGCGTTCTCTCCCGCCACGCCTGGAAATCAGGTTCTTGTCTCCGTATTACTGTCTACTGATTATGCAGCCGAGGGTGGCCAGCTGGCAGGCGTGAGATTGGTGTGGTGCGGGACGCGGGTCTGCGGCGTCGGCGGCCTCGGTTGAGGGGTAGGGGGGTTGGGTGATCTTGGGGCGTAGGAATGAGGTTTGAAAGATGTTCGTGTGTGGAAGGTAACTGGGTCTTGATGAGGCTGATGATCGAGGTGGCGGGTTATGGCCGAGGCTTAGATAGCGATGTTAGTAGATGGGCCTCTGTGGCCTGGGGGCACTTCTTGGAGGTATTCCTTGCTTTATGTGTGTTGCTGGGATGTTGCTAAACAACTTGGCCTCTGAGTTACTGTTCTGTGAGGTTGCATTTGAACTTGTGTCTTCAGAGCTTGTCGTTGCTGAAGATGCGAGTTCACCGGCAGAGCATGTGCCCCGGTCACCGTACCACCTTCTCCCATTGCTTGAGACTTGGAGGATTATTAAACAGTTTTTGGTCTGGTATGTCTTCTAATGACACGCCATGACCGATCGACGTGAAGAAATCAGGCCCTGGATGACAAACTAGTTTCGTGGCCTATCGTCGAGAGCTCGAAATGACATCATGCCTTCTGCGGTACACAATACTTGGAAAACGCTCTTATAGACAGTGAATTCTGAGCATATCTCGGCAGCTTTAAAGGTTCCGCCATGCCTCGAGTAGCAGTGACTTAGTTGATCTGTTGATCTTCCAACAGAGCTGTCCGCTTTCGACAGACTTTCATGATGTAACAGCATTATAAAAACCAATTTGTAGCTTCTTAGAATATGGCCTTCTCCTTGCATGAACCAGAAACAAATATACGTTTCATATTCAAGGCTCATGGTTTTTATTCCTCTGGTATCATTCTCCTACCTAGGAAACATGGTTCGAATCATATCCTTCCGTTCAGACAGTTCATCAAGACATAGAAACTGATCAACGGGTTGCCGAAGTCGCCTGCCCAGTTAACGACCTACAAGTGGGTCTTCACACCGGCATATTTCGTATTTCTTATACTAGCCGATCGAATTGATCAAGTTCTGTGAATGAGAGGGTATCATGTTGGCCACTACACCATCAGACTTAATTGGTTGATTGTGGAGCATCATAAAAAACCCATGACCTTTTGAGCTTGCGGGCGAAGACCCGGACAAAGGTAGAGATAGTTGAGTGGAATGGAGTATGCTGGGTGAAACAGAGGGAAACATTGTAGACTTGGCTTGAATGGCCAGAGTTGGCATTGCAATTACTGGCCTGAGGATTGCAACCACAATATCAAGGCCTCTGTGAGCGCACGACATACCGGGCAAGAGTTTAGGGCTGCCCGCGCTGTTTTCTTCACTCCAAGTGTTCCACTTCCTCATGCCAAGGTTTGGCTTCTATTTACAAAATGATCCATTCAATGCTCCAGTATTCCAACATTTACAGTGATATCATAGCCTGGATCTATCCGTGCAAACCAGGCCCCGTTCCGAATCAAGTCAGCGCTGCCAATCCTGCAAGCAAAGCCGCTCCAGCAGCCACGCCAGTCCGCGCCGCGGCACCGGGGCTCGTGGCAGTCCTGATGGCCGTCATCGATGCCCTTGTCGATGCTGCCGTGGGAGTCGCGGTGGTTGTCACGGGACAGCTCACGGTGCAGGGAATCGCCGACGTGAACGGCAGCCCAGACGCCGAGCTCTCGGGGAAGACGGGCGGCTGGCTAACGGCGGTGGGGTTCGGCGTCGCCGAGGCCGCGTTCGGGTTCAGGACGTTGTCGACGATGTGAAGGATGCCATTTGCGAGGAGGATGTCGGGCTGGACGATCTGTGCCGAGTTGAGGAAGAGGTTGTTGCCAGAGCGGATGACATTGAGATCCTGCCGGGACAGTGTGGTCAGGTTCGTGCCGTTCTTGAGGTCCGACGAGGCGAGGATGCGGCCTGTGACGACGTGGTAGTTGAGGATGTTCCGGACAGCGTCTTCGTCCAGGTCTCGGAGGGATCCGGCGACGCGCTGGAAGGCCTCGTTACGCGGGGCGAAGATGGTCACGTTCTTCCTCTCCGACAGCGAGGGTAGGAGTCTGGCGGTGTAGAGCGCCCCCAGGAAGGCGGGGAGCTGGAAGGAGTCGGTCGTGTTCTCGAGCCTGGCAGGGGGAATCATGAGATTGTCGACGACCTGGATGAGGCCGCCGGCAAACTTGATGTCAGCTTCGACCTGGGTGGTACGGATGCCCTCGGACGAGGTGAAGACGGTGACGTTGCCGGGCTGCTTGTTCACCATGACATTCTGTCCGCCAGTGACGTTGGTCCAGGCCGGGTCCTGAAGCAGCGAGGAGTGCAGGACCGACGGACCCGATTCGAGAGCGCTGGTCGAGACTGTGCCTTGGAGGATGTGGTATTCCAGGATGGGGACGGCGATAGAGGGGTCCGACTCGTTCCAGATGCCGTTAAGTTGGGTACCGGGAATGTTCTCGAAGGCCGCGTTGGATGGCGCAATGATCTGAACAGTGTGTTAACCCTGTGAACTACATTCTTGGGATTGGAAGTTTCAAGAAAACTTGCTGTGACGCCATCGTAGCTGGGAAGCTTGAGAATGACTTCGGGGTATTTCTGATCAGGAGTCAGCAAAGGGTCGATAACTTCATCATACGACATCTCGTTCGCACAGCAACTCGTTCGCCATCAACAGAGGGTCGAACTCCACGCCGGCCAGAGGCAACTCTACTCACTTTGATCAGGTTGTAATAAGTAGACAGATTTGATTTGGACTGAAGAACGCTCCCAAGGTCATCTTGTTTACCGGCAACGAGGCCGGCCAACGACAGAAGGCTGAACACGCCAGCCTTGAGAAGTGACGAGAGCATCTTGAGGCTTTCTGACGGGTACTTGGGTGGGAAAATCGAAAGAGCCGATCGGCCAGGCAAATCCACCGTAACCTCTGACGATAACCTCTTTTCTATCAGGCTCGCAAGACGGGTATATTGGGGTCCAAGCTAACGGTATCGTATCAACTGAGCCGTAGCAACAGGTAGGCTTCGGAAGACGAGTTGGCCCGTCAAAGAAAAGAATGCTGTTTGAAGAGGTCGCCACGTCGCAGCTCGACCATCAGCGAGCGCCCTGAGCCCTGCAGGTAGCTCTGGGCCCCTGGAAGGGATCTTCTGCATCTAAAACCGGGGTAAGACGACGTCGATGGGACGATCGGCTTGGCAGAAAGCCACCGGAGGGGATGATGGGGTTACCACTGTCACAAGGTGATTGATCCCAGGGCGGCGACGAGATTGATGTCTTGCAAGCGGCTGGGTCAGCACGCGATCTAGACACCTGATACGCGGCGGCATCGAAAATAGGTGAGAATGGTACGAGAGCTGCAAGGCTGTCTATTTGTTAGTATCCGAATACTAGACGGTCAAATCCTTATCCACGTAGTCCAACACAGCAAGACGATTTCGAAGTCATGGATGTGGCTATTGTTGTCCGAGAATCACATCAACCGATATCTGTTCGCTGTTGGCAATGGCAACGGTCTGGCGAGCGCCGCTACAGAAGCACAGTCCTCCTTTTTCTCGCCCTCCTCCCTTGACAGGCCCCTGCGGACAGCAAGGCGAGCCGAGTTTATCCTGCTGTAGGTGGCAGGCGGAAACCGACATAATGGGGGGTGGGGGGGTGCTTGGGTGGGAATACCAGGGGCGAGAGAGACATGCATGTTCTGTTGCAAAGGGACTATTGTGGCCCTGCATGAGAAAGCGAAACGACGAAAAAGAAGAAATAAGACACATCTTGGCCGGCATGACAGCCCCTTTTGGTAAGTTGAGGCAGAGTAGCTGTTGCTTCCAGGGCGTTTGGCACCGCAACGTCTGACAGGACTCACAGGCGGCAAGTTAAGGTGGTATGTTGTTGTGGACGGACATGTCTAGCTGTGGGCCATGGGCCATCTTCTTAGGGAACATGTGTCTCGGCAGCAACCGGGCGAAGAACCACCAAGTGAATTGAGTTTCAAAGAGGAGCAGAAATTATAGTTAATAAGATTAACCTTCCCGCCCTTGCAAAGTCCTATGATTCGAAAACACGGATGAAGTGAACGGACAGCGGACCAAGCGTTTCCCTTTCACTCCGAGCCGATACGAGTTGCCCGTGCCATCCAGGCAGCGTTGCCAACAGTTAGCCAAGACCGCAGCGTTCTTGGCCCTCCCCCAACACGAGCTGCAGGTGCATGAAGCATGGATTCGCAATAATACCGCTTTAGCGGTGATTGGAGCTCGGCAAAGGTGGCCGCTGCAGACAGACAGACAGCTTTCACCACCGTGGAACTGATCCCTCTCATCGCGAACCATTGGCCCCTGCTATCTACTTTTCCCTGCCCGGCATGCTCTGTTTATACCATTTGCAGCGCCAGTGGCAGCCGGACGTCTGTGCTATGCCCTAATCCAACCTCAACGTTGAGGGTCATGAGCATCAGCGGTTTGTTTGTCCCCTTCAAAGCCCGGAACTGTCAATGACGGCCAAGAGGCGTTATGGCTACCTTCTACGCGCTACAACGACCATGGCTCCCATGCATGACGGGGTCATGCCCTCCGTCATTTATTTATACCCCCTTTTGTTTGTTGGTCTGCTTCCCGAGCGTTCATGAATTGAATGGTTGCTGTTGTGATGGGGAGAAAGTTCCCAAACTTCACTCAAAACCTTTTAAACACTTTTCTCCGAGAACACGAGGTGAGGCGCTCGTTCGTTCATGTTAAGGCCATGACGTGCAAAGTCATGTCTGGTTACCCTAGGTAGATTCCCGGTCCTTCCAGATGTGAGGTCTTCTAACGTCTTCTAACTTTACCAGAGGAAAGATCCATGGCCCGTCTCTGAGTCTTTAAAGCCGTCCCATTTGGCAGTCTCCAAAGATTCCATTCCTCGATGGAACCCATTTGCGTGATATCTATGCTTCCTCCCTATGGCGCACCAGAGATCCATGATTCTCCAATATGCCAGCTTCAGTGCACTGTCCTGTGTCTACCAAGAAGATCGCGATGGCCCAAGCAGCATGTCTATGTAAGAGATGGAGGGCGAGAGCTGCATCCGTGAGATTGCATCACGCCTAGTCGAACTCGAGTGCTTCTCAGAGGTGCATTCTATTTGCGAGCTCCGAGAGCAGGAGTCCCTTCAGACCAAGGCTGGTCACTTCCAAGGATAGCCCGGCAGACGGGAATAATTTAAGCAAATTTACGAACGCGAAGGAGCTGGTGATTGATGCGATAAATTTCTCTCGGACTTTCTCGGCTTGTGTTGCGGGTTCTCGGTCTTGTTGAATGGAGGACCTAGGAGACTTTTGTACCCTCTGTTCCAAGGTGCCTTGGCAAAGTGATCTCGGACTGCTTGTATGCGTTGGTACACCAAGGGATGGAGTTTGTAGACTTAATGGGTGCGCGGAGTGAAAAATGAGCGAAGGCCTTGGGAACGATGTTGACTTCGGCCGTGCATCACGAGATTCCTGACAACAGCAGTTATGGATGATTGATAGTTATGCTATTTGAGCAGCAGATTGGATAGATTTTGGTTCTGAGTACGAAGAAGATATGCGAAACAGAAGACAAGCACTCGAAAGACACCATAAGGCTCTTCTCAAAACTCAGCTCTCGACTCTAAGACAGCTTACGCCCAGCTTTGTATACGCTTCGACAAACCCGTACTACCACACAGCCTTGCAAATGAACGCTCATGGAATATAAGACCGGGGAGACAGGTCTAATGTGAACTGCCGAACATTAATCCGAAAGTGCTTTAAATCGTGGTCAGTCAACGCGACGCTGTTGGGATACCTCCCTGTGCATATCGGATCATGCCGACAACATGGCTATGAAAGGTGACATAGTGGATGAAGCATCAAGCTAGCCACGCCTGAAAAACACGATATGTTGCTGATAACAGAGATGTGGATGTTTGTAAGAGCTCCTTCGATAGCTGTTTGCAGCTGTTGAGACGATGTTCTAAAGTGTCCCATCGAAGCGCAGGTCTGCTTTGAAAGCGCTATTCAACTACACACGTATATGCTGGGGAGGCTGGGTCTCATCAACGTGATCAGAAGCAACGGAGACCATCCTAATGGAATGAAAATGCCTAGGGTTCAGGCCAAAGTTTGGTGCAACATAATAAGAAGTCTGGCACATTCAAGGGCGACAGTTTTACTCTCAGATTGCCAGTCGGCGGGGTACGAACAACAGCGACATAGTTCATCAATCATCACCACATTACAGACCACCAATAGCTTATGCCGTTTCGCATTCACGCCTGGGCCGCCCGCCTTTCTTGGACTCTATTAGTTGAAAACGAAAGTGAATTCGTGAGTATTTATGCGCGAGCACCAACTCCTGCTCTGAAGAAGCGAAAACGAATGATACCCAGGCCGTGTAAATGCGTGTAAATGCGTTTCCCTGCCATGTATGCTCCCCTCCAACTTCCAAGTTAAGAAATATGCAATAATTTTCTTCGCAGAGAATGTAAGTCTAGTGCAACGATGTCGCTTCGGTGAGCGTATTGATCCCATCTGGTCTTGTCGGAGTAAAGGGAACGAAAGAAAAAGCGAGAGGAGACTGAGGAACAAATGAGACGGAGAAGAGGCGTCGGTGAAAGAAAATGGATGAGTCTAAGGCGAAGGTGGAAGCCGGTTGGTTTCCGAAGGAGAGAAAGAGCCTTTCAGTTAACCATGCCGTGCGATAGCCGGGTTCCGGAGCCTTGACGGCTACTCGGTCGACGTGCCGCGTCGGCCAGCTGGGTCCTCCGCAGATACGTTGGAGAGCTCGACGAGCCTATGAGCACTATGGCGGACGAGGCCATTATCACCCGCAAGACCGACTTCGGAATCACCAACAAGATCCATCCCCTTGAGTCCCCCGGCAGTCAGCACGCAGCCCTTTACGGGCTTGGAGGAGGCGTAGGAACGTCCGGGCGGGGACCTAATGGCCCGGGACGCGGACGGGGTGGCGGTGTAGGCGGTGCCGAGGGGACTTTGCTTATGAGAGCGAACACGTCGATGGGGAGCGAGGGGTTGCTTTGGGGAACGTGTTGTTGGGTTTCTGGGTAGACTGCTTGTTTGTCGTCGTGGCCATGTGAGATGTAGGCTGGGACGTGATCTCTGTCGAAGAGGTTTGCGTAGATGGGGGAGAGCATCTTGGCTGCGGGCGCTTTTTCTAGATGGGCAGTCTTTAAAGGGACGTGACTGTGTGGTATCTAGGTAATTCAGAGTTTTGAGCGTGCTACTGGTGAATAGAGGGCGTTGAAATAGGTTTCACCCGGTGATAATAGCTCAGAACGGTAATGACGATGGTGGTATGGTTCTGTCGCCCGAGACAACGAACTGAACGACGACGGGGCTCATATATACTCTCATCACAGATCCTCCATGAGGTTCTGCATTCAAGACACATGTGTACACACAGGAAAGAGATGACAATTCCCAGGCAAGGTAATCCTCCATCTCGCCCAGAAGACCAAGACTTGTCCACATGTTACCAAGCCCACAGAGCTCATATTACCTTGGGTTTCCAAATACGTCAAACAGCCACTGGCCTAGCGCTTAATTCGCATATTACTCCCTGGTACAACGTGATAGCCAAATCGACTCCACGCCAAGAGTCGCGCGATGTGTGGAAGGGGGGTAGTTGGATAGGATACCTATTTTGACGACTCTACCTAGACATCCCAGGCAAGGTACGCCGGGGTACCTACGGCCCGCCAGCGAGATTCCCAAGAACCGGGAACTGCCAACCACATTGCTGGGAGGGTTCCCAGAAACCCGGATAGGAAGGGCACCCCCGCGAGCAAGGAATAGGCAAACGTGGCGTGAGAGCGGGGCATCCTACTCCGGGATGGGGGTCGAGTCTGACAGTACCCCAAGGTTGTGAGATGGGCGACGCGGAATGATGACAGATTCGGACAGAGGAGAGAGATACGCCTTGCTGAAAGCTATTATGAGTTAAACCAATCAAGCCGAGCGACGAGCTCAACCGGAGCGGATGCTCGGTGAAAGTTGAAGAGCACTTGACCCATAAGCCGTAAGCAACCTGGCAGTACCAATTCTGACAAGTTTTCTGCCTTGACTTTCGCCCGCGTTCTACGGGGGGTGGGTGGTGAGAGTCCCGCCCGAGTGATCCGTCATGTGAGCGACTGTGACCGTCAGTGTTTAAATGTGGATCGTGATCACGCCAGGGTTGGCCGAACGAATCGATGAAGACAGGTAATGAGAGAGGACAAGAAGATGCCATCACGGAGTCGCAGCAGATTCGGGGAACAGCCCCAAACTAGGAGGTTGGTGGGCGGATGGACGACGTATGTGAGATTACTGGGCCAGGATAGTGTGGCTCGACGTTATCCCACCCAATCTCGAGCCGGAGAAGTAGTCCCGCGAAGGAGGGATAGTGAGGTGAGACACGGCCACGCTGACACTCCATAGACGAATAGGCGTCAGGGAAGACGAGAGGCTCAAGATGTTGATGTCTCTAGGCTTCAGCAGGCAGTCGAAGCGAGGGACGCGCAATTTGTGGTCTAGCGCAGAGCCGATGGGGTGGATTTGACCACACCCACACCCAACATCCCACGCTCTGCACCCAGCGGGGCTGATTGGGGCAGGACGAGGGTGTATGTCCATAGGGCTGAAGGATTGTGAGGCTTTACCAAGCGTCGAACAACGTTCCACAAAGTTTGTAGAATGCTGGAGCTTAACCAAGGGCGGTCAGCGTTTTTTTCTTTCTCGATCAGCCTGGGTGGATAGCGAACCCCATTGTTACAAGGTCGCCGATCGAGGTAGATGCGTTCCTTTGACCTCGTTTGGCCTGGATAGCTCAGCTCAGCCCTTCCGAGAGAACAATGTGGGGGGATTTGATCAGGATGGTGAAGACAGCGGCCGGGATTCAAGACGGCGGAGTTCCCCCCTTGCGCCGCATGCGGACTCTAGCCCAGTGTCATTCAGCGGCGGGCTAATGAGAAAGAAGGGATGCCGTAAGATTAGGAAAACCAAATTTCCTTGGGCCAGGACAGACTCTTCTCCTGCAGAATGTGAGCAACGTTAAGGTCGTCCGGAGTCATTGTCGGCCGCCCCGGCATCAAAAACACTCCCCTACTGCAGGCTCATGCAGCCCTTTTGTCAAGGCCCCAGGGCAACAATGGTAAAACGAGGCAGGGGTTTCACTAACAGCCAAGACGCTGCCAAATTATCCCCGGTTGTCGGTACTGGCGCTGTTGCCACCACATCTGCTGGGCTCGACGGCCATTGGCTGTGCAAGACCAGACCGGTTAGTGTGTTGCGTGGGTGGACGAACCGGCCTCAGGGGACCTATGTCACTGATCCCAGCATCGAAGTCAGCTTGATGGGCTCAGCCGGGTTCCTATGACGATGGGAATATTTCGCAGGCCACGCTGGTTGACAAATGAGATTGCGCCTTTGTATAGATTGTCAGCGCGGTCAAGACCGAGCCCCTCAGGCGGTTGCGCCAGCATGAAGACGAGGAGATTTCGTCAGTCGTCGTGCAATTGTGGCGTTTCTTGAGGTACTGTGCATATCCGTCAAGTCGTCGACGGCAATATCGGATATGATGGCTTTGGTGGCCGCACTGTCGATGTCTCGTTGTGGATAGAAGTAAGCAATGTGACGATTTGGCCAAAGGAAGATGTACTAGCCACCTGCTGCCTAATGCCTCGATGATGGTTCATCTGTGACTGAAATTAGGGATTACAAAACCTGGAAGCTTATCAAACAGTGAAGACCTGCAAGCACCCCGACTGACAAACACTGGAGACGTCATCAAACATACGCTACGTTCACTCATCTACTAACGTGTAGGAGGTACAGTGAGGCGTGACCAGGGAAGCAATGGGTGTGGCGTAAGCTCACCTAAATTGTCATCCACTCAACCGCCCGGGCCGAGTAGAGTACGGATCGACCTCTCCGTTGTGTGGGCCTGGGCTTCGGAATCTGATCGAGGCCTGTCGAAGGCATCAGGGCGGCCTCAAGAAGAGGTATCGCGAGAACGGCCAAGAAGAGCCAAAAAAAGAGGCTGTGCTCGTCGGATTGATTTCAAATGGTGAAGGATTGCGGCGAAGGTAAAAAGAACCGAAATAGGACTGACCAATCTGCCATGCAGCCCTTCTGATTCGTCATAATCCAGTCTAGTAGGAAAACTTAGAAGAACCCAAGCAACAAGCCGTGCAGTTCGTAGCATTATACGCACTACTGGTCACTTGGCGACCATCTGCGGACTTCCCCTAATCATTGAATAGGTTACGAGCCGGGTATGGCCGGGGGCATAGAAGGGGCATGGAGAACCAATGCGGATTCAGCTCGGCAGATTCGCGTCACGAATCGAAAGGGGACGAGATCATGTGTCAAGAAGCGGTATTCTAGGCATACCTCTATGCGATTAGCTGAGAATGCGTGTAGGCATGGTCAGGTCTTACGGGTCAACTGAGGTGCCCACGCCCGCCGCAAATTGTAAGGTGGGTATCCCAACCGACTTTTCCTCGTTCCTCCCAAACGCCGTGAAATAACAGAACCCCATTTTCGCCAAGCCATGCTCAATCTCTCGTTCATCGGTATCCGCGGCCGCCTCCGCGGCCACCACGGTCGCGGGATTGGCTTGGAGACCGGGATCGACGGCTGTCGTAGCTATCGTAGCTGTCTCGGCTCGGGCTCCTTCTCCGGCGGTTACGGTCGTTACCTCGACCACCGCCGCCACGTCTCGGGGGTGGTGAAGGAGATCTGGAGTAGGATCTGGACCGGCTTCTATATCTGCTTCCACCACCCCTGGACGGCGGAGCGGCACCAGGGGATCGAGTCGGAGAACGCGACGGCGAACCAGGCCGGTATGTGTCTGATCGGGGACCGAATCGACCAGGCGGGGGCGACGCGCCTCGTCGAGGGCCGTTGTGGCCGAAGGAGCCAGCCCCTCGCCCTCCCGCGCCTCTACCACCACGACCTCCAGGGGGAGGGCCTCTGGGATCGAAGCCTCCGCCACGACGGGCCTGGGGAGGTGCTGGGGAAACTTTGCGTCGAGGGAGAACGATAGAGACGTTGATTACGGTGCCATCAAGCTGTGCCTCATGCATGTGGGCGATGGCTTCCTCCGCATCGGCTTCGGTTTCATAGAGGATGTACGCAGTGCCGCGGTTGGTGCCAACTGAACAAGGAACGTCAGCTTGGTGGATTTGCAGCCCGAACATGAGGGCCACTTACGTGTTCCGTTGATGGGAAGATGGAGGTCTTTGATACGTCCGTATTGGCCAAAGATTTCCTCCAAGTGGTCGACGTTGATATTTTTGGTCAGACGCTCGACAACAATCTATGGGAAGACGTCCGTCAGCTTCACGTATTCCGAAGAAATAGAGAACCTGCGTGATGTGCGAAGAGAATGGGAAGAAAAAAAGGGCGTCTGACCTTGGTAGTCCTCACTGAGGGGCTCGCAGAGCGTCCTCGGCTATCGCTACGACTGCGGCTGCGGCTGCGACTCTCCGTTCTGTGTCTGCCACTTCGTCGCGGCGTGGGTGATCTAGAACGCGACGGGGAGCGTGAATCGTATGAGCGACGGCGGGCTGGCGAACGTGACCGGTCGGACATCGGTGTCAGAGACCGGGTGCGGGAGCGGTAGCGGTCGCGCGAAGGCGATCTCGATGTCGAAGCCATTTTCGTATGTGTTGCTGTTGATGTTGAGGTGAATTTTTGGTTCGAGGTTTCGAATTGGCATAAAGATTGGAGACTGAAAGTCAAGGAAACGGCAGGCGTAAAATCGCGACCCTCTTTCCTGCCATGGCCCCCGATTGACGTGTGGTCACGTGAAGGCGGAACTTCTCACCGACAGCTCGGTCAAAAGTGGGCCAGTGTGCAGCGACGCCGTTGCTCCCCACTTGCCTATGTACCTACGTATCCGTACATAGTACCTATGTGCCAGGCTTGCAGGTAGGTACAGGGTTTCAACATTCAAAAGTTCGATGGAGACCGAGAAATGCATATGATGAAGCCAGCAGATAATAGATCTTTTACATTTATTCATCTCTAGAACCAGTTCTTTTCCTCTTGGAGGCGCTTCCTTAACCCACTCCAAAATAGTTCTTTAGACAAGCAAAAATTCGCAAGTCATTGGTGGCATGTCACGAATAGATACATCGGAGAATGCGGGTGGTTTGGGTCATGCTTTTCAGGTCCATGTTTATATTCCTATTAGTGCAAATATACAATCGCTAGTGACTGCCAAGGGCGGACAACGATCAGCTCTGGTGGTTTTTTTAATCGTTTATGCTTGGTAGAAAGAAATGCCCCCAATTCGCTTGTGCTGGTGTTAATACAAGGCAAAGGGCCAATTTGTGTTCTGCTTTTGCCCCGGGTCACGGCGTGTGCCTTGATAACCTAAACGCCTCGATGATTACTGCAGAAACCACCTGTACCATTATTGCGCTCAATACTGTGAGTTCTCCATGACAAAAGAAAATAGTTGACCACTCAAGCAGCCCACTCAACGACTTCCAAGGCGCACATGACGAGGATCAAGGTTGATGGGAGGATCCTATAAAGACGTTAGCTGAAGTGCCAAATGCAAAGGGACAATGAGGGGGTGGTATACCAGATGACGTAGCTCTGAAACAGAATTCTCGACATGACACCCTCGTAGACCTCGTTGATCTGGCAGATTTGTGCCAGTTGAAGGGCGCTTGGCGCGCCGGTCAACAAGAAGCAGACGATAACGAAGATGGGATCGTCCAGGATGCTGACCGGCACATACTTGGCGAAGATGGCCAGGACAGGGGTCATGATGAGGGTCGGCAGAAGCATGCGGCACACGAGAGAAGCGACGAGAAGCTTCGTTCCGATCTGATCCTCCTCGGGGTCGCGCTGCTTATCACTTTTCTGGGTGTTGCGCGCAAGATTGGCACCAAGAACAACCAGAATCAAGGGGACGGCGACTCCAGCGCTTGATTGGACGGCATCGGTGAAGCTGTTCTTGACGAATGATCCCTCCTCGAAGAAAATCTTCTGCAGGGCCGGAACGGAAGCAACGACGACGGCGATGAGCATGGCCCACAGGGGTGGGTTCATGAACTCCCAAAGGAAGTTGTAGAGCTTGCCGGCGAAGCGGCCTAGTGCCGAAAGAATCGATTTGGCAGGGGCAGGAAGGTGTTCGTACTGGCGTTTGACGAAGTTGGACGTGGAGCGCTTAGCAGACACAACGGCATTGTTAACGCGGGCAGGGTAGCCCTTAACTCCTTCGGGAACGTCGGGTTCATCCGTGTTAAGAATGCGGGGGAAAGACGATATCTCATCGCCACTTCCGTCGAAAACGGGATGATTACCGTTAAGGGGAGCGAGGACATTGGTCGTCCTCGCCTTCTTGGGAAAGTCGTCCTCGTCCTCGTCCTCGGTGTCGGCGGGCGAAGCCCTGGATCTGCTAGCAACAGGAGTGCGACCGGCGGGTTCGTAATTCGACAGATTGTCACTAGAAGATCTGCGGGAAGTGGTCGCGCCGTCGTCGTACTCATTCAGCAAAGGCGCCGTCTCCCGATCCCCGGCGTACTGGCCCTCCTCGACGCGCTCGTCCTGGTACTCGGGGTACTTGTCCTTAGGGGCGAGCAGCACGTGGTAACCCCAGCTCCAGCGCACCAGCTGACCGAGTTGCTGGAAGATCAAGAGGTACAAAATGCCTCGGGCACCAACCTCGTCATCGTTATCACCGGGAATCTTGTCCCAATGCAAGCCCTTGATCGTCTGCGACAAGGACAAAATCATGGAAATGGGCAACGAGTTGGAATTGCCAAACACTCCCATAGCTGTGACAAAGTTGGAGGCGCGGCGATTGAAGCCAAAGAGGCGAGATACACCAACAGAGACGAGCCACGAGACGAGGGTCTGGATGACGAAGATGATGGGAATGACGGCAAGATCGAGGAGCTTGTCGGCATTAAGCTGAGAGGCCAGCTTGGTAAAGACTGTGGGAGGGGTCGTTAGCAGGATTTTTGGTCAAAGGATCCGCGATACACGTACTCAGGCACGGCGTGAAGAGCATGACATTAAGGTTGGCCAAGAACTTCTGCTTGTCGGCGTCGAAGTGACCCATACGAGCGACAATGTAACCGGGCAAGCTAACGCAAACGACCTCCAGGACGGCTTCGAAGACGAGGAGGACCAAGTTGCCCATGGAGGGGTGGGAGTCGTGCGGCTTCTTCATAGCCATGAGGGGCATGTCGTAGGCACCTTGGGCCATGTCGGCCAGACGAAACGACGTCGGAGGCGTCATGTACTGTTGGTCCATTTTGACAATGGTGATTCCTATCCCTGAGGGAATCGACAACGTCGGGCGAAGTTCGAGAAAAGACTATGCGGAAAACGGAGGTAGATGTAGCCGGGTCGAGGACGGAGGTCCAAGGGGGCCAAAGCTGATGGAAAGTTCTCGGGATGGGCTTGGCGCAGCGCGTTGACACCAGAGAAAGCCCAAGCAGGCAAGGCGATGCACGATTGTGGTTTCGGAAGGGTCGCGATAGGACGGCTGCCAGGTCGTGTTCACGATTGAGTGGAAAATGCTATTTGTTTGTTGGGTGGTTTGTTGATATCTCTCGAGGCAGAGAGAGAGAAAGACGCAACGTCGGAATTATCGGTGGTAGGAATCGGGCCTCCAAAGTAGAGTTCGGCCTTTTCCAGAAGTGTGCGACAAAGCTCTCATTCTCTGGCGGAGGGAGACATTTGGTGAGGTGTTCGTCGGGTGGGTTCAGTATCGGAAATGTGGTTGACGATGGAACAAACGTGGAAAGATTGAAAGTGAGACCAAGACGATGTAGAAGGGTAGTAAGAGGAACAAGGTGAAATTGCGGTCGGACGATACTGGAGGGGCCGATCAGTAGTTCGAAATCAGCCACGGGAGGAAGGTTAGGCACGGTAATGTGAGGCGGGTTGATTGATAAAGGGCGAGGCGAGAAAAATGGCGAGTGGTCCCTCCCAGGGAAATAGATACACTACCTCTGGAAAAGGTCAAAAGGCAATCATGGCGCAAAATGGCGATGGCGCGCACTGGGTTGACGCTCCAGGGATGACGGTGGCTCGACATTGTGTCACTCCAACCAGCGCCAGCTCACAGTTGAAGACGGGACCCGACCCGTCACCTTTCTCAGACACCTATCTGAGAAAGGTGCACTGCAGCAGTTCCACCATCATGGCCAGCGGAGCAGAGCAGGGGGGGGCAGGACTAGACATCCGTTTCCAGTGTCCATTTCGAGACTAGAGCTACACCTGCCTGCTCCTTCTCTCTGCCACTCTACTATGTAGGTTGACGTACAAGTACGACGAGTGGGGCAGGTACAACGGGATCCATTCGCGCTACGTGTGGCTCAGTGCCCAATCAGAAGAGCAGACCGCAGCACGATGACGCCGAGCGATTCGTCTCAGTACTATAGTAATTCATGCCGGGAGGGCCTAGGACATCCCCCCAAGCATCAAAACTCTGCATGCAAGGCACACCCGGCTATTCTTGCTGTGTCTGGTTCAGCCTTTTTGTCAATCACCTTGATCTCCGCTTGCTCGACATTTGTTACTTTTTGGAGGCAGCCATGCTTTACACGTTAACAAGCTCTTGGTGGTAGCAACAGAAGTAGCTATCACAGGAGATTCCGGACTGCCAACGAATAGATGTGCTTGTCAACCTATGCATACAGGTACACAAAAGCTGACAGACTACCCACCGGAGGGGCTCTTGGCGCAACGGGCGCAGCGAGTGTGCTGCAGTTTGCCTTGGCACCAAATCGACCTGGAAAAATGAGATTGCCCTGACGTCGCGACGCGCCCATGACGGACGTGGCCCCTCGCCTTGGGCCTGCTGCACCGCCGCCGACGCTGTTCCACCTCATTCGCCTTTTTGCCCCCCACCGTTTCTGCTTTGCTCGCTTGATTCATCCGTTGTCTGACGTTGTTGCATCCGTACCGTACTCCGTATCTGACACAACCTCATCCATCAGATGGGATGCCACATTCAACCGCCAACCATCCGTTCTTTGAAAGACACCCGCGCTCACATGTACACTTCCACCTAATTGCACGCACATTAGACCGTCCTTTCCCCATGGACCACTATCTTCCAGCTTGTCTGATTAGGTCAGGTCAGGTCAGGTCGCAGCAACTCGAGCACGACACACCCATACGGCTCGCGAATTCCACAATCAACCGGCCAACCACCATCCATCGGAGCCCAGTTCTTGACCCCAACCGACATCCATCTTGCCTGTTCCTGTCCTTGCAGGCTTTCCGATTCGCAAGCCAACCACATTGCCCAGGCGCCATGGCGAAAGCTTACCCACATCACCCTGCCCGCCCCTGCGATTGTTCTTCCCGAGTCCTCCTTGTTGCGCTGCGTTTCCAGAAAAAGCCCCGATAGCTCTGCCTCCCGAGACTCAAGGGTCCTGCCGGCAACTCAAGGCGCTTAACTGCGATCCGCGATGACTCCAGACTGCCCAGTCCCGCTTGCATTTGCCCAGCTCTTTGCCGAGCAGCAATGCGCATCCGAAGGGAGGCTGTGAAATCCCATTACCCCGCTGCTCACATGCAACTTTGCTCATGGCTGTCACCGTAACTCTGAGTTCTACTGAACCTACGCACAGATATCCCTTCAAGGTACATGCCTTCAGTTGCTCGACTAAAATTGCCGCATCATGAACGTACCCTTGAAATCGTATCAGATGCAAGATAAGGGAGACATCTCTTGCCGGAAGGATGATCTTCCACCCCGCCAAGTCCGGTCTCGACATGAGCAGCATTTCGTGAGGCTATACGGAGACGGCTTGGCGCCCTCACTTGGGACGACTCTTTATCAAATCTCCGAGATGGATACAGGTGCGATGGATGTTTCTTCTCGACAAGCAGTGTTGCACGGTTGGCTTCTGACCTGGTTTCACTCATTGTTGCGACAATTTTCATACCATTGCCAGATGGCCGTTTCAGATAGGCCGCTTTCCCTCCTTGGCATAGACTATGATGGCTTATGGGTACTGGAACTTATGCGGCGGCTAACCATCATACACATCGTTTCCTCCATTGCTCTTGTGTAGATACTCTGAACAGTTTTGAGACCGTCACTCTAGCGAGTATGAAGACGACAAGCAAAGGTATGAGGGTATTTGGGGGGTATCGTACAGCTGTGTTATATTGGGGGGGAGGGCGATGTTTGGCTATGCTTTTTGGTACCTGGGTGGTTATCACCTTGATCTCGCAATGGATCATTGTGACAAACAAGTGTTTTTCAGTTATGCCCTTTGAAGGGGTTTGTTCCGTTTCTCCCCAGCTGGCACACTTCCCCCGTTTTTGCAGCCAGCTGAGGGAAGACCTCAAAGCCGACCATATGTGCTCTTGCTCAATGACAATAGCCTAGCTGCTGAATGCTTTTGTTAATAAACCAAGACCGGCCTCTTCAGGCTGTGATAAAAACGCTACTGGGTAAGCAACCACCATTGTCTTGTCGACCGATTCGTCGCTCTCCTCAGTCTGTCAGTCACAGTCACGGTGACATACCATAAGACGAGAGCAGAGATATGAAAAGACGGCCTCTACACCCAACAGTGACAAAATACCCCTCCTAGTTTGAAGACAAAACGATCGTTTTCTCAGCTTGGAGGAAACAAACCTAGGGAGTCAAACAGCCCGCGAGAAACGAAACTGCTCTGCTACATTCTGCTCGGCCAGAACTTGCTATACAAACTTCACCAGGATCCGCACTCACTCTCAAGATGCCTAGTCTCAAGCAGAATGCTCTCCGTAAAGAGTCGAAGAGCCCCAAGGCCCCCAAGACTACGAGACAAGGCAAACCCGCAGACAATATCGTTGACATGACAGCGGGCGCCGACAAGGCCTCTGCCGTCGCCGACGACACGCAGCACAAGCCGCGCCGCACGCCTCGTCCTCGTCCTCAGCATGCTACCCCCCTCGACACCACGGACGACGACGAATACGACGACTGCTGGCTTGCAACGTACGAGGACCCTCATCCCTCCGACCAGGTCGTTGAAGAAGACTGGGTCAGAGTCAAGAAGCCAGACTCAGGCCGCTAAGCCTCATTCTCACGACGGAAGGACGGAAATAATAATACCAGCCAGTCGAAGTGACAGGAGATTCACAACGATACCACCGAAAAGGTGGGATGAATCAAGCCATGAGCCTGAATCATCTCGGCAACCTGTGGTTCTTCCCATATCCTCCTCACCCTTCGGATGGTGTGCTAACGAATGGACGAGCAGGCGATGAGTAGGACAAGAACGACAAGACAAGCATTTTTCCCACCTAGTTCCCAAGATACCCAGCAGAGATAGCTTCGAAGTCACAAAAGTGATTCGCCAACTACAGTGCACCTCCACGCGACTTGTGCCAGCACGTCCCCTCCGATGTGATATTGTGAGAACGAGGCATACTCTACTTTCAGCGCTTTGGCAGCAGAGCAAACCAGTAAGCTCTCTTGATTTGTGTTGGCTACTTTCTCATCCATATGCCAACGTATCGATATGAGCCGGCCCCGTAAACACCACTCCATGAAGGTTGGGACTCTTCAACACCGTCATGGCATCCAAAAAATGGATTCTGGGCCGCAGATTCCATGGTTGACCAAACCACTCATAGCTGACATAGGACCGACTAGTTTCACAAAGATTACGCATATTGGTTCCATTGTTTCGTTGCCATCGTGAATTAAACCTCATCCCATTCCGTTCATTCGACCTCAGGATGTGACTTGTTCCGCCAAGTGTGACAGTACCAATTACAGAGTGCGATGGCAGGCACACAAGTTCGATGATGCTCAATCTCTCAGCAACACGTTGGTGGCCGTCTGGCTCAAACACAGAGGCCGCCAACCAACCCGGAGACCGACGACATGCGTTTTTCGAGAACCAACGGTCCCCAACAATGAAATTGGGATATCTGACTATGGCGAAAAGCAGACTTGTCGTCATGTATCCCATCACGTGCTGACATGTGACCTTGACGTAATGAAAGCAACACCTACCACGCAGGTTGTCGGGTCTACGCCCATCGTCTACCCGCGATGACAGTTGCGACGATCCAAGGGGCATCGATTGACGCTGGGGGAACACCAGCAACGCGCGATGCTGGATCCATGATAACAGTCCAACGTCCGTCATGCGCTTCGCCGTCGGGTTCACCATGTCAGCATGTCGTTGTTAGCCCGCCGCCAGAAGGGTGATCGGCGCGCGTGAGAAAGGGAGCGTCAGCGGGCCCGAGGTGAAACCAGATGACAGATGTGGGGGAAGGGAATGGAGGGAGGCGATCAGCGGCGATCCGTTGCGCGGCGGGAGCCGGAGTGCAAGCCGAGCGGCGAAACCATGTGGCTGATGACGCCAGAGGTCGGTGGCCTACAGGGTAAGTATCGAGATGACACATTGTCCCATGAGTACAGTCCATCGGTATCGGACATTGCCAGGGGAGAAAGGGATTCATGTAAAAATGGGTTGTTGTAGGAGTTCCCATTGACTTTTTCTTGGTGTACGAGCTGCAGGGTTTCCTCCGAAGCCGCGCAGGGCATCCCCTGATGGGATACCGTGTTTTGGATTACTTTGTTTCAACGGCATTTCGCCACAATGATTTACGACGCGGACGATCCGGAGGGAATGGCCAGTACTCGAGTGGACTCGCGGCCAGTCTTAACGTGATTAGGGGGCCGGAAGACCCTTATTTCCTGCCGCTTTTGGCTTCGAGTTTGCATACATCATAGGGTCTTTGAGGCGAGAGCCGGCGGGCAAGGGACCGGGTGGCGGCGGGAAGGAGAGGGGATCGCCCAGCACGATGTGCCTTGATTACAGCCCAGAAATGGGAGTTTATCCATCGATGAGCGCGTGAACGCACGTTGATTCCTTGGGTCGATTACTTCCACACGTAAATGAATGCCAAGACCTCACGACATTTGCAACGGCGCATTGTATGGGAACGATACGGATTTGGGATTACGCGCGGGAGAGAAAAAAGAGGGAGCGAGAAAGAGAGAGAGGGATTAGAAGAGACAGAGGTGGATGGATGGCTTGCAATTGATGATGTCAGACGGAGCTAAGCATCCGGCGCTGGAGGGGAGGGGCATAGAGATAAGATGAATACCCAGATACCGAGTATCCGTACGTCAGTACCTCTGTACCAAACAGAGAATCTAGCGGACCGTTGTGCTGGTTCACCGGCGCCAACTTGCCAATATCTGGCTCATGAGGAATGATGCAAGGTTCATATTGGATGCCCTCCCCCATGAACATCGTATATTGTCTGATATGATGCAACGAGTCGTCGATACCTTGGGTTATTTGGATACCTCACTCACTATACTCCTCCTTCAAGCTAGCGGACCGAGAATCATGCTTTCCCAAATTTCGACCGATGGGAGGTCCCCAGCACGATGGGCGTGGAGGAGCATCGTCAGTGGGGTTCAACCCGCCCCTAGCGGGCCGGGCTTGTCTGGTGTGCTGTGTTTGGCCGCACGGCCGATGTGGCTAGGTTGCATGGGAAAATATACCTCGTCAAGCCACAAGTCTTCTTTTCTTCCCCCTAATGGCATTTTCCCTAGGAGCAACGTCATCACTCTTCCCAGCCAGCACCCTGGCCCGACCAGCACACTCGAGCTTGCGAAACAAAACGAAAAACCCACCAAAACCCTCAGGAACCGCGACAGGGGTGTGGGATTGGAGAAAGGAGGGAAGGGGGGGAACGTCCTAAGGCCTTCCCCATCAGAGCTTTCCTCTATGGGGCCTAGTGCCGCCGTCTCGATGTCTCGAGTGCCCGATTACTGGCTGAGGCTGTCTAGCGATGATGAGAATGCCATGCGTGACTGGGCATTTCGGCACGGTACTTCGCGTCCTAGAAGACACTAAATACTTCATGGCGGCATCGAAGTGGCTCCAAGGGAGGGCACCTTTCATCTCCTCCCCGGGGAGAATTTGCACGTCGTCGCCTGCTGGAGCTGACTCCACCAATCGTTTGCTTTGCCTTCAAACGGCAAGCATCCTCCGGCACCACATCTCTCGCGTGGGATTTGTCTCAACGGTGGGGTGGAGAGGTCGGGCCTTGGATATGCACATGTTGTTGCGGTGTGGCCCAGCCCAATATGTCACATCGTTTCCAAGACAGCAAACGCAGGATTAGGGCAGGGCAGGGCAGGAGGTGAAAGGATGAAAGGCATGTTGCTGTGGTCGATGCTTGATTTCCTCTTTCTCGTTATCCGAGACATGATATTCCCACGTTACATCACACCTCTCTCTGAAGGGGGGAGGCGAACCGTTGGAGGGTTCGTTTGCTATTTTGAGACATGTGGAGGGGCCAGCTCAGTGCAGCTCACTGCCTACACTGGACGCAGCTTGGAGCCAGAGTCGAGATAATCTGCGGGTATCTTGCTGATGGCATCTTCACCCCGCCGTGAACCGTGGCCACTGAAGAAGCCGGGTTGGGGGGGGTCTTGTCGCGTCGCTTGTCCTTCACTCCCTCCCGCCTTACAACGACGACAGCGGCATGATGAAGAAATCTTACCGTTGTTTGGTTGTTTTAGATTTCGCAATGTTGATATCTGAGTGACGAAAACCCTTGCAGGCCCGGAACCGAGCTTGGACGCTGGGCTGGATACACCGGGCAGTGATGCAGGTGGCGGTGCACTTGACAATATTTCTTCTGTCTAGCTTCCTTTACGACGCATCTGCCCAAGCTCACTTCCTTGACCTTACCCTCGTCCCCGTGCCTGTAGGTAGTCACGGAGCAAGATTACATGGTTGTTGACCTCATCGTTGGCCAAACTAAATTGCCGTCGTTTGGGTCAGAGCCAGAAGCAGGTCCCACCCAAAAAAGAATAACGTGGAACAGTGGTCCTAGGTACCCGAATGTGGATGATGCTGAGCGTATTGGTGAGCAACCATTGAACCAAGTAGGTAACGTACAGTACACGGTACTTTCGGCATGTACCTAACAGCAGAGCGGTCGCGTCTCTGGCCATCATTGAATGAACATCGCCTTTGCATCTTGACCTCGATCTTCCTTTGGACTTTCCCATACCGAACCAACCAGACCAAATAAAATTTTGCAAATAGGGACCATTGGCGCCCGAACATCTTTCATCCTTTATCCATTATCGCCTTGGGGCCGCCTCTTCCAGTTAGCTGCGTCCCGCATCTTTTCATCCATTGCTGCCCTGCTGATGCAAGGCGCAACTCTGATTTCCCAGGAACCTCAAGGATACTGCTCTCTCAACCTTGGTTCGATACGCATATATGCCCTGCTTGCTCGCACCCGTCTCATCTGAAGTGCCTTTCTTATACACACATCCACAACACTCACTCATCACACACGCGCGCCCACCTCGTTTCTTTCGCGTTGCATAGGCGAAAATATTTCAACGGCCACTCAAGTGGTCTAGAACTTTCCAAGCTTCTCACTCCTGTACAGGCAAGTGAGCCGCATCCTCCTCCTATCCCGTACACCTGGCTGGCTGGCTGCCTAGGTACGTTGGATACCTGGTATCCCCAAGTACATCTTTCTTCCCCGGTTCACGTCAGCATCTTGTCCCTTTGACCATCCTTTCAACTCCGAATGTCTTCCCCCGACAAGTGCAAGTGTATCTATCCATCAACAGCCCCTTCTGTACCTCAAGTGGAAATTGGCGCCTACGTCTCTGCTCCATATCTTAGGTAGGCTGCCCACTTCCAATGGACGGGCAGATATGACGGGGGATAATCCGGGACCTTGGCCAACTCGTCTGGCCTTGTGGTTGGTCTGATTGACAAATACGGAAGGTCGCCCGCTGTCTTCAAGTCGTTGTTGCGGCTGCTTCCAGGTATTGCCCCCCTCCCCGCACCGCAGTCCAAATGGCTCCCTACCAAGGTACCTAGGCGATATCCACTTAGGTACCTAGGTAAGTAGGCATGGCGGTAGCGGAACGGACAAGGTATCTACTACCTACTCAAGTGCCTAGGTACACTATTTGTGCCTGCCTCCTCCCCTCTTCTTGTTCTCTGCCTGCATTTTTGTGACGTTTGCACCAGAATTGCGTCGCCATTTTCGAATCCATATTCCCCCCATCCTGCCAACCTCTTTTGGTTACAGTGCACACCATACCACCAGAGAGAGGTTCAGCAGGACATCATATGTCTGCAGACACTCTCTTTCCTTGTTCCGACTTTACCCTTTTCCCTTACGTCGAATCCTCATTCCTCTCGTCCTATCTAGCCCTTCTGCCCTCCTACCCTACTCACCTCACTTCACCTCTCACCCACACTTACATTATCTCTCTTTCTCTCTCTCTCTTTCCAGAGCGCATCCACTCCTCCCTCACATCGTCTTTCTCGCTTTTCGTGTTCTTCTCCACACGGACCCCAAAACTCACCATCATTATCAGATGATTGACGACTCAAAAGCGATCTCAACACAATTTCGGTCTGGCCGGTCTAGCTCGCCCGCGCGCAAGTCCAGTCGCATCCATTTCGCCCCGGCTTAGACTTTGCCCTTGCCACCGCCCCGGTTGCGACCCCGACCCCGACTTAGTACCAGGCCACGCTACCTAAACCGCCGCGTCTAGACCCCGCGGCAAGGCTCCTCGCTACAACCCCCGAGTTTTCGATCCTTTGACACTGCTCGGCCTTGAGCGATCGGTCGTAGTCATTTCCATCCCGATTCCGAGCGACCGGACCTCACGATATTTCGATCGCGTGCTTGACTTTCGCCATAATTGCGAACCATCCTTCGTCCTGCAAACACCGCATGCTGCGAACACTCTAACGTCATTCGAGACATCCCTCGCACCTGACGCCTTCTCCCGCCCTCTCCCTCCGTTGTGAACTGCGTCGTCGCCACGACGACCAGCAGCGCCTCACAATGACGGATCTGAATACCCCCGACTCCTTTCCGGCTACGCCTGATGGCTTGATCGACAGAGATGGCCTGAGCAGTCCCGCGTCACCCGGCTCAGCCGACTCTTCCGAAGCCAGCACCCCGCTCGAAGGCCCATCCGAAAACCTCTCCGATTTGCCCAAACGTGTGCCCTCGTTGCGAACCGTCTCCGACCCCCAGAACATGAACCCTTCTTCGACCCCTCTCGGTATGCTGAGCAACGCTCGCCGCCCACCGCCCACCGCCTCCATGATGAGCATGGGCGGCGGTGCCATGAACGACGCCATGGCAAGGGCGCGAGCACTCCATGCCCAGCGTATGGGCAAGCCCGCTGGCTCACAGCCTACCGGCAACAACATGAGCATGGCGAGCTCTCCGGTCTCGCCAGTGCCTCGCCAGGGCTCTCCTGCTGGCCTGCCCGGGGGACTTCCGGGCAATCTCAAATTGCCGGGTGGCATGGTTCGGCCTTCCCCTGGCGGCATGCCCCGTTCCGCCCCCGCCATTCCGACGAAGCCGTCGCTCGCTGCCAGGCGTGGTCCCATGATGAAACTGTCCGATATGAGCGGTTCGTCGCCTGCATCCCCGCCGCCCAAATTGTCCGACATCCACGGCCCCAACAACAACGGAACCGCGCCGAACGGGACAATGGGATCCAAAATGGATGACTTCAAGAAATACATTGATTCGGAAAAAGGCTGGATCACGTTCGACGGCGCTGCGACCATCACCAAGACTGGTGTCAACTTTGCCAACGGCACAGCCTTCGCCATCTCCTTAGACGAGGTCGAGGTCATGGATGAGCTGGGCAAGGGAAATTACGGCACTGTGTACAAGGTCAGGCATACGAAGCCGAGAGTCCCTCGTTTTGGTTCCGGACTGGGTGGGTTCAAGCACGCAAACTTGAGCACGGCGCACTCGGATCCCTCACCCATCAGAAAAGCCGACGGGTCTGAGGAATCATCGCCAGTGTCAGCGGCGCCCGAGGCCTCGTCAGGCAGAGTAATGGCCATGAAGGAAATCCGGCTGGAATTGGAGGAGGCCAAGTTCACGACAATATTGAAGGAGCTCGTCATCCTGCACGAGTGTATATCACCCTACATTATTGACTTCTACGGCGCTTTTTTCCAAGAGGGCGCAGTCTACATGTGCATCGAATACATGGACGGCGGATCCATCGACAAGCTGTATGACGGCGGCATCCCCGAAGGTGTGTTACAAAAGATTACCTACTCGACGGTTATGGGCCTCAAATCTTTGAAGGACGAGCACAACATCATCCACCGAGACGTCAAGCCCACAAACATCCTGGCAAATACCAGGGGCCAGATCAAGATTTGCGATTTCGGTGTCAGTGGAAACCTCGTCGCAAGCATTGCCAAGACGAACATTGGCTGCCAGAGTTACATGGCCCCCGAAAGGATATCGGGAGGTGGTATGACAGCGGGCGCCGATGGCACCTATAGCGTGCAGAGTGATATCTGGAGTCTGGGCCTGACAGTTATCGAGTGTGCGTTGGGACGATACCCATACCCGCCAGAGGTATCATTGACAATTTTCAGCCAACTGAGTGTGAGTTCATTAATCCTGCACCCCCTTCAAAGAGTGTACGCTGACCCAAGATTTCAGGCCATTGTGGAAGGCGAGCCTCCAGGCCTGCCCGATGAGGGTTTCTCTAGCACGGCGCACGACTTTGTTCGCAGGTGTCTCAACAAGATCCCTAAGGACCGTCCCACCTACGCCGCGCTGCTTCAACACCCTTGGATGGCGCGTTTCTCCAAAATCGAAACGATCGCAGAGGAGGTTGAGGAGGGAGATGAGGCTGAAGCTGTAGCGGAAACTGTTGGCAAACTCTCCCTGTCGTCCGGTACGGATGATGAGGAAGTTGCTGAATGGGTCAAATCGGTACTGGAGCGCAAACGGTCAGGTCTTGTCGCCCCTGCATCACGACCGGCACTCCATGCTGCACCGCTGGACACTGTCAGCCCGTCAGCAAACCCCTTGATGGGTCGTCAGTTGCAGTAAAGAGTTGTCGCGGGAAAGGCTACAATAAATGACATGCGGTAGTGGAGAGGTTTACGAATTGGAAAAGATTTCCCATGCCAACCGAGCTGGTCTCAGTTGGTCTTCCTTTCGACCTCACCAGCAATTCCGCTTTTTCGTTTTTCTCTTTTCCGTTCCCATACCCTCAATCAGATATTTCTACGTTGCATCGTCAGCATACATCTTTGGTTGGCAAGGAGTGTTATCTTCAGATGCGGTTTCCATTGAGGGCGGAAGGTTCCTTGTATTTATCTGTTTCGTGCGGCACAACCACATCCGTTGGGCTGTCCAAGCATACCACAAGGATGGCAAACCCTCAAATCCTCACCACATTTTCCCTTCCTATTCTGGGCTCTTTGAATCCGGGTCGACCAAGATGAGAGGGGACATGGTGAACGGAGGACTAAAGGTACAGGAGTTTTTACGGTTGAATGGCAGCATGCATGACAACAGACTAGCTTGCGCAGGATTGATATGGCCCAGGAAAAATAAAATATTCAAAGGCAACTGAGATTACAAGAAAGAAAAAAAGGCTTGTTGGACTTGAAATGGGAGTTTCCTAGGCTTTGGTATGTATTCCTGGTGTAGAATGCTTGTGGGGGGGGGGGTTGTGTGTGCGTGAGCTTGTAAACATTGCAGAGGGTGTAAGACATATACATGCGTACCTACCTGGGAAGTTATAGTCTTAGATGATTTGTTGGGGGGTGGGTGGTGGTAGTGTGAGGCTGTCTCTGGGAACAAAAAATGATGAGTTGAGTATGTGGCATCACACAAGATGAAAGAACTTGATCATCCGACGAAACTGCGAAACCATTATTTCTGTCAATCCTAACAGCCTGGGTTGTACATGACCCGTTGGGATCATCTACAACATCACTTGCATTTGCGTCACAGTGTAGTCAAAAATCCATCAAAAATGGATCGCTGACAATTGTCGAGGTTGATATTACTATATTAGGACATGAATACTTCTTCAACGAGTGCGATATTTCTATAGCCAGGGTGTGTCCGAGACCCGCAATAGAAACTCCAGAACCATGGTGACGGTTCCCGGTCCATCTTCCCGTCCGGAATCCATCCCTCCAAGAAAATGCCACATTGGTTGTAGATGGCGCTGCAGGAACGCCGGCGAAGATGCAGAATGAGCAAATAAAAGGTTCGCGAGTGTTAAATCACCACCACACACGGCCAAATCATGAGAACACACATGACATCGCCCTCGAAAACTCCAGAATTTTCAACGCAAAAGAGAAATCTGAACCGGCTCGTCGCCTGTATGTCTTCTCATGCGTAGTCCTCCTTGACGCGACGACCGCTGTTGACGTCAAAGGACCTGCGGCTGCGGGTGCTGCGGTTGCGGCGGAAGCGGCTGCCACCACCAGCGGCCTTGTCGCCGCGGATGCCAAGACAGAAGAGGAGCGTTGCGATGAGGAGGGCGGCCCAGGCGCCCCACGTGAATCCGAAGGCGTAGGTGCCGATGTGGGCTTCGCGGCCGGCGGACTGGAATGCGTTGCGCGCTTTGACAAAGGTTGCCCTGTGAGGTCTTATAAGCATACACACATTCAATGGGAGGGGGGGGGGGGGGTGAGGAATTCGGAACATACGTCATCAGAGAGGCGGCCACGGTGAGGAAGAAGAGAGCCGAGGCAGAGACCAGACCGGCGACAGCGGCACCGAGACGGCCGCAGCACGCCAGGAAGCTTGCAAACCAGGCCATGGCCATGAAGAAGAGGGCGATCAGGTACATGACCCAGCCGAAGCGCCACAGGTAGAAGAACTGGGTGCTGGTAGTACCGCCCCCGTGGCTGCCGGCGAGACCAGAAGGAACGTTGGCGGCGTCGCGGCCCCAGGCCCAGCCGAAGGCGGGAGCGGGCCACGCACCCCAGCACTCAGTGTTCTGGTCGTTGCAGTAGTAAAAGTAGGTCCATCGCGTGAGACCCTCGCGAGCGCCGGTGATGCCCGAGGTATCAGCCTCGAGGAAGTAGGTGTTGCTCAGGGGCGCCGAGTCACGAACGGCGGCGAGGATGACGAAGAGGAGGAGGACAATGGAGCCCGAAAGGAAGACGATGGCAGCGGTGCCCAAGGGGGCGTCTGGAATGCTGGTGTTAGTCCGGGAACTGGATCATTTTTGGATGCCATATTGAGGGGAGTCGCATAGAAGGAGCAAAGGAAAAGACGACTCACGTTTAGCCATTGCTGTGGATTGTATGGAGTCGTCGGGATTTGTCTCTGCGAGGTTGCGCCTGCGATTCCTTGGGATGGCTGGGTATAGGAATGAGTCTTCGGCGGGACGGGAAACCTGTAGGGATTTGTACTCAGCAACCCTTTGTTTGTGACACACTGGAGCTGAAGGTGATGTGCGTTGCGAAGGAATGCAGAGAACAGGACCGAAGCTGGGGAAAGACAAGGTGGACAGGTGTGCACTGTGTATAGAGACAATTTACCCTCGTCGTTGGCTGGCACTGGACAGGGAGGAAAGATGTGGGATGGAGAGGTGTATGAAGCGGTATTGACAGGTAGCGGGCAAACTCACCGGATTCGCACAATTGTTTCAGCCAGATGGGGAAATATGTTAAGTCCAGGGTGGGGGGTGTCTCTCGTTTATGTTTCTTGGGTTGTTTCTGTTTGTTTGTCTCTAACCTTTGTTCTCGGCCGGGCAATATCTGGGCAGTGATAAGGACACGGGTGGGCCGGACAGAGGTGGTGACGGACGGGGAATCTGCGTTGGTATGTCTCCTTGTCCTCGGGATGTTTCGTCTGACAGGCTAGATAGTAAGTAGTTGGTTCTGTAGACTATCAGAGATGTGCCGAGAGTATCCAGTAAAGCGGATGGAAAGTGCACGAGTCTTGCAGAGGGATCTAGAGGGGAGGATAAGAAAAAAGAGAAGAGTGGGAAGGAAGAACGGGATGACAGACGGGCAATCAGATGATGCAAACCGGGTTTGCGTGTGCCGGGATGCGAAGCCAAACTAGCGGGGAAACAGAGGCAACCCCAGCTCGACTGAGGCCCGACTAAGGATAGCTTCAGCTTCGCAGAGTTCTTACGCCGTACGAATATCCTTACACCACTCCTTAACCGGCACCAGCGACCAGCGTCAGCGGGGTGTTGGTTGTTTCCCTCCTTGAACAGCGCATCGTGGGCCATGACGACACCACCGAGCCACTACCGGCCCCATTTCTTAGGCGCCGTCTCCACCCTAAGAAAACGCACTGTAGAGTGACGTGGGTTCCGAGAGGAAATGGACGGTGTGCGAATCTTCGCACACAGTAGCGCACATCGACCCTGCAGTGGGCTGGGCAACAGACCGCACGCACCATACTCCTCTAGCGTCCTTCTCTTAAGGCACTCTGATTCGTGTTACACCTGACAAAATGGACAGCCGTCGACTGCCAGCGCAGGGACCCTCCGTGGGCCCAGCCTCCACCCAGCCACGACGTCATGCAGCTCCCTCTTTTTTCTCGTCCATTATCAGTATTGCTCTCTTCTTTCTGTACGCATACCAGGCCAAACAAATCGCTGCCGCTACTCACGACTCAGTCCGTCGTCACCTGGGCCGACCCATCGTTGGCCGCTTTCAAACTCTCGCTCACTACAACCCACGGCGCTTGACCAGTCCTGGATCCCGACAAGCTGGACGGTCTTCCGCTCGGCTGTGATCGATGACAAGGTTCGCTGCGGTGGTTCGGATGGACTTGGTCTGTCCTTCGTCTATTGCTTCAGCCCACGCGCTTGCTGAACAATTTTCTTGTCCGATATTAAAGCTTGCATACACATGTGCCAAAGCGGACGACCGGAACTGAAGACTGCGCAGTCTTCCTGGAGAACTGGAAGCCATCCCTGAGTTGAGCGTTTTCTTAGATGCCTAGATTGGTATCCCTAGGGGCCGACACAGGGTCTTTGTCCATCCCACTGCACCATCTGCATGTGCTGTTTCGAACAGCCCAAGACGCACGCTGCATAGCTTTGCCGCAGCTTGTGCGACCCTTTGCATCGATGATCTGCGTCTTGGAAGCTCCTCATTTTCTACGGCCCCGTTCCCGCGGCGTTCGACAACACGGGTAACCAGTCGGCTTTACCTGCTTCTCGAATCTTGCGCGGCCTGACACACCAGAGGTGATGTGTACAACTGTGGCTCAGATGTGGTGCAGTGCAGTGAGCACAGACGATTCAACTCAGCCAACAGCCGTCGACACGTACAGCAGAGGCTTAACTCGTGTGCCCGCGTCACCTCCCTCGGGAATTACGGGTGCAGGAGTACTCTGACTTCTCCCTCGCAGTTTGACAGGTGCGTCGCCGCTTCGACTTTGGTTTGCCTCTTCCGCCGGTATATGGGCTGCAGACTAGAGATTGGTCTGTCTGCCAGTGACAAATAGAACATATCCGACCTACCGCGCTGGTCCTGCTGCCTTCGACGTCTCCACGCATCGGCGCCAGATCGACTCGACACTTACGCCCCTTCCGCTTGGCGGTACGCCGGCGCCGGCTCGGTATGTTGAGGTCTGGTGGACTTCTCCAGTGTCAAGTTGTCTAGATGTCATTATGATGAAACAGCTCGTCTTTATTTCCAACACTGGGGCAGCCGACCGGCACGTTCTGCATGGCCAACGTTAGGACGAAAAATGAACCATTGGAGTCAGCGATGTGAACACCAGTGCCTCATCACCTGGTTGTTAGGCAAAGAGCTAGCGCGTGTGGACTATACATCGTGAACACAACGCTAGAAAAGTAGTAAAATCACAAGCTGCGAGAAGGGAATGGCGGCGCCGACTTCTCTTCTCCTGCCTCCCGACAGCCACCGCCTGGTCGCTTGCTTCGATTTCGGGGTCCTGGTCAGACCCGGGCACCAGGTAGAGAGGTGATGAGACACCTGTTGATGGAAAAGACCGCGGGAGGATGACGACCCCTGGTCATCTCATCCCCATTGGTGGCTCGTGCGCTCTCAGCGGCCCTATCTTATCGATAAGATACCGGCCCATGTCATAAGTCCACAGTCTGTGGCCAGCTCGTTCCGCCAAACTCTGTTCAAGCTTCCACGGCGACAGCTCTTTTCTTTGTTCCCCTCCCGACCCCAAGCTTTGTTTTACCTTCCAGCTGCCATTCCACACCCTGTCGCCGACACATGATAGCCAATGGGGCCTCCTAGGACACTCGGTCGCGGCTGTGCCTCTTCCATCCGAAGCCTCGCGGGCCGGGCGAATCGACCATCCGGACGCCTCCGGCACCAAGCGCGATGGAGCTCCTCCTCGCGGTCCGTTTCCGAGCTGGCATTCCCCGAAGATGACGGCGCTGAGCCGAGCGCGCTGCGACATGTCCACCTCGATGCCTCCTCTTCGAATACGTTCCCGTCGTATTCCGCGGCGTCCGACTTCCAAGCCCTTCTCCGCCAGGCGTTCCTCGACTGGAAATCCGCCCCGACACCCCGTGCCCCGTCCCCGCTCGTCGTCTCGTTCACGCCCGCGCCGACATATACTCTCGGCCGACGGCAGAAGTCCTTGACGCCGGAGCAGCTAGGCCGGCTCCGATCGCCGTTAGATGTGTACGTCGATGTGGACCCGGCTGGTGAGCGGGCGACGGACAGCAATGGTCGCGCGGGGCCGCAGACGCAGCGGCAGTTCACACCCGAGGTCATCGAGACGGAGCGCGGCGGGTTGACGACGTACCACGGCCCGGGCCAGGTTGTCCTCTGGCCCATACTGGACCTGCATAGCACGTACTACCCTCACCTGACAGTCCGCTCGTACGCCAGGCTCCTCGAGGAGACGACGCAGGCCGTCCTAGCCGACGGACCGTCCATCCAGACCTACCTCTCGGAAGAGGACCCCGGCGTGTGGGCCGAAGCCGCGAGGCACCGGACCGGCGGTCAGGAGCGCAAGATCGCCGCCATGGGCGTGCACCTCCGCCGCCACATCTCGGGGCTGGGCACGGCCCTGAACGTCGACGTCGCCGTCGACGGGGACGAGGCGTCAAACCCCTGGGCGAGGTTCGTGCCGTGCGGGCTCGAGGGGAAGACGGCCACCAGCGTCAGGGCCGAGACTGGCGGAGAAGCGTGGAGTCGATGGGAGCTCGCCGGCGATGGCAGAGCGAGGAGGGATTGGTACGCGCGGCGGTGGACCGAGGAACTCGCGAGGCGGCTCGGCGTCCGCACCGCCCCGGCCACGATTCATTACCGGCTCGGGTGAATGGTCAATTAAATAGTATGCGGGACGTCGGCGTGGTGAGCACCACGGCTCCGCTACTCTGCATGCCTGAAACCCCCTCCGCTCCCGAGGGGGACCCTCATATCAAGGTCGGGACGCCCCCCCTGCCCTATTGTCGAGACCTTTTAACACATACGTTGTGATCTTTGTTCTCGGAGGAAGCAAAGCAGCTGGCGCCGGACTCGCACAGCCAGTTCCAACGTGGCTGAACTGGCCTTACTATATCCCCGACGACAAGGCAATCAAATAAGTCGCAAGCATCGCCAACATAATGATATCTCTTCACCCCCATGTTTCATCGAAAGATGCACGTGGATCCTTCCTAATGAACATCATGGGGGGGGGGGGGGGGGGGGAGGGGAGGGGAGGGGAGGGTGGCAGTCCTTGGTGCCAGACGACGCAGCTTCGCACAGGAGTAGGTCACTGCCCACTCACTGCACACCGCCCGCCTTTCGCTACGACATATGCCGGGAGTTGCACATCTTAGGCGGTATACAAGATAGCAGCAACCCTCCTCCCCTCACGAGGAGATAAGACCACCGAGACATTGCCATGTCGCGCCATACATGCCATGGTCTGACTAATTTGCGCGCGCTCGCGCACATGGGCTTTGCCACGGCGGCAGCCTTCACAAGGCCCAGGCCGCGGGAAGGACAAGATGGAGGGAGGAGGAGGGAAACTTGGCCGAGACGCAGCTGGCGCTTGTGTACATTCGTGGTCGGGGGCATTTGTCGCGGCAGGCAACTAGTTTCCGACCCACCACCCACATTGAGCACATCCCGACGTCGATCCTCCGAGGTGGGTGGACGAAAACTGGGTGGCTTGCCCGTCTTGTCAAGGATTCGTGCGAGAATAAAATTGTGATGAATGCATAGCAAGTACAATCAGGTGTCAAAACGCCGATGCTATGATGAGTATCAACCCGAGGGACAAGCCCTTCCGTCAAGAAGGCCGCGAAGATGAACCCCCTTCTCCATCATAAATCATGATTACCCCTCTCCTTCTGTGCAAACAGGTAAATGTGGGAAAGATGATCACAGCCCAAAGCAGCCCGATTTTGGTTTCCTTGCTCAATGATACAAACCCACTAAGTTCCCCATCCATCACTCCCTTGAGAAAGGAAAAGTTACCGGTCCGATGGAATGGATACATTTGGAGTTCTCCGTTCCTGGAACCGCAGCGACCTGGGTAAATTCTGTAGTAGCAAGCTACCTGTCCACAAACCGTTAAATTCCCACCTCACTACCGAATCGCTAAGATGTCACTGTTATTACTAGTTGGATGGTACTGTTGTCCCACGATTATCGTCGCCTAGTTATCCGCCCTAAGTTTGCCCTTCTTTTTAGCACTCGGGACCTTCTCGTGGTGACCTTCATCGTCGGGCGTCCACTCTTCGGGGTGAAAATGGGGATTGTTGTAGTGTGCCTTGTTAAAATGACTGTTTTTGAACATGGCTGTTGTGAAGCTGGGCTCCTGGAAACCCGAAGGGGGAGAGAGAAGCGAAGGTTGTGCCGAGCTGGTATTGTTCAGATGCCAGCACTGGTGACTAAACCTCAGCTGGTAATCGACAGGTTGTGAGGACTTTGTGGGAGCAGGCGTTGGTGGCTGCGACTGAGGCGCCGACTGAGGATGTGGCCGGGGGGGCGCCACGGGTTGCTGTTGCTGCTGCTGCTGCTGCTGCATATGGTCTGAATACGGCGATGGCAGCCACGAGGGATGTGTCGGCGGGTCAAAAGCGTCTGGCAAAGGCGAGTTCGAGGTGGGGGAACCTAGCGAGGACAAGCCCGATGACAAGCCGGAAGCCGGGCCGCCAAAGCCAGGTAGCATGGCCAATGGGCCGTAATCGAGATTCGTGTAACTATGAAGGGTTGGCGCGACACTCGCAATCTCGTGCCGGTGAGAAAACGAAGCGACCCGGTTGACCTGCAGATTCAATGGAGCAGGGCCTGGCGCAGACTTGTAGAGAATGTCGTAGTGGTCGGGCCGGTATAGCAGGTAAATGATGGGGCCCAGGTTGGCGAGATCCTGGCCGTTGGCCTCGTCGGGGAAGCGGTAGATATTGACCTGGCTCCCGGGGCTGCGGTCGAGATAGGCTATTTCCAGCACGAAGTTGACAGGCTTCAGCAAGACCTGGGCAAGGAGAGTGATGCCGAGATGCTCAATCTCTCTGTTTGGGCGCTCAAGCTCGCCGCAGTACCCGGCAATACCCGTCTCGGCGGGGATGAAGGGCTCGTAGGATTCGGGGTTCCCCTTCAGCCATGAGCTCGCCAACAAACGGAGGTGGTAGATGATGGCATTGGAGATGTCCTGGTCATTGAAGCGCTGGACCAGAATGTGCATGGCGAGTTGCGGGTTGGCGATGTTCTGGGCCAGGTCTTTCAGCAAGGCGATCGTCTCCTCCACCATGTCCTCGAACAGCATCCGATCGTAGCCGCCGACGCGCAACAGGTACTGGTCTAGACTCTGGATACGTGCGGCCTCTCCGAGAATTTGGTGCTGGTCGCCATTGTTGACGAGATGTTCGAAGTAGGAGAATCCAATTGCTAGAGAGATGGTTAGTCGATTCTCCGGGCGCCGCAAATGACGGAAGCGGGGCCGCAATGGAGAGAGGCATGGGTGGCCGTGCAAAGGATTTGTGCCAAGATTGCACGGAATGCGACGCGTTCGAGGGCGCGGAGACCATACCACTTTTCGGAGAGCGGGAGTGCGGGGTAGCGGAAGGAGTCTGAGAGGGAAGAGGAGGAAGAGGAGGAGTAGAGGCTGAGGTGGTAGTGGTGGTGGTGGTGATGGTGGTAGTAGTGGTGCACAAAGCGGCGGGATCGCCAAAGGTAAACTCACCTCGCCAGCCGCAGTTGCCGTCGCCTTGAATAGGTCGGTAATGCGAGTACGTTTGGGGGAGACTCTGGAGAGGTAAGGACGTGGGTTAGCCACGGTTGCGTCCAGGGAAATGTTGGCGGAGAGAAATCGACGAGGCAGCAAAGACTCACAATGGTTTTGGCAATGTAAATGTCGTCGGCCTTGGCATACTCGTCGGTGATGGCTTCGCTCGTAATCTTGTCGCCCACCAATGGACCCTGGGGAGACGGGGATGCCCATGTCAGCGTAAATTCTCGAGTTTACGAGCACAAAGAAGGCCGCCAAAGGCCCGAGCCGGGTCTGGTTAACGAGGAGAATGCGAGTCGAGAGGTGCCTGCTTGTCGCTAGGTGGCGCATCGCCCGAGGGCGAGGACGGTTGAAGACGAGAAATGAGACGGGAGCCACGAGCAGCTTTGTCCCGCATCGAGTTTAGGGTTGGCGGGGGAGTGGAAAGTCGGGCGGCAGCAGCAAACTCACCTCGAGGTGTGGTTGATAGTCCCTCGCAGCGGCTTCCTGGGCGGCAAGGTCGGAGGGATCGCCAGGTTCCATGGCGGACGGGCGGGTGCTCGCGGGGTGGGCGATGCTCGATGCAGCGAAGGCAACGTTGGTGTTGTTCAAGCGGGTGTCGGGATTGTGAAAGGCGGGGGAAGCAGTTGAAGATGAGGACGACGCAGCTCCGGGGTAGGAGTGTTGGCGGTTGGAGTGTGACCAGAGGGCGTAAGCCGTGTTGGAGTGGGAAACAGAGTGTGAGCTGGAGTGGTGGGAAGAGGAAGGAGAGGATGCGCCAGGGCTGATGTGGTTTGGATTTAGATGATGGTTGTGGTTATGATGAAGGTGGGCGGCTGCTGCTACTGCGGCGGCGTCGGGAACGGGAGGGCCAGAAGCCGTGGCGGAGACGGCAGCAACGGACGACGGGGATATATAAGAAGAAGGAGGAGGAGGAGGAGGAGGCGAAGATGAGGTGGTGGTAGAGGGAGAGGATGGTTGTGGGAAGGATAGCTGTTGTGATGGCGCTGTACCAGCAGCAGCAGCAACAGGAGGAGTGTGGCCGGGGCCCGAAGCACGAGGGCGACGAGGAGGTGCGGTCGGTGCAGGCCCCCCCCGTGCAGGTCCTGGCCCAGGCCCGGCAGACCCAGGGCCAGGTGCGGTCCCATTTCGTCCAGTTCCAGGGTGTCGTTGCTGGACGTGTCCCTGCTGCTGCTGCTGCTGCTGCTGTCGCTCTCGCTGGTGCTGTTGCTGTTGGAGCTGCTGTGACTGCTGCGCCTGTGCAGTCAGCGACAACGGCATGTTGGAGCGCCCTGCAGCTTCCCCTCCCGTAGACGGCCGTTGATGCGACCGCGATTGCAACTCCATGCTCCTGTCCGTGTCCATGTTGACACCGTCCGCCGTTCCCAGTCCGGAGCCCAGGGGCCTACCCATGCCATCGCCATGCACTGTTAGCCCTTGTCCCATTACCAGTCCCATCCTCGTCGATGAACCCACACCAGCTACAGTTGGAACTCCAGTTATAGCTCCTGTCATAGCCCTAGGTCCCGATTCTCCTCCTCTTCCAACGCCAACGCCAGCGGCTCCCCCAACTGCCAGCGACGTCGGCGGAAGGCTATAGTCGCTCATGTTTCCTCCATTGTTGCACATGCCGCCCATTCTGCCCATTCGTAGATCCGTGTCTCCTTCGCCTTCGTCGGCAATCATGATCCCCCCGAGCTCTGCTCCCCCTCCCACACCCATGCCATATCCTGCATCGCCCTGGGGGGATTGGTGTTGAGGCTGAGAGGCGTAAGAGTGGTTGTAAGACTGAGCAGCGTCGGTGGCGTGGCAGTACTGGTAGGGAGACGCGTGAAACGCAAAAGGCGTTGATTGAGGCTGGAACATGGCCTCGCTGGGCGCCGTAGCTGTTCTGCCCTTGCTTCGAACCTTTTGCCTGCCGATTTGCCTACATGTAACAGCGTCGAAAGCCGCACTTTTGATGTCTCGGAACTCTTGCTAGCAAACCTGGGCGTGAAAGTGCGGTAAGACGGCCGGTGCGCAAAGCTGCCACTACTGCGGTTGATGGCTGCCGCTATTGCTGACGACTTATGCAATATGTCTTGGCCTCGGTCCCCAGCGCCGAGTCGATATGGAGCAGTCAGGGGATGGAACGGGAGGAGTATCCAGATAGACAGATGACTAAAAAAAAAAAAAAGAGGGAATGGAATTGGGCGGTGGTTGCGGCGATATGAGAGAGAAGGGGAAAGGAAGGAATCGGATTAAAAAGACAAACCGGCCGAGTTGGTGCAGATATTGGTTGAGATGGGTACGTGATATGTGGTTCGCCTGCAATCCGGCCTCGACCAGGATGCACGTGTCGTGTGATAAGATGGGCCAGCAGCAACCAAGACTGCTGCTATCAATAAAACAAACCGCTCAATTTCCAGTTATGATAGAGCGAAAGGGGAAGAAAGACAAAAACAAAAAGGAACAGGGTCGCCGCCAAGAGATGGAGAAAAAGAATTCGGGGCCAGCTTGGCTTGTCTTCGTCTTTTGGGAGGTGGGTGTCCACGACTGTCGAGTAAGGCCAGCCGAAGTAACCAGCTAATATCTCACCACCAAGTCGCCGTATGCACCTTGGCTGTCACCGGCGAATGAAAGGATCGAATACAAGGGAGGTGGGCAAGCAGAGATTCGACGGCCGTCCCAGACACGGGCTAAAAAGGAACAACGATGTGACCTGTGGTTTTCCGGGGTGCGTCTGCCCATTCACATCCCTCCTACATTAACCGCGTCGACGAGTCTCTGCTTAGTGCAGACTAAACGAGTCTCGATAGACAGCCAATTTGTTGGTTCGTCTCTGGGGTCCGGCCTTGGGCAGCTGTTGTGGTGTGGTGGTCTGATACGGTGTGGGAGGCTTCTGCTGAATTTGGCTGCTGTGATATTCTCCTCGCTCAGCGTCTGACACCCCCTTTCTCTTTGATTGTTCAGGAAATCGGCGTCTTCAGTGGGCTTCCTAACCGTGCTGAACCCGGTGTGAGTGGGTGTCTTGGGCCAGCTAGATCTGGTCCCGCTCTCTCAAGTGTGCTGCCAGACGTCCCGGGATGAACGGTTTTGGACGAATGAGGGACGGCTGGTGGTGCGGATGGACTCGATGTGATGTGATGTGAGTGTGCAGTGCCGTGCCGCAGCTAGTGATCGGAGGGACAAGGTAGGCACAGTCGAGCAGAAGAGCCCGATATCACGGTCGAGGACGCTGCCGATGCTGCCGCTAACGCTGACCGCCACGGGGAACACAGGATCATCCAAGTACTGTCTGCCGAGCGGTAGGAGGATGGAGAGGGATGGAAAGACGGGGATGTCGAAAATGAAGAGTCTGGGGAGAAGGACGAAGGAGGGAAGGAGAAGAAGAAGAGGAAGAGGAAGAAGAAGAGTGTAAGTAAGTTTTCGGACAGTCAACCTAGGTACTGTTCATGCAAGTGTAGTAGAGGTATCCTTAGGTAGGCCGAGCAGCAGCAGCAACAGCAACGCCAGAACGACGGCGAGATAGCAGTGCACTTGATGTGCCTGTTGCAAACATGCTGGCCGGGGGCACCAAGTGCCGTAACTTGCCCTCGTCCTAGTCCACGTCGAATGGATGAGACCAGGTACGTACATCTTATGGAAGGCAGGAGATGCAGGGGACCACATGTCCGGTACGGATGTCATAGAGCATGGGAAACAAATATAGGACAAGGGGCCAGAGCCGGTGGCCCTTCAAGATTTTATGGTAGTGATACTAGTGTACTACGCCTGACGGACGTGATGGGGGATGTAGTCCAGCCAGATGGTTGGTGGCCTCCTTGACCCGCAACCCTCGCAGGCTGGCATCCTATGCAGACTGTATCCGTAGATACGCAAAGCAGGCGGTGGCGTTGGTGGTCATGATACCGACAGGGCTATCGCCAGAAGCTACCCCTCGTCGAGATGACGAGTTTGCCGGAGAAGGAGGGAAATGGACAGGGTGCTGAGAGACAAACGGAAACGATCGATGTGACGACTGACGACAGCGATCCTGCTTCGACCCAGAGATGGATGGGTCTGGCCCGTCTGGCGTCGCCGGGTCTGCATCGTGCTTCCTGCAACATGTTGATTGGTTCAATCATTTGTCAGCCAGCCAATTCAAAGAATAGACAAGTTGGCCGCGGGAACGGGCAGTCCCATGAAACGGGACCCGGCGGCGGAGAGGTACAGCTTATAACAGCACAGGCAGAGATATCACGATATTGCGTTCGGGGCATTTGGTTGTTGCGGTGCTGTCCACGCCCGCGCCACTCCCCCAACCCGATAGTGCTAGATATTCGTACCTGGGTAAGTGTCTGGACGGATACCCACAGGCTCTTTCCTTGCCAGTGGTCTTTCCTCACAATCCCGGTGCTTACCTGAGGTAAGGTAGGTAGGTTCGGATACCTACGCACTTCTCGTTCAAACGAAAAAGCGCGACTGGCGTACGGGTGCCTTGGTGACAGATCAGGTACATGTACCTACCTAGGTATCGATCATTACCGCCGGCCACCAACGACCTCTGCCTGCAGTTACAGTACCTACTTAGGTAAGTATTAGGTATCGAGCTCTTGGGGAACTTCCACGCCCATCGTAGAGGTTCTCTTCCTCCCTCTGACTGACCTCTTGGGCCCAGTTTGCCGCCCCTAACCTAAGCTTCGTAATAAGATCACGCCGTATTACATTAATTTGCGAAGGATACATGAACTCGACAATCAAGCAAGGGTGGCATTCCAGGGAATCTCGGAGCCGGGGGCAACCCCTGCACTTCACCATTCGGGCTAACAAGGGCCCTGGTTGAACGGGGCCCGCCAGCAGTCGCTGCGAGCCCGCTCATACCAGCCCATCATCCGTGATCGATTCTCGAGAATCGCAGGGGTGCCACAAGACTTTGGCATCAGCGTGATGCATCGTCCACCAGACAAGAACGCCGCCCCAAGGACCGTGGCAGGCACCGTAGTGCCGATGATCCATCGTGATCCTCTGTCTCCACACTGCAGAACTACGCGGTTGAGTAACATTCCTCACACAGTAGTTCTGCTCGTCTGGCCCCCTGTCCATTGGTGGTCGATGAGGCGACAAAGGCGTAGCTCTCTGGGCTTGTTCTCTCATTAGTTCACCTCTCTCGTCCTTCCGAAGTGTGACAAGAAGTGGGTAAGCGTGACGAGACACGCAGGAGGTGGGACAACCACGGCGACGGCAGTACCAGTGTGGGCTGCTGATTTTCATTATCGCACTCGTGGTGTTCGAGGCACAACCCCGTCCCTCCGGCGTCCTGCGCTTACCGTCAACCGACAGCCGCCCATGTCCGGCTTTTCCCTCGATTCTATCAATGTCCTGACTGCTCAGCTTCCAGCACCGCTACTCAACACAAACAGACCTAGGGCCGCTAAACATCTTGTTAGTCTAACTGGCCTGCTTCTGACTGACGTTTCCACGGGACAGGCTTACAGTACACCCAGCCGAATCTTGCCGCGCTTACTTGGCAGGGACATCCTGGTGTACAGCCGAAAGCGGCCACTGCCGGTCTCGACTTCGGCTGCAACGGACCGGTGTTTCCAAGAACAACTTTTTGACGTGCAGAATGAATCCAGTTCTGGAGGGGGCTAGCATCCCATGATGCCTCGACGGTCAACCGAACACTCTCTCCCTGCCCAAATGCAACGCCTCCGCTGTTGGCTGGCCACCCTGACATCTTCATAGTGCTGAGAAGAACAGGGGCATGGCCAAGCCCGGTGCTTCCCGGCATCCAGGAGCGAGTGTGCATCGCTGCCGCTGCCTCTCTTCACGCGGACCCAACAGCGGTGAAGGCGGTAAATGGTTATCCAGAGATTGGGCAACACGAGTCGAGTGTTTCGCATAACTGGACTGCATCTGAGGTGCGAAGACCGCCTCAGCCGCCTGGGCAAGACCTCCTGGTTAGTTGATTGTACGCGAGGAGTCAAGGGACTAAGAAATGGGAAGCTGACGTTGGCACAGGAGCGCAGGCCGTGGTGGAGCTACCTTTTACCTTGCCCCTATTCCGCCGAAGTCCCGCTGAATGGTACCCCGATAGTTGAACTGCTTCGCATCCGAGTACTGGAGTAAAGGACTTCCTTCGGGCCCGATCAACCTACATAGACTGGTGAGCGGAGCAATAACATGGCGCGGCCCCTCGCGGGCTGCCTGAACTCTACAGCAACCCACACCATGATCAACGGGTCGAGGTTCCGTGCCACGGTTGAAAATCTCATTTAGAATTCTGGGCCCGAATTCTTGAATTACGCTAATGAATGTTTCGCAGGAGGGCGATTCCAATACGACAAACTCACTCGCCACAGACTCGCACAATTTTGGTATCTTCAGACACCTGCCAACATGGCTGTTAGAGTCTGACGGGCACCCCCCAAGACTCAAGCAGCGTGGGGACCATAAGTCATGTTCCGTGCGGGGCGGTGGAGCTGCTAAACGGCCTGTTCCGCACACAGCTCGGATCTGCAAAACGGGGTTTGCTCCAGAGGAAAGCAAACTAGACAACGTCCATTCTGCTAAAATGCGGTCCTGTGGTACCTTGGGAACGTGGGGACGCCGCGGGATCTGCGTCCGCCATTCCCTTCCGGATCACTACCCAGATATTCAGGACAAGGTCCTGATTCGTGCGTACACCGGGGTGACTACGACGAGACAACCACTAAAAACCATTCGCAAACCCGGATCAGCTATACTGATTTCTTTCGTGCTCCCTTGGTGACTTGTCTTTAGGCCCTGGATGTCACGCAAGCTCTTCCGACATGGGGTAAACCAGATACCAACACAGCATTGCACAAGAAGAGCAAGCAAGTGATCGAGCGAGCGAGCGATATAGACATTAGATCTCTTGAACAATGAGTCGCATGGCAGCTCGACAGGGCAGGACGAAGTGACCCACGGTCTTGGCGTACAACACACCAGGGGGGGGGGGCTACATGACCATTCGATCTTGTTTGACCACTCTCGTCCTTCCATATCTCAAGAGGGACCACCTTGGCAACGTACCTTAGTCCTTCAATATCTCTTCATTGGGTTGTTACACGGGATACGTCAGACGCACCAATCCCATTACGGAGAGCAAGTGGAAAAGTATTCGAGTGCAGCTTCGTATCTATCTAGCCATCGCAAAACCTCATGCCTCTGGGAATTGGAGCACTCAGGACTTGGGTAGCATAGAGCTACCGTTAGCATCCATTCGTTCATGTACCGTGTGTCCAACGGCCACGGACATGGACAAGAAACGGCAAAACGGCGGTGGTCAAAGGACGGGCACAGCTGGTCGGCATCCGCACCTGACTTTCGGCGAATGAGCACCAGCGGTGGCATATCATGTTGCAGCATCCGTACCAGCAAGGATGGTCTATTGGCTACGTTCTTTGCGAGCTCAGAGGAGGTCGAGGTAAGCAGCCGCCCCCAAGATAACAACGCTGGTCCAAGCCCTATACCCACCCGGCCTTGATTTCACGCTATTGCGGATTCGCCCTAGCCTGTGACCCGAGAGGATCACTCCAAGCGTCGATTACCCCTGTAATCATTGGCCCTGGGGCAGGACCACCTGTGAAGGCCAGGCCGGGGCAGGCAAATAATAGTTTTGTAGTGGACGGGACGCCTCCTGGACCGAGGGTGAGGGGCCAGGCACGTTTTTTTCGAGTCCGCAATTCCGAAGAGACCAATAGCCTCTCTCGAAAGGCGTACCTGCACTCATGATCGTCCCACTCTCGACTCGTCCGAGAAGTTTGTCGATATTGATTACGGATTCAGCTGAGGTCTGGAGACAACGCCAGATGAGCCAAAAGCATTAGCCAGGAGGAGTTCCAACATCGCCAGCTCATCATTAGCAGCGTTGCATCGGCCGTCGTCCGCCCGCCCACATTGCTTTCGTTGCCCGCCCGTCCCCGCCCCCCGTCGTCTCTGATACTCGCATGGGACGGCGACTTGCAATGGGAGCTTCTTGCCTGGCTGGTGGATAATGGAGGAAAGAAGAGGACTGGCCTGTGATGTGGACACGTCTATTTCTACCGCAGGCCGCCGCTTTCTTCCCGCCCTGAGAAGCGTCTTGTCATGCAGGTGCACAGCTAGGGGCTGCACGAAATATCCCCTCTAGAGTAACCATGGACCCTTGGCGATGTGACAGCTCATTCTTCCGGCGCCTTCGACCCCTGCGCACGCATATTGAGTATGATCAGCTTGGCTAGCCTCCCTCCCTCGTACAGTCTACAACCTTTCCCCTCTCGTTTTCATCAGGTCGACGATGGAAGAGCGTCAAGTTCAATATCTCATCGATGTGGATCGGCGACGTCGCTAAAAAACGATTAGCACGCTACTCGTTGTCTCCGGCTTCGGTGAGCTATGCCTGCGTGGATCAGCCGTCGAACGGTGGAGCTGAGAAGGGGGCCAAAAGGCTGGATCTAGGCAGTGTTCTGGAAACTCATTGCAATGGCTATTGGCCAACGACGACATAAGAGAGATGGTTGCTGGGACTGGGACTTCGCCACTTGGAGCAACCCGTTGATGTTGTTACTGTACGACATGCTTACTGCTCTCGGCGGTCCTCCTTGACCGCAAGGTATGGACATCCTCGGCCAACGTCGGCTGGAACCGCCCTCGTCGTTTGAGAAGTCGTCAGGTCTACAAGACACCCGGCGAACGAAACCCCTTTCCTGTGCGGCAGGGTCATCAGCGTTGGTCATTGACCATATTGACGGCAGCATGAAGTCACCTACAGAACCGACTTCACGGAGAAGTCATGGCGTGGCGTTTGTCTTCGGCCCCAGGTGAGCACAGCCCGAGATTGCGGCATGCGAGTGTCCACTACCTATGCAGACAAACAGTCGCTTGCCCAAGCACATCACGTTGATCAAGTTCCTCTACTCTGGCTGCGAACTGCGTTGGCCCTCGAGGCGACTCTGGTAATACACTTATCTCCTCCTTCTGCATGCCTGATGTGCTGTGCGACCCAAATACGTCGTCCAATTATCGAGCCGCCAAAACGATATTCGACACGGTGCAGAGAATAGTTGTCGTATCGGCGAGGGATAGATACGGAAGGGAAAGGAGGGCACCCAGTCATGGACGAGCAGGCGACATGCACTCCACCTACCACTACATTGTGCAACACATGCACGCCCATTTCGCGTCCAATGCCGACGTCTGAGTAAACGAGCCAGTTCCACAACCACTTCCGTGACACTGTAAACGAAGTGGTGGCACGGGAGGAAGCCTAACGGATGGGAAGTCGCATTGTTCGCCTGTCCCTAGTCCAGTTCTGGTTTCAGGAACCCGAATGACGATCTGGTCGACGAGGTTCGCAACCATTCGACGACGACGACACATCCATCATGCTGTACCATGCGACAGGTACCGAAGCAAAGCTCCGGCTGCTGTTCGACCATACGTATCCTGCACTGAGATAAAGGATAGACCCAGACTAGACTTAAAGACAACGTCGATCTTCTCTCGGCGGTGGATGGCCCCCGACGTCGGGAGAAAAGCAACACCAAATCGGTCGGCACCACTGTTTCGGCCGGCAGATGAGAAGGGCGAGGGCGAGAAAAGGCCTGGTCCCTTAGGGGGCTCTCGGTGCTACGCTGCCAGTAACCATCGAGACCATCCCGCGAATGTATCGACAACGAGGAGGGGCTTGGGTGCTTGTTTACAGAGTGCTCACCTGTTTGGTGATGTGCAGAGTCTGTTACTGTACATCCTAACAGGGTACCCGTACAGATAATTGCTTACAGCACCACCAAACGAATCGAACACCACGTAACTCACGCAAGAGAGCCGAACGACTAGCCGGCTGCCAATATGGACAACGCGGATGGTGGGTGGTATCCTGAGTCGGCTGCGACTCTGCCAACGCGATAAGCTGGGGACGTTGAAACTTGACATACGCTCCATGGATGGCGTGTTGGAACTCGCCTTCCTTCCCATTGCCCTCTGTGATCCTCGTCACTGGAGGGGATGGGAACGTCATATTTTGGTGTGCTTGCGAGCAGTAGGTGTTGGCTCTATGGGATCGTCGCACACAGGAGGGCAGACACAAGGGCGTCAAGCAACTCAAGGAGTGTTCAAGCTTGAGAATTCTTTCTCTCTACGAAGCTCGTTATTATTGCTCCTCCATGTATAACAAGGCCTAGCCGTCTCAGGAGATGGGACTGGAAGAGGCTTCCCATTTTGCAATTTAATTTTACCCGCGCGAACGACGCAAACTCCGCCCCAGCCGGCCTGCTGCGGAAGCCATCTCTCAGACTTCCCACGCGCCGTCGTAAGCCAGCCCCCAAGATGGTGTTCTTCCTCTGTCTCTAACCTCGCCTGTCCTTGCTTCTCTCACTCGTATACTCCGCTTCCGAGGTTCTTCAAGGTCTAGAAGAGAAAAGCAAAATGTCGAACGGATCAAGTGACTTGCAGCGGAAAGCTGCTTCGGGTCCTTTCTTTAAATGAAATAGCCCCCCCTCCCCGGCCTCCTCTGCAGACATGGTATAGACGCTGTTCCAACCACCGTCTCCTGTGTGGACGCAACTGTTGGGGGGGGGGGGTAGAAAGGGGTTTCAATTTTTTTTTTGGATGGCGTTGTTTTGGTATCTTCTAAACTCATTGATTTTGCTTCCCTCGCCCTGTCTGTGATTAACCTCAATGCGGCTCCATGTGCGTTTCTGTGGAGAGAGGTTCGTGGCAAACCGCAGATGCCAACCAAATCTATGTTCTGTCGTCTGCCCTGTATGATTCGCCCCGTGCCATGCCATGACCGTGATCTTGCTCTTTGTTGTTCATGTCCACAACGGCATCACGCCTTTACCCTTTCGTCCGGGTCCCCGCGGATGGCCCCGTGGGCCGCCGCTTCTGGGCGTCATGCCACCGCCCACCATGTCCATGGTCTGCTCGTCTGTAGGGAAATCAGTCGACCGAAAGCCATCGCTCTCCTTGAACACAGTCGTGTAGAGACTCGAGACAGACTGTGTAAGCTCGTACAGCGCCTTGGTGCGGCTGCTGTCCGCGTCCGACTGGATCTCGAGCGTGCCGGCCTGCTGGTCAATCTTGCCGTCAATCTTGCCGTCGACGATCAGGAAGCCAAGGATGTCCTGGACCTCGGGTTCCGAGATCTTCAGCTGCTTCGCGATCCAAGCCAGCTTCATCCGTGTGTAAGGGGCAATGAGCTTGACGACGCCCTTGGTGCGCATGTTGCGCGTCACCTCATCAATGTTCTCGGCAATGAACGGGTCGGCGAGGATGTCTTGGTTCTTTTGGAGGACGTTTTCGTACGCGTGGACATCGTCGCGCTGGTAGGCGTCCACCAAGTCCGTCATCGCAGTGATTCGTGGATCCTGCTTGTATGGCTTCGTCTCCTGCGAGTCGAAGGGGTTGATGGTGGACTTGACCAGCATGGTTGTGAGAAGCAGGTACTTAAGCACCTGAATGCGCTGGAGCGAGCCGGCCTCGTCATAGTTGCGGAAGGATTCGAAGAAGTCTGTCTGTGCCTCGGCCCAGTTCTCCTCGCTCATGTGCATCTTGCCACCGCACTCACGAATGATGCCCATGATCTTGGGGTGGGGAACCGCCGACCTGACCTTCAGGGCGCGCTGGTAGAGGCGCTTGAGCTGCTTGTTGTTCTTGGTCTCGGCGTGCATCTGGATCTCGAGGGCGTATATCTCCATAGAATACGTGCCCTTGCTGGGATCGTCGCTGCCGTCTTCCTTCTGACAAGCCCTATGGAGGTCCCGGAGTTTCCTAGTGACGGTGTTGTAGTCCTTCCGGTCGAGCAGGAGCTTGGAAAGCTTGATGTTGGTCTTGAGCCACAGCCTCTCGTTGTTGGTGCTCTGGAAGCTCTCAAGCGTGAGCGAATAGAACTTCTCCACACAAGCCACTGCCCTGGGTCCATCCGACCCCTTCTCAATGTAATCCAGCATGTTGTTGATCGACTTTTCCGAGTAGTTTCTCGTCACGGCCGACTTGACGTACGTCAGTAGCTCGGCGTAGTGTTCTGTCGCCTTATCCCCGCGTCAGCATTTCCCACCCTTGCCGGTGTGTCACCGCTCTGAAGGCACCGTCCTCACCTTTTCGTACTGTCCTAGCTTGAACTCAAGCTTAATGGCTTGCTTTAGACCTTTGAAGCCCCATTCGCCCTTCTCCTCTTCTAACGGTGGTATGCCCAGGAATTCGGCAATGGCATCCTCGGGGTCGGTGAGTTTCAACTGCTTCGCATTGTAGTATTTGTTTTCGATGCCGACGTCTCCGGAGTCCTCGTCGTCGTCTTCCTCGTACTCAAAGTCGTACCTGGCCCACGATCAGCTTCAGTGGTTTCCGCAACGGTGCCCGGTTGCAAAAGGGAGGCTCCAGTTGAGAATAGCTCACTGTTCTTCGTCCGACTCCTGCATGAAGTCCTCATCGTCAGACATCTTGGCAGGTGGTTATGGGCTGGCGCTATTGAGAGATATCGATTACCGCGGCGGGATAATTAAGGGTGAGAGGGAGGGACCACGTTGGCAGATGGTGACGAGAGGAAAGAGGTGAAGAGGTTCGGGTTGTTTGGAGTTGAAGAGTAAGGCAGGCAGGTTACTGAAAGTGCCAGACAGGTGCAGAGGCAAGTGCAGCTGGGGTTAGACGTTGAAGGCGGGGGAGCTTATCGATTGGAAGGGCCCACCAAACACAATAGATTGCGCACTGGCCACGCAGAAGCGAGACGGGAAGCGGGAGGCGGGAGGCAACTTTTCGTTCCCAACCGCCTTAACCAGACCAACAGCCGTATCGGTCGCCGTTCTTCTACAACTCGAAATTTAATCCACGCCTGCCACCACGAGCCCTTTTCCCGACATTGTACACTGCCCATAAAACCGTCGAGAACCATTTCAAAAACCCATAGGGACAGTCGTCAACATGGGTGGCGATCTCAACCTGAAAAAGAGTTTCCATCCCTCCCTCATCAAGAACCAGGCCAAGGTCTGGGAGGAGGAACGAAAGGCCCTCGAGGAGCGCAAGAAGACACAGCAGAGAATCAACGAACTCAAGGAAGAGCGCGAGCGCGAAGAGCTGCAGAAGAAGCTTGAGGCCGCCGGCCACACCAAACGAGTCGATCGCGTCGAGTTTCTCTACAGCGGCCCCACCGATGGACAGACTGGCACGACAGAGGAGCGCGAGAGCTACCTCCTCGGCAAGCGCCGCATCGATAACTTGCTCAAGGGTACGGAGCACAAAAATCTAGAGAAGCAGGCTGGACAGGAGAGTTTCATGGCACTGCAGGCGGCCAACACAGCAAGAGATACCGCAGCCAAGGTCCGGGAAGACCCTTTGCTCGCCATCAAGAGACAAGAGCAAGCCGCCTACGAGGCGATGATGAATGATCCCATCAAGCGCAGACAGCTGCTGGCATCTATGGGCATCGCCGACGACAAGTCAAAGTCCAAGGACAGAGAAGAGAAGCACAAGAGAAGGCATCATCATAGACATCGCGATGGCGACGACGACAAAGAAAGGCACCGACGGAGGAGGCGGTCCTACTCCAGATCCAGAAGTCCGCGCCGGCGGAGAGACGACTCTGAAGACGAGGACCGCCATGAGAGACGACGACGCAGCGATTCCGAGGACAAGCACAGCTATCGACGCAGACGGTCTTCGAGATCGAGATCGCCACGCCGACGCGATCATAGCGACAAGGACGACTACGGCAGGCAACACCGCCGCGACCGCCGTGGGGACCGTGAACGAAGAAGGCCTGGATCGGTTTCCGACGAAGGTCGTGCCGCCAGACGACGAGAAAGGTCACCTCAAGGGAGCGACAAGCGGGATGACCGAACCGGGGACGCACCGGGGTACCGAGGCCGCAGGAACTACGACAATCGGCGGCAAGACCGGGACAGACGACCCGACGGTCGTGCCAATAGTGACAAAGAACCGGACAACGGAGCTGCGGATGAGGAAAGGGCACGTAAGCTAGCAGCGATGCAATCGGCGGCTTCTGACCTCGATACCGACCGAGTCCGGCGGCTAGCGGCGCTGGCAGAGCGTGAGAAGGCCGCGCGCGAGGCCGACGACCAGGCGAGAGAGCGGTCTTCCAAGTACGGCGACAGGGAGTTCGTCAACGGCCTGCACCGGAAAGCCGGCAACATGAGCCTGGGAGAGAGGATGGGCCGCGGCAGGCAAGGTCTGCAAAAGGACGATGACTGAGAGGGCGGCGTGCGGAGCATCTCGGCCACCACTTGGCCGGCTCGCGGGTACCCTTCGGCTAGGCACACCGTACAGTGCTACAGAACATGTAGAAGGGGATATGAAGGGAGCACGGTGCCTACACTACTACTACTTATCCACATCAAGCGCAGAACAACAAGTACGATACGAGGGGAACGGGCCTTGGTAGCATTGGCCAATGGATCGACTCGGCAAAGCCCGACGGCCCACGGGAAGATGGCTGGAAGGTAACTTTTTTCACGAAGGGTTTATTATGGGATAGGACCCCCCCCCCCGCAGAACACGTCGGGATGTAAGTTTTCTGGCTGCACGTCATCAAGCGTCCTTCTAGAATGTTGAGCAGCATGCATCCGCCTGCAGATGAGCGGATGAGTTAGCACGTATCTTAAATACCCACCCCGGGGCGACACTGGACGGTCGCTGAGGAATGATGAAAGATTGTTTTTATTCCTGTCCCATTGATTCCATCAAGGCACGAAATTCTTGTTGCTAAGCTCGAATGCACTGACAGCAGGTTATCCGTCGTAACGTCTCCTTGGTGTGTAATCGTTTGGGCACAGCCGTTGTGGCGGAGAGGATGTTTAGCGTCCGGCTCCTGAAGCACCAGATGGAGTGGAAAGCCAGTGCTTGGCGGTGTGACCAGCGTCACACTCACAGTTCTCGGCTGTGCCTCACAGTTCAGTGTGCAGGGGTTGTGTCGTTAGGGAGGTTGACGATGCCACCTCCATTATCTGATGAGGAGGCTCTTGGTTGGATGGTTTCTTGGAACGAGGCTGAGCGAGGAGGGGTAAAGAGGGGGAAGGGGATGGTGGTGCAGACGAGGTTCTGGATTCGGTTTCGTTCATGATGTATACGAACACTGGGTGGCAGAAAATGGACGCAAAGGGGTGGAGGTTGTGCAGTCTACACAATGGAGTAGGCCTGGACCATTGCGCGGCCTGGCGGACTGGCTGGCTCCAAATCGCCGCTCTCGGTACTCCCTTCGAGTCGAGCTTCGGCGCTTTGTGACGGGAGTGCTGCCGGGATATGCATGTTCCAGGTGGCGGTGGTTTCCCTGGCCCACGGTGCGGGTTTTCTGTTTCCGTAATGTATTTTTGATTTTTGATTGTGACAGGACAGATGAGGTGGGTATGCCGGGTTCTTTCCTTGGCCCTTGGGGGAATTGGTGATGACGATGTCAAGACGAATGAGTCGTACGATCGAGGTTATTTTATGTGTTATTTTTTAAATCGGCTGATAGAGATAGAGACAGAGGGGGGATTTGATGGAAGGCGAAGAGGAAAGTTGCAGTAGGAATCAGAAAAAGACCACGAGAGTACGCTATGATTAGATATGTCAACTGAAAGCGAGAGTGACAGCGAGAATATGGCGTAAGGTTTTTAATTTTTTTCAATACCTAGGTACCTACTAGTGAGGGCTAGGTTGGACAGAGAGAGGTCGGGGATTTTGACGATCTGAGACTGCGATCGGAATAGGGTGCAGCAGCTGCCGGACGAAGGAGCGGGTGCGAGGCAACCATGTTCATAGGGACTATGAATTATGACCTCTCAGCGCCAACGCAGCCGAGCCCGGGCGCACCTCTTTAAGCCGAGTGGTTTGGTACGAGAACTTCAGGTATCCTCCCCCTCCGGTTTTGCATGTGGAGGTACATGTTTAGGGAGACGATGCCCAGGCACAAGAGCGGCTTTAACGGACTTGAAGTCGGGGCCCCCGTAACGCCACCGCAGCGCCATCATCAACTTTGGTCATACTCTGTATCCTCTGTACAGATACTCATTGGTGAGATGGCCTTCTGCTCTATCAAGCTCACATCGAATTCCTGTTGTTCTTTTCCTTTGATGAGAGGCTCAGGCGGGCAATGGGGAACGATTGGGCCAGGTAAGGAGTGAAGGGGTGGGGGATGGGACTGCGATGAGATTGTCTGGGGATGTTGATGATGATGACGATGATGGCCTGCGTTTCCTTTTGTCTTCCGTATTTCCTGCTAGAGTATGTCTCTAATCCGATAGTGCATGCAGCTGCTGCTTGGAGTGGATACGATGCGCTCAGTCAGTGCCAGTGACATTCATTTCACCAATCCAGTGTGCCCCATCCATTCCTCATTTGTTTCCCTGGCTGGTGGATGCTCTCGTTTAACGCTGCCCCTGGTCCCCTTTCTCGTCCTCCACTCTCTGGCGCTGGCGCTGGTGCTTGTGGTTGCTGCTGGAGCGTACCCTCCCTCTATACCCGCGCTCCGCACCTCTGCAAGGTTGTTATGTATCTATCTACCTACCTAAGGCAAGTTCAGTGGCCTCCCAAGCCGATTCCCTCCTGAGCCCGCTTCGGTCCCAGCGTCCCCTTCCCTCCTTTTCCTCCCAGGCCAACCCCAGCAACAGGGAGGGTACTTGACCTTGTCCGTTCTTACTCTCTGCTGCTCCATTTTGGAGCCCTTCTGACTTCATCTCGGCCAATCGAGAAGCATACCATTTCCCAGCCCAATTTCCCGCTCCTGCATCTTTGCATCTTTGCATCCATCCCCCATTCAATTCTACTGTATCCGTATCAGCACTGCTACTGCACCTGCTGCACCTGCACTTTTCCCTCACTTTGCTTCTTCTAATCCATCATCAAGCGCCACTCCGCTTCGGCCTCGCCCTTTGCTCACCCCAAGGAGAAGGTGCAGATTCTGACTGTGACACTGCCAAACCTGCATCTGCCTTCCATCTGTTCCCCCGCCATTGCATTCCACTCCCTCTCCCAAGCCACCCTCTCAAAGGAACCAATCGTACTTTCTCTCCCGCATTACCATCCAGTCCACCCTCTTCTTCCCTGAACAGCCTGTCAGCCCGTTCTTTGTTACGCTTCTTTTTCCAGTCAGACCCATCTGCAAACAACATCAACGAACCACCACCTCTTTGGCACCTTCCCCTTGCACCAACAAACCACAGCCTGCGACCATTTCTCTGCTAGGTTGCCAGCTTATTTTGCTTTCTGCGAACAAGCAAACCTCCTTGTATCTCATCGACTTCACTTCTTCGTCATCCCTCATCCCGCCTTCTCAAAATCGGATCTTCCTCAGACACAGACAACCGCCACCCAACAAGAAAACAATAGCCCATCATGCCTTTGTGTGGAGGATCCAAGACTGTCCAGCGCAAACTGGTTCTTCTGTAAGACTAACTTCCAACCCCTCCTTGTGCTTGGCTTGGCTGCAGCCTAGGGACTCTGTACTGATTGATTTTGCGACCTGTAGCGGTGATGGCGCGTGCGGCAAGACATCTCTGTTGAACGTCTTTACCAGAGGGTGAGTTCGGCTGCCTTTCTTTCCTGGCCTACCGAGGGCTGGGAGGGGTGGGCAAACCTCCTAAGGACTCTTCCTTCAAATGCTGACCCAACTTAGCTACTTCCCGACTGTCTACGAGCCCACCGTCTTCGAGAACTACGTCCACGGTACGCGATCCTCCTCCCGGTACCTGCGAAATGCGCTTCGTCGCCCGACACCCTTGTCGCGATTCTACACTCGCCAATCTGCCTGCTGACCCCGACTTCCCTAGATATCTTTGTTGACAATGTCCACATCGAGCTTTCCCTCTGGGATACTGCCGGCCAGGAGGAGTTCGACCGCCTCCGCAGCCTGTCCTACGGTAGGGTCATCCACAAGGGCGGATCAAGTAACACTAGCTGACTACGCGCAGATGACACCGACTTGATCATGCTCTGCTACAGCGTCGACAGTAAAGACTCCCTGGAGAACGTCGAGAGCAAGTGGGTTGGCGAGATCGCCGACAACTGCCCTGGCGTCAAGCTCGTTCTGGTCGCCCTAAAGTGCGATCTTCGCGAGGCCGACAACGAGGAGGAGGAGGGCGCCGAGGGCCAGCAGCGCGAAAAACGTCCCATGATCAACTATGAGCAAGGTCTGGAGGTCGCCCGTCGCATCAACGCCCTCCGCTACCTAGAGTGCTCCGCTATGCGCAACCGCGGCGTTAACGAGGCCTTCACTGAGGCCGCCCGCGTCGCACTCAGTGTCAAGAAGGATCGCGAGGAATCTCAGTGCGTCGTCATGTGAACGAATCACGCACCCCAACATGCGCATTTTGCGCTCTTGACATTCTTCACTTTCTCACGGTCACGATCACGATCGAACGGGCGGACCTTGTTTCGGACGGGATCGGAATACCATTTTCAGTGTTGCACTACTCGGACAGGCGTCGGCGTTCCCACGGATTGGTCCTTTCCACCTCGAATTTGCACCCCCTCGCATTACCCGACTACTTTATTTTATTCCAGCTTGTCCAGCTCCTTGGGCAGACGCGATGTTTCTCTTTCATCGTCAGCCACTTTATGCGTTTGTGGTTGACGCGACTTTCTCGATACCTCTGGGCACCAAGCACTCACCTTTGAGCAAATTTGTAAATACCCGCTTCACTTCTCAATGCACATACGGGGTTGGGGGCAGGCTTCATTTCATCTCTTGTCGCTTTCGGGTTTTACTGCGTATACAAGACGGGCAGCATGGCCACCGAGGAATGGTGTGCTGTAGGTGGCAGGAGGATGGCACATGCATGTGACTGGCTACTAGATTTCTCAGACGGGGGATGGCAACAGCAGTCACTCTCCCTCCAGACTCTTTCATTGGCCTGTATAAGCAATCAAAAGCTATCTCTAGATGATGCTTAATGAAAACAAACGTCCAGGTACAAGCCGAACTGAACCTCTTTGGCTGGTGATCTGGGAATCATGGACGCTTGGGTCACGATTCGCAAGGCCATACACGGACACAAGCTCTAAGACAGCTCGCGTATGGTTCTGGAATATCGGGAACCCAACGAGCGACCCGTTAAGAAACCAAGGCGCCGCCGTCTTCGTTTACGCTCCTGTGCGCGGGAATGAGTTGGAGATGGAATGAGTGGCCTTTGCCGGGTGTCCAGGCCAAGAGCTTCCGGGGACACCCCCGATCGGCAGCCGAAGCCCGGAGCCAGTCGATGACCCGTTGCAGTCGGACTGGAGATCGGGCTGATCACTTGGGATCAGTTACGAGGAAGCGAAAACCTTGGGCTAACCACATAATTGCGCTGCACTAAAGACAAGATCAGCGGTTGCCTTGCGAGCCGCGTATGCACAGCAGGCTTGGACAGATCAAAGCTCCGTGTTGTATAACGATGCAGGCCACGACAAACGCAGTGGCTCCAGGCTGACACTGTCCAGAAAGTCTGGGCTGCAGCACAGGAGGCGAGATTATGCGTCATGCCACCACAAAGTGTTGTCAGATGGATTATCCACACCGTGGTTTATTTAATGGGGAAATTTCACAACAGGATTGAGGATGATGAAAAATTTTAGCCAGCTGTCTTGGTTTTAGACTAGTAGTACAGTATCTTCTTCCAAAATTCCCCAAAATCATCGCAATCGCTCGTATAGTGAGCGATGAAGTAGTAATACAGATACACTAGGCAGAAGGGGATTTAATCTCGCTCGCGTTTAACTCCTGTCTCGTTGCCAGTACACCATGACATGAATCATGACCTCATGAAGAACAAAAGGAAATTGTGGACAGTTTGCCTCCTTCAGATGTCTACCGAAGATGTGAAGGATTTTAGTCACCGTGGCCTAGGGTGCTCTGTTAGCTTCATCGACACATTGCGCAAGGGACAGGGATGAAAACGTACGGCCGAGGGCCTTGCCGCGCTTGGAAACCTCGCGGGCGTGGTACTGCTTGATCTTGGCCCGCCTCGCCTCTTCCTTCGCCTCTTCCTCGAGCCTGCGCACCTCGGCTCTTGCAGCGATGACGCTCTCGCGGGCGGCAAGCAGGGCGCGGTCCGCCTCCTTCTCGGCGGCCTCAGCGCCCATGACACGCTCGCGGGCCTGGACAATACTTGGGTCCATCTCTACGGCGCCGCCGGCGCCACCAAACTTCTGTAGAATGCCGCGGCGGCCGGACGACGCGTCCGTTGAGCGACGGAACATGGATCCTCCCCCACCACCGCCGACGCCATTGTGGTGATGGCCGTCGGGTGAGGTGTGGTAGGTCGTTGACGACAGGGAGGAGCGCGAGGTGGCCGAGGTGCGGGTCGTGGGCGTCGGGGAGGGATCGCGGCGGGAGGAGCCGAAGAGACCGTGCTTCCGAGGCGTGGGCTCGGCGACGGGTTGGTGGTGGTGGACGGGCTCTGGGGAGGGTTCACGGCGGGAGCCGAAGAGGCCGTGGCGACGGGGCTCCGGCGGTGGTGGGGTCGGTTCCCGGACAGGTTCGGGTGATGGCTCGCGGCGGCCGCCTCCGAAGAATGGCATTTTTATTTTATATTTGGGTATGTAGTGGATATGACCGGGAGGGAGGTAGGGAAGAATGGACTAGGGGTTCCTTGTAGGGCTTGGTAGTGATGGTTGTGGATGGTGATTGCGTGGACAGTGACGAGGGCGAAGGCTTAGGATGCTGGATAAGGCGGAAGAGAAATCTCTGGGCGGGAACGAGAAGCAGTTATATCTGTCTCGACTGCCCACCACCCCTCCTATTCCTTCTTCCCCATGCTTGTTGTTCTCATTACACTCTTCGTCTTTTGACACTAGGGGGCCTCGAGAGCTGACGTTGTGAAGTAAGGTACGTTGCATGGCGGGCGCCCGTGCCGAGACAGATCCTGCCAGCGGTTGTTTGTTGGCAATCTGGCATGGGTTATTGCTGCACAATGATGCCAAGGTGGTCATCCCAAAGCCCTCTACGCTCTCCATCACCCATTCCTGGCGCCCCTTAGTGAAGGAAAGGAGTCCAAAGCTCCGCGACTCTATCAGTCTTTGGCAGCGTCGTGGTTGGTGCTGTGCGACCCCAAACAGGTTTGTCGCGATCGGCGGTCAAAGATCACCTTCGTCGGTGACGTCAAGGGTAGGACTGACGGACAGGATGGGAGACAGGGGTCGAGGTCATGGTGAGTTGACCAATTGGAGACCTGTTGATGCCGGCGGTCTAGCCTCTTGTGGATGGACCCCTAGATTCCAGCCACCTTCTCCCTCCTCCCAGTTTGCTAGTTGGGTCGGGTGCTGCAGGGTCTTACCTCAGGAATTGTCTTGTCCTCTCACCCCCGAGACCAGTCTGGTTTGACGGTGCTAAGTTGACAAGGGGGGAGAAGTCCAGGTCATGACATCGTACATACATCTTTGGTGGTGTAGATGTGTGAGAGCGTAGGCACAAAAAGAGGCTGTGCTCGGATGCAAGGGGTGCTTTCCGGTGACGAGGTGGCCTTGATGAGCTGGCAGTGGTTCAGGTGTTCTGGTTTGAGACGGGTTGGTTCCCAACGGCGGACATGACGATTGGGGAAGGCTCGTTGACGATGTGGCTTGCCCCCCCGAAATGCTGTGACTCGGCTACGGTCGCGATATTGAAGTTACAACGCTCGGTTAGTGAGGGGGAATGAATTTGTAGTACCCCCATCTGAGGTGCCAGCTTACACTGATTACCAATTAGGTTCTCATGTTGGGAACACGGCGGGATACACTTCCTCGAAGGCCAGTCCGGTAGTGCGTGAATCGATGTTACGCCAGGGCTGACGAATCGACTGTGTAGGATAGGTTGGACGAATTAGGCTTGGTTTGTGGGAAAGTCTTAAACCAAAGCAATGCCCGAGTGAAAGTTCCTTGCTAGAGGTTTCTCCATGTCCCGGGTAGCCTATACAACTTGATCAGTGCCGAAGAATCGACAGGCTGAAATATCCTTACACGGATGCAGGAACCTTCTCCGGCTAGAAAGAGACGCAAAGGCTCAAGGAAACTTTGCGGAGAGATTCAAGGACAGGAAACTACATATGGATCCAAAGTCGGTCAGCCATGACTCAATGTTTACGAACCGAACAAATGCCGGGCATATTTAGACATCGACAACTCTTCTCGAAACGGCGGTTCCTAGCTGTTCGTCGCCGTTCTCACCTGGATATGCTGCCGGAAGAATGGTGATGCGTAACTTACCTGAGTATGGCGAATAGTGCAGAAGCCGTCAGGGTGAACTTTTTCGAGACGTCCAAAGGAACCCGTGCCAAGAATCTTGAGTGGCGTTCGACATAGCCTTCAAGGTATCTCGATAAGTCAAAGACGATGGCAGCATGAGCCGCTCAGTGTGGCATTCTCATCCGTTGGAAAGCCAAGAGGAACCTAACTGGATACTCGAAACACGCGAAAACATTGGGGCGAAACATCAATCAACAATATCTGCTGAAAACATCTGTTGGAAAAAAAAAAGTAGAGTAAGACACCTCTTACTCAAGGGTATTATCGCAGCATCCTTCCCCCCGCGTTACGACCAAGTCTGCGAGGTGGTAATTGAACCACAATCCTGGCCACCCCCACTGACATCTCAAGCCTTGAACAAGCAACCGATTCCGTTTATGACTTTGCGACACCCTTCTCAAGCTTGCTTTCCGCTGGCTCGTTACTGGCCCAGCCCATCCAGGCGATTGCAATAATTAGTTTAACAGCACCAGAGATCCAAAGCGCCCCGGGCATGCCAGCCTGGCTTCTCTGCAACCAACCGCCGAGGATGCCTCCCAACACAAGCAGAACTACGGCCAGGAACCTCCTGTTCCGCTTCGGATTTTCCTTGAGGGGCGCAAAGAGCTTGGGGTCCGAGAGGAGATCGCAGTAGACGCTGGTAAGCACGTTGGTCGGGACCTCGTTGTAGCCCAGGATCCTGCTGGTGACGATCTGTCCACCGAATTGAAAAGCGAGGAGGGCGAGCGGGACCATGACGAGAGGGTTCTCGGAGGTTTTGAACTCGTGGTTTGAGTCGGAACCTTGGACGGATGTGGCCCCAAAGTCGGCAATGAGACGGGTTTGGGCGAAGGCGGCGGCGAGGAAGATGAGGGACGCCTGGAGAAGAAACGAGAGCGCGAGGGTGCTTCTGCGTTTGGGGTGGATGTGCCTCGACTTGGAGAAGAAGAAGCAGCCGAGCCAGAACGCGGCGATGGAGCTGAGAGACTTGAGCCAGAGGAGCGGCTCGCCGGCCGGCAGACGTGAGGCGCCAAGGGCCATGAAGATGGTGTTGCCTTTTTTTATAGCTAGATTAGCATCACGCCACGATACTCTGAGGAGGTATAGAGAGTTTTTGACTGACCTGTTTGCATACTGACGAAGACGCCGGCGGCGTTGACCGCTACACTGTCGCACAAACCAGACACCAGACAGCAGGCGAGGACGGGGATATCGGTGTATCGGATGTTGACATCGTCTCGGAGCCAATCGACAACGGTCCGCTTGGAAGGAGCATCGCGCGTCTGCTGTTCGTTTCCGAGGTCGGTGTCGGACGAGTCACCCACTCGAAGGCCGTTCTGTGCACTCATGTTGATGATGGCAGTTGGCAGTAGCAGATTCGAAGCCGTTGACGAAAATCGGAGTCGAAAGGGGAGACAAGGGAGAGGGTAGGCGAGAGACGAGGCTAGGAAGGGTCCAAGCCGGTATATGAATGGAGTGCGGCTGAAAAAAAAAACTCCCTGGTTTGATCCCGCGGCCGTGTCTGGGGTTGATATTGCGTTATCGCATCTGGGCATGTCGTTTTGCCGTTCGACACGGCGCTTTTTGCACGACTATGACCTCTCGGGGTAAGCGCCCGTGTCGAGGAACCCACCGCCGCGTAATCGGGACCGGACTGGGCTGCCGTGAGTCACGCTTTGTTTGGTGAGGTTCGGGGACGATGTGGGCTTTGGACCGGATAGATTGCCGAGATTGGTATTGGCATTCTACGGATGCAGGGCAAACCTCGACTTGTTTAAGTCTATCTGCAGATCTGCCATAGAACCGCCATCGAGGGCATGTTCACGTAGAGCATTTTCTTCCCGACGACCTTTTGCGTCCATTTCCTCTCGACTCGGCAACTGGAACGACGGGTGTAAACCAAGCGTACAACTCGGTGTGGTTTGGGGTTTGGTCCGACATCGGTCTGGCCGAGCCGGCCGCCTGTGACTGTGACGAAGACGGCGGCCATGGCCGAGAAAGAAAGAAGAAAAAACCCTGTGCTTTAGCGGCTGCGCAGCCATTTAAGAATATGGATCTCGGCCGGCCCTGACCCGGGCGTTTGGGCCCGCTGCTGGGCCGAACACCCGAAGATTCGCCTTTTGCCTCTGTAGCCTTAGTCATCTCACACTCTCTGCCCAATCTCACATCTTAAGCACTCACTTCACCGTATGGTCTCTCCCACATTCTCCATCCATTTTCCACAAACTGCCGTTCGATCTTCGAACAGTTTTCGTCGCCAGCGCGGCATCCCGACACGCAGAACTGCAATGGACTGGCTATGACGCGACGTTCCACCGCCGGACGAGAGCTTTCAGGCATGCACATGCACGTTCAATCCATTCGTGTTACCGGAATCCAATCTCAGTCCGGACCCATCGCGCTTGCGCTTCTTCATGAGTCGGACCTCTGAGCCTGCAGATCCCAATCGCCGTCGGCGAAAGCCGACCTTATACATGCTCTTACCACCTTTGTGATACGGACACCTCCAGGTATCTAATATTGACAGACGGCCATGTCATCATGATCCAGCCGTGGTCTGCCGACTCCGTCAATGGCGAGCCACCGTACGCATTGGGGTGCATTTGTTGGTCGCTTCACGGTCAAATAGTCCCCGTGACTATGTATGCATCCGTCATGCTCAACTAGCACAGGCTAGAAACCGGCAGGCCGCGGAATTGGGTTTCCAGGCCAAAGGCTCTTCATCTTTGGGTCTCGAGCACTGGCTGGTTTTTCTTCCAACAAGTGTTAGGTACAACACCTGCCAAGGTGTACGTTGAGGACGTGCCGGGAGTACTCTTTCCCAAGAGCATCATGACGTGACTGGATGTTTTGGGTGACTGCTTGGCAAATGTCGTTTCATTTGGGCAGGTGTCTCGAGATTGATTCGACCCTTGTCTCAAACCTTGCTCCATTCGTAGAGTTGCACACTTTCTTTCTCTCCGGATCCGCATACTTGTCCAACCGGCTGTTAAGTCTGAGATAGTGCAGGATATCTCTCAGGATAAGGAAACTAGGCATTTCTACGCTTGACCTCTGACGCAACTTGCCGAATCACGAGGGCTTTTGCCCCCATCCTAATGTAGAAGGGCGGTCCACCAACAATCTTGGGATCACCTTCAGAGTTTCCCAGCTGGTCGCTTAACAATTGCCTAATAATTTCCTTTCCGATAACCTTGCACTGCCGGTGCCACAACGAACCAGGCCAGGGCTGCTACTCGCCTCTGGTTCGACCGATAGTTAAGACGCTAATCCTGGTTGGCTCTGGTGCGGAAACGCTGCCCGTTGCAGATGCAACTCCAGGAACCGAAAGAGGAGCAACAGACATTGGCACCCCCTTAAATCACCATGTTGCTTGTCGCGATCCCAGCATCCCCTGGCCTGTCTTTGCCTCTGGGTCTCCGCTTCGGATACGCTGAGATGAGGCCGTCCCCTCCTGCTCCTGTCATTGCATCCATCCCCCTCCCGATTTGTTAACTAAATCTGTCTGTGCTTCCGTGTCTCCTCGGCCCAGTGTCCATCTGAGTAACATTCGTACCAGCGCCCATATACACCCTCTTTTCCAACTCAATTTTGAAACCCCACCACCATCAACACGGCTTTTCACTCCTTCCGTTCTCTCAAAGAGAACTCCATTTGTTCATCCTGCCGTACCAATATGACGGTGGCCCTTCTGTGATATTGTGTTTCTTACGCTCCTTCACTGCCGACTACAGGCACACACACACTCTCTCTCTATCTTTCGAGACTATTCACTCATTCCATCTCCTACACGTTGCCAGGTGCGCCGTGTTCTACCGACTTGCTTCTTGTTCTATCATTTGGACTTCGTCCCGTGCGATAGCCCACGCCTCAGATTTGAGCGATACTTTGGCCCACCAGAGCCCTTAATTGCTTGAACTCCTTTGCGGCTACGACTCGATTCCGACCGCCATGCTGTCTCAATACGCTCTTTCAGCAGTGGCGCTGCTAGCATCGCTTGCCCAGCCTGCACTCGCTCAGGTTTCAACCAAATGCAACCCGATGAACACGACTTGTCCTGCCGACCCGGCTTTCGGCATGGACTACAACTTCAACTTCAACTCGACACCGTCGAGCGATGCCTGGGAGACGACTGTGGGACCTGTCAAGTACACCGCCGAGAACGGGGCCGAATTTACCATCAGCAAGCAGGGCGACTCTCCTACGATTCGGACCAAGTTTTATTTCTTTTGGGGCCGCACGGAAATTCACCTAAGGGCCGCCAAAGGCAAGGGCATCGTGAGCTCGATGATGTGGCTCAGCGACACACTGGACGAGATCGACTGGGAGTTTCTCGGCATCAAGAACGATGCCCTGAGCAACTTCTTCGGCAAGGGTGTCGAGGATTGGCAAAACGGCGACGAGCACCCTGTAACGGGAAGCATCCATGACGAATTCCACAACTACACCTGTGTTTGGACCAAAGAGAAGCTCGAGTGGTGGGTGAACGGAAACAACGTACGGACTCTTCTCCCGAAGGATGCCAACAACTCCCAAGCCTACCCCCAGACGCCCATGCGCCTCAGCCTCGGTATCTGGGCGGGCGGCGACCCCCGCATGGCCAAGGGGACCCAGGAATGGGCCGGAGGCGAAACCGACTATGCCGCCGGTCCTTACACCATGTACGTCAAGTCGGCGCAAGTGACAGACTACAGCTCTGGAAAGGAGTACTCTTTCGGGGATAAGTCGGGTTCGTGGGAGAGCATCAAGATTACCGAGTAAGTCGGCCTCAATCCGGGCATTCTGTGCAGGGCGCCGTACTAACTTCGCGCGCCAGGGGCAACTCGACAGTCAAGGAGGCTCTCCTGGCGGAACCAAGCAAGTCCGTCAGCGAGAAGTTCAATGAGCTCAATCCAACCGCGAAGACCGCAGTGTATGCCGGAGGCGTCGGCGTCGGCTGCGCTCTCATCGCCTTTGGTCTTTGGTACTTCATCCGCCAGCGCAGGCGCGGTGCCGCCGAATCAAAGCTTGCCGCTCAGAGGGCCGAGAACGAGCGCCTCGAGCTCGAGGGTTTCCACAAGCGCGGTGTCGACCCCGACTCCTTCGCCGGATCGACGGGCACCGAGTACAACGCCGCGGAATTCAGCAAGAACGGCATGGTTCAGGAGAACACCTACAGCGTCCCCGCGACCCAGGAGAAGAATGTCTGGGACGCCGCCCCCATGGCTGCTGGCGCGGCTGGCGCCGGAGCCGCGGTCGGCATGGCCGCGTATAGCGATTCGCCCAACGGCCGGGGACAAGTGCTGTCTCCGTTGCGGACGCAGAGCCCCGGCATGCCGCCTTCAGGTCCGCTTCCCATGGCCCCGAGCCGCAGCGCCTCCCACGGCGGATACTCCAGGCTTGGGTCGCCCGACGGTCAACACAGCCCTCCGCCCATGAGCCCACCCTCTCAGGGCTACAGCGATCATAGCTTCGGCGGCCAGCAGAGTTATGGCAACGGTGGCCACGAGGGCGCGAACCAGGGCTACTGGAACAACGGAGGCCCCCAGGGAGGCTTCCGGTAACGATGCCGTTGCTGTTCCCTTCATGAACGTCTAACCCTTCTTTCCACCAACAAGTTTTGGGGGCCCCCCTCTTTCTGTTTCTCTGCGTCAATCGTTGTTATGCATGAACATCTAAGCAATTCCTTGTTTCCGCTTCGAGCGAACGACATGAAGAAAAGACATGGAGAGAAACACCGCCGTTGACGGACTTGTTTCCTCTCCTCATCATCGCCTTTGCCAAGATATCCTGAAATGCATTCTCACCCCTCATAAGGGCCTTAACGAAATTCAATAAATGACTTACTTGATCATCCGCCGCCACTCTGATGTATTGTCGGTGCTTCTATGCCATCTATCGGCTTTGCCCCCGTGGCAAATCGCTGCAGCGCGCCCCAGTCACTGATGCGTTCTCCGTCCAAATGTGGGTTGTTCAAGACAACCGTGCGTGAACCGGTTCGTACGGTGATTGCAGGCGACGATCGCCTGTCATGGCATTTCTCGCTCAAAGCAGCCAAGTGTGGACGCCGCCGTTCGCACATTCGTTTCGAAACAGGTCAATGGCATGAGTGTTTCCAATACCTCGGCCGACGTGCTATTGGACACGTCACATCTGAGGAACGCCTAGCGAACCCAACCTTTACGCTGTAGGGTCGCGGCATCGCACGGGCCCGATATTCGTTCAGCCTGCAGTTCAAAAAGTTCCGACGATCCACGTGGGTGAAGCTCGAGATGCATCAGAGTCTATTGCCAAAGAAGCTACAGACCACAATCTCTGGCAAGCTGAGTGGTTCATGCCAGGAGGTGGCGTAACATCGGCGTAGCAGCACTTTGCAGAACCGGCAGTCCAATGAGAGGGGACGAATGATGCGAGTCCAGATCCCTTGATTTGCAACTTTTCAATGCTGACCAGGCGAACCAAACTTTGCTCAGCTTTGCGTCGCTTTTTTAGGGACAGCATTGTCATGCTTTCGCCATTCTTTATGTGAGACTTGTGCTGACTGTCGATTGGTCGAGCCACAACGCGAAGCTTAGCTTGAGGTTGTTGAGCGACTATGCAGGACATCTGCGGGCAGAGGACGTAAAAAAAGACCTTGGGCTTTGAGTGTTGGGTTGTATCTTCGAATTCAATACCGGACGTTCGTTTTATTGAGACAACTGTGCCGAAATCGCAATACGGCATGTTGTAACTTATTGCACTCGGAGCTGTGGACGTTTTACGCGTTTCAGCAGCAAAACCAGTCGAGATAACTCACCGCGGTCAACTCGCCGGTACTTTGCGTTTACTTGTTTCCGGAGTTCTAACCACTATGCGCATTGGCAGTGTCTTATTGCCCTATTTGGAGGTTGTCGCCTGTCTGCTAATGCAGCAACCAGAGATAGCCAGAGTACTCTTACTTGCTTATGCTTGGAGAGTGTCGGCATTGGCGGACGATTTGCATAACCTATCTCTTGATATCTCTCTTTTGGGGAGTTCGAAAGTTCGTCGGGTAAAGTCTGCGGCCCCCTCGGATGTGTATCCGCCACCTGCAACGACGTCCGATCTTACGGACGGAGAACCCCATGCATGCGGATTCTCAATCAACCCCGATCAAGTTCCTCATTGACAATTCTGCCGCGTGTAAGCGTCCTCCAAATTTGACACGATTACGGGAGCGTGCAGTGACCAGAACCACATCCATGCACCCTCTTGCTCCTCGTGAATTTGATCAAGAACTTCGATGACATCCTCGATGCTTCTCCAGGGTCATCATGACCCGCGTTCAGAAACTGCTTCGCTGATTCTCTCAATATCGAGGCCACTTCTTGCAAGAGTCATTCAAGTTTACTTGTTGCGATATCCAGCGAGTCTCGAAATCACAGAGAAAGTTGGCATAACGTGAAGTCGTTCCTACAGCCATGATAAAACCAAGGGTAAGAACTTAAGCTTTTCTTCATTGTGCTGCATTATGCCCCACCCCCTTTTCGGATGCTGAAAGGCTGCCAACGTCATGGTTCCAACTTGATGCCTTTACTTCCACCTTCCATCCTGGCACGCACCAAAGCTTCAAGTACAGCCGGCTGTAAAGGTTGCAACCATTTCACGGCTGCTCCATGCAAACGGCGTTGAGTCGCCCGATTAGAGTTGACTGGCACAACACCCACAACAACAGAAACCACATGGGAGTTTGAAGCTTTGCTCAGGCTGGCCAGGAATCCTTGAATTCCCTTGAACAACATCAGGCAATAGGCATACCACTACAATGCCTGGACTTCACTCATACTCATATTCCGGCATAGTCAGATAACCCTGGCTTCCTGGTTCGGGATATGCGCATTTTATCAGGGACAACCACCGGGTTCATGCCACCCTATCGACCTAACTCGTCTGAAAGGGAAATAGCAAATTGGAATGCCATCGGTACCCAAGCCGACGGTGAAAGCCAAACAAACCCTGTTTGTTTAGCGACTGGAGGTTGAAGGCTGCGGAAGTATCGGGAAGAATGGCCGTCGTTAGCAGCACCGTCGTTAGACCATGTCATCGATCAGGGTTGAACTTTGCTGAGTGTGTACAATCAACGCCCGGTGTCCACAATGGGTGAATATGCACCAAACAAATACCATAGTGCTCCCCAGCTGATCGACTATAAAGGATGCCATTCCTGCCCACGATGTCCTAATCTTCTTCCCCTCATCAGACAAACAAGCAAGCAATCCCTTCAAGCTCAGGATACCCCTCCGACTAATACCCCTCCGACTAATACCCATCTTCGGTCTTTGATACCCTCTCTCGCCACTTTCCGAACCATCAAGATGCTCTACTCCAAAATCCTCATCGCCGCCATCACCGGCATCTCTTGCGTGGCTGCCATGCCGGCTGATGCTCCCAAGGACAAGGAGCCCAAGAAAGATGTTGAGGTCTTCCGCCGAGGCCGTTGCCGCGATGATCGAGATGACCTTTACTGTGGACGCGGGGTAAATGAGTTTGTCAAATACGGTATGTTCCTGTTTGCTTCTTCTGGGGTTGGACTCTACTAACTGGTAGCACCAGACGTCAACAGCAAGCTCTGCTACAACGATGGCGCCAATATACTTTTCTGCGCGATTCGCGAGCAGCAAAAGCTGGCCGTCGAGCTCGCCAGGGAGTGGCAGAGACTCCAGCGATGCGGCCTGAACCAGTACTACGCCTTTAGAGAGAGACGTTGCGAGTGCTACGGCCGACGCGATGCGGTCACTGCCACTGACCGCTGCGACGACGACGATGATTTTGGCCGTGACAACCACTACCCCAATTGCAAGGGCGATGACATTGCTTTTTGCGCCGCCAACGAAGACCTGATCATCACCTACGGTAAGACGCCCAGAAAGACAGACGACACTGATGGCTAACCATGCGGCAGATCGCATCAACATTCTGTGCGACAGGAACAGGGGCAACTATGTCTTCTGCGCCGACCCGGAGCGCGGCGCCGCCCGCGATAAGGCCAGAGATCACTTCCGTGACCGTCGCAACAGCGTCAACCAGGCTTAGATGGTGCCGTGCAATACTGGCTAATTTTAATGCTTCAAGAGCGCGAGTGAAGATGCGGGGATCGGAACTTGAGACAGCTTGGGTGTGCTAGTCGTGAAGGGTGTACTGGGCTGTGTACTAATGGGTTGATTTGTCTGTCTTTCGACGAGTGTTTAGTGATATTCATGTTGAGCAAGACAGAATGCAGAATAATCTTACGTTATGTAAACGGTAAAACACTTCTTTTTCTTCCCAACTTGCCTGTCAGGGTGCCTGAACTATAAGACAAGGAGTGATGATTTCAGGTTCTTGTTGGCTGTTCACAAATACACTCTGCGTTAGGAAGCCTCTCGAACCTGATTGACATGTAATGGTATGTCTTGAGTGATTTAAACGAATGAGAAAAAGAAGCTGTAACAACGGGTTTTCACTCTGACATTTGAGTTCCATGTTCATCTATACACTTACTAGCCCCCATCGAACCACTTGCATCTTTTTTAATGAGATGGTCCAAGGTTCTTCAGTTTACTCGCTTTTCAATATATGCATAATTCAACATTAATACGCGAGGATCTATAATTTGACCAGTATATGTATGGCCAGAAGTCATAGTTATGACAAAAGCTCACAATGCAAGTGAAAGGCGTCTACATTGAAGCATGCCTTCAAGAGCCCTAAGCAGTTCGCTACATAGCATAGTTTGAGGCTGAGGTCCGGAAAAATTACGCTCAAGTGAACTAGGCGTGAGAGCAAAAGGATTAAGGAAGGCAGTAGTAACAATTATAGGTTTCTCTGGAAGATGTGGTTGTGATTGTCCTCAATCATTTTTAAGTGCGAATGTCTCGTCTCGACTTTCCTCCCCTGAAAGCGGCTCGAGATTCCTTCCCAGAACGGAGCCGAGAACGGTGTGGGGTCTCGTTCTGGTGCTGGCGCTGCGTACGCGGGGGGCTGGGAAAGATTAGCCGAATCGAATGAAGACTACAGGAACGTCGACAAAGCAACACGGACAAAACTCTTCTGATGGCAAATGCAACATGGCGGCCCAGATTCTTTGACGCAGGGGCACATTACCTTCCCAGAAAACAGTTTCACTCGCGGAATAGGCGATATCGAGTACCGAAGTTGGTTGAAGTTGCAGACGGCCGCCCACGATGCCAAAGCCGCTGGGCCGTAGCAATGGAGGTTGCTGGACGTGCCGTATCCGCCACAGGAAATGCGATGAAACTTCCCCGTTGTGCAAGGAATGTACAGATCGACACATAGAGTGTCATGGGTACGGTACAGAACCAGAGTGGATGAAAGATCCGCCCAAGCTCCGGGCCGAACTGCAGCGGATCAAGCATGCCGTCAAACAGAACTTTCGCCGGACTCGAAAATCGCAAGCTGCTTCTGTGCGGGCCTCTAGAATTCTTGAGGAGTCTTCGGCTAGTGGCTCGATTGAGGCAACGGAGTCCGCACACGAAGGCTCGGAATTTCGCGAGGCCGAGCTCATCATGTATTACCTCGACTACATTTTCCCCCTTCAATACGCCTACTACGCAGACAAACCAGCACAGGGAGGCAGGGGATGGCTGTTCTGGCTCTTGTACAAAAAGGGGCCATTGCGCCATGCCGCTTTCACCCTCTCTGCCCTCCACCAACATACAATATCGCAAAGCAAGACAGAAGAGATGGAATCCGAGCTCATCCGGCATCATACAAACGCCATGCAAGAACTACGCCAGGTTCTCAGCCGTTGTGAGATGGAGGGATTCGACAGTCATCCCGAGTACCGCGTCGAGTTTCTCACCTGCGGAACCTTCCTCATCAGTTTTGAGGTAACCGCATTTTTGGACCCCATTTTGCCCTTCGTTCACCCCCTGCTGACTTGAATGGGTTGCATAGGTTTTCCAAGGGGGTACATCCAATTGGGAATCACACTTGAAGGCTCTCGTAGCGGTAGCTAGTCAGATCGATCTCCAAAGCATTGGCGCCGTGACTGATCCTTTGATCTCGACAAGACCCGATGCTGGATTCCAAAGGATAGTCAATGCCGCCACCAGGTTCCACATGTCTCAGCTGCTTTGGTTTGACCTGTTGTCGTGCATTTCCACAGGCGAGTCGCCAAAACTTCCATATCAGAGATGGCTGGGTCATGAGGATATCGATATTTCTTGTGTCATGGGTTGCCAGAACTGGGCCATGTTAGCTCTTGGTGACGTTGCCTCACTAGAAGCGCAAGGAGCGGAGCCGAACCCCAGAGCCATGAGGCGCCGAGTAGCAGACATAAGGAAGAGAATCGAGGACGGGATTGGGTATTTAGGCGTCCAAGAAAAGGTAGGTCATACCACCATCCCCAACAATTGAGTTCCCAGAGTGGTGGGGTTAAAAAAACATTCCAACAGTCTACGGCAGCAATCGCCTCACAATCAGTTACTCGGGTCTTTGCTACGGCTATATTAGTCCAGCTGCGTGCAATATTGGTCAATGTCGGAGAACCCTCCGAGATAATTCACGAAGCTGTTACCGAAGTTATTGACGCTTTGCAGAAAGTGCCGAAAGGCGTGCCTATAAGAGGCATGCCGTGGCCGATTTGCGTCGCTGGAGCAATGGCCGACTCAGAGCAGCAATCTTTCTTCGAAAACCTCATCGAAGAGGTTCTTGAGACATCAGGGGCCGGATTTACGAATTGTGACACAGTACAGCGCATTTTGAAGGAGAGCTGGAAAGATCAAAACCAGTTTGCTGTGCAGGGTATTCCAACATGGAGACAAGCCATGTCAAGACTTGGCATATGCGCCTTGTTAGTCTGAGCGGGAATGTCTTGTCAAGTGCTAAAAAGAACCAGCCGATACGGTATTGCAGGAACTGTAAAGGGCAGATCATACTTCTATTGCATTTTAAAAGATACCTTCTTACAATCCCATCCCTGCTTCCTCGGGGTTCAAGCAAGCCTGAAGCAACGTCCCTTGAGTGACTCTGTTCAATTTCGGAAGTACGCCTTTCAGTCGTCAATGACTTGGACTTTCAACGCCAGACCACTAGGATCTGAAGCTATTTTGAAGGCCTCCTCGCCTTCTTCAAGCGTAAATCTGTGGGTCACCAAAAGCTTCAGATCAATTATTCCTTCGGCAACAAGCCCGATGGCTCGGGGGTAGATATCGCGGTAACGGAATTGGAATCGCAAATCAATCTCCTTTCCAGCCATGTACATGAACGGTATCGTCGCAAAGTCTTTTCCGCACCCAATGACAAAGACCATGCCCCCAAATCGACAGGACTGTACGTGTGATTCTGTTAGACTCCTTCATCATAAAATTCTGGGTGAGGGCTACTCACGTAGATGCCCGTGATGACGCTCGACTCAACACCAGTGCATTCAATGACCACTTTGGCTTCCTGACCCAGAGCGTGCTTGACGTCTCCAGCGACTGCGAGTGGTTCTTTTCCTGGAGTAACGAGAACCGTTCGGACTCTGGGGACAGCCTTCTTCGCCATCTGCAGTCTGGTCTCGTTGATGTCCGTAATGACAATCGGGTTCGCGCCCGCAGCGTTAGCAGCCAGCAAAGTGACGATGCCAATAGGCCCCGAGCCACAGATGACAACTGGGTCTCCCAAACGTACACCAGAGCGCTCGATCCCTGTCAAAGCCACGGAGAGCGGCTCGAGAAGGGATCCCTCTTCGTAGGAAATATTATCGGGTATCTGATGCAGCCAGTCCTCTGGATGAACGTGATATCGTTTCAGTGTTCCATGATAGGGGGGCGTCGAGTAGAAGACTACGTCCGGGCATGCGTTGTACTTGCCCGTCCGACAGAAGAAACAGGACGCTTTCATGCACGGAATTCCACACTCGAGTGCCACTCTGTCGCCGATCTTGAACTTGGTGACGTTTTCACCGATCGCAATCACCACACCAGCGCTCTCGTGGCCCAGACCGTTCTCCCCCGTCACAACCATCTCGCCGATGTGGCCTGCCTTCCAAAAGTGAACATCAGAGCCGCAGATGCCCGTTGCTCGCACGTGAACGAGACAATCCCCCACACCTGGAGTCGGCAAGTCGACTTGTTTGAGGTAAAGCTCATGTTGAAGGTTTGTGTATACAGCTATATTCTCAGGCTTCCGAGTGAGAACCTCGGCCGTAGTTGTGTAACTTGTGTTCGACATAAAGGGCTGGCCAGCTTGGCGATTCAATCACATGAGAATGATTTGTAGAAAGTGTATTGAATAAGCCAGTCGAGAGGTGATGTTAGGTAGGCTTGTGAACCAAAACCGACTACAGAAGCCCATCAGCTGCTTTTCCTTTGGGATGTGATACCTGTGATAAAGAACCTCGCCGAGCCCACAAGGTGATACCATAACATTTGCCCGGACCTCATTACCCCTCCCACCCCTCCTACCACTCCATGAACATTCCGAGAGGCTGCAGCCATGAGCAGGTGGCTTACAACTACTGGGATGGGATGTAGGGATCTCGGTGAAGCCACCATTACCCCACACCTTTGGCATGTTGCCACTCGGTGGTCACTCCGTTGCTCAAAGACACGGCGAATTCTCCGACGGCGAATTCCCTGCTCATAGTAACCCCGCGCGCTTGAACGATGCTTCGAGCACGGACATCCCCAACTACGAATCGTGATCCACATTTCGTTTGATTTTGGGAATTTCTATCGACGCATTACCTTGAAGGGAGTAGGTAAGTTCAGTGAGAAGATGAGCCCGAGCATTCACCGTTTACTATTTATACATCGCCAGCGCACAACGCTCACCTAGTTCTTTCACCTCCGTCAAGGTAATCTTTCGCAACTTATACAGATTATACTACAATTCCTGAGAATTTGCAGAGGAACATCATGTCTCTTCAACGCAAGGTAGCCATTGTAACGGGCGCAGCTCGCGGCATCGGAGCTGGTATTGTACTGGCACTGGCCAAACAGGGAGCAAGTGTACGTAGGCCTATCCATCTCCCTTCTGCGTTTACACCACCCTGTTTGGCTTTCTGAACCTTTGAGGGCTTGGTTATCAAAGTGCTGTAGTCTCGCCCAGAGACGTTCTTCTTTACGTATTGCTGACGACATGTAGGTAGCTTTCAACTATGTTTCCCCGTCGTCCGAGGAAGCCGCTGCCAACTTGGTGAAGGAAGTACAGGCGATTGGAGCCCGCGCAGTCTGCGTCCGGGTCGACATGGCCTCGCCCGAGGCTCCCTTGGTTCTGCTGAAAACCACTTTGAGGGAATTTCAGACAGAAAGAATCGATATCCTGGTCAATAACGCGGGTCTTGGAGGAAACGCGCCTTTGGAAGAAGTTACAATCGAAGAGTACGATCGGTTGATGACAGTCAACGTCAGGGCCGTTATCTTCATGACTCAGGCTGTTCTACCACACATCAATCGGGGCGGACGCATTGTCAACCTGTCCTCAGTTTCCGCTCGAGGAGGCTACCCAACACAATCCATATACGCTGCATCTAAGGCGGCCGTTGAGGGGCTCACTAGGGTTTGGGCAACGGAGCTCGGTCATAAATACGGAGTAACGGTGAATTCAGTCAATCCCGGCCCGGTCGATACCGACATGTACCGGGCTGCGGGACCCGTTCATCTCGCCAGGATGGAGGAGCAAAACAAAAAGGTTCCTGCTGACCCTCGATGCGGCACAGTAGAGGATGTTGCCGACATTGTTGTGTTCTTGTGCGAAGAAAGATCTCGTTGGGTCACTGGAGATACCATTTGCGCTAACGGAGGCATGGTATACACATAGAAAGACAAGTGCTGTGAGAAACCAATTTGATCCTTTCTCTATTTTTCCACATGAGAAGTCTTTCATTCCGAAGATTCCAAAGAGTCAATGTCAATCCCCTCCTGCCGTCTCCTCATCATGAGCTTGATGCTGGGATCTGGAATGATAGTCATGCCAAATACAGTCCAATTCGAGTCTGGTTTGGCACCCTCAGACAGCTTCCAATCATACTTGAGGAGAAGGTAACAGAGCGCAATCTTGACCTCGTTTGCCGCAAAAAAGCGTCCAGGGCAGGAATGCAGTCCATGTCCAAAACCGAGATGCTTCGAGCTCGTGCTTAACGTCAAGCACCCACATTTGGCCCCCCCCCACATTTGGCCCCCCCAAAAATGCCTCACCACCACCACCAGCCTCCTGTTTTCTCCAACTTCATCACATCACAACATTCACAGTTCTTAACCGAATGGCTTCATCTTTTCTATATACCCTTTTCTAGTCCTTATAGGCTAATACACTAAGTATAAGGTTAACTAGGCCTTAGATGCTGTTGCTAATGGCTAGTCTATCTACAAGGCATCCTCTAAATAGGGGATCCTAAGATTAACACTTCGTCATCAACTTTAAGGCACCTAAGCAAGGGCAGCTGCATTTTCTGACCTTTAGAGGCTTTCCCCTGATTAGGAGGCTAAGCTGGCTGAATGGGTGTAAATCCAGCATGCCCTTAGGCTTGCTCCAACCTATTAGCAGGTGAAGGTATTTGCAGAAAGGATCCTTTATACTATGGGGGATACAGATCCTTTAGGAAAGCAATAGATCTAAGGCTTTAAAAGAAGAAACCTATTAATTAAGGTCTAGAGAAGTTGCCCTATAGACTTTAGATGTATTAATAGAGCATCTACTAAGGTTATTAGGGACTAGTTTAAACTCCTTGCTATACTAGAGATTAAGGGCATTAAACTAGCTAATAGATATAACATAGATAAGACTAGTATCCTTAAGGGCTAGGGATCTAATGGGCTGGTGCTGGGGATGGCTGAGATAAAGTCTGTCTGCAAGAAACAGCCTAGATTAAGGGCATAGGTGTCTATTATTAAGTGCATCTCTGCTATAGGCTATACCCTGAATCCCCTTATTATATATAAGGGTAAGACAGTCTAGCAGCAGTAGTTTCCTCTAGATCTTAGCCTTTATAAAGGATAGCAGTTTACTGCAATAGAAAATAGATAGACTACAGATAACACTGCAGTTAAATAGCTGCAGAAGGTCTTTATCCTTTAGACTATCCCTTAGACTGCCTCCTAGGGTAAGGAGGCTAGACTACTAGTTGTTAATAGCTATAGGAGTTACATAACAACAGAATTTATATAGATATATTATATTAATAACGTCTATCTCTTATTCCTACTACTACATACCTCCTATATCCTTTAGCTACTTAACTAGTTAGTCTTTAGCCTTGTGAAGGCAGCCTATAGGAAGGAGCTTAGATACCTTAGTTAGTAGAATAATTCTACTATTATAGGCAAGAGGAACTTTATAGGCTGTTATTAGAAGGCTTATTTAGCAGGCTTAACAATAGATAATATTAAAAGTAGTTAGAAATATACTAGCCTATAGCCTATCTCTATAGCTAAGCCCCTTATAAGCCTTTTAATGCTCCTATTAACACTAGGGCTATTAGATTAGGCTTGCAAAGGGCAGTCTAGAAGTAAAGAAGCTAAAGGATAAGTATCTGCGTTATCTGCAGTAGTATAGTTAACGCTAAAGAAGATAAAGGATCTAGCTAGCTAACTAAAGCTATTTATAGAGCTAGATAATAATGCCTCTACTTAACGCCTTCTGTTTATAAAGGTAAAAAAAGGCTTTAGTAAGCAGGCATATAAGCTAGCTACTGCCTAGCATAAGCTAAAGCTTCTGCAGGTAAAGGTTATAAGCACTGCAGTTAGGAAAAGAAAGGCAGTCTAGCTAGATCTAAACACTAAGTTTGCTAACATTAAGGACATCTAGAAGGCTTAAGTTAAGGCTAGCGAAAAAGAGGATATTACAGATGGATCTAGCGAGTCTAATATACCTAGTGAAGCTAAAAGCTGTATTGTAGTAGCATCTAGGCCTAGTCAGTAATTAATTGAACATACTGATGTTGGTGGGAATGCCCTCGTTTTTGGGGGGGCCAAATGTGGGGGGGGGCCAAATGTGGGTGCTTGACGTTACCAGGTGCGCCGTTTTGCTGTCCGAATCCTCGCCCCCCGTAGCATGGCGAAGCCTCATGAAGCGATACCCGTCAAACCTATGGGCATCAGTATAGTAATCCGAACTCCACATGTGAGTACTATTCCCGATGACCTTTTGGCCCTTCTTGATAACGTAGCCATCCGAAAGCTCGACATCTGCAAGAGCCTGCCGCCGCCAAATTCCTGTAGCAGAGGTGGCTGGATTAGAATTTGCCCCCGTTGATTTGCGTTGTTGATTTGATGGAAAGTTCTCTCGACATACCGAGCAAGACAGGTTTGAGCCGCTGCGACTCTTTGAACACACTATCCATTAGTTTGAGGTTATACAGCGCAGTCTTCTTGAGACCTTGCGAGCCCAAGACTTGGACGACTTCTTCTCGGAGTGGCGCAAAGAGTTCCGGGTTCTTTGCAATATCAATCATCGTCTGCTGGAGAAGATCACTGGTCGTATGAATCGCCACAATCGTGAGGGTCAGTTGGTTGATGACGTGGTTGTTTGAGGGGCCGTATTCGCTTTCCCACCACTCAACGAGGTCGTCAAATGGGCATGGCTCGCCTTTGGCCAGAGCGGCGGCTTTTATCGCGTTGCGACTTGCCATATAGGGCTCGAGAATCTGGCGGGCATCTGCTAGTTTGCGTCGGAGGTCCCAACAGATTGGCATGAACCAATGAACAACCGGGCGGAGAAGACGAGGCCACATTCTGACGGGGTCAGTGGCTTCAAATGCAGCGAGAGTATAGTCTCCTGATGCATTGATCCAGGCTTCGTTCCTGCAAAATTCTTCTCCCAGGAAGATCCTCGTCGACATCTGGGAAACGAGGCGGACTAGATCTTCTTTCGGATTCATATCATGCCACGCTTTATCAATCAGTTAGCCTCAGTTGTTTTATGCCTCGCGTATCTGGGATAATATCCATCGAAGCAACTCGGTGACCAACAGCCTAACCTACCGGATGAGTCTGTCAAGATCGAGCGAAGGGCAAAAGCAGCCTCTTTGGAAATTGGCGCGGTAAGTTTTGCTGTTACCATGCGTCAGTACATATTCAACAGGTTGTCATGGTGCTACAAGCGGCCTTTGAACCTACTCAGTGCTTTGGTCAAGTGCTTCGTCACAAGCTTGGCGAGGCGCTCATCCAGTTGGAAAGGGTCAAAACCAGGGATATAGCCGTGAGTATCCTAAACAGGGTAATTAGCATCAAGAGTGCCTGATAGCCACTGACTTAAACTTACATCATTTGCTGGAACCATGAAACTCAATCGTGAGTCACTTCTGAGCTCTTCAATGTGCTCAGGAGAAACGACAATGACCTCACCCCAGTCACAGTACGCTTTGTACAGCTTGTTGCGGAAGCGCTCTCGGCCTTGAATGAGAATCTCCTTGCTATGCTGGAAGAATTCGGCGAGTCGGCGACGGTTCGTGAATTCGAACGGCTTCTTGGGGTTCAACTCCGGGAGGTTGATGACGGGCTTGGTAAAGATGCGAGAAAGGAGCAGGGCGACGACCAAGGTAGTGAAACACACAACGAAGCGATCTCCAACCAAATCGTTGAGGTGGGAGTCCACCCTGGTCTCGTTATGCATCGTAAGTCGATGGTCCATAATGTAGGTGTTATCTTGTTTTTGAAACGAACTCAAAGTAGAGGTTGTTGATATGGAAGTTAGTTCTTTTCAAACTGAAAGCTGGAGTTGTCGTTGCTCATATACTTGGTCCCAAGAAGCGTGCTGACAGCCGCATTGACTCGTGGGCCTTGAGTTGATATTTTGGAATTGCTAAATACGGCATATAGGCACCACTGCATCTGAACGACTATGCGAATACCCAGGCTACAAAATACTAGTTTCCGTTCTTCGGCCATGTCGATCTCCGTCCCGTTGTATGTAGGGCTCGGATGTAAGTGAAGACGATGACCAGTAAAACTCGCTAACGCTGTGTGTACGGCACGCACAGAAGTCCTACGCCGCTTACAAACCACAAAGCACAGGCTTCAGACAGCCACAGAGCAATGTAATAACGTGAGATTGACCAAAGAGACTATTAAAGCCCAGTGTTTTTCTATTTCGTCTTACAGGGTTGCCATGCGTGAGTCCTGAGCGTGGGTTTGAAGACAAGATAGTGAACCACACCCCCTTGCAACCGCCTGACAGAACTCAAACAGGCTTGTAACGCTAGGACTCCGAAAGCCGTCTTGCTGCCGGTTGTGACTGAACGGAACCCAAGAAGGACCCCGAAGCCCAATGAGAGCAATTTTCCAGCTTGTGGCCGGCCTTTGGTTACACTCCGATACCATTTGTGTTCAAGGTCTACTTTTGGGCGCCTTACTAGTAACCCTAAGCAGCTCCTTGCAAGTGGTAGACGATCCACCAAATGCCTTCAGCATTTATGATTCGGTTCGCAAACAAGGATCATGCTGTTTTCGGGGTCCTTCCTCGCGGGCTCTTGACAAAATGGAGACGTTCAAAATTGAATCAGATTGTCCTTCCGTTTCAAACAGAGGTATGTCACTTTGCTGGCATGAAAATAGATTGACATGTGTGATGATGGCGCAAAAGTGAATCGATCTACAATTGGCGTACTGCAATTGTGGCTTATAGGTGTCCGTACCCATCATGAAAAAATGTGGATGTTGTGTGCTCAGCCGGATTCATATGGGAAAATGGGGACGATATACATCACCTTCCACCACGAACAGAAACACTTTTACCTACTCGATCGCTCGATTGAGGGAGGGAGACCAACAGCGAATTTAAGATTCCGAATCCCATGAGGTGTGCACACCAGAAACGTGTGCTTAGTTGTGGGAGCAAGAGTGGTATAGTATTAATGACAGCAGGTAGCGAGCATAGGGGGTCTTCGACGAATAACAATCTGACAAAAAGAAAGAAAGTACCTTTGAGAACTGACGCATAAGAAAATGTATACACTGCACGTTCAAAAACAGATGAATGTGATATCCAGTGCCTGTCTAAATGCTCACACATTTCAGGTCAATGTGGCTTCTGCCTCACAACCTTGGGCCCGACTCGACATTTTCAACCATCTCAAAATCGTACAACTTTGGTTCAGGCTCCAACCCCTTCCTCAAGATGTACCGATTGAACCACCAAGGCAAAACTTCTTTGAGTTGGTATGATGCATGCCGTCGAGTGGATATAGAAAATACGCCATCAAGCTCTTCAAGTGAGCGCTGTTTGGTCTCTGGAAGAAACAGGAAGATGAGGATGAAGCAAATAACGTTGAAGAAAGCGTAAAGAGAGAAGACTCCCTGAGGATCGATGGCTTGCAACAGAGGTGGAGACGTCTGGGCGACGATGATGGCCCAAAAATTGTTGGTCGCCACAGCCCAAGCCATGCCAACCTCGCGATGTGACAGAGGGAAGACCTCGGCCGAGTATACAAATGCGCATGGCCCCTCACCCGGGCCATAGAAAGCTGCGAATAGGTAGATGAAGAGGCAGATGACTCCAAGGTGCGCCTGGCTGTCCTTTGGGATGTAGAAGGCCAGACCAGCAGCCCCCATCGCCCAGCACATGTTGGGAAACGTCGCAAGCAACAAGGTTCTTCGACCCCATCGATCGATGGTCTTCAGGGCTGGGAGTGCGAACAAGAACATGGCCATGCCATATCCCCAAGAGGCCAAGAGAGCGGATGTTTTGCTTGCTCCAGCTTCTTCGAACAGAGTGGAAGAGTAAAAAGACATGAGGTTTACTGAGTAGCCGATCAGCGATAGCTTTTATGCTGCATAATGGAAGATGGACTCACCTCCGCAGAACTGCTGAGCGGCCATGATGATGCCAGATGCCTGAGTTGCACGGCGGTTGCGTGGTACCGTCCACAGCTCTACACATCTTTTAAAGAAGTTGCTCTTGTCGAATCCCTGCGCCTGTATGAGATTCTTCTCCATGCTCATTTGAGCATCGATCAAGTACAAGTCTCTGGCTGCGAGAAGGTCGTTCCCTCGGAGTTTATGGAGCGATGCATAGGCCTTCCTGTACTTGCCCTTCTTCAACAGCCATCTCGGGGACTCGGGTGTGAAGTAGATACCCAGCAGAAGTGGCACAGCAGGTAACATGGCGGAGCCAAGTTGAAGCCTCCAGGCAATGTCACCGTATCCGGCAACAGCTAGGTTTGCGCTGAAGCCAAGCATGATGCCGAATGCGCTAAAGAGCTGCCAGGACATGACGAGAGCCCCACGGATGCTAGATGGCGAGCTTTCCGCAGAGAACACCGGAACAGTGACTTCCTTCAAGCCCATGCCCATTCCAAGCAGGATTCTAAATATCAGGATTTGTGGCCAAGTCTGGGAAATTGCTTGGCCAATTGGCCCAATAATGCTGAAGATAGCACCGACAAAAATAGCGCCTCGCCGACCTATCCAGTTGTTCACTGGATCAGACAACCAGCAAGCGCTTCGTTTGTTAGCAGTGTGGCTTCATCTGGGTGTATCAGTACAGACTTACACAAGGCATATAGCCATGTACGGCGAGCTATTGATGGCACCGATGATCCACGAGTTTCTCTGACATGTTCCAGATGCTAAGCAGGCTTGTCCCTTATCTTCAATGCCAAAAGCTTGCGGGAATGATAGGTTTGCCCCATTGGAACCTGTTTGATCCCAGCCTTGCACTGCTGCACTGATCGAATTCATGGCGATGGTGAGGTAGAGTGCAAAAGGATGCCTCCAGCAGTGTTCGAATTCATTCCTTAAAACCGACCGATCGTCCTCGGTGAGCTCCGGTATATCCTCAAATGCCGTCGGGCTTTGTGCTGCCAATGCTGCTTTCTGGAACAAGCCGATTTCGCTCGGCCAGCCGAGGCTGACTGCAAACAGACTAGCTTCAGCTTTGAGTCGGTCCCGAGGTACGTCTCTCAAGGGGTTTCCAAGCCTGTTGTACGAAGGTGTCAGTTGAATTATCTCAGCTTGCACAAAGTCAACTCACCCGCCGGTCGTCTGGTGACTGTCATCGAGCTTGCCGTGATCAGGATGCTCCTTATGGCTAACATCAACTTCAGCGCCCAGGGTATTGTTCTGATGACTGAAATGGTTGGTCAATATCACTAACAGCAACAAGTGGCTTTGCCGCTTACATTGTCTTGTCCGCGGAGTGAACTGTTGACATTTTTGCTTGGTTGTAGCCGGTGGTACCGCCTTTTCATGTGTCGAGATTGTGTGCGATCCGAGTTGGAATGTAGAGAGAAAATGAGGAAAAAGGGAAAGCTCGCAACTTTTGTGTAGTTATTATAAATCCCCCTTTCTCGTCTCCGAGTCCCTCAGGGTCAGCTGTGAGGCGCATGATGTGAACCTTGCTGATGGTATAAGTTCTTGTGACCGATGGTCGTTCCAAGGAGCTACCTTTCCAATCGCGTCTCAATGATCCAATCACTGAATGCAAGATCTTATTAAGTTTCTAGATAAATATAATACTTCAAGAATTATGTCCAAAGAGGTGCGTGAATGGGGCAATCGAGAGGGGAAAGCTCACGGCCAGCCTGCGACTTGCCGCAGCGCGCTGGACCGTGGGCATGCGAGTTTTGGGGGCAACCTTGAGAACCAGCGCTCAAGGTCCTCCAATCTATCTTTTAGCCAGCTTTCTAAAATGGCAAGCTTAAATAAATTCTGTAAATCGAAACATAAGCGACTGGCTGATGTGGATTCCCGAGACTGGCACGGACTGGCATGTTGTGGCCTATTGTGTTGATTGAGAAACCTGTAGCTACCATTACTGGACTATCTCTCAGAAAGACACAGTGTAGAGATTTCTTAAACTTTTTTTCCGATTAAATTCGGGCCTAATTACTGAATTGCCTGTGTGAAGACTTGCCATTTATTCAGCGTGACAATCCGCAAGTCATGACTGTCGTCTTGAGGTTCAGCATGGTCAGAAGTCAGAACGAATGATGTCCTTCAAAACATGCTATCAATCCTTGTGGAGCTATATTTATGTGAGATTTAACCTTGTAAGTGCGATGTTGTACTAAGCAGTGGTTTGGGAGGCCGATGGAGGGCACCAGATGCAAACAGTTCTGGAAGACTTCCTAGGTAGCTAGTTGGCAGTTCATGATTACAGACTGCCCTGCTGGGCCTAGTTGTTAGGGTCACTATCAGGTTCGTCTAATAAAGCATGTTATATAATAGAGAAGTCCACATTCTGTAGACAGCTTGAAGCCCACAAGGCTTGATCAATCTGTCCATTTCCTTGCGTTTGTTGAGGTGGGGAGCAGCATCCTGCATGCTAAGAAATCCCTATGACATCGCTTGGCTTCTATCTTTGTGGCAGTAAAGCAGCACCACCCTTTGAAGATAAGCATAATTCATCAAATGTTATTTCTCCGATGCGGTGAAGATATCGTGGTGTTTCGGACTACTGCTACTGTCCTTGTGATTTTCTGTGTAGATGTGGAGAATTATGTAACTCGTTAGTCTGCCCCATTGCAAGGGCGCGCCTTACAAGTACGTATACTGTAGGGCAAGAAGCCGCGAACTTGATGATGAGCGTTATCAACCGGGGTCTATTTAAACCGACGCCTTCGTTCCATAATCAGTTCAGTTGAAAAATTGGATACCAGACCTCACATACGTCAGCCTGTATCAAAATTCGTCAAAAGTACCACGATGGTCCAGATTAAACCCTTTGTAGTGGAGGAGTGGATGGATCGACTGGAGACCACTCCCGGTGCTCTCAATATAGCCGAGACCTGCTGCGAATCTGTTTCCATCCAAGAGCTTACACAATTATCCACTGAAAAGTCGGCTGCCGGACCTCTAGACATCACGACTCGGCGAATGACCTACGGGGCAATTTACGGCTCGGAGACGACCCGCCAGCAAATCGCGAATCTCTACGATAACGACGTTTCAGGTCCCCTTCCGAGTGACCAGATTATCCTCACTCAGGGGGCCATTTTGGCTAACTTTCTCACTCTCTTCACCCTTGTTGGTCCCAAGGATCATGTCGTCTGCGTGTACCCGACGTACCAACAGCTCTACGAGGTCCCCAAGAGCTTGGGAGCAGACGTGACCCTTTGGAAATTGAGTTCGGAGAACGGTTATATCCCGGACGTTCGAGAGCTGGAAAGCCTTGTGCGAGACAACACGAAAGTAAGGCAATCCCCAAGAAGGTAACTGCTAGAGCGGCCAACTAATGGTTCGGCCAGATGATCATCATCAATAATCCCAACAACCCTACTGGTGCCACGATCCCACTGCCCGTTCTGGAAAACATCGTGGCGTTCGCGAAACTACGGAACATTATTGTGATGGCCGATGAGGTCTACCGCCCACTCTTCCACAGTCTCTCCGAAGGAGAGAGTATGCCCCCATCCATCTTGTCGCTGGGGTATGACAAAACAATTTCCACGGGAAGCATGTCCAAGGCATTCTCGCTCGCAGGTATCCGTTTGGGCTGGATCGCCTCCAGAGACCTCGAGGTCATCGAGGCCGTCAAAAACGCCAGAAACTACACGACTATAAGCGTGTCGCAGCTGGACGACAGGGTGGCTGGGTATGCTCTCTCGGATGCCGTCAGGCCAAACCTGCTGAAGAGGAACACCGACCTCGCAAGGAATAATTTGGAGCTGCTCGATGCATTTGTGCGGAAACACAGCTTGCTATGTTCCTGGGTCAAACCCACTGCTGGCACGACAGCGATGATCCGCTTCGAGAAGAATGGAAAGCCTGTGCGTGATGACGAGTTCTGTCTTGAGGTTCTTAAAGAGACAGGAGTTCTCATCATGCCTGGATCCACCTGCTTTGGAGACGGAACTGACTTTGAGGGGCATATGCGATTCGGTTACGTGTGTCGTACGGAGGTTTTGAAGACCGGCTTGGAGAAACTGGGCAGGTATCTTGAAAACTTCAGTCAAGTGGTTGCATAAGCGCTACAAACTGCAATCCTGTCACAGGAAGTCAAAATTGTCAAGCTTTCGAATTGCTAAACTGTTCACTCGGCAAATTGAGTATTGTGTCTTGTATATCATCATGCAGCCAGATACCCATTCATGACTCTTCATTAGCCTCCTCTTCAAAAAGAACCAAAACAGTTCCAGCTTTGCAGATATCCTAGGTTATGTTAGTTGTCAGCTGCCGAGACCGAGAGACCTCATGACTTACTCCTTCCTTATGCGCCAGCCTCTTGATAACGCCGTTTTGGGGTGACCGGATAACAGTCTCCATCTTCATGGACTCGATGCTGTGCATTCAAGTCAGATCCTGGCTATCACCATGCAATGGTAGTGAAGCAATGGGCGGCGCACTTACACAACCAATGGGGAGCCCTTGGCCACCGTCTGCCCTTCCTCTACCTCGTTCTTCAGAATCTTACACGGCATAGGCGCTACCACTGACGCCGTGACCTCCTTCAGGCCAAGGGCCTTCTCGAACCAGCTGGGTGGCAGTAGAGAAAGCTCCGTCTTGATGCCGTGCTGAAACACTACAATTTTCGTATCCTGCTCGCTCTGCGTGTTCTGCACAACGGTGGATTCGAGTCGTTCGTTAGGGAAGAATGTCGTCAGTGCGTTTGTTGACGAGGAGCCAGAGATCGATTTGCTGACGAGGTTTTCGAAAACCTGGGGCGCCTCCTCTCCTTTCCTTGACACGCGCGCGTCGAAGAGCTGATGGGCCTTTTGCGTGATGCTCACCTCCACCACCTCCCCCTCTTTTTCGCTGTAGGAGTCAAGGACCTTGAAAGCAAACTTGCGCTCGCTCAACGTGCTAGCATCGCCGAACCCTAGGCTGCCGCCATGAGGAGGGCCATGGACCAGCTGGGGAGACAGCGAACCGAGAGCAGCTTGTACAAAGACCTCGCTGTGGATGTGTCGCGGCTTGAAAAGCTCCTCTTTCCACTTCTCGATGAAGCCTGTCTCGACATCTCCCTCGATGAAGGCGGGAGACCGGCAAAGTCTCTTAAGGAATTCGATGTTGGTGCTGAGACCGACAACCTCGTAGTCCCGGAGAGCCAGTTCCATCCGGCGAATGGCAGTCTCTCTGTCTTTACCACGGACGATCAACTTGGCAATCATCCCGTCATAGGCCTCCGAAACCGTGTCGCCCTGAACAAAGCCGGCGTCGATGCGAATGTCCTCGTTGGTATTCGGCGTGGTCAGGTGGATCAACCTTCCCGAGTCAGGCATGAACCCCTTCTCGGGGCTTTCAGCGTAGATACGAGCCTCAATGGCTGCGCCGTGCTGCTTAATGTTCTCCACAATCTCTTCCTGGGTCAAGGGCAGCTTTTCGCCAGCGGCGACGCGAAATTGCCACTCGACGAGATCGGTGCCGGTGACCATCTCACTGACGGGGTGCTCGACCTGCAAGCGGGTGTTCATCTCCATGAAGTAAAACTCGCCGGTGTCCTTGTCAAGGATGAACTCGACGGTGCCGGCGCCTACGTAGTTGACGGCCAAGGCGGCCTTCCTCGCCTTCTCCCAGAGGTCGAGACGCGTCTCGTCATCAAGGTCCGGTGCCGGCGATTCCTCGAGGATCTTCTGGTGTCGTCTCTGTATACTGCAGTCACGCTCTCCAAGAGCTACGCAGTTGCCCAGCTTATCGGCGAAGACCTGTACCTCGACGTGGCGGGGGCGCACAATGTATTTCTCCACCAGCATGACCTCACCGCCCTCGCCGAACGAGGCGCGTGCTTCGGCGCGGGCACTGCGGAGCTGGGCGGCAAATTCGTCCTCCGTCAAGACGATGCGCATGCCTTTTCCACCACCACCCTTGACACTCTTCAGTAGAACGGGGAACTTGATGTTCTTGGCATACTGCAGCAGTTGCTCTTCCCCTTGTTCCGAACCATGATAGCCTGGTACGCAGGGCACGCCAGCGGCGGTCATGATCTCCTTGCTTCGTGCCTTGTCGCCCATGTCAGCCATGGCTTGCGCCGGAGGCCCGACGAAGACGATGCCCTCCTTCTCGCATCTCTCGGCGAACTTTGAATTCTCAGAGAGAAAGCCATATCCAGGGTGAAGGGCTTGAATGCCGTGCTTCTTGGCTAATGAAATGATACGCTCGCCATCCAGGTAGGCTCTCGCATCACCCAAAGCCAGGGAATGCGGGGAACACGCGGCGTGCTGGCTGGAGCTGTCGGGATCCGTGTACAGAGTAGTTGTCCTAATTCCCAGCCTATCGGCAGTCTTGTGGATTCGCAGGGCAATCTCGCCGCGGTTTGCAATCAATAGGGAGGTGATCGGGGTGATTTGGCTCGAGGCCGGGACGGACTGGCCGGCGGCAGAGGAAAGGAGACGAGGGAGGGGTCGGACAAGCCGGTGCTTGGCTTTCATTGAACGCATGCTGGACAAGTCAAAGAAAGACTGGAGGATCTGGACTTTCAAGTTTGGGGGTCAATTGAGATCTTTACAAAGAATAAAAAAGAGGTTAGGGTGTCGATGATGGAACGAGAAAAGTGCAGAGGCCGAACTGGTCGTTGACCCGAGCCCTCGAGCAGCTAGCTCTGCTTCGGCTTGTCGCGCTCACTTGTCTCTGGAAGGGGGTGGTGCCGATAATAGCCGTGCCTTATTGGAAAGCCGCTGGAAGGCGACCCCGGATTCCAGTGGTCCACCGAAAGATCAGTGGGGGGATTCCATTTCGGATGTCCTGCCGCCTGATAAGATAAGGACGGGTGTGGCATGGGCCTTTCTTAGGTGAAGTGCGTCATCCCGCCAGAAAAGATGGAACACTGACCGTTGCTGCCCCGCATTAGTCAGCACATGACGGGGCCATGTCTGTATCTGTCTGCCCATCCTTCCTTTCCAGCCCAGCCGGATTCAGGAACGCTCAAGTTTGGAGAAGCTCTCGATACTGCGCACAGCATCACCATCCCAACCCGCCAAGCAACTTCACCCGACCGATCATGGAGCAACAAGTCCCTCTCAATTACGAGGCTTCGGCCGGCGATACCAACAAACAGGTCACCGCCACCCTGCCCCAGGAGGTCGTTCAATGCTTGGAGAACGCCCGATTCGTACGTTCCGAAATCCGCTCTCCTCTGCCCCGCGTTGAGCTTGCAGCTGCATCGTGAAGAGCACCTTGTGCTGACCATGGGCCGTCGCCACTGCGTCTGATAGCTCCATCTCGCAACATGTACCGATAACATCCCGAACGTCTCCCTCATGAACTACACATACCTCCCGTCATCCGACTTTTCGTCCACACCAGTCATCGTCATGACCACCAACCCCGCCTCGAGAAAGACGCAGAACCTCCTATCGAATCCTAACGTCTCTCTGTTGGTCCACGACTGTATGATATACCCCCAAGCTGTCGAGGAAGGCGCTCCATCTTTCTAACCGCTATCATGTAGGGTCATCCCACCGCCCACCGACTTCAGGCCGCCGTCTCTCTGGCGGCAGCCCCGGGCCCGAGCACCGCTCCAGCCTCGCCTCCCTCCTTCTGAACCTGAACACCGCCGCAGTCTCCAGCATCAGCGCCACCATCAACGGCACCGCTAGCCTAGTGGACAACGGGTCCGACGAAGAAAAGTTTTACCGCGAGGCGCATCTCGAGAACAACACCTTTGACGAGGGACAGAGTTTCAACCCCAGCGTGCAGGCCGAGGACGGTGGCAGGGGATGTTTCGTGGCCGGCGAAGAGGTACGGGTCATCGTGGTCAAGATCAAGGACGTGAGAATCAGCGACTGGAAGGGCGCGGTGCGGGATTACGTCTTGGCCGAGGAGATCGCTGCTCCCCAGCTCAACGGCGTACGGTAGGATGAAGCCGAATAATAGGTTGCGATGTTAACGATGCCGTTACCGTTGGTGAATCGCCCGTGACAGAAACTATCTGGGGTTGGCATGCAGGACGAGACCGTTTTCTAGTGGCACATCCTAGGCCTTGTTGCCGGAAAGTTCCCTTACGAAGGCGTCACCGCCGTGCTGGAGACGCCCCCACGTTCAGTGAAGTCGTTTGAACTTGGTATCCCGTACAGGGAACCCAATGGTCTGCTACCAAACGGACGCGTAAGTCTTTCTGCCGCCTGGAGGTATCGTAGACAAGGGGCCCAGTACGACTGATGGGACGGGGGCCCAGTGTATGTAAGTGCAGTGACCATGATTCAAGCTTCAGCAGTCAATCGGTCTCATCTGTTGGCTTTGAGATTCTGCTTGTGGGCGGCCGCGGCTCGGTTACCCCCCCTGACGTTGTCATAGCCTCTATCGTCGGTCAATTGCCTAGTAAGTTTGTAGGTCAGAAAGAAAAGCTTGATGATTTCACATCCATCTGATGCAGCGATGTCCACACTTATGTGGTACGCTGATCTACTCCCCTGGTTAACCGCTGCGTCGGCGATGGATTGCGGAGCTTCCCCGCATGGCAAGCAAAGCGGCATGTTTACAGGCAAGGAAACCTATTTCAATGCTGTTCATCGGTGTCACGCGGTGAATGCTACCTCGGTCAGTGGCCACGGTCTAACAAAATGTGGTTCTGGCGAAAAAGAAACTCAATGCAGTTGTCAATGGGGCAAGCTGAGAGAGCGCAAGCCCCGGTTTACCCCGATGCTCGACCAAGGCGGGTTGTCCTTACAACCAACATGCAACGGCAGACGGGGAGTGAAACATTCCAGGGATCAAGGCTCCTCGGGGGTTTCTGCGGCGGGATTTTACGCTCGGTTCATGATAGTTCGAGTCTAACCGATCGCCTTGTTCTGTATCTAGCATAGCTGTAATGCGGAGAATGGGGGCTCGGCCCATGGGAGAGCAGAGAGAGTTGAGGGTTGCAGAGGTTCGAGGTGCTTAGGAATCCAATGGTTTACACTGGCGCAAGCCCGAGTGACATTCGGGCCGCCTGAGCCCGACTTGAACAAAGCATCGGTCAATAACCGACCGACTGACCGCGGGGGGTTGGTAGCATCCCACCAAGTCAGGTAGTTGGGCCAGGCATCAAGATACGAGGCAAGAGTTGTGACAGGAAGATGAGATCTCATAGAGTCTGATTTGGAGAACGGATGCCAGTTGGAAGCAGAGAAGGACGATAGGGAGGTCATTATTCTTATTGTATGATTCTTGCCGTTGAGGATATATGTCTATGTGTGTAGAGAGAGCGCGGGTCATTTCAACATCACCTCATTGCATTGGTTTCCTGGCCGTTACAAAAGATCTAGAAAAGTGTCAGCCGTCGGTTTTCAAAAACAAATTCGAATTCGTTGCAGACTCACACTTTGCCGTATGCCTCATTTGCCGTATCTCGCGATTCTTTATGGACTCTCTGTAGGAGATTCCGAGTCTCCTTCTCATCCCACCCCCCCTTGATGAACACGGCCAGCGAGTAATTCTCCAACCCTAGCAACAATTAGATGGCGATCCAGTGGAAAGATGACAATCGTTAAGGAGCACGAAAAAAAAAAAAACACCTCACCATATTCGAGCATCTGGGCAAACTGGGCCCCTTTCCTGACCATCTTCTCGTCGTGGCCCACGGCCTGTATAGGCACCAGATCCGACCAGCGTCCCACCCTCTCGAACCCAACACTGGACAGGATGGCAGGAATTTTGGGTATGGGATCAAAGTCGACACCCGCGATGGCCGCCATCTGTGCAAACCCGATCTCGAACTCGCGACATGCCGTCATGGAGCCGTGGTCTTTTTCTTCCTCGGTCGGCGCGGTGGGCTCGTCGCCACTGCTATCGACGAGGTCAAAGTACCTCGTCCGCACCTCGGAGAACTCGATCTGACCGCCGGGCTTGAGGTGCTCGTACGCCTGCTGGAAGAGTGCCCGCCAGTCCGGTATGCCGCCACCGACGAGGTTCCGCATGTGGACAAAATCGAGGCTGTTCTTCTCGCGCGCCCAGTCGTCGTTGGCGTCTTCAACCTCGAAGACGACATTGGGCGGGACCGTCGTGGGCAGTAGCGCGGCGGAGATGTCGACACCCATAATGTTGGCCAGGGGGTACTGCTCGCCCATCTCCACGGCCCAGTTACCGGTGCCGGAGCCGATGTCGAGGACGTTGAAGGCTCTGTCCGTCGGCAGCTTCGTCGCAGTCAGAGCGCCCTCAAGGCATAGCTTGAACAGCTGGTGCTGGATCTCCAGGCGGGCACGCTCCGATTCGTCGTTGGGCATAAGCAGGAGACCTGAGCCGTGGTAGGTGTGACCGTAGGCGCGGATAGGCGGCAGCTCGTCGACGGAGACGGAGCTGAAATCCGAGCAGGCATCTGAGCCGTCGTATTGGTCATCATAATTGTCGTCGTTCATGACTTTGGCCTCGGCAGCAGCTGCACGGGAGTGTCGCCTCCGTTCCTTGTAGTCCCCACAGTCCCTCGTCACACTGGCATCATCCACCCCGAGTCCGCCGCTGTCGCCAACGCCAGGGTCTCCGGTCGCGGCTCCAACGTCTTCGCCCATGAAGGAAGCGGTGACAGCCACCGGAGTTACGTGATAAAACTGGCAGGCGCGGTGTTACTTTCAGTACGAGTCGATAATGAAGCCGTTGACGGGTTCGTCACAGCTGTGCTTTGGCGACAATTCGACGAATTCTTGCTGTCTTGATTTCTGGACTTCCTCTTCAAAATACCACCTCAACATGGAGCGGTGTGCGGCACCAAGATGGAGGAGTGTTGGAACTCGGTAAGGTACGGCCACACGTGGCGGTTCTCGTAGGAAATTCCTCGCGATGACTTAAAATAACAAAATATGATAATTAGGGTGCCCCAGCTAATATGAGCGCGGGGAAGATGTTTTGCGTACGGAGAACGACAACGGTGGCCTTTGATCAAGGGATTGGATGGAATCCCCTTCGTGATCATCCCCCTTTGAGAAACCGATTCGGGGCCGAGAGGGAAAAAAGAAAAAAAGAGAAGAGCAACCGGAATCTGATGACGAGAAGTGCCCGTTGGCTTCTTGGGCGTCGACAAAGGATGACGGCAGCACAAAGGGGGCCAGGCATACGCAATGCACAAGACCGGACGGGAAAGGCTATTTTGACTTGAACCGGGGGGGGGGGGGGGGGGGAGGTAGGATCTGAAGAGGAAACGGGGGTAGGGGGATTCTAGCTTTATTTTGTATGTTGTTTTTATTTAATCGCGGAGACCACCTAGGAATTCGGACTTGGACGAGGATGGAGAACCTCCACGTCTTCCACCCTTCCTGCTCCTCTACCGGGAGGACCTGACGCCATCAAATCACGCCTGGCGCCTGATCGGAGCACCTGTCCGCATGGAGTCACTGGCAAGGGAAAGAAAGAGGAGCAGGGGAGGTGCGGGAGGCGGTCGACGGCGCGCCGGCCAAGGGTACGTGTACATGCCGGCCAGGACGATATGATGTGAAATCCATGTAAGAATTCGAGGGAAAATAAACCGTTCCCAGGCTGGGAACAAAAAGAAAATCAAACCAAACCCCCCTCAAAGAAAAAATCAAAAAAATCGAGCGTGTTGAACCCCTCCCCCTCCCCTCCACTCAAGATGTGCATGCATGCATGCATGCAGAACAAGCAGAGGAAAAAACACCGGGGCGGCTGGGCTATGGCTGCCAAGTTGCAGCGTAGCATGTCGACTACTACCCGCACCCACACCCTGGCTCCACGGCAAGGACTTGGAGCTTGCCGCAGGGCAGGTTGGGAAGGGGGTGGGTTGAATATAGGCAGGGTTGACCATGCTGGCATGGCACTTGAGCGCAGAGTGAGGTGAGGTGGTGATTTTCGGGGCGAGGAAACCCATCAAACGTCCGAGAGGGCGAGGGAGATGGCGAGGAAAAGAAGCAGTGCAAGTGAAATCAAGTCTCGGACCAGGCCCGGACGGCCGGCCGGCATAGCTACGACAGACATGTTTCGAATCATTTGCCTCAAGAGTCTCTTCCAACTACCGTACCTCGCTTGCTTCTCCCCTTGCCTGCTTCTTCCCTTGCTTGCTTCTTCACAGATATAAGCTGCTGCTGAAAGGGCATCATCTATCCCCACTTGGCATCTAGAGCCGGATTCCCTCTTGGTTTAGATCATGATTCCATTTCCGATGCCTCCGTCATCGTTGGCCTTGCATCACTTCCACAGCCGTATACGGAGCCAAGCCTCAGCGAGGCATTCACTTGATCCCCGTTGGTCCTGCCTTTGCTGTCCCGTTCTCGGTGCCACTACACTAATTAGTCGCATTATCCCTCAACGCATGTCTCAACGGCCGGAATACCACCCCAAAAATGAGGTCCAGAATCCCCCCTCCTCTTCGACGGGATGCAACTTTGGTCAGCAGCATGCCCTTTCTTGGAGGCGTTCCCGCCTAACTGCTTGCAGACAAAAGATTTGTCCGTAGTTCATAGGGATGGAGGAATCGCTCGAGGGGCACAATTCTCTTGGAGCCCGTTTCTGGAACAACTCCATGTGATGTTTTCTCCCCATGTAGAGGTGGCCGCTTCCTCGAGTTCCACCGCATAGATCACCGATACCCTGTCAAACTTCTGTAAGGAACCCGGCCCGAAGCGATAAAGCAAAATTAAAAAGGCCGTTATTGCGACCGTGTGGGACCTCCCCCCCTTCTTTTATTTTTTTATTTTTATTTTTTTTGTTAAAACATGACCAGGCAAACATCAACCATCACCCGGCCTCCACAACTTACTACGCGGACGCTCCCCGAGGAATGACACGAGGCATGCCCGCTAAAATGCCAGAGGTGACGGGACACGGCCGAGCATGGGCGAGCGACTTTCCTACCTTGGGAGCCCCAACCGCCCAGGGTGCCACGCTGTGTATGCGTCAAATGGAGCTAAACGGCGTGGCATTCATGTGCTTTGGAAGCCGCCGTCGCCCCCCTGGTCTCACGGCAATTCGGCGAGGGTGATTGACGCCCGCCCATTTTCCTTCCAGAAGAACCGCCCCCGGCACATGGGAATAGCAACTGCCTCATAACGAGATGAAATATGGGCTCGGAGACTAGGACTGGGCTGGGATCACCCTCTGGGGGGGGGGGGGGGGGGGGGGGGGCGGTGAGTCGAGGAATCGATAGCTTGGAAACCATCAGGTTTTGGCATTTCCATGATCGATCACCTTGAATGTGGCTTCGACGTCGATGGCGACAACGAGCTTGTTGGGAAATCCTGGAAGCCCCAAAGGCACGTTCGCGACTCAATGGTTTCCCCCCACCCTTTCCTCTTTTTACCGAGGGATCTCGCTCGTGGCGGATCTCGGATCTCGGAACCTGGCATTGTCGTATCTCTCTCTTTCTTGATATTTTTATGTCCCATACTTGACCTTGGCCAAAACGCCCAAATTGTTCAAGAAAACCCTCACTCACCATTGACGAACCCAAGATAAGAGAGGACCTTGTAGACGACTACGGACCCCGGAGTTTGATGCCGCATCGGAGCTTCCGTTGTCGATGCAAGTGTTGCCCCTCTTATTTGCAGTGCCTCGGGGAGGGGCGCCGTCGGCCAACAAACAACCTACTTGAGCCTCTCCTGACTCACGTCTCTGTCTTGTCACGGGTCGCAAGTAGTCAGTCTTCACCGACATAGGTCCTCAGCTCGGCCAGGGGTGGGCCAATTGAACAAGTGTGATCAATCAGAGAACAGGCCATCAATGTTGCTGCGCCTATCGCATCATGCATCATGTGTGAGGAGACGGGAGCCCGCTACAGCGATGGAAAAAAAAAGAGGATGGGTCCTCATCACAAGCTTCCGGCGCTCGACTTTGGGATTGGATCGACGGGACGTTTTTTGCTCGTATGGGACCTGCAACCGCGCTGTCCCATCACAAAAGGCGCATCTAGCACAGCCAATCAAGCGCGAATCCGTGTCATCGCATCCCACATATCGCAAACATTCCTTCGCGCTGGTCTCATCAGGTAGAACCAAGAGCCAGCCTTTTGAAGCCGGCGGTGCTGGATCGATACTTTGGTATTTCAAAAGGGTATCTAGATAATAGGGTGCAACTTGGGACGGGGCCCAGACCATACTTGCACGCGCGTTGCCATGGTGTCGTGGAGGGGCTGTCATACTCGCGTTCGCGAGGCCTGACGTCAGGGGGGTTGAAAATATCCGAACTCCAAGAAATAATGGAAGAACAAAGTTGAACAGCCCCGCTGGCTTTATACCGTCTCGATATATCGCTTCACCTCCCTGTATACAGCAGCTGTTAGCCGTCTTCCTTTGATGTTCCCAGAGGGGGTCTGAGGTTGATACGCACCAGTCCGTCACAGCCTCGTCCCAAAGGCGGATCTCATGATCTCTTGTTCCACCAAAGTGGTCGACGAAGTCGTCCCCGAACACTTCTCTCGCAATGCTCTCCTTTCGCGTAAATCGGTCGTTTGCTTCGCGCAGACTCTTCGCAAGCCTGATACCCTTGTCACCGCTGCCGCCCACATCTTGACCCTTGCCCAGAGGCGGAACAGGGATTTCCAATTTCTTCTCAACACCTCGCCAGCCCAGAGCAAGAATTGCCGCGAGCACAAAAGAAGGGTTCGTGTCCGCACCAGGAACACGGACCTCAAAGCGAGTTGCGCCAGGCTTCGCCGTGGGGGGCGCAATGAGGCGTATCGACGCGGCTCTATGCTCCAAACCCCACGAAACAGTGACAGGTGCCCAAAAGTTCTCAACCAGGCGCTTGTACGAGTTGACTGTGGGCGCCAGCAGAGGCATGACGTCGGGGAGACCCTCGAGCAGACCAGCTAGAAAATGACGGCCCAGGTCCGATAGTCCAGCGACGTCCGGGTATGGGGGGTTCTCATCCTTGGTCTCGCGAGCAAAGAGGTTCTTACCCTCCTTGTCGACGATGGAGACGTGCATGTGCCCGCTGTTCCCGGGCAAGCCCTGCTTTGGCTTGGCCATGAAACACGGGGTGATTCCGTATTTTGTCGCGACCGACTTGACGACATACCTGCGAGCGCACTTGGTCAGCTTAGCAGAGACAGTAGTGATTGTGCCGACTTACTTGAACAGACTGGCCCTATCAGCCATCTGTTGGATCTCCCCAAACTCGAGCGCCGCCTCGAAGACGCCTGGGCCACTCTCGGTATGCCAGCCCTCGATATCACATTTAAATTGGGAGCACGTCTCAAAGATGTCGTAAAAATAGTCGTTGTTGTGGACGGTCCGCGTTAAGCTGTAACCAAACATGCCCTCGGTGAGAGACGGCAGCGCTTGAGGGGGGTTCTCTTGCAGGTATCCGGCCGTGGAGCTCGTGGATTCGGCAGAGCGGGCAGGAGCCTTGAACTGGTAGAACTCGTACTCGGCTGGAAGGGAAAAGCGTGCTGTTAGCTCTATGCGTTGCGGGAAAGGGCAGTCACGGGAAATATCGGCAGTCTCACCACCAGCCATGGCGCCGTAGCCCTTGGCCTGCAACTTCTCCAGGGCGGTCTTCAATAGGCCACGGGGGCACGCGCAGATGGGCTTCTGAGTATCCGGGTCGTGGAAGCTGACGAGGAAGAAGGGCACATTGTTCTCCCACGGGATACGACGGAAACTGGAGAGGTCGGGAACGGCGATTAGATCGTGGTAGCCGTTGTCGGCGTTGCTAATCTTGAGCTCCTTGATGTACGTCATGTCGTGCATGTCCCAACCAAAGATGACGGAGCAGAAGCCAAAGCCCGACTTGGCGACGGACAGGAACTTGCTTTTGGAGACGAGTTTGCCGCGCAGCATGCCGTCGACGTCGATACCAGCCAGCTTCACTTTATTATCGTCCCGGAGAAGCTCCGGGAGCGACTCGACAGTGATGGTGTCGTTGGACGGCGCCATGATGGGATGTTGGCAGCAAGAGTGAGCTGTCAATTGACTTTGGATGACGTTGGTTTGGATGAATGTTGGTTGATTTGGAGGTGTGACTGCGAAGTGTGGTATTGCTGGGACAGACAAGCAGGAAGCCGTTGTCTAAGAGGGTCTTTCTATTTGCACATGAAACTTGCAGCTTGGACGGGGCAAAGAAGAAGCGATGAGCGATGGCAAAAGGTATGAGTTGGTCAGAAGGGCAAGGAAGAAATCGGCGAGAGAGGGAGCGCGCGCGCGCGCAGAGCAACGTGACACAAGTATAGATCGTGGGGCCTGAGACGATACGCAGCAAACAATGGGATGAGCTCTGAGGGAACGCGGAAAGGGACGTGGGGAAGGGGGATGGGGACCGGGACCGGGACTGGTATCGTACAGTGAACACGAAGAGTCCCTCCTCCCCCCACCCGGGATGTTTACAGTCCAAGTCCAGTGCTTGATGAATTCCTGCGTAGGTACCTACATCATGCGACGTATGCATCCCTCCTAAGGCGAGTGACTCGGTCGGAGTGAGTGGTTGCTTCAATCAAGCTTGATTCCAAGGAACCCCCGTGCATGCAGCAAACTGGATGCGGGAGCGCCGATAAGGGAGCGCGCGGCCAATGGAATGCTGCGGATTGGGATTTGGGGAACTGGCCGGAGCGACCATGACATCGGGCGGGGCAGGGCAGCTCCCAATCTGCCAAAGTGAAAGTCTATGAATGGATGATTGAATGAATGATTGAATCAATCAATCAATCAATCAAGCTACAGTGCCACCTCTTTAGAAATCGATTTCGCGCTCGTCTTCTGGGCTGGCTCGTTTGGGGTCAGCGTGTATGGTATGTAGGTAGGTAGGTACTGGTCATCTGGCACTGGTTGTTTCTTTCTATTCACCCCTCGGCGATACATTACTGCACAGGACGGCACAGGACGGCACAGGTCAGAGGGACAATTGAGGAAGGAACCGAGGAACGTGTTGGCTGCGTCTGCGTCATCATTCATGATTGCAGCAGTCATGCAATAGAGGAACGTACCCACCCCCTCTTTCAGCTCCCCTTCGCCGAGTTGCCTCACCTCCCTCCTGTCAACTAGAGCTGAATACTGATGCTCCCTGTATTGCTGGACGGACTGAGGCATATAAAAACAAATGATGGATTTTTACCGGAGGCCGCCCGCCGTCACCGTGCGAAGTGACCGGCGATGAACCGACGTTGGCATATCTTGTCCATGTTTTCTCTTCGTCTCCATTTTCCGACTTCTCTTTGTCCCCTCTCATTATCCCGCCCCAATTCATCAACAACCGCCATCGACTCTCCGACACTGTTGCGCTGCCGACTGGTCCTGGCATCAATCCGAAACCAAGACAAGGGGAAAAAGCGGGAGACGGACGCGCTTGAATCAAATACCAAAGACCATTTCATCCTTTCTATGAGCTTGGGTCTGCTGTCGCGCGAAGCCCGAACCCTCCACCTCAGTTTACTGCCAACGGGGATGCAACGCATCGTGAACTCCATCTGGTTCACAATGGAGATTGTCCCCTCATACCCCTCGCTACATGCAGTGCGTTGTTTGCCGATTGCTGATTATGCTACATGCCAGCAACAAGCGCGGCAAATGTTCCGCGTAGCGGTATCAAGGCGACCGCGACGGCATTGCACGAAAGCATATTCATCTCTATTTCCGTCTGGGCTTTCCTGCCGCTGCTGTCACTTCCACTACTCAGATAATCACCTCAATCAATCATCGAGCATCTTTTAAGCTGGCGTTGCCTGAGCGGCTCCTGTCCAGCCCTCAGCTCGGGGATCCCCCCTTCGGCGCGGTCTCGGACCGCGCTGCGCTTCCATGTTCTGCAATCCACGAATGACGAGTTTACGAATCGTAATAGATTGTCCGGCCCGTCCGGAGTCTACCACCACATGGTCGTTTGTCATTCACCGTCGCCTGCCCACATGACGATGAAAGCCGAGCGGGGTGGAGGGGCTCGGCCAGACCGCCTCCGATGCCAAAAGGTCATGGCAGCGGTTGCACACAAGACACACAGTCTTGGCTTTGCCGTGCCGCTCTACTCTGTCCACACGGATTACCGACACACATACCTTACAATTCAGGTACCTGGCAGGACTTTGAGTGGCGACTTGTCTGATCTATCGAGCAGATCCATGCCCTTCTGCCGCTGAGGCTGGCTCTGCACTTTTAGCCCGAGTCTTTGCGGTTCGCCATTGGCCTGGTTGGCTGCTTAGCCCATCATCCCGGCAGCTTCTCCGGAAACCATGCACATAGGGTCTTGATCCTTTCTTATCCAAATGGCCAAAGTCAACGTCCATCATTAATGGCTCTTTTCATGCGGACATTTGGCAACAATAAGGTGTTTTCCGTCTTGTTGACAGGCAATTTTCGCGATAGGATTGTATCTTCTAGACGGCCATGCGTACCCGACTCGATTCGACGTGTACTCTGTCGCCCCCTTCACGTCTGGCGTTCCCCCTCCCCTCTCTCCCCCCTCTCGCAGGTGTGTTACGGAGGGGTTGGTACCTGATCTAGGACCTCCGTCGTGTCACAATCAGACCCACTGATAAGAGATAACGCGATATCGGTGTTGCGCCCGTTAACACGTTGATGCGCCGTCTTGGGGAACGATACACACGACCGAGGCGCGCCTTCTGCAGCCGATGTCGTGGACCAAGGAATATGGTTCTGCCACCATGAAGATATCCGTGATGATCCTCCACCGATCTCGATCCAAGCGGGTGATGGATGTGTTGATTCCTTCCGATGCCTAGTAGGGCAGCGACAACTGTCAGCCCGAGACAGGAACAGCTTGAGCTGAGCAGACAGAGAGTGCCCGCCGGCGCCCACCACCCACCCCCATAACAGACGGGTCTTTCTGTCTGCACCCCCATCGCCCTGTGTCACATCTCCGTATGAGATGGTGTTCCCCATGCGCCGTTGTCGGATCTACCTTCCCAGCGAGAGGCTCGAGCAGCTGGCAAGCCGGCTAATCGTGAGCTAGGAAGGGGGCTGATAGCCATCCCGACCGACCGACCGACCCTGATATGTATCCGTACCGCGCTTGCGCGCTTTGTATCCAGTGCCTACTCCGTGTATGCGACGACCGCCTCCTTCTCCCTTGAGCAGCATCCCATCAAATTGGTATTAGTCCTTGACAATGTGGCCAGGGCGGCAAAACGAGACATGGCCCCCGGATTTCCTTGACTCATCTCCTACCTCCTGACGACGGCCTTGTCTCCTTCTTCGGCTCCATTCTCCTCAGCCAGCCCCGTCTTGACCCGTCGTCGTCCAGATTCTTTAAACACATCGTCTCCGTCGTCTTGTCGTGTTCAGACCTTCTTCCTCTTCCCTCCTCCCACCAACAACCCAACCAAGCAACTTCTGCCGCTTACCCAACCGCCTCGCGACCCCAAATTCGACCCTTTCCGCCACATCGCGCACTCTCCACAGCCAGCGGCTTTCGATTCAACATCACCACAATTCATACACCCCTCAATAAAACAACAATCAAAATGGGTTCTGTTCCTACTGAGATCAGTGGTAGACTGGCTGGCAAGAACGCCGTTGTCACGGGCGCCGCTGGGTAAGCAACACATCTCGTATCGCGGCCACCGAACCGCCTTATCTTGACGGCAAATCAGGATGCGCCCCAAAGGGCTGGGCGCTCACCGCAAGAAACAAGACAAAAACTCATGAGGATGCGATAAGCTGACCCGAGCCTTCCCCTTCTGACAGTGGCATTGGCCTGGAGACCAGCATCCTTTTTGCCAAGGAGGGTGCCAGCGTTGTCATGGCCGATATCTCTGGTCCGGCGCTCGAGAAAGCCAAGGCCAAGGTGCTCTCGCTCATTCCGTCCGCGAGGGTCGAGACCAAGGTACGTCTGCACACTGCGAATGGGAGGTGTTGGAAGATTCCATTCCCGCCTCTCCGAGACTCCGCCGACACACCCGTTCACGCTGCTTGCTGCACGCGCTCACTGCACCGCGCACTTTGCACATTCCCAATTAAAATTGCACAACTACCCCGCTGTGCCCCGCCATCAATCCATCAATCATTCACCCATCCCATCATTCCCGTTTGCGTCACCGTCCTCATCCGCTTCACATGCGACAACCACCATCACCACACGATGCTCAACTCCCATTGTTCCTTGAACTGACAGCTTTTGCTACGCTGGAATAGATCACCGATGTTTCCAAGGAGGACCAGATCAAGGCCCTCGTCGACTCGGTCGATGCCTGGGGTGGCCTCGATATTATGTTCAACAACGCTGGTATCATGCACGCCCGTGACGACGATGCTGTCAACACCCCCGAGGAGATTTGGGATCTGACCCAGAACATCAATGTCAAGGGCGTCTGGTTCGGCAGCAAGCACGCCGTTCTCGCCCTGCGCCGCAACAACAAGAGCAAGGGCTCCATCATTAATACCGCCTCTGTCGTCGCCCTCGTTGGCGCTGCCACCCCTCAGCTTGCCTACACGGCTTCAAAGGGCGCCGTTCTCGCTCTCACCCGCGAGCTCGCCATGGTCCACGCTCGCGAGGGTTACCGCTTCAACTCGCTCTGCCCCGCCCCTCTCAACACCCCGCTGTTGCAGGACTGGCTCGGCGACGACGTCCCCAAGCGCATGCGCCGCGAGGTGCACTTTCCCACCGGCCGCTTCGGCGAGGCCATTGAGCAGGCCCAGGCCGTCCTTTTCCTGGCGAGTGACGAGTCGAGCTTCGTCAACGGCCATGACATGGTTGTCGACGGCGGCATGACCAAGGCCTACGTCACCCCCGAAGGCCCCGCAACGCCCGCGCCCATCAACAACGCCAGCCGCACCAGCCTCGAGTAAGAGTGCGAAATGGCTTATTTGATTGCGATGTTCCCGAAATGATACGGCACAGGACTGGAGTTTAAGGCGCTTGGCAAGACAACCAGGGGGAGGGACCCGATGGAGGGTCATGATGATGAAACTGTGAATAGACTACATTATTCAATTGGCAAACTTTTTTCCTTTGCTTTGGCTCAAATGCACTCGACGGGCTTGTGTAGGTTAATTTGTATGGTTTCCGAAAGACACAGAAACCATTTGTACTTGCTTTTTGCTGAAGTAACATCATGAAATATTACAAGACGAGTGACCATAAAAAAATTGTAAACCTGCAACGCCACCCCATGCACTGCAGTCAAAATTGCGCTCTCTCTAATGGAACTGGCTCTCGGTGTTGCCTTCACCCATGCTCTTGCTACTGGAGCTGCCGCTCTGAATCGCCCCTAAGATGCCGTCAATGTAGCCCGCGCCGCTCCACTTCTGATGCGTCAAGACATCGCAGCCACCCTCCTTCTCGCGCCTCTGGACGATGTTGACGTAGGCCAACATGCCGTCCTTCTTGAAGTCCCTAGCGAGCTCATTAGTGATAGTCGCGTTGGAGTGTAGGCCGGCAAGGGAGATGAGCTGCAGCACGAAGCCCTCCTTGGCAATGTCCCAGATGAAGCTCTTGAGCGTCTCATCGGTGAAGCCATGCGCCATCCAGTTGAATGACGGGCTGAGGTTGTAGACGAGGCCCTTGCCGGGATACACCCCTCGGACAGACCGGGCGAGTGTCGACGCGACCTCAACGTTGGGGTCGCCCGTCTCGACCCACAAGAGGTCTGCGTACGGACCAAAGGCGATGGCGCGCTTCGTCGCGGCGTCCATGCCGGCGCGATAGTGGTAGAAGCCCTCGCGGGTGCGGGGGACGTCCCATGAGAAGTAGACGGGGGTCGATGTGTGCTCGTTGGCGAGCTTGCGGCGCTGGGAGATGCCCAGGTCGCGATCCGAGCGCACCCTTTCGAGGTACGCGTCAATCTTGTCCTGGGAGACGCCCTCTTTCTGCATGTGCCCGACAGCGGCCTCGTCAAAGGTCACGAGCCTGGTGTTCTTGACCCAGTCGGCCTCGAAAGTGTCGATCTCGGCGCCGGCGGCGCCCTTGGCCTCCATGGCCTGAATGGTCTCGGCGAGGGGTTCGATGGCCGGGTCGGCGACGCCGAGGATGAACTCGTGATCGCGCACGTCAATGGCGCTGCTGATGAGCTTACCGCTCTCCGAGTCGGTGCGGGCAATCACGAGGTTCTCGCAGCCCATGACGTCCCACTGGAAGCGGGCGGCGTTGAGCCGATTGATGTGCTCTCCGATAGGCACCAGGACCTTGCCGGCCAGGTGCCCACACTTCTTACCGCCGTGGAGCTGATCCTCAAAATGCACCGCCGCGGCGCCGTTCTCGGCGAAGAGCTTGGCGAGCTTAAGAACGGCGGAGAGGCCGCCATGGCCGGTGTCACCGTCGGCAATGATGGGCCGCAGGTAGTCGACGTACGGCGTCTCTACGCGCTCCTCGGGCTTCAGCTTCCGGCGGGCGTCCCATTGTTTCCGGTCGTGCATCGACTGCGCCTTGGCGAGTCGCTGGACTTGGTTCGGCACGGTATTGTAGGGGTAGTCGCCGAAGTCGGGAGACACCTCGTTGGTGGACGTGAGGAGCGAGGAGCAGGCCCAGCCCGAGATGTAGAGAACTTCCTGATGAGGGGCTTGTTGCGTCATTTGAACGGGGTCAATGGCGCCCACTGCCAGTACACGTCGGTTAGCACAAGATTGCTGGACGGCCACGAGAGCATATTGTCGTTCGTACTTGTGTGGATGGGCTTCCCCTCAGCCTCCCGCTCCTTGACGAGGTTGAAGAGCTTCCTCGCCATGACGGAGCTGGGATACGACTGATGTTGCGAGCCGCGCTTCGAGACGACATCGGCAGCGCTATAGGGTCGCTTGATGCCATGGTATCTTGGCGACTGCCACCATGCCTCGACCTCCTTGATCTGGGCTTCGTACAGTTCGTCTTCGGCAGCGCCGGCCTTCTTAGACTCGGGCAGCAATTGGAAGGCATCGCTGGGCGGGGAACCGGAGGAGAATGGGTTCGCGGGGGCCTGGGCCATTCTAGGTGTAGTTGAGATACAGCGCAGGGCGATGGCTGAGGTCGAGGTTGGTCGGGGGAGAGGAACCCTACGGGTAACTGCCCGCGCGGCAGCCCTTCTCATCATCGTCGCCTTGGTGTTGTGACGGTTTCCGGGGGAGGGTACAAAGAAAGTGTATGGAGTTTTGAGAAGATGACTTTATTTGTGGTCTCGTCCAAGATCTAGCAGGGTCCGTCTAGAAGAGGAGGTAAGCGTCGTAACGCCGGGGAGACATGTGTCGCAGGGACAACTCCGAGCAGTGGCGATTCGGGCACTCGGGAAAGGAGATCTTACATAACGAAGAGTCTCTGCCAGGGTTTATACGGAAGACAAGTGGGAATAACTTGGGAAATAATGCATTAGACAAACCAGTGCAGCCAAGCAGCAAGTGGTAGCCGGACACAAGCGATGATGAGCCTTGGTAAACAGCGGCAAAGACGGAGTGCCGCACGTGCTGGAGGATTCACTATTGGCCAATTGACAAGGCCGCTCATCCGCCGGCGGCTTCGGCTTGCCTCGGCCCAATCATTTCCCCTCACTGTTCACAGTGTCAACAGGCGGGGATGTCAGGGATGGATTTAGGGCGTCGTATGGATCACCAGCCAATCAAAGTGTCTTGATTGTGCAAACTTGAGCTATGTCCTCTCAGCCCGCACTGCCCGCTGCGACCCGCCAAACGTGGAGGAAGGTGGAAAAGCTGGGGTTCCCGTCCCCCGTGCCCCGTCAATCCCTCAATCCCCCTCCCCGCTAAGACAGAGTGGCTCATACCACAGGGTGTCGACTTACACCCAGAAGGAGGAGGTCGGTGCCGCTCATCCAGGCTGCCCCAACCTCGGGCTAAGGCAAAGCCAGCTTGTCTCGGCCTAGCAATGGACGTGTGTACGTGTTTTTTCCCCCCTAGGTGCGTTTGGTGTGTGACTTGCTTGGTCTTCTTTTTTTGTCTGTTTCCTTTCCGATTTGTCGTTTTTTCTCCTCACTGTACTCTGTATTCCTCACACAGCACACACGACCGTGGTATTCCATTGAACCCTCAGTTCAGAAGCCCTTAGGATATCATCTCCTGCCGCCTAAGCGATTTTCACCTACCGACGTCACACCTTCATCTACCTCCTCGTACAAGTCACCCGCTTGCCGCTCCCTGTACTTTTCTCTTGCTCGGCAACTATTGCGATGAACGTCACAAGAAGCACGAGGGCCCTGGGAGCTCTGAGGGTACGTCAAGCTTCGCATTCATCATAGCCACGTCCAGATAGACACCGTAACTAACTCGCGCCAGCCGCTGGCAGCTCGTTCCGCCCTCAATGTCCGCCAGTACTCGTCCTCCTCCGAGTCAGACCTCAAGACTACGCTTAAGAGCGTCATCCCGGCCAAACGAGAACTCTTGAAGAAGGTCAAGGCACACTCCTCCAAGGTCATTGGCGAGGTCAAGGTCGAGAACGCCCTGGGGGGCATGCGCGGCCTGAAGGCCATGGTCTGGGAGGGGTCTGTCCTGGATGCGAACGAGGGCATTCGCTTCCACGGCAAAACCATCAAAGACTGCCAGAAGGAGCTGCCAAAGGGCAAGACCGGCACCGAAATGTTGCCCGAAGCCATGTTCTGGCTTCTACTCACAGGCCAGGTCCCTTCCACAAACCAGGTCCGCCAGTTCTCTCGTGAACTGGCCGAGCAGGCTCAGCTGCCCGACTTTGTCAACAAGTTGCTCGATAACTTTCCTACCGACCTGCATCCCATGACCCAGTTTGCCATTGCCGTCTCTGCCCTGAACTACACTTCCAAATTCGCCAAAGCCTACGAACAGGGTCTCAACAAGGCCGACTACTGGGAGCCTACCTTTGATGATTCAATCTCGCTGTTGGCCAAGCTGCCAACCATCGCCGCCAAGATCTACCAAAACTCCTATCGTGGCGGTGGAGCCCTCCCGGCCGAGGTTGACCTTGAGCAGGATTGGTCCTACAACTTTGCTGCCATGCTTGGAAAGGGTGGTAAGGAAAATGAGAACTTTCAGGATCTTCTCAGGCTCTACCTCGCTCTCCACGGCGACCACGAGGGAGGCAACGTCTCCGCTCACACCACCCACTTGGTCGGCAGCGCCCTTAGCGATCCCTTCCTCAGCTACAGTGCAGGTCTTCAGGGCCTAGCTGGACCTCTCCACGGGTAGGTTTACGGACGACCGCCAAGATGCTGATTGTCATATGCTGACAATACGATAGGCTCGCCGCTCAAGAGGTCCTTCGATGGATCATTCAGATGAAGGATAACATCCCCAAGTCTTATACTGACAAAGACGTGACGGACTATTTGTGGAGCACTCTCAACTCTGGCAGAGTGGTACCTGGATACGGCCATGCAGTTCTCCGCAAACCCGACCCTCGTTTTGAAGCCCTGATGGACTACGCCGCCGCACGTCCCGAAATCGCACAGGACCCCGTCTTCCAGCTTGTACAAAAGAATAGCCAAATCGCTCCCGAGGTACTCAAGAAGCACGGCAAGACAAAGAATCCCTACCCCAATGTCGATTCTAGTTCTGGCGTTCTCTTTCACCACTACGGTTTCCACGAGACGCTGTACTACACCGCCACATTCGGTGTCTCCCGTGGCCTGGGTCCCCTGGCGCAGCTCATTTGGGACCGCGCCCTTGGCTTGCCCATTGAGAGACCCAAGAGTATTAACCTTGAAGGTCTCCTTAAGCAGGCCGAGAGTTCGTAAAAGGGGATTCGCAGATTTTGAGAATGGAGATGTTGAGAGCGTGGTAAAATGTGCTACTTCCCGTCATAGACCTAGCCGGAGTTTGCCATGGAATACAGGAATAAATGAAACCTCAGCTATATTAGCAACTGGATTTTTCAGCAAACGCCACGCATAAATCATTGCGTATTCTTACATTATACCACCACAGCAAGTTCCAGACTGGCTTGCGGCCATCGCGGTCTGATTAAATTGCTCGCCTAAGAATCATTACCCGGGCTCCATCTATTTTCAGCCAAGACTGCATCGCGTTCGATGAACCCTAGGATCGCTCACTGAAGATAATTAGGCAATGAAACTTGATTGCTCGAGACCATACTAATACCGACGAGAGCTCCGGCCAGCCGATCTTAGACCTCCTTTTCAGCTTTCTCTCCGACCAGGTTTTCTCATTAAAAGGCACCAAAGCTTATGTCAATCACGGGCATAACCCAGCCGGCAAATTGCATGGTTCTGCTGAGACCGGATAAACAGGGCCCAAGACAACCTGTCGATTCAGAACCAAGCAAGTTTAAGGACAGCTTTTAGTACTATGCACGACCGCATGCCCTGAAGGGATTGGCGCCCGACGGCTAAAGTCTTTCCAGCTCATCTCTTATATCGTTAAATAAATTAGTGTTATGCAGACAATATGTTATACAATATCTCTTCGCTGGGTCTAGTAAGCCTTACCTGCTGGCATAGTTTTGTCGATAGTGTCTCTGTAACCTTTTTGGAATAGATAAACCAATACTCATCTATGTTGCATATGGAGTAATCAGGATAAATACATGGACTCGGCTTTCATTTGTCTAAAAACGACAACCACAAGCTATTCTTCCACCATTATTACTGCCCAATACAATTTACGGTTTACTTACTCCTCAGCATGCTTTGACGCCATTTCAGTCTGTATTTGACCCGGCATCTTCTAAGACAGTTAATAGACCTTTGAGTTAGGTCTGCCTTTGTCTCCATAAGAGAGACACTGGTACTTCTATACTGTTTTCCAACGCTACATATCACCTAAGCATGTGGTCCGTCTTCCATATTGCTTACAGAAAATGGATGATTGAGGTCGTAATAGGAGAATAAGTAGCTTGTGAGTAATTCATCTTGCACGGACTTGACAGCAAGTGCTTGATATTTTAGGGATTATCAGATAACTCGACCTACAGCCGATTTCAAAGTCATAGACGACCAAGTGCGACAATTAATATATAATTGAAGACTCGCGTTGACATACACCCGGATTACCCTGCTTGAAATAAGTCTAACTTTGTATCCAGTGACAATCTGCTTGAATTGGAATCATACTTTAGCCGTGATGCCTTTTGGGAATGCTCGTTTCACTTTGCCCAAGCGAGCCATGGAAGAATTGATCCAGATATTAAGGTGCGGCATCAGTTTAGAGCTGCAAGCATATTATGTCGATAGTATGATGATTGCTTTTCATTGATACATGCGTTCGACATCAATATCGTGATGCTGGAGGGGTTTGCTATTGTTGCTTTGATTTACAGCCGACTTTTTTTCTAGCAGTTGGATTTTCGGGACATCGGAGATGACACTCTCTCTGTAAACTTCTCATGGGGGGGGGGGATGTTCGACGAGCAAGTATTTATATAGAACAATGTCGTCCCTCCATTGAGTAACAGTCATCGTTGATACTTTCTTCACCATCAATTCTACTTCCAGTTTATCATTACACGTCCATTCTAGCAGTTTTTCGTCATTCAATTCGCAATATGAAGAGCGTTCTCGCTTTCCTACTCCCGGTTCTAGCCATGACCGCCCCTTTGGCACCCTCTGGAATGGGTGATGCTCCCGACCCAAAAGAAATTCAGATCGTCAAAGCTAGCTTCTCGGGAAGTGGTTGCCCCCAGGGTTCTGTTTCAACCACAATCTCCCCAGATGGTACTGTTATCACTTTTGGCTTCGACAGGTTCCAAACCTACATCGGACCTGGCGTTCACATATCCGAGAAGTCAAAGAACTGTGCTTTGCATCTAAGTCTGAAGTACCCCGGCGGTTTCCAATTCGCGCTCGTCGAGAGCACGTACCATGGTTACGCCCAGCTTGAAGAGGGCGTAACTGGTACATTCTACTCGACCTACTTCTTCTCTCAAGATGCTGGTGCCACGACGACGACCCAGACTTCCATCGATGGTGGCGGTATATGGCTTGATGGCCAGGTATACACCAAGCAGGATAGGATTCCCACCGCGGCACTCATCTACTCCCCCTGTGGTGCCTCGGGCATTCTCAATGTCAACAACCGAATTGCTCTGACGTCCAAGAAACCCCTAGCATTCGGTTCCATCACCGACGACGATGCGACTGTGGCTTTTACTCAGCAGATCAATGTCAAGTGGCTGGCTTGCAAGAAATAAGCAACTGGAAGTCACGGCCGTTGAGTAAGTAAGACGCTCAACTTTTCGCTTTAGGTTTTTGAGGTCTGGCCGCTAATTCCGAACAAAAAGCAAGCCCGGCTTCGATCGAAAGGGAGCCTAAAAGACATATTGCTAGAAAAGCGAGCCCAATAACGCTGGATAGATGAAAACATGACGAGAGCGTGATGGATGTAGGAGTTTGCATGCAACTACGCTGGGAACAACTCTCTGTTTAGGTTCAATTCTTTATCCTCTCAGGAACTTTTCGTATGCGTCTGACAATTCAATCAAGCCTTTAAGCCAAACATGACTATCGCAAAAAAAGAAACTCCCCCTTTACTCTAATACAAAATAATCATTGAAGTCTCTTAGCCGACTTGGCCGACTTCATCTGCGTCCCTTCACTGTGGCGCAGTTAATTGTCAGCATTGCCAAATCTGCAAAGCCACCCAGTGTCTAAGATGTTCAGGAGCTTATTGTATTCTACTGGATTTAGTGTTAAGTGGCTGAGCGGAACAGCAAGCAAAACTGGGAAAAAGGTATGGGACAAAAGCGTAGACTGCTTAGTCCATGCAATTTTACGCATGGATCGACGAGGGACCGGGCTCCGTGATCGCAAGTCAAGGAGTACGTGTGCATTGTTTGATCTGCTTCTGTCCTACTCTTATGATTGTGGCCAGGTAATTTCTAGTGGCCGACCACAGCCGGCTGACTTCATAATCGGTACTAGGCCGAGCGAGACGCTGCACAACAGCCAACCAAGCTGCTCCGTGTTGGGCTACTGCTGATTGAGACTCCACATCTATCGTCTCGTAGCTCTGCATATAACTTGGCCCTTCAAGTTCACGAAGCTGCCTTTCGTTCGATCTTTAGATCGAGGGTATCATCCACTTCCACTCCTGCTCCCGCGGCCAGCATCGGTAGGATCTATCTGCTGGAAATTCCTAACATCATCGTCATCTACCGTAGTGAACTCTCGAAACAGCGCAATGTCCTCGAACCTCTTTGCTAGGTTCTCAACCCTAGCCGCATCCGGGTCCGTCATTGCAAGATCGAGATCAACCATAAAAGTAGCCCGTACATCATCCTCCTCATGGTTTGTTTCTGCCTCTCTAATGTGTTTGAGTAGGTGTCGCGCCTCGGTGCCTGTTATGTCTCCATCCCTTAAAGTCATCGTAAGTAGGCCACGTGTGATGACCTCGGCAATCCGGTAAGGCTTGCGGAGGCTTTCGTAGCCATAGATACAGGCGAGAAAGTAGAAGCGCCACTCGGGGTTCTGGGTGTCGTGCAGTACCGCGTTGGCTACGTAGATCAAAGCACTTTGCCACAGAAGAGTATATGCCGAAGACGCGTAGCTGCAACGATACCGTACGATGAGCTGTTTAAGCTGACCGACGGAAGCATTAAAAGCGGCGTCTGGAGAGGCATAGCGAGCATTGAAAGTCTTGAGACGGAGGCGTTCATGTCTTGAGATACGGATAAATGGTCGGAAAATGTCGAGGATGGCGGCATGGAACCATATGCTTCGGACAATGTCAGAAACGTGGATTGGGATTGAGAAGGGAAGAGGGAGATAGATGAGCATACTGCAAGATGATGACATGATGGGGGCAGCCGTCCCTCAACATCTGGTCAGGGTGTAAGCCCTCTGCCCAGGTAAGAAGCTCGCGATACTTGAACTCAGCAAAATCGAGTGAGACATGACCAGGGAGAGGATATTGACGATTCTTGTAATACGCCAAGGTGACGCCATGGATGATGCGCCAGAACTTGCACAATGCAGAGAAGGTATGGCCCATATAGGAAGGAAAGTCTTCCTCCGAAGCAGTAGGGCTGAGGTTGTCTGAACCCCCTCGTGTCTCTCTGCATGTTGGTTCAGTGGGCATCGGGTATACGGGGGGATAGACGGGATATTCGAGCCCTGGTTGTTGATAAAAGAGAGTAGTAAGGCTGCGCGCATTAGCCAAATGATTGGACGAGAAGGAGTGGGATAGGGTGCCATTCTCACACTCCCCAGTTGAATATTCCCCAAGCGGTATATGAATTTGCTCTCCGAGTTTGCGGAGACAAGCGTTCCATTTCCTCCAGCGCCTTTGTTGTTTCGATACCAAACAGAGACATGCGTGTGCCAATTTGCAGTGCAGCAGCAAGGTATTTGAGGACATAATGATCTTTCCCATGGCCCAAATAAGCCAGACTCAGCAGTTGGGCGCTTGCGGCATTCAGGATGGTGGTATTGTTCTTTTCAAGGACCCAAAGCCTTTCCGCTTCTTTACAGAATGATTCGGCATGACGAACAGCGTCTTGGTCGATAGCAGTGTACATTTGCTAGCCAGTATTTCCATGTCAGCCAACTTGCCCTGATACTCTTATGCGGGTGCCGGTTATTGTCGAACTCTAAACTTACACAGCCCCAATACATGAGGGCATTGACGAGAAGGCGAGAACAGTATGTTTGCCGCTGTCCAACGAGATCAGAAATGAAAAGATGCGGATCGAAAACGCCTAACAGCGGGTGGTCGGTGACAAGATAGAGCGAAATGACCCTCGCGGCATAGTCGTCGGTCACAGACACATCGGTCCAATAGCTGATCTTCAGGTCTCGAAGTCGTTCGTCACAGAGGAAGGGGACCGGATATCTGCTTTCGTCGGAGACTCTACTGGAGGGCGCGTCTAGGTGGAACATGTCGTTGTTGTCGTCGTCGTCATCATCATCCTCATCGTCATCCTCGTGAATAGGCAAACCATCCATCAATTTTGCCGTGCTTTTGCTATTGGGTGAAGGATGTTGGCGTAGACCGTTCTGTTTGGCCGATCGCAATCCGTTTGAGAGGTCAGCGTGATTACGCAGTGTAAGCAGGAGGAAGAGTCTAGGATAGGACATACATACTGGTAGTCGACGGACTTTGATCGGCGAAGCCTGCTGGGCCGAAGAAGCCCGTCGCGCTCCAGAGTAGTCAAAGGGACGTGGCGAAGAGCGGGATACGCCACAGGGTTTTTGACCATCAACTCAAACTCTAAAGGTGATTGTGTTGAGCGAATAGCACGGCCTGCATCGTGCTCGGAAGGCCGTGCCACCCCGTTCATGCCACCTTTGATGATGTTCAAAACTGAATTGGGATCGCCATTCGTTCGTAGCAATCGCAATATCTCGAAGGCCTGCGATTCCGGCGCAGACTTCAAAAGTTCAAGGACTTCATGGGAGCTTTCGGGTGATCGACTGAGCCTCGGAAACTCCTTCTTTTCGACAAATGTGCACTCGGTTGATCGTTTTCGGCAAGCTGCGCAAGCTGGGCGTATTCCATCACACTACGTCGAGAACAGACTCGGAACAATCAGCAAACACGGCAGCTTGGCCGGGGCTTCAATGGATGCCAATGCGCAACGAAGTTGTCCGAATGGACTCACGCGTGTCTTCCTACGCCGGCATGGATTGCAGGCGACATCTGTTCCAACTCGTTTTCTTTTCGAGGGATCCTCGCGAGGAGAGCCGAAAGGGAGCCGATGACCATCGGTATCTGCTGGCAGCAGCGGAGCCAACCTCTTTGGCATCGTCATGAAGTGCACCGGCTTCAGGTATTGCAGATAGGAGAAGAGTAAGCTGGCGACATGTTGGCGAGTTATTTCAGGCCGATAGACCAACGAAACTGGCGAGAGGGGGATTATGTGAGATGGGCAGCCGTTCTGATTAGACGCCCACAAGCGGCTCCAACGATGCTGATTGGTTCGGCTCTACATCCGCTCACGTGATCGCAACAGCTCGCCTGCTTTTCGAGGGTCATGGCGACAAACAGCCGCTTTTCCAACCCCAGCTTCTCCAATAAAATGCTTAGGATTCGTTGAAATCTCGATCTGTCGGCAGCCCCCCAGGTGGCGATCGGATCCAAGCGACAGAAACAATCACAAGCCAAAGTGCCGCCTAATAAGAGACAGAGGGATAGGAGGAGGGACCCCTACTGCCTTTATCTATAGGCATAGGCATTTAAACCCTGTTTTCGGTCCTAACTCCGAGCACCCGTCATCATCTTAAGTTAGCTACAGCTTCAAACAGCAATGTCGACTATGTCGCTAACGTCGGCATGCATGCCCCCTATTAAGACACATCCCTATTCACTACATCTGCCTTAATTCAAATTAGATATTCAACACAAACCCTGAGAGGAATTTCTTTGTGTCCAACTCAGCTAATTACGTCTTTAAAACAAATCACTGCTTATACCAAGACCCCTTTCTCTAAATCTCTCGGTAACCCCACTGAGAACTCTCTGACCAAGCGGTCGGTTCGATGTTTCGGGCCCAGCCCCACTACTCTTACTCCAGAGCCCGTTGCCTTATCCGTGAGGGAAGCCGGATTTTCCCCCAAGCACCTCGGATCTACAGCGGATACCGGGACTAGACGTCTAAGGATGACGGAAGCTAGAATCTGATTTTCTTAGTCTGATGGAGCGATCCAACGTGCTCAAGGTTGCTGTTCGTCTGCAATGCTTTAAATACCATCTTTTTATCCGATGTGCTAAACAACTAAGAATTCAGCGAAGTTGTTTTTCCCCACCCTCAAGTAGCATGCTTACGCAGTTAAGTACGGAGTACAGAAGAAAACGTTGGAGCCCTGCGGCAAGAATGTTCGCTGCTATTTTTTTACAGCCGTCGTGTATCAAAGGTGTAACTTCTGTCCAACACTTAATATAGTCGTTGTGTTAATGTTCAAAGTGCCGATTCATCATCACTTTTATTGCCTTAGCAAGTCACAGTTCACTTTCCATCCCAGCCTGTCTGCTGCTGCTAGACTTTGATGTTATCCCTGACTGCTAAGTCTGTTTGTTACATTGACAATTACATATCCGATGTGTTGTGATAGCCTCATGCAAAAGGAACTTTTCACTTGAAATGACCTGACTGCTAAGCACCGGAACAACAAATATTCCAGGCTTTCACCAGGCCAACCAGCCTTGTTTCTCTCCGCGCACATAGACAAAGGGAATGAATCTCTGCAGTCTACCCTATTTTTCCAAAAGAAGTGCTTAAATGCAGGGCCAGAACTTACTTTTCCACAAGTTGTTGTAGATATGATGTCAAGACCTGTATCAAGTCAAAAAGCACAAAGTGGTCAGATGTTAAAGCTCAGGGCTCTGATGCGAATGACGAGAACGAGCACTCGGTGTTTCTCCTATCTGTTTCAAGCAGCAAGGAAGTCAGCCGTTGGATATTGAAGCTTAGAAGTTCCGATTCAAATGACGATAACGAACACTTGGCGATTATCTTGTGTGTCTCAAGCAGTGAGGCAAGAAGTCATTGGACGTTAAGGTAATTTGACTCTGAGGTGAGTGACAAGAACGAACACTTGGTGTTTCTCGCGACACATCAGACGACCAAAGTAGCTGAACAGGGCCTTCATACTCATGTTTCCTGGGCGGAAGTTAATTGAGAAACTGGCCCTGAATTTCCTCCCCAAGGTCGCGCTGCCAAGGCTACTTGTTTCATCTGAAGTCCGAGCCTTATGTGCAGCACTCAGTGCAGCGTAGATTAGTCGGATGCCTCCAAGCCGGGACCGCCTGGGTCCAGTTTACGTTTTATGTGCAGTTTGTTGCAGTAATGCGAACTGCCGATGTATTGCGTTGAATCCCCTTCTCTAGGCACGAAGCATCGACGGCACAGAGACCGTCGTAGAGTGTGTCGCCTCGACATTCTTATTTAGAATCGTTCCAAGTGTCCAAACCTGCAACATAGGGTTCAGGGTTCTTCCACTTCAAAAGAGAAGGACTGTTTCCATAGCCGCAACTGATACTCTGATGTCTCATAAACAAGCCGTAGTGAGGCTTACAACAGATATGAAGCCAATCAGAGACTAGTCGTGCGATCCAGCGAGTAGGATTTCTATGTTTTAGAAGCGCAAAATGTTACCATCCTAACGCAAAGTCAGGATGTCCCCGCTGACCGCATCACAGCAGCTGACGTTCGTAAGGCATCTAGACGGCAAACGCATGAAACCGATCATCACAAGGTCTGCACTGCCTCTTCACGGCTTACAGATGATATTCTTCTTGGCACGTCTTAGGTAGTCTTGGTCACCAAGGTCTAATCGAGCGTCGTGAAGACCGTTTTGGGGACCAGAGTATCTAATAAAGCTATCCATCATCGTTAAAAAAATGTGTTGGGCTCTCCCGACCCATTGTCGGACCTTTCGTTCACTTTCCACGAGTTTTGCGCATACCACTTTACAGAGGACCTTTCAGACGCTATGAAGTTCTTAGATAAGGCCAAGTCCGATTTCAGGACAGACAGCACTATCAACACGGTACGAAGAAAGGTCATCTCTGGATTGCCAAGGCTACCTTTGGCAATCGGTCAGTACCTCATCCAGAAAGTTCCCATCGTCCAATGGCTTCCCCATTATAACCCCAAATGGATAATTTCCGACTTCACAGCGGGAATGACTATCGGTGTCATGATGATTCCACAAGCACTCGCTTACGCCAAAATTGCGAAAATCCCCGGAGAGTTTGGTTTGTACTCAAGTTGGTTGCCGGCGGCCATCTACGTGTTCATGGGGACGTCCAAGGGTAAGTGCCGAGAAGAGATGAAGCAGAACAATGCTAAAAGCTCGCTAGATTTGTCCACCGGCCCGACCTCCATCATGGGTCTGTTGACGGCAGAGATCATCAGTGACCTCAAGACCGAGGGGTATGCCGCACAAGACGTCTCATCGGCTATCGCTTTGGTTGTTGGAATCTACTCACTTATCGTCGGCTTGTTGAAGATGGGGTTCCTGCTGGAATACATTTCCGTTCCGGTGCTGTCGGGGTTTCTTTCTGCCGCCGCCTTCACCATTCTTCTTGGTCAAGTTGGGTCAATCGTAGGCCTCAGCGATGTCCCATCTGGTGCATCCAAGAGCATCGAAAACATTATCAGACGTATTCCCGAGATGAAACCACTGACCATCGTTATTGGAATCAGTAGTCTTTTGCTGCTTTATATCCTGGAATTCATCGGCAAAAAATGGGGGAAGAGTAGTGCCTCCATAGCGCTCATTTGCAGCAGTCGGGCTGTAGTTCTCTTGCTCGTCTACACTACGATCAGCTTCTTAGTCAACAAGGACAGAGGAGAACCCTTATGGACTATCAGCAAAGTCAACGCCAATGGTCTCCGAGTCCCCAAGGTCCCGACCTCTGACTTGATTTCCAAAGTGGCCATCAGAGCGATCGCTCCTTTGGTAGCATCGGCTCTCGAGCATTTGGCCATTGGGAAATCGTTCGGTCTCAAGAACAAATACGCCATAGACGAAAGCCAGGAGCTTTGCTATCTCGGAATCACCAATGCCGTCAACAGCGTTTTCGGAGCGATGAGCGTCGGAGGCGCAATGTCAAGAACAGCCGTGAACTCAGAATGTGGCGTCAAGAGCCCTTTGAGTGGCATTTTCACTAGCGGTTTTATCCTTCTGACTTTGTATAAACTGTCAGATGCTCTATTCTGGATCCCTAAAGCGACGCTCTCTGCAATCATTGTATGTTAGTTCTGCCCATTTCCAGTCTTGTCGCTAACAATTGTCTTACAGATCATGGCAGTCATCCACATCGTGGGGCCTGTTTCTCTGTTTTACCGCTACTGGCGAATCTCATTCGTGGACTTTGTGGCTTCGATGCTGTCCTTTTGGGTCACTCTTTTCGTATCAACCGAGATGGGAATCGCTTCGGCGGTCATATTCAGCGTCGGGTACACCCTAATCCGGTCGGCGTTTCCGAAAGTCAAGACATTTTCTGCTACTGGTGTGAAGAATCGAAAGATCCCACCAGGGCAGGCTACTAACCCTCCGACGGCTGAGGACATTCCCGTTCCCAAAGACACCATGTTGATCAGCTTCACCGACTCCATCTTTTTCCCCAACGCTGGCCGCATCAAGAAGTTAGTCCTTGACTCTGTCAAAGTCCATTTCGAGAAACAACCGGCTGTTGACGAAGAAGACGGTATATCAGCTGAACGTTCCTGGAGCGTGGCATCGATGAAGCGTATTGAAATGCTGCGAAAGCGCGACAGCGTTGTGCCCTCGAATACGTCGATGACTGTCATGGTCTGGGATCTGACCCAAGTGCCCTTTATCGACGTAACCGGAGTCCTAACGCTATGTGAGCTTAAGGAGGAGGTGAAACGACACGTAGGAAAACAGATGTCTCTACGACTTGTAGGAATGAACAACAAAACTCGATACAGATTCTCTCGCGCTGGATGGACGATTGTCGAGGACCGTGAGGTCAACGACGAAACAATTGGAGATGTCGATGTTTTATATGAGAGACTCGAGACAGCCCTCTGGGATAGAGACGACGCCGTTGAGCGATAGAAGACTGCTTCTCAGGAAAAGCCTTATTACAGCAACTCGGGGGTAAGGGCCATCCCTCGCGCCTCTGATGATTACGGCGAGATGGTGGAGTCGACACGACCAGGAGCGATTGTTTTCAATTAGTAAACATCGCCGTTATTGTAATTTTTTAGTCTGCCTTTTTGTTTCGTTCTGCACAGTAAGTCCTGGGTTACATTACACCATGTAAGACAAAAAGGATTGTAAACTCAGAGGGAAGCCCTGTTGGCTGTCCCCTAAAGCAAGGAGACAAAACAGCTTTTGAAGACTCCAGAGACGAAGACCAAATAAATCACAGTCTTTTTTTAGCGATTATAATGTCTTGAGCTAAAGTCCTATTGCCATATAATCCTATCATGGTCAAATTTGCAAGGGCAAATGTAGGTAGACATGAAGAAATTTATCATAGATTGGGAAACGTGTTTTGATACTGACTTTTTCTTAAGATAAAACCTTGCCTGCTTCAACCTCATTATGGTGCATCATTCTTTTACCCAATCTTTCTTGAAGATTCTTCACAGCCATTGCCCTTGCAGTCCTGGGAGTCGCAGGTGAAGGGACTCGCTGGCACTCCTCCAGTCTGTCTGTCTGGCTTCTTCGACCCAATCTACCCTGAAGCGTTCTCAAAGCAGTTTTTCTAATCGTCCTTGGAGTGCCTGGACTACCGGGTGTGCTAGGAGACGCGAGAATCTGTTCACCCGTTTGTGTCGGACCAGAGAAGTCGTTATCTTGTGGCTTTGTAGCACGCAAACGTTTTGCAACCTTGGACTGCATTCTTGCAGCTGCCGAAGTTCGAGGCCTCGAGAAGTTGTGTACTTCAGATCCGACAGACTTTGCAGTCGATGTTGGACTAGTGACTTGCTGTGCAGGTGCACTTGCAACAACTGAAGAGCCCCGCTGGTTAAGAGGTCTTGTGTTGTGACGTGAGGCATGATGCGAAGCTGTCCAGCTGTTTGGTTCAGACGTGAGACGCCGACCTTCACTCAGCCCAACACTTGAGATTCTCCGCCGTCGGCGTCCCTCATTCGGCAACACACTACTGTCCGGGCGTATGCTGTTCGTGGGCGTCACGACTCGAGTTGCCAAGGTTGCTATATGAGGGAGTGAAGGACGCGTCTCTCTCTTGGCTGCAATACCAGACCTTGTTGATGTCGATGTTGCTGCCGTATGAGTGCTTGCTGGCCGACTAGACCGAATCTTCCTGGGGTAACCTGCTGCCTCCCAATCGTCCTCTATGATTGAGGGTCCACGACTCATGATTATGCGCTCCTCCTCCATAGTCATCAAGGGTGTAAGCGGTCTTGGGAATGGGAGAGGTAGAAACTCGCCGTCGACCGAGGGCGATTGCTTGTCGGCGACTGTCCATCTTTTCCAATCGTATCGTCTTTGATGCTCGAGCAATGATTGATTCCGTGGTGAGTACTTAACGGATTGAAACACGGATGGAAGTACCACCTCATCCGGGCGTGCTGATGCGTTTGTTGATATGTCAGACGCTGCATGTTGCATACGAGCATGCTCCTGCCAAGTGACCCAGCCATTGACTGTTTCACCTTTAGCTGTCTTCGGATTTGTGTCATTCTTCGATGGTGGTTTCCATGCGAAAGAAGTGTGAAAGGCCTGAAGAGAGTCCGGCGGAAAGAATCCAGCTTGGTCGCTGAAAACGTTGTTCAACGGGGTTGGCATTGACATACTTCTCGCATGACGTCTTGTAGAATATATTAGTTCATCCAGACCCTAAGAGGTCGAGAAGGGATAACTCACAAGACTCTTTGCTGAGATTCCTGAGGATTCTTCTTGATCAATGTTCTGCGCTTCCTCTTCTCCTGGCTTCCCATAACCTCATACTGGTACTGGTCTTCCCGTTTCTCATGGAATGACATCGCCGTTTCAGCACTGGCTGACTCCAAATCGTCCTCGTCGGGAGATACCAGAGTATCTTCTCCCAGAATGAACCAGGTTTGTGAGAATCCCAATGTCGCAAAAGGACGGTCCGCCATTTCAATAATGGCTAGTACAGCACCCAAGGAGAATCTGTAGAGGGTTTTAGCCATGACCGAGGGGTTTTTGTTAAGGATCACATCGACAACTTACAGAGAAGCGATGCTTATGATGACATTGAACCAAGGAATGTTCTGCTGCACACCTTTCGACAGGTCCAGTCCTACATTTACCGCAACAAATATTGCAAGGGTGATTGCCGCAACCCACACGGGAAGGCCCAATCGCGCCAGCAGAAATGCAAATCCAGCAAGATACTTCCCGTAGACAGTTGGCGATCCATAATTTTTGATGTATGCGGTCCTAGCAGCGACAATGTGGGTGACCACGTAAACAAGACTCGTACAGGAAGCTACGAAGAAGACGGCACGGCTGAGAGGGTCTAGAACCTCAGTCGACTCGAGGTTGCGGAAGAGAACAATGGCTGACAAGGCAATACCGGCTCCAGCCGAGAGGAAGAGAAGAATGACCGAGAGAAGCGACAAGGCGGGATAGATTCGAGCGGCCTTTGGCGGAGCAGGCTGCAGCGGGGATTTGAGCGGCGGCACTGCAGTCGTCGCGTCTTCATGGTTCCGACTCATGAGTATTTCGTATCATAGACGCTTAGAACGCGTTGGGATTGATGGCTCGTCGAGAAGGCGATTCAAGGCAGATGTGAAGTTAAGAGTAGCCACTGGCAACCATGGTAAATTAGTCGGCGTCAGTCACCGCAAGTCGAGGCAAAGTCGCCCAGTCCACGTCAATGGCATCGAAACTCGTGTAGGTTGGGGTGCGGAGCAGAGCTGTTTGAAGGTGTAACAGCGAGCAGAAGGGAGGGGTTTTGTTTGCACGTGTTACATCGAATGCTTGGAAAATTGGTCTCTGTCTAGAGGGACCGAATGACGTGTCGTTTCATTCAAACTCTAGAATCTTTGTCACAGTCCGAAGTTGCTGAAGTTACATCCTACGGCAATCCGGCTGGCGCATGGATCTTGACTGAGTCTTACAGTGTCTGATCAGTGTCCATCTGATGTCTGGGCTAGTTTTTGAAACAGGTGCAGTGGCCGAAGCGGTCCAAACCCATGGGCTAAGGTAGTTTTAGGTTCTTGGATCGAACGCTGCAACGAATGATTTGATTTCGAATTCCTGCTTCTTCTCATCTTGGCGGCCAAAATCGCCATACAAGAATGAGCTGTTAACGTTAGACGAACCTGGCGTTTTCTTACACCGGTCATTCTTTGACCTCATTCTCGTCCTTCACCTCTGAAAGTTTTACTCAATCGCCTTGACAGAGGTCAATTCATAGAGGTCAGTCCATGGTGGCCCAAGCCTCGTCGCTTGCTAGACCGCACAGTCGATAAGAAAATCAAGTGAGTTCCTCGGCTAAGTAGAAAAAGACTGCCAAGCAACCGCTGTGCCCAGAATTCTCATTGTGTTTCTCTCTTCTTCCTTGATCTACGGATTTGGCCCCAACTCTGATAGCCGAGCTACCATACTTCTCCGCTCGCCATGGTATCTGTTTCAGTAGTGATCCACGTGTGCTACACAGCTCGTGTGTCATGATCACGTCTTGGGCTTCTTTTGGGGGTTTGGCAAAAGGCCTAGTTTAGGGTTTTAAACCGCCCCTACAAACTTTTGTCAGTCCAAAAAATCTGTCTGGCAAGAGTGAGTTGTTGCAAGTGCAATCATCAATGTCTATGTGACTGCTTAGAGCTGCCCAGTCAAGCTTTGCAGCCACAAACGAGGAGTTGTTCAATCACATTAGTTTGGGGATCATCAAACGTCGCGGTTTCTCTTCTGCCTCATTGCTAAACATTCCCGACGACGGCGTCAATTAAGTTGCCTCACGAGTTAAGGGCGACCCGTGACTAACACCAAGTCAAAGAATCCCATAATGATTGCCCTCACTAAGCGCCTAGTTGGATGATATAGTCTGGGATTATTACCACTGCAAGCCACCTAGCTTCACCGGCAGACGGAACATGCGATGCCCTGAAGCTGTTGGTTGGGGAAGTCTCCCAGCTCGGATGTTTGTCTGCAAAGACTGATGGAGTAACTTAGGCTCTCCTAGGCTTGCATCGCGTCGCTTTCGTCGCGCCACAAACTCTGCCTCCGTGATGCTATCCCTCAGATGAATGTTGTGCTTTTTGTGATCCCTTACGGTCATCCAAGCCACAGGTTGAGCCCGGTCCTTCGGGGGATAGTCATGGCCTGTCCATAGTTTGACGTGATCCGGGAGGCTTAGGAGTCTGCGGCCCGAGTGAAAAAGGTTGTTGGCGCTTCCCCCAGGAAAGTCACATCGCGCGGTGCCGATGTCGACGTGGAAGAGAGAGTCGCCGCAGAAGACATTGTCTGGCGACGATGTCAGCAGAAGCCAACCGCAATGGTGTGTTGTCATTCAAGATTCACCTCCAATCTTGTAGCCTAAGTGATCGGGAGTATGGCCAGGAAGGTGCAGCGCAGTGGCGCGTAAGTCACCAATGGCAAACTCTTCATCGTCGTTGAAAAGCTTATCAAAGACGCCCTGGATTTCCTCACTCGGGACACCGTATCTTTGACTAAAAAGATCTTGCACCTGGCTGATGCGCTTTCCAATGCCAATCGATGGCATGTAGCCTTGCACTGGCTCATGCGCAAGGGTAAGACGATTTTGCAAGTACGACGCAGCTGTCAGATGGTCGGCATGGGCATGAGTTTCCAGTACCCGAGAAATCGTGTAGCCGTTCGTTTTGATCAGTGAGAGCAACCCGTCAGCAGATGACGTGTTGATAACTTGAGTAGTTCGGTCGTAGTCTAGAACTGGATCAATGATGACTGCGACTTTCGTCACTGGGTCAGCCACGACATATTGCCATGTTCCTGTTTTGGATTCGAAGATATCATGAATGATAGGCTGGGGAGCCATGGAGACTGTCGTATAACAACAGGCGTGCTTTGTTTTACTCCTGGAACAAGGTTGGGCAATCTTGGTCGAGCGGCCCCTTTGACGAGCGAGCGGTTGCTTCTCTGTTAATGAAACACCAGCACGCCCTGTCGCGTGAAAAAATGCTGAGTTGGTCCTCAACGCATGGTCGCCGGAGCGCACCGACGGTGCTGATAACAGCGAAGGGACAAGTCGGAAATGTCGATTGGTCTTTTGGCATGAGCTGGAAATGCGTAGCATCGCGTTGCTTATGGGCGGTATAGGTAAGAATATGACTAGGTAAACAAGAACCTGGGAACAAGTGGAAAAACACAGAACAGCCCGTGTTAGACGGTGTGAGAACCCGGTTTCAGGATCGACAAGACTGACACAGCAGGCCTTTTGAGGAAGAAAGCCCAGAGTCGGAATAGAATTTAACATGAGATAGAATTACCCCCCGCCCTCCCCCCCACAGGATGCCGGCGCTCCCCATCCGCGCGTGGTTTAGGTTCGGCGACCATTCTCGCCGACCAAAGCCAAACAGGCCCGCCGTTGGCCCCACAGTACCAACACGACGTTATGTCGCTGAGGGACGAGTAAGATTTCCCCTGGAACAATGACGGCTGTCGGCGGGGTCGGGGCGGCTGGCACAGTCTCAAATTTCTACTCGTCACTTGTGCCGGCAGCGGGTCCCGGGTACCCACATCATTCGCCAGACTTCGGCATCTTAATTTCTCCAGCTCGAGCTTCCAGTTTCTTTTCAGCCGCCTTGACTGACGAACGTCCAAGTCGCCGCCAATCACTCCTCTCACATTGCATTTGTCGCCACTCGGCGTTTTTTCTTAGCGCTAAGATGATTTCGAATCGTATCAAAGTGGCATCTCGCCACGTGAAGCGCGCCGGCGTCTTTGCGCACAACTCCTCCAAACTCCGAGGTCTTGCGACAGTAGCCCCCGTGACCTCCGCTTCCCGGAACCACAAGGTCGTCGTCGTTGGTGGCGGCAGCGCCGGTCTGACTATCAGCCACCAGCTCCTTCGAACCGGCCGATTTTCCCAGGACGACATCGCCATCGTCGACCCCGCGGAATGGCACCACTATCAGCCCGGATGGACCCTCGTTGGTGGCGGGCTCAAGTCCAAGCAAGAGCTGCGAAGACCGTTGAATAGCTTGATCGACCCCAAGCTCAAGTTCTACCAACAAGCCGTCAGCACCTTTTCTCCCGGAGAGAACAGCATCAAATTGGGAAGTGGCGACAACCTCGTATATGAACACCTCGTCGTCGCCCCAGGCATCAAAATCGACTATGGTAGCATCAAAGGATTGCCTGAGGCATTGGCGGACCCGAACTCGCTTGTCTCTTCCATCTATGGTTATGACACCTGCGACAAAGTCTTTGGTACTTTTGAGAAGCTCCAAAAGGGAAACGCCATCTTCACCCAGCCAGCCGGCGCAATCAAGTGTGCCGGGGCGCCCCAAAAGGTCATGTGGCTGGCACTGGACTACTGGAAGCGTGTGGGACTGTACAACGCCAGCAACAATGTTTCTTCGCCGATCAAGATCAGCTTCGCCACTGGAATCCCGGCCATGTTTGGCGTGCCCAAATACAGCGCCAAGCTCGAGGAGTTAAGGAAGGAACGGGGTGTCGAGGGACTCTTCCAACACGATCTCACTGCCGTCGAGGGCAACACCGCCACCTTCGCTCGGCCTGACGGAAAAGAGAGGGTTACCAAGCAGTTTGATCTCTTGCACGTTGTTCCCAAGATGGGGCCTCATGCATTCGTGAAGGACAGCCCACTCGCTGACGCTGCTGGTTTCGTTGATGTCGACCAAGCCACAACTCGTCACACCAAGTATGCCAATGTTTGGTCCAGCGGTGATGCTTCCAGCCTGCCCACATCCAAGACGGCTGCAGCGATCACGTCGCAGGCCCCCATCTTGGTCAGCAACTTATTGCGGTCGCTGGACGGGAAAGAGCCCGAACCAAAGTACGACGGCTACACCTCCTGCCCTCTCACGACCGAATACGGCAAGGTATTGCTGGCCGAGTTCAAGTACGGTGGCGTTCCTAAGGAGACCTTTGGAGACCTCATCGGTTTCGACCAAGCAGTCCCCCGCCGTGCGTTCTACCACCTTAAGAAGGAATTCTTCCCCTGGGTATACTACAACTCCATGGTGAAGGGCACTTGGGGCGGCCCGAACGGCTGGCTGAACTAGAGTTAAACTTGAGTTCAAGCTCAGTTGCGTCGGAACTGTACTAGTTGTGTAGGACTACTGCAATAAAGACACAGAAGCTTTCAGATGTTGACTTCACCCATCATTAACTGTAAGCTTTTGCGTACTATGTTTCCCTATCTGCACTAGTCACCTTAGTTGCCATCAGCAGGTGCAGTGAAGCAGAACTGCTGCGTCAGCCATTGTGAATTGCATAAGCTACATGTTGCTATTATGTGACCATCCTCATGTGTATCTCAACCTGGACCTTTGTGTAGGATAGACCTTGAAAAGACCAAACACTGTTGATTCTCTATTCTCTAGACGTATGGTGTTCATTAAAGCAGGTATGTTATTTGTAATTGGCTCCTCCACCAAAGTTGCATGCACTATTCCTGCAAGTACTGGTTTCTGGCTGCAATCTAAACCACCTCTTAGGAAACTGCACCCCCTTAGGGACTCACCGCGCACCCTTCTCCTTCTTTGTCAGCACGCACAACGCCTCCATACAGTCAATGCTTGCAATCTCCTTATACCAAGCATTCTTTGATGGGACGCCGACCTTGGCAGCCATGAAGTCATCAACAAGCTCGTGTATGAAGGTCATAAAAGTGCGCTTGGTAGGGTCAGCCCGGGACGCATCGCCGCCGTAGGAGTCCATGAAGCTCGTGTGCAGATCCTCAGCAAAGTAGATGCCACCGGGCCGGAGGAACGGCCACAGCTCGCGCAAGGAGTTCTCCTGCTGGGTCATCGTGTGACCGCCGTCGTCGACGATGATATCCACAGGCCCAGCAGCCGTGACGTCCGCGCCTACTTTCTTGATGAACGGCGCCGATGCCTGGTCGCCATAGAAGACTGAGGCTTCAGGGTTTTTAGCGGCCCAGGCTTTGCCACAGGTCTCGTCGTACTCGACAATGTTAAGGTCGACGTGTGGGAAGTATTTCATCCACGTGTTGTAGGAGGCGCCAGGTCCATAGGACTGTATAGAAACGTTTGTAAGCACACATCACATTTCGCAAGGATACTCCTGCACAGGGCTTGCTTACCATGCCACAACCCAGACCAATCTCGATCATCCTGACAGGCTTGTCGCGAAATGCGGGAAGATACTTGTCATATAGAATGCCGTAGTTGTTGTCCGTCACCTTGTCTGTGCCGGAAATCAAAGCCAAGTCTGTGAACGTGGGCCGGTCGTCGTCGTTCTTGCTACCAAAGAACGGCTTCTTGACAGCTGGAGCAGCTATAGGCTGTGTAGTCTCTTGGTCGTATGAGTGCCTATACATCAATGTTAGCCGCGAGGGTCGAAATACACCAAGAACACTGCGCAAGGGCATGCGTGGAACTTGATAACGTACGAGTTCCAGCTGATTGCTGTGCTAGCCGCGCCAGACGAGTGCAATGCGCTGAGAAGGATAAGGGCGGTTGCTACGACGAGCAGGGCCAAAAGATACCGCGGAGTTTGATAAATCATTTTCACCGTCTAATGTTAACTGAGATGTTGCCAGTGGGGGAATTCTTAGAGAGAGGAAAATCAAACAGTCGGTATGAATAAAGAAAGACGGGCTGCTGGACCGACGAGGTTTTCAGTACTTTAATACCTTATACGATCTTCACAGGGTTTTCCTAAGCCAGCTATCCTGCTGGCAAAAAGGTCAAGAGGCGCAAGAGAATGGCATTCATGGCGTTTGACTCAGCTAACCGATATCACCGGTCCAGCCACACAAATGTTGCGATTTTGCTGCAGCTAGTGACCCCTTGCGTGCTTTCTGCGATTAGGAGAAATGTCGTTGCACGTTATTAGTTGGAGAAGGCAATTAAAAGAACAAAGATATTTTAGGCCCGCAAGAATGCATAGCTGGTGTCTTGGAGTTCCCTCCCTTATATTGCTCCCTCTAAGATACTCCTGTGTCAGTTCTAGCGCGTCGCCTACTTGAGCTTTCGCCTGACTGCTTTTTGCCCCCTGCCTTAATGCTACAGACTCGCTTCCAAACGATTGCAATGCCTCCTATTGCATTTATAGTAGGGTACCAAAAAGTATTTAGACAGTCTACTTATACTAACTACCTGAATTTTCACTCTCCTACTTTTACCAAGGAGACGTGGGACTGACGTTCATCTTACAAATCCCCTAAAGCACTAGTAGATTCATCACCCTCTCTGCGATAGACACTGGGGGGGCTAAGAAAACTCACTTTTCAAAAACTTCTGCTTTTTATGTTGGATTTTTTTTTCTGAATCTGGAACAGCTTAACGCCACAATGCATGTGAAGCTACTTTTCCAAGACATACTGCAGCTGGTGCGATTGGTAGCAACCCTAGCTTGCTAATCCCTAGGAAGCTAGGGATTAGACTGGAGCGTTGGAGGAAAGTCCCCAAATAAACTTTTTGGAGAGTGACAATGCTACTTAAGCAGTCTTGTTGGTTGTCTGCTAGTGAAGTAATGATCCTCTTGATACCTAGTAGCTGTTCGAGGGACGAACGCTATCAGTGTTGACGAATGCGGCCTCCAGCCAAGGTGACCACGCCACTTACTGCTTTCAGCTACACCAAGGGTTAGAAGTGGATGGCGTGGTTGATGGCTGTCGACGCTGCATTTCACGACGGGCGAGAGCATCAACAAGGAGAGGGGAAGGCCAAGAATCAATGGCAATATACTCCGAGTCTTGCCTCCAAACGCCACCACGATGCCCTAGATTCCAAGACGGAAGAGACACGCGTGGAGTTTCCACCCCTTCGTTCCCCAAAGGGGCTAACCCATCTTGATCTACATTCCTACTAGCTTCCCTTGCAACGAAAATGCGAACGAGGGTATTTAGGACTCCCCAAGGTTTCTGCTTCGCTTTCCACGCTCACTTCGATCTTCTGCATGTCATGCCTACTATTGGACCATGAAGACAACTAAAGGCCATACAATGACGTCTATCGTCTTCCGGAGTCTCGCCAGGATGCGCCGGCTGCATCTTTTCATAATCCTGTTGTTTCTATTCTGCTGGTTCGGGCCCTTTTCCTTGATTTTCAACAACAGCTACAGTGACGATGATACGTTCGACACATTTGGCCTCAGACCACCGCAAGATCCATACTATTCGCAACCGGACGCCTCGCAAAAGTCCCCTCAGAGCAGTGGCAAGAAAAATAAGGGACTGTATGGTTCCAGCGCATCCGTCAAGGACCTACTGGGATATTACATGCCTGGAAAGTCGCAGACAAATCATCACGAAATCTTGTCAGCAAAACGAGCAGACTACTCCATCAAGCCGATTGTCTACGTCTTCCCACAGTTCCATCCAATTCCAGAGAACGACAAATTCTGGGGAGTCAACTTCACAGAATGGACTAATGTCAAGAAACTCACTGTCTCCAAAGAGGGCACCGAAACCCAACGCCCAGCGAAAGAAGTCGGGTTCTATAATCTTTTGGACCTTTCCACTCGGAAACGATGGACGGAGACGATGAAGAAGAGCCGGTGCGGAACCGCTGACCCCCTCGCGCTACTGCATTAACTGTGCCATTGGCTGACTTTTGTGCCCAGTATCCATGGGATAGTCTATCATCACTACTGGTTCGGGTATCCCGTAATGGATGGAGTTCTAAAGGCTATGCTCAAGGATGGCCACCCCGATATACCGTTCATGCTGAACTGGGCCAACGAACCCTGGACCGTCCGCTGGGACGGCATGGACATACCGAGCGGCGACGGTGTCATCCTGGCACAAAACTACGGCGGTCCCGAAGACTGGAGGAAACACTATGACTGGATGGTGCCATTTTTCAAACACCCCAACTACATCAGGGTAAACGGCAAGGTACAGATGATGATCTACAACCCTTCACACATGGGAGACACGGGAAAGCGAATGTTCGAGGCCTGGCGCATCTGGGCATCGGAGGATCCCGCCATCGGCGGCATGGACGTGATCGAGACCAAGATCGACAGCGACAACCCGGACAGTCGCGGGCCGACCGACGCGATGAACGAGTTCGGGTTCCGGAGCGGCGGCGGTAAGGATTACTCTCTGTGGCCCAGTATCGGCCGCTCCCATAGAATCTATTATCGTGGTGCCATGGTGTCGTGGGACAACACGCCCCGCCACGCGACAGACGGCGGAGGCGATGTGGTGGTGTTTGCGCATCCCCGGCTTTGGAAAGGCAAGATGACCCCTGCACCCCCGCCCCTTTCTCCTCAGAGAGTGAGAGGGAGAGGACTTCTAGTCTTTTGAGTCACAAGGTCCTAACGCAACTACATTCAGGCCACATGATTGAAATGTTTCGCCGGATCAAGTCGGACCCGAACCCGCCGGGGGAGGAGAACTTCTTCTTCATCAATGCGTTTAACGAATGGGGCGAAGGCAACACGCTTGAGGCCTCGGTGCGGTGGGGGGACGGCTTCATGAGGGCCCTCGACGAGGCCATGGAATACGCTGACAAGCAGATCCCATGGCGGTCGCACCTGCTCGAGCAGAACACTGGGCTCATCAAGGAGGTCGCCAACAACGTGAGCCAGGTCGATGTCTGTGTCATCATTCGCGACTACAAACCGACCTATCCCTGGGGCGAGCCATGGACGTTGTCGCAGACCCTCGAGTCCCTGCGGAACATGCAGAACAAGCGGTGGCGCGGTGTAGTGGCGAATGTGCTGCCGGCGGGCAACACGCGGTTCGTCGACGTGACGCTCCTTGACGCACAAGACGCGCGGGTCGTCAGCGCCGCCGTCCCGGAAGATGTCCTGAAGAAGTCCGGGGAGGCGCCAAACGCCGCCGAAGTGACGGACTGGGTGATCAAGAACATCGACACTATTAGCCCATCGTGCGGCAGGGCCAAGTATATGCTCATCACAAATGCTACCAACAGGTACGAGCCCGACACCTTCGACGCCGCTGAGAAATCGGAAAGTGACATTATCGGCCTTAACTTTGAGTCACGCGAGTCGATGGACTTCGCCGATGCAGCACTCGCCGAGAACTACACCTGGGACCAGCGCTGCGAGCGTTTCAAGGACGGCACGACACAGAATCGCCGGGCGGCGACCGCTGACGCCGAGCTGCTCGACCTCGGCGCCGTCCTCATCAACATGAGGCGGTGGCGGGACGAGAACGTACACCTAGCCCAAACTGGGAATACCCACGGGGAAGCCAGCGTACTACGCGAGCTGAATAAGAGCACCAGGTCGCCGTGGAAGTGGGCATCGCCCGCCGTTGATCCGTCTGTTTCCTGCCACCTGTTACACGCGGACTCTATGACGACTTGCCTCCGGACCGGCCGCCTGTGGGCTGACCTGCCCAAGGTCGAGCCCTTCAAGTCCGGATGCTACAGCGGTTTCCAACTGCAATATGCGTATGGAGGGCATAAGGTAACTGAACTGTATGACTACAGCAGATTTCACAAAGATCCCTATTGCGTACGCCTGTCGCAGGATATGTATGAGGGCGTTACGAGTGGGAAGATTGATCTTAAAGGTTCATAAGTGCTTTAGTGTAATGTACCTAGAAAATAGAATGTTCTTATTTAGCAAACTTGACGAATAATGCTCCCTGTACTAAGAGATAAGGATAGTACCTACCTCTAGCTACAAGGGGATCCCTAGGGTTAATTGAATCGTCAAGCAGGTGACCAAAAAGCCGGACTCCTATAAATGGGACGTGATAGAAAATACCTTTGTGAAGTGCAGATAGTTAGGGAGGGTAAAGTACTGCTCATCTCTAAAAAGCCTTACTTCATCATACAATTTTTTTTTTCAATGAGTCCGGCTTTTTTCGTCACCCGCCTAGCCGTGTATCGGGGTATAGATTGACCCGGCTGCCTGGCGGCAACCTCGGGAAGCTTCAGAATAGCGGATCACAATCGTTTATAGTTGTGAACGCGTTCCATTTATATTGGACGTTTGACTTGCAGGCTCCGCACAGGGAACAAGATTCGGGGCACACTGAGCAGCTCGGTACCGATGAGCAGTTGAGGGCCCGAGGACATGCCTCTACTAGTGAATGGTGATATCTAAACTGTAAAAGTTTTTTTTGGTCGATTTATATAAACTTAGAAGACAGCACGGTTATATCAGTCCTTTTCAGAGCTTACAACTCCTTTGATTGCTGCAACCCTTATACTATATACTCTTTGCTCAACTACATCATCTTCAGTCACGATGGCAGCTCAACCAGTACCTCTCAAGGGAGCAGAGAACCTTCAATCTCGATGGCACTGGTCAGAAGATCTTGGTGGTTTCGACATGCCAATCCGCCTGGAAGGGGAGATTGGGGACGTCATGGTTCGAGGCACTATACCAGATAATATTGACGGAACTTTCTACCGAGTCGCCGGAGATCATTTCACACCCACACTTGAGGGTCACAGTCCACTAGAAGGTCATGGCGCTGTCAGCGCTTTTCGCATCCACAAGGGCCAGGTGGACTTCAAAATCAGATACGTACAGAACGACCGTTACAAAGTCGAGCGAAACCGCAAGAAAAGCTTCTTCGTCGACATCGTGGGCCATCCCATGCGGGACCATCCATGTGTTCGTGCTGTCACGGATCAGGCTTCCAACATCAATGTTGTTCATTGGGCTGGCAAGCTGCACGCTCTAAGCGAAGGAGGACAAGCGTGGACCATGGATCCCGACACATTGAAGACCACGGGCACTAATCCTTACGGCAGCCAAGTATCTGGCTCGGCAACTTTTACGGGCCATCCCAAGATCGACCAGGGTGTTGACGAACTCATTACCTGGGGATTTAGCTCCGACTTCAGAGAACTCATTTCCTATTCCATCACTCGACAGGGCGAAGTCAAAAATCTTCATCGGATTCTGCCCAAGGCCGTTGGCCCAATACACGACGTCGCTATTACAAACAACTGGCTGGTTTTCTGCCAGTGGCCTGTTAGTCCGTCAGACCCGAAGAAGGATGTGGGGAAATCTAGACTTTCCTGGGACACTGAGCGGCCCACAACCTTCATTGTTGCACCTCGCCGCCCAGATCAACCTTTGGCCGGGTCAGGATGGAAACCATATGAGTTTCGGACATACACTCATCGGTCGAACTCGGAAATCGTTCATACTGGTGGCGCTTGGGAAGATAACGGCAAGGTTCTCTTCGAAGGTACTTGGCCAAACAACCCTCTGTTTCCATTTTGGAGCACCCAACAAAAAGAAACAATCCCGGTCACCACGGTTGTTGACTTTGTCCGATTCGAGATCGACGTTACTCAACCGGACCAGGCGGTACTTGCGGATCCAACCCTTCTAGTCGACATTCCAAACGAATTCCCTCGAATCGACGAACGCTACTACTGCAAGCCGCATGATCATGTGTTCATGAATGTATTCCACTCGAGCTCGAAGGAACCTTTCAGCGCGGCACACATTTTCCAGGGCCTGAACGCCACAGCAATGCTGAACAAACGCACGAATGAGTTGAAGGTCTACTCACCTGGCACGCACTGTCGATGCCAAGAACCTGTGTTTATTCCACGATCAGACGACTCCCCAGAGGGCGATGGGTACATTATATTCGCAGTCGACCGCCTTGATGTTAACCTTACGAACCTTGTCATTTTGGACACGAAATGTTTTGAGGATCCTCTTGCTGTTATAGAGCTTCCTCTACGCATGCGTGCCCAAGTCCACGGCAATTGGGTTGATGGAAGAGAGTTGAGTGGGCAACCTCTAGTGCCTGACCCTCCCCTGGACGATGAGGCTTAGTAGCAAGAAACCAGCATCTATAAGCTAGTAAGACCTAGTATAATTATTAGGTATTAACCTTAGCTACCTTTTAGTAGAAAATACTACTATCAGACATCTAAATGTGATAGTGAGCCGCAAGCATGCTAAGACACCTATGCCTACGTTGAAAATCGCCAGCTTGGCTTACCTTGCGGCTGTTGCATGAAAGGAGCCTTTCCAGCCGTTTAGGCTAAAAGCGTCGTCAGAATGCCGCATTGGGGCTAAGCGCACCCTGAAAACAGCCGGACAGATAAAATCTCCTAAGTTGTCTCGAATTTTTCTGGCGTACTGTGAATGTCTTACCCGTGGAGTCATAGCCGCCGGTCACAGCCAAGAGACCCTAAGAGCGTCTAGACCGCACGGGAGAGCGCTACGCCGAGGGCCGAGAAATTTGTCTAGGACGATCATCGGCCGCTTTCATGAGGCCTTGAAGGCGTCAAACTGTATATATGATGGAGTCGAGGGTGGAAATTAGAGGAGGGAGCAAACTCACCATCAACACAAGCCTTTCAATACATTATGCATTCCTTATCGATTGTGCTTGCCTATTTTGTCGTAGGCTTGGTGGCCGCGCAACGTTCTGCGCCAGCCGTATACACGAAAGGAAATTGGATAGTCGACAATAAATACAGCTTCCAGAAGAATTCATACTTCGATTTCAGCAAGGCAACCTCCCTACCGGCGGGCCTAAAAGCCAGCAACTACCCAGTCGACACTTACTCCTTTTCACCTGCGAATGTGATTGTTGGTAAAGGCTACCTACAACTTTGGGTGAGAAGCAAGTCTTTCAGTTCGGCTGAAGTTACAACTACATCAAAAATCAAGTACGCATCTGTTCGGACAGTTGCTATTCTTTCTGAGCCGGCTGGAGTCTGCAATGGTAAGATTTCAATCTCTCTGTTTTCCAAGTCGGATCCTAACAGTGACACAGGAATGTTTTTCTATCAGTCAGATACCCAAGAAACCGACATTGAGTTCCTATCGAATGGACAATCCAACAGCAACACGGATGCAGCCAAATCTGCCAACGCTAAATCTGGAACGCGATATCTTTGGCTTTCAAACCAAGCTGTGGATGGTAGTGGGCTGAAGACGACAAATCCCGTGGCATTGCCAGCAAATCCGACGACTACTGAGCACGAGTACCGCTTGGACTGGCTGCCTGGCCTAACAAATTTCTACGTTGACGGAAAGCTGGTCTGGAGTTCGACGAAGAACGTTCCATCGGTAGCTGGCACTTGGGTTTTCAACAACTGGGCTGACGGCGATAAATACTGGAGTGCAGGGCCGCCGGCCCAGAACGCAGTCTTCAGGATTAAGGAGATTAATATGTACTGGAACGCTGGCTAAATGTTTCTTTTTCACGCTGGGCGAGGGCATATAGTTTTTTTAAGGTAGGCTTAATAATTAAAAAGAAGCTTAATAGTACAGCCTTTATATATTTATAGGTAAAGAAAGCTATTAAAATAATTAATTAGCATCTAGGCTAGCAATAAGGCGTTCTTTACGCTTTTAAGCATACATATTACAGCTAGCGCCTATAGGAAGATGAAGAGGGCAAGGGCCTAGCTAGAGTTAGAAGATTAGGCTTCTATAACACATAATAGCAGTGTTAGATATTAAGCTTCACAGGCTAGAAAATAAGAAGAACTAGCGGTATATATATATATATTTATAGAACGATAGTACGTACTCCTGCTCCTACTTCGTAGCCGAGATATCATATTAGATTGTGTAGGCGAGCTGTACAATCGGTCTCCGCGGGCCCTGACATGCGATCGTGACGCCGAACGGTTCCACAGTCCTTAGATAGTAGATTACGACTAGGTTTAGACTTATCGGCATCCGCCGGACTACCGATCGATTAGACTTCTTAATGGCTGTAGGTGCTTGATGTAAAAAACGGTATTTGGATGGCTCAAGTGGCCATCTGCAAACTTTGTGAAACGCATCGTAATACTCTAAGCAATGAGCCGGTGTCACCCCATATCGGCAAAATCCCACCTCGCCGGATTAATGCACCGACTCGGACTCGGCATAAAGATCTGTGGAGTGGGTCGCATCTTGTATGCATGTATTCCTTGCCACAGAGTTCTACAGTACAAACTTCTCCTCAGAGCTAATGGAGGACTGAAGCCTTGTCGTGCCGGGTCGACGAAGTGACAGTTACCAGTTTGTATGTTCTTAGTCTACAAGGCTATCATTGGTTCTTGTTGGAGCCAATACCTATTATGTCACAGTCCTCAAGCATTTGATCCCTTGACCCTAACGTGCAAGCTCTGCGTTATTGCTCCCCCCTTCTTGCAGTAACACCTCTTTAAATTACCAAGGTTCACCCATCCGTGATGAGGGTGGGAGGGCAACAAACGAGAGAAAACAGATCAAGTCGCTACTTCGTGACAGGGCTAACATCTCTGTCGCCTCTGCTGCTCAAAGTCTCATTTCCACTCCTGCGCCTTCCATAACTAACAAATCAAGCCCCCATCAATGACAACCGAAGTCCCGCTGATATAGCGGGACTCGTCTCCCAGCAGGAATCCAATCAGTTGCGCCACCTCCAGGGGAGTTCCCCACCGAGTGATAGGGGGGTTGATGTACTCCGGCAACGGGTTTTCTTGGCCATGGTAAGAGCCCATCATAGGGGTGGCAATTGCACCTCTGCACGTGGTCAATCAGCTTTTCTCTTTTTTTCCCCAAGTGATTCTTGGCTCAACTCACGGGTTGACGCAATTGACACGGATGTTCTTGTGGCCATACTCCCTCGCAACAGACCTAGTCAATCCGAGGACGCCGTGCTTGCTGGCAACGTACGGGCTGCCTCCGGGAGTAGGTGAGCTGCGCAAGCCCAACACACTCGAGGCGTTCACGATAGATCCGCCCTCGGAGAGAACCTGGAGCTCTTCACGAAGGCAGTACATAGTGCCCGTGAGGTTGACGTCGAGGACAAAGTTCCAGTCTATATCAGTCTGCGCGTCCACGGGATCACCTTGTTGTTCGCGACCAGCTGTCCCGGCAATATTGGCGGCACCGTCTAATTTGCCAAATTTGGCAACGGTCTGGCTGATCCATGACTTGACTTGATCAGCCTTGCTCACGTCAATAGCCGAGGTCAACACCTTCGCACTAGGGATCTCGGCGAGTATTTCTGCAGCAACTGCGTCCAGGGAGGCCTTGTTGACATCTGAGATGGCGAGTGTTGCACCCCTTTGGGCCAAGTAGATGGCAGTCGCACGGCCGATGCCGCTGCCGGCGCCGGTAACTGCGATGACCTTCGTGGCAAATGGTTGCATGGACGGCATTTTAAAATGCTGTGGTAATTGAAGCTGTAATCAGTTGGCTAGTAAAGAGAGATTGTAGAAGTGTTGACAGATGAAATATTCCCCGTCCTGTTGATTTGTGTAAAAGCTTTATACTTGACCTCCTTGTAGTACTCTTTCGGGGTAACCTGTTGTCTGTGTCTGCACCGGAGTCCGCGGAAGAGCCCCAAGACAGGCCTTGCAAGTCGCCAAAGCTTATTAGAAAGAGGGGTCTCGACTGCAGGCTTCGTTTAGGTTAGGCGGAGGCATTAGGCATCTCTACAAAGAGCCAGGAAAGGCTCCATTATACTATAACCAGGTAAAAGAGACCTTTTTAGCGTTTAGGGATTACAAAGTAAGCAATGTATAAAGGTGACTAATAAATTAACTTATTGTTATATTTAGCACAAGAAGGGGAAACAAAGCCAGTTCTAACGGATACAAAAAAACGGCATAAAAGGCATACTGTAAAACACAAGTGTGATTACATAAAGTTAGGTTAATAAGCAAGAAGAATAGAGAAAATATTGCTACAAAAGCACTTTAAATCGAAGACGCAAGGGCGATATATTAACATCGCTAGTCAATATAAATACAATGCAAGGTGGGCGAGCTGTGGAAGAGTTGAGACTTCCAGTCTCTCATGGGGAAAATCAGCGAATACGACAAAGTTGTGGTTGTAGAAATGCTAAATTAAGTTAAGTAAGAGTTAAGGATTGGGTGGACTTGCACCTTAGCCGACTTAGGGAGCGACGGGTGGGTCTTGTGTACTAAAGTGCTTGGTTAAAACGCTTAGTAAGGTACCATGCTTGTCCCGTTCTCGGTCACCCGCGGTCGCCCGATTCTTAAGATCTACTCTAAAAGGGACGCATTTCTATTGTTATAACAGCTGCATCCTAGCAGAGGGCAGGCCAACTATATCATGCAGTTATACCCTAGCATATTGTTAAGCATAGCTTTAACTTAAAGCTATTCTTTCATGTACTAAGAAGAAGGACTAAAATGTATGTACTATTAGAACTTAGTTATTTTGCTAGCAAATTCCGTTCTAGCTGTGCATCTGACATTCCTATAGACCGCCTCACTTTCATCTGGATTGGGTTGTGGCATTGTCTACTTTAACAGGAGCTTTGTTAGGCCGGACGGTGCTGTTATTGCACCGTTCTAGCAGGTAATTTTAGGTACAGGCGACGGCCAGGTCGGAAGGGTGTACCTCTACACAATCCCGTACGGAGGTGGCGCCGGAGGCATCGGAGGCATCGAAGGCATTAGAATCATAAGAAGACATTGTGACATAACTGATGATGATGAATTTAGTGGTGATGCCATAGAAAATAACATGGGGTAAATGTTATTGCGTCTTGTGTTCTAGCCACGTGATTGTGGTGCGGAGATTGAAGTGGGTCTGGAGCCATGCCGCGGTCGATGGGACAAATTGCGATGGTTGTTTCTGTTTCTGGTTCTGTTTCTGTTGGGGTGGGGTACCGGAAAGTGGGTCGCTGACGTCATTGAAAGTCGCGTTAATTTATTCCATCTCTTTGCTAAGGTCCATTCCCTCCTCACCAATATCCATCTCCTCCGGGCTTGCAATCACGAACGCGGACTCCTCTTCCTCATCCTCATCGTCATGGGCCTCCAACGCGTCATACTTGGCGACCCGCGCCCGTGCCTCGGCCGCCTTGGCCCGGCGTCGGAGCCATACCGCCAGCAGCGACGACTGCAGGACGATGAAGGCGGCCACGAGGCCAACGTGTAGACCGGCGACACCGTGAAGGAGCAAGCCCAGGAGCAAATTTGCCTGACCGCCAAGCATGACGGCCCGGCCAGTCCATATGTGCGCATACGATATGTAGGTGCGCCGCCGAACGCGCACAAAGTCGACGTGATGCTTCCAGCCCAGGTACGCCTGCAGGCCTAGCGCGCCCGCGAGCGCGAGGCCGAGCACTTGATGCGCCGTGTTGATTTCGCGCTGCAGCGCCAGCCCGGCCGCGACACCGCCGGCCACGGCCGCCGAGGCCAGGGCCTGCAGCATCCAGTGGTATGTGAAGGCGCGGCGCCAACCGGAGCGCATGGCCACGACGCCGGCGGGGAAGGCCGCGAGGAAGGCCAGCGCCATCAGGCCGCCATGAAGCCGGAGCACGGGACTTCCTGCCATCCAGCCCGCGAGGCCGAGACCCGGGGGGAGCTCCGAAGCGCCCAGGGCGGCGACTCCCGGCCGGATGACGGGCACCGAGGGCAGGTGGGCGCCGGCGCTCTGGTCGGCGCGCGCCATGTCGACGTAGAAGCGGCCCCAGCCGCCGTTGCCGGCGTGATGTGCGTGCATGCGCAGGTGCGCGTCGTAGCTGTAGACGTCGAAGGCCTGGGCCTGATTCCAGGCCCAGATCCACGGCTGCGCCGTGGCCGTTGCCGAGAGAGTGCCGCTGCCGCCGCCGTCGCCCGGCCACAGGGTGCACGAGTAGCATACGAGCGAGATGGAGGCCGTCACGGACTGCGATGCTGTGGCCGGCATCCAGTCGGACCGCAGTACGCGCAGGTCGCCGCCGCTCATCTGCGCCCGCGTCAGCAGCCGCGGCTGATGGTGGCCGGTGGCTGCGCGGACGCTGACGATGGGCTGCTCCCCCGACGCCGGGTCGCCGTAGATGATGAACATGAGCGACCCGGTCATGCTGTCGCCGGTGCCGACGGCAGTCCAGCCCGCGGCTGACCGCCGCGGCCGCGTGTGCGTAAGTGTCATGTAGACGTCGTGCGCGCCCGTGCTCGCGTTGCGCGACGTGGCGAGGCCGAGGCAGAAGTCGGCCGCCGCGTTGGGCCTGGCGGGATCGCCGAACCGACAGTACTGTACCGGCTCGGCGCGAACGGAAGCGAGCAGAAGCGCGTGCAGAGCGTACAGGGCCAGGAGAAACCTGGACCAGGACCTTCCCTGGCCCGGCTCTGAGATTGCTCGGCGGATGGCCATGGCAGAGGCGGTGGCCGTATCTTGGATTCGTGGGCTCAGATCCCAAAGAGAGGGGGGTATATGAAAGTGCGCGTGAGCTGTCTTGGGCGCCTGGTCCAGTTTGCCCGGCCGAGGCTTCTTAGTATCTATGGGTTGGTTTTGGAGAGAAATGGGCGCCGGTCGACCCCGTTTCCAACTCATAGCACGAGACGCCCTGGGCTCGTTGGCACCATCGGTACGTAGGCGCCGTACGATGTACACTGCTTAGTAGTGGCACCGGGATGGGGATGCCCTCATGCATGGTACCCGTCGCCTAGCATGGATCCTGATCCTGCATGACCGTGCATACGCCGGCGCCTCCCGGACCGCGATGGAGCCATCCATCCATGACCGGGCTGGATGCATGGTAAGGAGGCAAGCTTAGTTGTTGACACAGGGGTAAGCGGCTGGCCCAGTTGTTTTGCCCGCCTACCGCGGCGTCGACCCGAGCTTGTTTGCATTCCAGGCTGCCATACGAAGAAGTCCTGTGCTATGCAGTGATGGCGTTGAGACAGGACGTACAGTTGAACTGTTTTATTCGTGCTACACCGAGCTTCCCAGCGTCTTCCTGCGAGGTTGCGCCAACACCATCGCAGCCTGTGCCAGTTTTAGGACTTGCGATTTGCGTGTTGGCCTCGCATTCAGAAGACACAGAGTCACCGCAGAATGTCGCGCCACGCAACGTCCTCGTTGATGATGCTGCTTTTTCTGTGTGTCCTCTTTGCGACACTGGTGCGCGGCTTTCCACGGTCACAGATCAGCCAACAGCAACAGTCGCAGAGAATTCGCGATTCCATCCGGTCACCCCTGGGATGGAAACGCACTACGCGTGCCGAGACAGACACCGTCGTTCATTTGCAAATCGGCCTGAAGCATGACGGCTTCAAAGAACTAGAACGGAGACTGTACGAATGCAAGTGCCCAAGGCGCAAGGCTGCTACCAACCTCTATCAAGCTGACTTCTTGCCTTGTTTTACTACCTGCAGTATCCAGTCCATCCCATAGATCCTACGGTCACCACCTTTCCGGATCCGATGTGGCACAGTTGCTCAAGCCGTCCGCCGAGACAGTCCGGAAGGCAGAAGACTGGCTCATTGAACACGGCATCACTCGATATGACATGACGCCCGGCAGGGATTGGATCCGGGCTTCGGTTCCCGTCCGGACGGCCGAGACTCTCCTAGACGCCGAGTTTTACCACTTTGAAAGCGACAGCGACGGGGACGTGCTGGTGCGCACCCTGGAATGGTCCCTACCGGAACACCTGCGCGGCCATATCGACGTCGTGCAGCCGACCAACTCGTTCCTCCGCAGCGTACCCCAGGACCGACACGGCGGCATCCCGAGGCCCGCCTGGGAGGTCGAGGGGCGGGTTCCGACGTACGAGGAGCTCGTCGAGGAGGACCTTGTGGAGCGTGGCCACCTCGACATCCCCGCGCTCGCGGACCTGCCGCCGAAGCCGACTGTGGCGGACGCCTGCAACCGGCTGGCCGTCTCGTCGCTGTGTCTACGGGTGCTGTACGGGACGCTCGACTACGAAGTGCAGCAGCCCGTCGACGCCAACGCGACGAACAAAGTGGGCGTCGTCAACTTTCTCGGCCACAACAACAACCGCTCCGACATCGCGCAGTACCTCGAGCTGTACCGGCCGGACGCGGCGGCAGCGGGCGCGGCGACCTCCTTCGAGACGGTGCTGGTGGCCGGGGCGGTGGACCAGCAGACACCCAACACGCCCGAGCAGATGAGCCGGGCGATGGGTCTCGAAGGCGCGCTGGACGTCGAGACGTTGCTGGGCGTCGCGCACCCTGTGCCCGTGGTCGCGTGGAACGTGGGCGGGCGGCCGCCGTTCCAACCTAGCTCGAACAAGGCCCAGAACTCCAACGAGCCGTACCTCGAGTGGCTGCACCACCTGGCGGCGCTCGACGATGCGGCACTCCCGCGCGTCGTGTCCGTGTCGTACGCCGACGAGGAGCAGACGGTGCCGCCGCGCTATGCCGCCCGCGTCTGCGAGGCCTTCGCCCAGCTCGGCGCACGCGGCGTCAGCGTCATCGTCGCCTCGGGCGATGAGGGCGTTGGCAAGGAAGGCAAGTGTGTCTCAAACGACGGCGCGGACACCCCGAGGTTCATGCCGGCCTTCCCCGCCTCTTGCCCCTACGTCACGGCCGTCGGGGGCACGCGGCACTTTGACCCCGTCATGGCCGGGTTCGACGCGCGGGGCGGATTCAGCACGGGTGAGTTGCCAAAGCCCCTTGAAGGGGGGGTATCGCACGATGCCTCCAGGTCTTTGTCGTCCCCATCAGAATGCTGACAACAAGGCATGGTTCGATCAACGTATTAGGCGGCGGCTTTAGTAACTACTTCCCCCGGCCCCGCTACCAGGAGCCGGCCGTTGCGGCCTACGTCGCCGGCCTGAACACCACACACGGCGACCTATACAACCCCCAGGGTCGGGGAATCCCCGACGTCGCCGCCATGGCCTACCACTTCCCCGTTGTGTGGAACGGCACTTCACACCTGCTCGATGGCACGAGCGCGTCAGCGCCGACCTTCGCTGCCGTCATTGCCCTCATCAACGACGCGCTGCTGGCCGAGGGACGGCCGTCCTTGGGCTTCCTGAACCCCTGGCTCTACAGCTCAGCCCTCCCTGGCCTGCGCGATGTCACCATCGGCTCGAACCGCGGCTGCGGTACCATGGGATTCCCGGCCGTGGAGGGCTGGGATGCCGCCACTGGGCTCGGCACGCCGGTAGGTTCTTCCTTGTTGTATGCCCGAGGCTGCTTTTTTTTCCTCCTGTGGGCTTCGTCTGGCGCTTGGAACTAACACACTGGCCGCAGTGGTTTCCGGTGCTCAAGCACTTGGCGCTCCGGGATGCTTTTCGATGGGACCATCCTTGGTATGTAGCGGATTTGGCATGACGGGCAAAAACACTAATCAGACGGCTCTTCCTCATCGGATTGCCCCCTGAAATGTGGTTAGAACCATGTGTATCCATCCTGTATCAATACAACAAGACAGACCAAAGAATGAATGCGGGGAGAACTAGAAACACCTAACCTTTTGTCTTGGCAACTTCAACCCACCCGCTAACCACTGCTGGTTGGCCGTTCAGGCTGGCTACGGGACTTTTGATTTGATCCGTCACCAAAGCTGAGACTCTTCGCTGCCAAGCTGAATGCATCATGTCCTATCGTGGTCCAGTGGCTGCGGGAAGCCGAGAGGTAATTCGCCTAGCGATAGGCACACAGTGGTAGCCCGTCAAGGCGCATCAAGAGCTGGCCAACCCTACGCAAACATGTTGCTCTTTTATTACTTGTCTCTTCTTCAATTCCTACTTCCCAGCAGTTGCACCTCCTCTTGGGTCTCGCGAAATGGCTCTGGAAGGTGTCTGTTCGACCTAATGCTGTCACGTGGCCAGTTTGTTTCGAACTGGCTGGAGACGATCTTGAAAGCAGGTTAAGTCGACTAGCCACTTTCTCTCTCTCAAAGATGGGGGACTCTCCGGTGTGCTTGGCCAAATATGGCCAAGCCCTGGGGGCTCTGCTGAGCGAGAACCGACAGGAAATCTTGCAGAAAGCCCCCGATATTGGGCGTATACTCTACGAGGAGGATTCTTTTTAAAACATTTGCTATCCTATCCAGGTACCATCACGCACAATAGGCAATCTTACAGGGCAACTTGATCCACTTGTACCCTGCTTTGAAGATCCAAATCAAGACCAGTAGTATGAATCGGCCTGTTGAACAGCTTCTAGGGTCGAATGTTTGGCATGTTTAGCGTATTAACCGCGTTTAATCTGCCAATTACTTTCGATGAACGACCAACCTACTCCCCTTGGCTACTTATATCCCTATTTCACACGGAACATACCCGTCCGTGCTGGAAACAATCAAGAAACTTCCAATAGCGGCTGCATTGCTTCAATGGTGATAATCCTCCCCATTTGGATAAGCCGGGCCTGTAGTTGGACTGTTAGCTGAATGCGTGAAAAACGAATGCGACGGCGGCGTTGGATGTATCGCAACTTCACCTTTGGAAGGGTGGACCAGCCAGCCCGGTTTCATCATGTCAACGGTCCGCGCCTTGGTCCACTTCGCGAGCTTGTCCCAGTTGGCGCACTGGTGGTGCGTCGCGTTGGCCACAGGCAGCAGGCTGTTGGGCGACCACTGGAACGTAATAACGCCGACATCGGCGTGGCACATGGCCGACTGACGCAGGAAGTCCAAGCAGTGATCTGTTATTACATCCATGGCGTGTCAGGTAAGCGGCTTTCTATAGCTAGTGGAGGGAGATGAACGGCGGAAGTGTGTCTGTGTCATCATGGCTCATACCTTTGTGCTGGCGACTGCTTGCTTGTTCCGCAGGCGTGTCGCCCTGCGGGTAGACCTCTGGATAGGTGTATTGATATAGGCGCTTCTGTAAGCGTGAAGCGCGTGTCAGATAGCTCGCCTACGGGAACAGGCAGAGGGGGATCGAGCCGCCCCTAGTTACATACAATGCAATGGAGCTCGTGGTACACGTTCAAGGTGCCGATGAACCCCGAACCGTCAGGGACAGCAACACCGAACTGGTCCCGGCCGAGCTTTTTCATATAGTCCGGCTCCAAAACAATGTTCTCGTCTAGCTGCCCAGTCAGCCATGGAAAGTTCGAGGCAAGCAAGTTTAAGCGGGCGGGAATGGCGGAACTCGCCATTGATGATTTTGTGCCAGTTCCGATTCACCTCCTCTCTCGGAGGTCCGGAGAACGGCCCTTGTTCATTGTTGTTGTTGATGAAGGTCTGGAGTTCCCATTCTACACCATCGTTCGCGGGGGCTTGGGAGCACATGTTAGCCATTCATCCCAGTATGCCCCGTTCGCCTGGGCCAAGCTTGACTCGGACTAAACTTACAGTTGGCCAGCTGCGGACCATACTTTCGCAACTTGCTCACTTGGGCGCGCAGAGACAGCAGGCTCCCAATGTATACAGAAAGCAGAACGGCATGTACGAGGACAAAGGAGACCCACCACCACCGACGGCGGCGCGAGTTATGGTTCGAACGAATCTCCCGTATCTCTCTCTCGCTGAGAAAAGAAGAGGACTCGCTGTCAGGGGCAGACGACGACCGGTGCATCGAGCTCTTCTCGAGCTCCTCCTCGGGGCTGAAAGGTCGGTCCAAGTCGCAGTCTTGTTGAGACTGCATTGTGGATTGTGGGTGAAAGGCGTCTTGAAGATGGGAGTACGAAAGCGACGGCAACCTGCGCAGTTTCGTGGTGGCCAGTATGTCTGGACAACGAAGAACCAGTTCAAGCATGAAACAGGGAGAGAGACCACAGGTGCAACGACGACATGGACATTGGAAGTGTCCTGCCAAAGAGTCGCGGCATGTGTTTCCAGGCGGGCCGCACCGTCGTAGGGCTCTGCAGGGCTCCAGACATGCAGTCTTGCTCGAGGCAACCCTGCGCTGCAATGTTGCATTGCTGCAAGCTGACTGCGTTCTAGATACACGTGACCTCTGTTCGAAGATGATACATACTAAGTGACAATCCTTTTAGGTTGTGACACTGTAATGTGGCGGTAAGAAGTTTGAGTTGTTTTACTAAGCTGACCGTTGTGGTGTCACCCTGCATTATGACCCTGCATTGGGTGTGACCCTACGTGTAAGTGCCAAGCCACACACACACACCCTCTCAAGCGTCTATCCCGCATTTCGACTCAGAAACATCCCCAGCGGGTGCGTTCACATAGTTTGTTTCGTTACAGCATGTGGACCTTTGTCGTGCTAAGCAACAACACTCGATAGTCCAGTCGTGGTTGGCATTTTGATCGTGCTTAGCGGTGTTGTGAGCTGCTCGTCCGAGTCCATGTGCTTCCCTTCATGATGTTGCCACATGCAATGTTCAACCGTCTGGACTGACCAGCTTTGGCCCCATTCTCGGGTTGCATGCTGCCGTATACTCGAACATCATGCTGCTGTCCATCGCCAGTCGTCTTATCGTAACAGTCCTCTGGTGTTATCTCCATTCACCATTCATCCCGACCGTCTCAGCGAGGTCCACTCAGAATCCCATCAAGGAGCGTCATGAGGTACCTCGCGGATGGCATCTTGTTGCAAGAGCGCCCAAAGATGGCCGCATATCGCTCCATATTGGCCTGCAACCGGAGAGTTCTGGGCAGCTCGAGCGCCACTTGGACGAGATTTCAGACCCGTTCCATGAAAGGTTTCGGCACTATCTGTCTGCCGACCAAGTCAAGGAATTGATGCGACCCTCGGAGGAAACCATCGACGCCATACATGACTGGCTCGTGGAGTGCGGAATAAGTGCACACAGCTTCAAGTTCAGCACGGGGAAGGACTGGGTCATCGTCCCGGACTTGACCATTGCTGCGGCTGAGAGGCTCCTTCAGACATCGTACCACGTATACAGAAATGGCGACCAAGAGCTCGTCCGCGCTGCAGAATGGTCTCTCCCGCTCCATCTCCATGACAGAATCGACATCGTCCACCCGACAACATCATTCTTCACCACCAAGAGCCCACGCCAGGGGCGCAGGAGCGATGACAAGGTCAACGCATCGACACCCTCCTCACTGAACGATGCCGCAGAGGCCGTCGACGACGGGGTCGCTGCGGCAGAGGGAGTAGACCTCAGCAACCCCCCTATCGATTTGACGCCGGAGCAGGCTTGCAATACAAGCGCTGTGGCTCCCATCTGTCTCCGTGCCTTGTACGGAACGCTGGGCTACACAGCCCAAGCCCCGGAGACAAACAGTATGGGCCTTTCCAACTACTGGGGCGAGTTCAACAACCGGTCCGACATACGCCTGTACCTGGAGAACCATCGACCAGAGGCTGCGGATGCCGCGGACGAGTTTGCGACTGTGAATTTCAACGGTGCTGTCAACCAACAGGAGCCCGCCACCCAGTCCCAGCTAGACATTCGTCAGGGCCGCGAGGGCAATCTAGACGCCCAGGTCATGCTCAGCATCGGATATCCCACACGCCTGGTGACGTACAGCACGGGCGGGCCCCTACCTCCGTACAACCCCGACCCCTCGTTCCCAGAAAACACCAACGAGCCTTTCCTGGCCTGGCTGCAGCACGTCATCGCCCAGCCCGAGCTCCCCGCCGTGATCAGCACGTCGTACGCCGACACCGAGTACACCGTTCCCCCCTCCTACGCCAGGCGGGTCTGCAACGGCTTCGCGCAGCTGGGCGCGCGCGGCGTGACCGTTGTGTTCGGATCGGGCGACTGGGGCGTCGGAGCCCCGGGAACATGCCACGCGCCCAACGGGACGGCGCTGCGCTTCGTAGCACGCTTCCCCGAGAGCTGCCCCTACGGCACGTCGGTTGCGGCGACGCGGGGGATCAACCCGCAGAGGGTCGCCTACAACGAACGGAACGGGTTCGTGAGCGGCGGGGGCTTCAGCGAGTATTTTTCCCGGCCAAGCTACCAGGACCACGCCGTCAGCTCGTACATAGCCCGGCTCGGTGGGAAGCATGACGGGCTCTACAACCCGCACGGCCGGGCCTACCCCGACGTTGCTGCCATGGGCTATCGGATCATGACGATATGGAACGGGACGACCAGGGTCGTGGATGGGACCAGTGCCTCGGCGCCCATTTTTGCCGCTGTCGTGGCTCTGGTCAACGATGCGCTCGTCGCCGAGGGCAAACCCACTCTGGGCTTCTTGAACCCTTGGCTGTATGCGGGCGGCGGCGCAAAAGCTTTCAGGGATATCACGGTTGGCTCTGCCACGGGTTGTGATACGGATGGGTTTCCTGCCGTAGAAGGGTGGGACGCGGCAAGTGGCTTTGGCACTCCGGTGAGCTCTTCTTCTTCTTTGAATATCTTCTCTCCCCTTCCTATCAGTGTCAGAAAGTCGTCTAATCAACGAACAGTGGTTCCCTGATTTCAAACAACATGCTCTACAGTGGGGGTTTCGGTCCATCAGGCCGTGGTACATCACAGACAGGTAAACTCTGCCTCGACTTTTAACAATATACAAGAATGCTCAACTACCTGGTATCGCAAGTCCTACAGTGAATGATCAAATTATGGAACCCCTGTCAATCTCCGGTGGTGTAGCCAGAGCCGAGGAGATAATTATAAGGTCGAGAAGACTATAAGCCAAATGCCCGAACGCATCTGTTGGCTCCTCAAGTATTTCAGTGACGTACGCTTCGACCCTAACTTGAAGTCTTTTCATTTAGTGATATTCCTGGCTATAAGTTTGCTATGCTGAGCGCCGACATCATTTCTCATGATCTGAACGTACGAATAAGACAGGCCTCTAACATCGGCCCGCGGGACACCCAAGACCGAGTGACCATCGCTGGCCCCCGACGCCCAGAATCGACAAGACGCAATTGACCGTTCCCCCAATGCCTTCACCGGCCACCAGCCCGGCCGCAACAGCGAACAAATTCCTCTCAAAACCTACGGGGCCCTTCCACCGCCACACCTTGGCAGCAACGGCACCCAGCATCATGGACACGCTCGTCTGCGGGGACGGCAGCGTAAATGCCAGGGCGAAGATCATCATGTTGGGCATGAAGCGCTGGCCCCCCCGCCACGCGCCGACGACCACGAAGCGCCTCGCCACGACCAGGAGAACCGATACAACGGCGAGGCCGGCCGAGAAACGGGCGCTTGAGGGAGGCACCGGCGGCGTCGGCGCGCTGGCGGAGACGGCGACGGCTCGCCAAGCCGCGATCGCGGGCCCCGGGAACTCGCACGCTCGTGCGCCCGTCTCGCCTTCTGACGATGGGCTGGCGATGATGCACGGGTACGCTGTGGCGAAGAGGACGAAGACGGACGGCGCCACAAGCGTCGCGACCAGTGTCCCAATGAGTTGGGCGGCGTACTGCAGGCGTGGCGGGGTGCGCAGGAGAAAGCCGACCCGAAAGTCGCCTATGAGGTCTTTGATGCCATGGCACCTGGTGTTAGTTGATGACCCCTCTCCATGTCATGCAAATAGGGGATGAGGGGACGAGTCGTACCGACACCCTGGTTGGCCCCTATGTTCGTGAGGCTGGCGCCGAGCAGGTTCAGGCGCTGGGCATCGATTATGCTTCCGCCCGTCGCTTGTGTAACGCCGCTCAGGACGGCTTGTGAAACCTTGGAGATGGAGTTGATTGGGGTCGTATCTAGGATGGCGTCGAGTCAGCGAGGTGATTCGCTACGACTGCTGGGCACCATGTGCTGCACATGCTGGAGCAGTAGACATATTATGGGTTGCGAGAAGTTGTGATACTAACCCGTTGCACCCGTCGCTTGAATGGCAACGAGCGACATGCCAAACGACAAGACGAGGGCGAGTACAGACTCAAGGAGCGGCATGTCAAACTGCCAATATGTGAGCAGGACGGCTAGGATGACGAGTACGCAGGCACCGGGCGCCCACATCCACGTGGCAATGTCTTCCTCTCCCGGTCCCCTTTTCGCTGCTTCTTTGTCATTTTCGACCGTGGCTTGGATGTCTTGGTCTGCCAAAATGTCGTACTTGCCCGACGACCTCCGCCTGTATCTCATAAGCAGTCCCATGAGCCTCGCGCTGGCTGCTTTGGAAGAGATCAGTGCGAGATTCCAAAACAGACGCCATTGACAACATAGCTCTGTTTCCAATGTCCTTGGTCAGCATGAGGTCAAGACCGGCAAGAATTCCTCTTTCTAAGGGAGGGGTTTGTCACACGTACCGGCGAAGGCAACCGCAAGTGTGCAAATCACGCCAGGCCATAGCAACCAGTACCTGGGACTTGGGTGGCTCACACTTGCAAAGTCGTCTGACATGGATTTGTACGATATTAGGCCTGCCCATCCCTCCTCACTGGTAGAGACCGGCTGCCCAAAGGCAATGCCATGTTCCACAAGATACGGTCCTAGGAGCCCCCTTTATTCGTACCAGCGACAGCGTTAGAGGTTTTACGCTTACTGATACACAGAGGGTTGTATGGACTGCGGGGGGAAAAGTACTCGGAGCTATGAGAAAGCGGATCGGAGACACTTACCATGCCAGAACAGACCCGGCAAAGAACGAGCAGGCTACTTTGAAGTCAACCAACATGCCTGAGCCCATCATCGCTGGAGACAGCTCTATAAGCCATCCCCAGCTCTCTGCAGCAATGGCCAGACTGCGGAAAATGTTTGCGTTCGCGAGCCAGGTAAACACATGCCACTCCTATATTTACTTTTAGTGACTGGGATCGTGAAGGTGACAATCTAGGAAATGGGCCTCTAGCCGCACGTCGGCAGGAGGCGGCAGTGGAAGAACTGGGCGCTTGGAGTCATGGTGTGATGTTACTATGTACATACCCAGAGAAGGCCCGGCGCGTACTGGGAGATGACCCTGAGCACCATGGCCGCCCCAAAAGCATAGATGGTTGCTTTCAACTTGGGACGGGCTGCCTCTTCTCCATCAGCGGCCGAGTGCATGCTATGAATGCTCATAGCCGTGGCCATGGAGGAGGGGAAAACGAGATCAAGGTCTCGGGCCACATCCTCGATAAAGAGCTTGCGCACTGGGTTACCGGGCCAGTTAGCAAAAAGATGGAGAAATTGGATGCTCGTCTGGAGGCGGGCTCTGAGAATGGAATGCTCACGCGGGGCCACGGAGAGGAGACCAAAGTATCCGCCGACGGCGACGAGCGACACGATGCGGAAGAAATCCTGCACCGGCGTACGCAGCAGCCCGAGCTGGTACAGGGCCGGAATGCCGGAAATGAAGACATTCGACATGCCCCCGGAGGCCGTGGCAACGGTCTGCACTATGTTGTTTTCATGAGGGCCAAAGGGCTGTGTCGACCCGGCTGCGTATCTCTTCAGGACCGCAAAGCCGACCATGGCCTACCTGGGCAGCTGATCAGTCACGATGCAACGCATGTAGTCCGCAGTTCAGTTCAGGTCCATGTATAACACATACACCAATCATATTCGCCGACGACGTCCATCCTGCCCTGAGGCCAAGGTAGATGTTGGAAGCGTTGACTAATGCGCCACAGAGACTGCCCAGCAGGATAGCCCGAAGCGTAACCACCTTTACAGCGCCATTGTGAGCAGGTGCTTTCTCCAGCGGCACAAATGCATCAAACAGAGCGGCTGTCGTATCGTCGTCTGAAACCGAGTCGGCATCGCTGCCTTGGGCAAGCTCAATGTGTTGCGAGCGATGCATCATAACGGGAACACTGAAAGACGAATGAACAATGGCGGCAGCACGTAGGATGGCTGGTGGTACTCCCGACCGACAGACCCTATTCACGACAAAACCAGAGCGCGGGGACTCATGGGGATACCAAAGTCGGGGTTGGGCAGGACACCACATCATCGAAGCAGCCGTGGGTCACGCGTACGAGGTTGTGTATGAATGTATGTGTGTATTGTCATGGTAAGTAAAGCAGCATCTTTACCTGCAGGTCATGTCATACATGTCATGCATGTCATGCATGTCATGGTGCGGCTAGAGGAGTCGACCCCTTGCCGCCACGCCAAGCCTTGCTTGTCATCGAGCGCTGGCGCTGACCAGCAAGTACAGGCCGTACGATTGTAAGAAGATGGTCACGTGGAATTCAAGAGCAATGGCGCTTAAGGGGGGAAATGGGGCCAACAAGCCCGCCTCCTGGAATGGAGATGAACTGTGCTGAGATGGTCTTGTAACCCGGATTCTATGATCAGCTGCTCATTGCTTTGCTCCTCAGAAAACTGTCTGTCTAGGCCAACTATAGGACTTTAGACATCATGACCACTGCATTTTTCCAAAAGCTAGGCCAGCGAGCATGGCTAACGAAGCCCAGAGCGGGAGGAGACTATTCTTCAATCTTGGGCGGAATCACAGCTGCCGGACATCGCATCTCTGTGGACCACAACTCGGACGACGGCTTGCTCGAAAAGGGCCACCACACTGCACACAGAGAGGCAGCTTCACCGCGCCAGCCCCTCTGGAGAAACGGTCGCTTTCTGGCCTTCCACGTTATTTTGTTCGCCATTTATCTCTTTGTCCTGTCCTTGGTTGCCAATGCCAGTCCTCCTCGATATCCTGGACTCCCCTTTTGTAAGTACATCTTTATGCTCCTCCGGCTAGTCACACCTCCAAAGGCTAATAGTGGCAATGCCTTGTTTAGCCCCGGCCAGAAGTGTTGTGGAGTATGCAGAGAAAGGCTTCGACCTCGAGGACCGCATTCAAGACGGGAGCCTCTACACCGGCAAGCCGAGCGCGCAGCTCGACAAGGCGTGGCATGACCTTCTCAATGGTACGGCACTTTTCCGTCTTATCTCTTCGCGTTCGTTCGCTCGCTCACGTGTGCTGTGCCAGACGAGAACATTCTGCTCGAACCCGAGTATATCCAGCATTATGGGCGGCAGGACACGGCCGTCGAGGTACCCGAGGGCGGCCGCTACATCGGCACTCTGAACGTCTATCACGAGCTGCACTGCTTGAAGCGCATCCACCACTTCATGTACTCGGACCACTACTTTCCAGGGCTCTCTACGCACCAGAAGGAGCTCAACCGGCTGCATAACGGTATGGCCGAACCCCCTTTTGCCCCAGCGCCACGACCATCGGCTCGACCCGTGGCAAAATATAGCTTTATGGACTGACAGACATCTTACCCTCTTACAGAGCACTGCATTGATTTTCTCCGGCAATCGGCCATGTGCCACGCTGACATCGGGCTCATCACCTATAGCTGGCACGCCGACCAACGAATGCCCATTGCCAATGCAACATCGCACCAGTGTGTCAGGTGGGACCGACTGGCCGCGTGGACGCATGAGCGTGCTGTCGACATGATGAAGCCAGACTGGCTGATGCATCCCACAATGGGTAAGGACTTGGCTACCCGTCTTCCAACTTGAGATCCGGGCATTAACATTGTGGTTCTAGGGCCCGCGTACCCTGATGGGCAGGGTGACAGCCTTGGTGCCGCCGAGTCGCCGCACCTTGGCCATGAGCACAGTGGACATTAGATAGAACCCCCCATGGGTGTATTGGGGGAGATTGGAGGATGTAGAACGATTGAGAACCATCGGAATGCAAGCCTCGGTTTGGCGAAAGTGCTGGTTTTGATGTACTACGTTATTCAAGTGGACCAGATATTCGAGATTGTAGTTCAAAACGCTTTGATAGAGTGACAAGTGATTCACTCTGAAGAATCCGTATGACAGAGTGACCGTGCTTAGGTGACAGTGCAATGCAATTGATATCAAAGATGAAATAATGATTTTGTTCTCGTTGAGCTCATAATCCCGAGAATCAATGACGTTGCTTTACGCTATGCAGTATCTATCCAACTGGTTCACGATTGTTGGACAATGGGCTGCACAGAAAGAGTTGTTATTGATCCTAGTTGTATGCTAAAAAGACCAAAACCTTCTTACCACTCGCCATTCTTCTGAGTATCCGTCTAGAAATCTGTTGTACCCCGTTCAAGTGCCCGTTAGAAGCTTCCGAAGCTTATCAAAGTTGGGAGAGCTTTTACAATAAAGCATTAGTGAGTTTATCAGGGTGGAAAGACCTGTGTGGACTTACCCAAGTCCCGTAACGGGATCCCAGCCCTTGGCCGCCGTGAAGCCGGTCGAGTTGCATCCAGGGTTGCTCCCTTCGATGATATCGTTGAAAACCTCAGGGTGGGCGTACTTGAGCAAGGTCAGTCATATGCGAGAGTTGAACTAGATCGGGGGAGGAAATAGGTGTGGGTGAGTGCGCAGTGAAAGTCATACCAGGATGGGGTGCACAAAACCAAGGGTGGGCTGGCCGGCAGCGATGCGCTCCTCATTGATGAGGGTCAGGACAGAGGCCCAGATAGGAGCCGACATGGAAGTGCCTCCCACGACATACCACTTTCCGCCCGATACCAAGATGGCCCTATCCCCCACAGCAGCGACGTCGGGGAACCCGCGGCCGACGCGGTTGTACACGCCACTGCGGACGTCGGTGAAGTCGCCGTCCTTTACCGGCTGCTCGTACCCCGAAAACGGTAGGTCGGGGGCCACAGTGTCCAGGTACTGCCGCACTGCCTTCTTCTGGTAGTCGGGAGTAGGAAACACGTTGCTGAAGCCGCCGCCGCTGGAGATGCGGACGGACGCGACCTCGTGCAGCGGCAGTTCGTGAGCAGAGGGCGTCGAGTTGCTTGAGGCGCGGTTCAGCTCAGTGGCGCCGACGGACAGCACGTAGGGGCAGTTGCCGGCGAAGGTCGGCATGAAGACGGTGTCGCCGGCGCCGCCCCGGAGGCACTCGCACTCGCACGAGCCCTCGCCACCGACGCCGTTGTCGCCCGCCGCCATGACGACCGTCGTGCCCTGCAGCGCCAGCTTCATCCACTCGTGGCACTGCCGCTCCTGGTATGCGTCGGGCAGGTACGCCTCGATTCCGACGTACGATATGGAGATGACGTTGGTGGGCTTGAACACGCCGCACTGCAGCGCGCCCTTGTACCCGCCGTAGTGCGGGTTGGGGTACACCGGGTCAAGGTCACTCGGCGCCGCTGTGCAGTAGCTGCCGTCAATGGCATCCAAGAAAGCTGCCAACGTTCGGCTGTCAGCAGGTCTGATAAGGTGAAGAGCCTCCCAAACGAAAGAGTGGGCTTCATACTGTTGAAAAACCCTTCAAAGCTTCCCTTGTACTCGTAGTACTGGTCGTCGACCTGGTAGAGTACTGGCTTTTGCGGGTGTATCAGGGGCCAAGCTATGTCAAAGTCCAAAGCTGACTCCAGCCCTAGCTTTGTCGGGAACACCGGAGAGCCTTCCTCGATGGCGCCGATGGCGCCGTCAATGAGACGCTCCTCCGGGTACGTCCCTGGGGTCACATCCCACGACCTAGAACGACATTAGGTCCAAGACCATCCATGTCCCGATGGAATATGAGCACTTACGGATAAAGGGTGCTCCATAAGATATCAAAATCCTTTAGACTATAGTGGCTGTTCTGAGCCTCGAATATTCCCAGCTCGTTTCCAGCCGCGGAAGTCGTTCCGTTGGGAATTCCGTATTGTGCTGCTCAACGTCAACGCCGACACGATCGTGAGCTACGAAGCAAGTATATCTCACCTCTGGTGCACTCGGCCGTGATGTACGTATCACAGCTAGTCGCATTGAGACTGGGAAAGCCTGGCAATGGGGTAATGGCGGGCTTGACATGGCCTCGCTTAGCCTTCCCCGGCTTAGGGAGGGTAATGGATCGCGAGCGCAGCCTTGTGCCGGGGGTCACGTAGTCGATATGCTCATGTACGTGGACTGGGATGTGGTATTCCTCGGTGGCAATGTCTTGAGAGCCGTCCTAGTGCTCCCAGATGTAGAAGTCCGAGTAAAGGAGCGACTGCAACTGGCTGGTATTGGCGTCAAATTGGATCCACTACTTGCACATGTAAAGTATCAACCGAGTGTATGCTCCATGGATGATGTGACGGCGGCGATATTCCCACCATGATGCACCACCTACCTGTCTATTGGCTGATTGCCCAATCCGGCTGCGAGAGATGCCGCAGTCGACCAACCAGTCGACGACGATGTCTACGCTAGTCTGTGCAGGGGCAAAAAAGTCGATGACTTCTTGGGGGCTCATGTGCTTCCCATAGTTGGTGGAATGTGGATTGGCGCTTTACGCAGTGCCAGATCAGTCAGTTACAATGTTTTGTTCATAGTCCCCAATTGCATCGCTGCAGCTGTGCCGTCTATGCTTGGAGTGTGTGGCATGCGGGATGTGCAAACAAAATTACATACATATCCATGAGCTTGTCGTGTCCTGCTTCCAGATTGGACTGCTTCAGCCCTATCCGCACTGGCAAGACGACATGGTCGCTCAGCCTCTGTGTTTTCGTCCACTTTTGGCCGACCGAAGGTGCCTGGCGCTGGTGCAACTCGTGGGTCCGCGGGATGACCCGGTCTCTCGGTGACGGGGCGCCCAAGGTCCCCAAGGTGAGCCAAGCGGCGGTTAAAAAACGGGAAAGGCGGAGCAGCAGCATGACAAGCTGAACAAACTTATTAAGCAGAAGATAACTCAAACAATGATTGGTTCAACCTCCTGTGGTCAGGCGAGTGAGAGTTGCTGTATATATTGTGCCGGAGCTCTTATGACTTGCTCCAGATTCAGCCTGGCACACGAACCAACCCCGGCCACTCGGTGCGATACCGACTGACACTCTAGTTGTCGAAGCGCTAGAGCCTATCAGGAGCCTGTCAGCTTTCAAATGCAACCATCAACATGCGTGGTCACAGCCAAGGTGACAATGCATAAGCATACGTTAACTTAGTGTTGCAGAGGCACCTTTCGGGTAGGAATAGACAGAGGAAAACGGCTTGTATTGCCTACATGTAAGACTGCCTATCCTAGTGTAACTATATACTGCTGATAGAGTAGGGCTAGTCTAGATCTAGCTAGAATAACAGTTATTCTAGGCTTCAGCTTTATAAGGCTGCAAAATGCCTATAAGTGTATCATAATACACCCTCTTAGACAAATACAACGTCCCTTAGACGTTATATACCTACAAAAGGTTAAATATAATAGATATCATCTAAAAGAAGGTAAATTAAGGTAATAATGCTTTGTTACAGCCCAACCAGTTGGGTGCTGGCCGGCGTAACTATATATTGCAGAACAGGGGATAATGATGCAAGTGCATCATTACCGAAGCTTTTGCTTTGTGCCACAGTTAGTTGCCCTGACTAGCTTGTAACATGCTTACTTGTAAAATGATACATATTAAAGAAATTATTATATAATGCTGCATTTAGTATGTAAATATATAGTTCCCTTTATATTATTAGAAGAAAATATAGGACAAAATAAAAGGCTTGTATAATATATATATTATAATTCTTTTATATAATACTAATATCTACGACGGGGTGGATTTGATCGGGTGTTCCCGATTCTACAACTAACCCACCTGGCCTCACGGAGCGGACCGGGCCGCATGCCCAAGCGGAGTATTAGTGGGCTGCAACGCTCGTGGAAACGGCGTGCACACTCAATGACCTAGACTGTGGCCAGCGTGGCGCACACCGACACAAAGACTCCTGTAGGATTGAACTGTTCAATCCGATTGTATCGCACGCCGAATGGCCATTAGCACCAGGTCGCTCACGCAGGACAGTGACTTATCAGGAAAGTATTCAAGAAGAATGATAGTCTGTTAAAAGGTAGACGTTGATACATGCCACCATGACCCTCTCATGGGGCTGCAATCCTGCCCTACGCGCCAGCTCTATCATCATAGACCACGTCTCTGGAACCTACGCATACCCCGTCCGTTCATTAGCCCTGTGTCTGCTCCAAAAAGCGAACCCCAAGCAAGTTCCCTGAGCATTTTACGTACCGAGGTTTGCAGCGCTGCCTGGTCCTTTTGCAGGAACTCGCTAATGTCCAGGGAAGACAGCACTTCCCGGATCCGACGGGCAATCTCCCTCCGCTTCGTATGGAGACCGGCGCTTTGTTGGTCTTGAAGGGACGGCTCCCGCAAGGTAGAGGAGGCACGGCGGCGCAAAGGGGACGTGAGAGGAGCACGCGAGCCGTACAAGGCCCCGAGCTCGTCGGAGCATATGCCTTCTGCCGACCTCACCATCTCCTCGGCGTACGCGCTCCTCTCGCGTTCGGTCCACGACTTGTGAGAGGCTTGTAGGTCCGAAAGCAGACTCCTGAGTCGCCTCGTGCGGCTGGTCGCCTGCATCGGGCGCAGAAAGCAGTCCTCCGACAGCTCCGATGTGTAATATGTCGACGTCATGGAGTCGATGCTGTCGAATCCGTTATCCTCGACGATGTGCAAGACGCGCTCGAGCCTGGATTCGAGGCAGTCATCGTCCGTATCCTCATATCGAGCCGTCGAGTGCCGTCTACGCCCATGTGAGCTTGCGCACACCGGGGGGGTCGCCGTGGAGAGGACCTTGGAGGAGGCCGGCCTCTGCGGGGCAAACTCGTCGCGTTCCGCCTTTGCCTTTGTTTTGCGTCTCTGCGGGCCGGCATCGTGACTGTGGTCCCGCTGCAGGGAAAGAGGGGTATGACGGGTATAGTCGAGCGCTGGCTGCTTGGATACATCCGAAGACGAGGAGGACTCGCTGTCGAAACCGGACCCGTATCTTTCGGGTCTCGCCCGGTGATTGGAATGGGAACCACGGTGGGCTGCTACCGGGGGCGCCTGGATCCCTGCCATGAGAGTGGCGGCGACCGGGTCACCGAGTTCGTGTGTCGGGCCATAGGTCTCCGCTGCTCGGCGGTAGTGCGCTTCCTGTCAGCCTGGGGAACTGTGCGTGGTGCAGACGAGTCAACCCAAGACTCGGTCTTGTCAGAGCATGGACTCACGCCAGTAGTCTCCCTCAATCAAGTGCATGAAATCAGCCCCGACTGGTTGTGCCTTTGCCTTCCTGGCGGCACCTGCGTGCCTTTCCGTGGGCTCCGGGTGAAAGCGCTGCATGTGTCTCAGGGCAATCGCTGGCCACTCGGCCTGTTGTGATTGAGACAGGTCGGCCAGGCCCTGATCGTGCGCGCCCGAGATTTGCAACTCGCTTTCACTTCCCCAGGGCGACTGAGAAGGCATGAGGCCGAAGTGCGGTCCTGGGAACGACGTAGGTAGGGCATGATGGGATGGAGGCGTAGGGAGCGTCGGGTTGGATGACATGTCATGGTCATCATTCTCAGCGCCCGTGGACTGCGAGCTTGGATTTCTGCCATGACTGCCGTGTTCTCGGCCATCACCAAATCGTTTTCCTAATGGCATTATCCCACAGCGTCAGTCAGCCTGGGTCAATACAAGGTTGGGTCCCTACATGACTCCCCAGGGGGGGGAGGGGAGCAGGCAGGAGGAGCTCGGTGTGTGCTCACGTTCACGGTGTCTTCGCTGGGCCAGTCTGTTCCGCGTCCGCTGCCTGTCCTCTCTCGATACCACCAGCTCTCCGGCCGTGGGCTGTTCGTCGATGCCCTCCATCAGGTTCAGCTCGACCTCCAGTGCGACAGAGGCTTAATTGGAGGTGTGGGGTGGGGGGTTTACGCAGGGAAGATATAAGACGGGTAGGACACGCGCAGGAGCTATCCGCGCTGCCGCGAATACTAAGAAGTACTAGATCGCAACAAGCTTTCCAAGCTCTTTAATAGTGCAGCGCCAATGGTGGCCCCCAAAGCTTACACTTTAACCGAGCGGGAATTCTTCATGCTGACTGGCGGAGCGCACCAATGAGTGGGCATAGTCGACTTCTCTGTTTCCACTTATGCATTGGACGAGACCCGGCTCTCGCTACCCCGGAGTGGAGCTCGAGTTGCGTGCTGGAAGATACAGGAATGTCACTGGAGTCCCAACCGATGTGTGCGAGTGAAATCAAGACTAGTATGTTTTGCTAGCGCCACGGATAAGCATAGATACGGCTGTCCCGGGGCCACGAAATGGCGGCACAAATGAGAGAGCGCCCGCGCCACAACGGCACAAGCACTGTTGGCAGGCCGTCATAGGCCGTCATAGGTCTCCGTGAACGGGTTCGAGCATCACTGCTGTGCCGCTGTGTTTCGCCCCGTCGGTCGGGGTAACGCGTCTCGTGGGGGGCTCGGAGACCCCACGTGAGAGGCTGTTTTACAAATCAGCTGACGTGAGAGCCACTTTACTATGCTTGTATATACCGGAGAGTGCAGCCAGGTGCTAGTACTACCCGGGCGGATGGATTCTCGCGCATGTATGCGGGGGGAAGAGGGGGGGATGCAATGTAATCTTGTAGGAATATATACGTGAGAGACGTGAAAGAACCTGCCTCTCTGGTGATAGCTCGCATCTGCGGGCGTTATGAATAAGCCAAAGTTCTTTTTCACACATGCATTCTGTGTCTCTCTCTCTTTCTCTCTCTGCTTCCTTCGTGTAAATCTCGCATTGTTGTCCGCCACCTCCCGCTCGCTATTGGACGCTTGTTGGTGCACTTTTGTCATCGGCGCTCCTTCAGACTTCCCCGGTCCGTCCCCGGCCCGTCTCCGTCTCGTCTTATGCAAGAAGGGATCAACCACACCTTTATGAGCCTTGTCGGGCACAAAAGCAGGTCGTTCCCCTGTCTCACTCCCACCCTCAAATCCCGCATCCATCATCGTAAGCGGGCAAAAGGCTACCCGACGCCACTCCCGTCGAGACATCTCGCCATCCTTAGCGCAGGCTCCAGACCTGTGACGCCATGAGTTCCCCGGACGAAAAGGGCGAGAAGGATGCTGCCGATGCTCTCACTGCTCCGCCGGTGTCCAACATCAAGCAGGAAGCCAACCCAGCTCTCGAGGTCGGGGTCGAGGCAGCCGACTCGCTTCTGGTGCGATCCCACGCTCCTTTCTCTCTCTCTATCTCTCTCTCTCTCTCTCTCTCTCTCTCTCTCTCCCCGTTCCTCTGCTCTCAACTCCGTCCGTTTACACTTGTGGCTGGTATTGACAGCTATCCGCGTCTATAGGTCAAGTGGGACGGCGATGCCGATCCGCACCACCCCTTCAACTGGCCGCGCCCGCGCAAATGGGCCATCACCATCCTGCTCTCCAACGGTGGGCTCGTCACCCTCATGTCCGGCGCCATGCTTGCGCCATCGCTCCACGCCATCGCCCAGGACTTCGGCACTGCCGAGGAGGAGGCGCAGATTTTCCTCTCCATCTTCGTCCTGGCCTTCGCTTTCGGCCCCATGGTCCTCTCGCCCCTCGCCGAGGTCTTCGGCCGCCGCCCCGTCTGGATCCTGTCTAGCTGCTTCTACATCCTCTGGAACACCGTCGCCGGTTTCAGTCGCACGCCGGGCCTCATGATTGCGAGCCGTGTCCTCTCCGGCATTGGCGCCAGCGCCGAGTTCGCCGTGACGCAGCCCGTGCTCTCCGACTGCTGGGTTCCGGACGAGCGTGGAAAGTCGTACGCCATTGCCACCTTCATCCCGCTTCTCGGGCCCGCCATAGGACCCATCATCGGAGGTGCCGTCACGCAGTCCATCGGCTGGCGGTGGACGTTTTGGATTCTCTCCATCTATGATGCCGTCTTGGTTGTCATCGGCTTCTTTATCCTCTCGGAGACGTACGAGCCCATTCTCTTGTCCAGACAGGCTTCCAAACTCAGCAAAGGTACGGGAAGGCCCTACTTTACAGACGCCGATCGCGAGTCCCAAGGATTGGGTGTCAAGCTGTCGCGGTCCCTCATGCGGCCGCTGCGGCTTCTTCTCACGCAGCCCATCCTTCAGGTTGTCGCTATCTTCCTCGCCTACAACTTCGGCATGCTCTACATTGTCCTGTCGACATTTGCCACCCTCTGGATCCAGCGGTACGGCCAGACCGAGTCCCAGAGTGGGTTTCACTACATCGCCTTGGTCATTGGCTACACGATTGCTGCACAGGTAGGCGGCAAGGTCATGGATCGTCTTTGGCGCTACCTCAAGGCGCGGTCTGGCGAGAACACAGCGCCCGAGTACCGGGTCCCGCTCATGGTTCCCGGTGCCGTCCTGATTCCCCTCGGCCTCCTTCTCTACGGCTGGACTGCCGAGCGCCACACTCATTGGATCGTGCCCGACATCGGCATTGGCATCTTCGGCTGCGGCATCATCCTCAACACGCAGGCCATGCAGGCGTATGTGGTCGAGGCCTTTCGCAAGTACGTAGCCTCCGCGTCGGCAGCGGCGCAGTTTCTGCGCAGCATTGCTGGCTTCGCCTTCCCAATCTTCGCCCCCGTCATGTACCATACGCTGGGCTATGGCTGGGGAAACAGCATCCTGGCTCTGACTTTTGTCGTCATCGGATGGCCTGCCCCCTTTCTCCTGTGGCGATACGGTGCCAGGTTGAGGGCCATGGGGAAGCCGCAGTGGTGAGGCAACGTCTGGCGTTTCTGGTGCGCTGTTCTGATCCAAACTCGTTTTGCCTGCCTTGGAAAAACCGAGCACGCACGCGTACTCGGAGAATCGAATAGCGTTGTACGATGATCAGCGCGCATCCCTGGGGCCCAAGGTACATCCCTCACTCCTCCCGATTTTGAGTTACCCTATGTAGCTGGTCTGTAACGTGTGCTTGTCGACTGTGGGCTTGGAGAGCCAGTCATGTGCGTACAGTGGTCTCGGAGGCCTCCTGTAGCAGTGGTCAGATAGGAAATAGCATCGATAAAGAGATTATAACGGCTTAGTGATTAGACAAAACAAGACACAAAACCGTAAACAGATATCCAGCAAAGACGGTTGCTTGGCCGCCAGACCCCTTCACGGCCAAGAGAGCCTGTCTGGCCTTGATATATAATACCCGTGATAATCTACCACCTCACGGTTCTATACCCCTTTTTTGTGGCTTTGACCCGTATGGCGCTCTCGAGGTCTCTGTAGCGTAGCGGTTTTGGAGTCCAAGGTTCCATCCAGTCTCATGCGAACTCCTCCTACCCTTTCGGCGGATGTTACATTCTCCCCGTCATTGCTTGCCTTGTCTAGCTAGTTCTCGATACATGCCTAACTATATCCATAATACAATCGTCCGATGCGCGTTTAGCTGTTCACTTTACTGCCATAGCAATTTCTACGTTGTACCTTTGCGTTCCCCAGTCTTTCGTCTATTGTGGACCAGGTTATCAGCTACTATAGTATCGTTTAGTGGATATAACTGGCTGGCGTCGGTTTTAGTTGTCATATAGTGTAGCTGCACTCGCCACTTTTTGATCAAGGCTCTAAACATTGTTGAACGTTTAAAGTTATACTGTATTGTGGTAATAGGTTTACCCTTGCAGCCAGAAGGCATTATTCTACACTCACGCCACCAAAGTGGTATGCATGGCACAAGGAAATAACAAGACAAATTTCGGCGCCCCTAACATCCTCTCTAAAAAAAGAAAGTCCTCTGGCATCTCATCAACGTTTTCAGGGACCATGCAGGTCGTCCGCATCTCCACCATGCGGGTACACCACGCCTGTAACACAAGGTCTTGGTCAGAGGTACGGCCCTGCAAAATCACAAGGATGCTGAGACTTCTCTACGTACCGAGCTCTGGATTGACGATCAGGCCGGGCTCGTAGATGTCAATGGCCCTCTCGCTGGCCCAGCTCGAGAGCCGCGGCCAGTCGACGCATTGGTGCGCCGTCCCGTTGGCGCCGGGCTTGAGGATCCCCGGCTGCCAGCTATAAATGACGGGCCCCACGTCGCCGTGGCACATGGCGAACTTGCGCAGCGTGTTGAGGCAGTGATCTATATCCCCCATGCAGGTTCGTGAGATCAGAATCTGTTCCTTATTTGGCTCTAGGAGACGAAAAAGGGGGGGGGACGGGGGGTTGTAGCCAAACGTACCGCTGTGCGACCTGTGCTTTCTCTTTGTCTCCGCGTCGGCGTCGGGCCAGTACATGTCGTTCCAGACATATTTGTGTAGCCATCTCTAACAGACGGCAAGACAGGGACATCGTTAGATACACCGACGTCAAGTTGGGCACCGCACCGGTTGCGAAATGGACTTACCACGCAGTGTAGCTCATGGTAGACGTTCAAGCTCCCCGCGTAGCCGGTACCATCACTCAGCGCCACCGCCTCGCCCTCGCGATGGTACGCGACTATGGCCTCCCGGCTCAGTCTGAGGTTCATTGCTGGGCATTGACAAGAATTAGCGGGCTCGCCTCTTGGACCTGACGTGGCAGCATTCGTGGATCTAAGAGGTATACTTACGCCCCAGGAGCTCCGCCCACGCCTTCTCCAGCGCCGGCCGCGGCGGGCCGATAAAGTCGCCGTGCAGGCCGTTGCCCGAGTTGAACTCCTGCACGCTCCAGTCGATGGCCTCGTTTGCGGGCGCTTATCACAGTAGTGGCAGGTCAGACACAGCCAGACAGACAGACCCGCGGCAACAGGAAGAGGGGGGGACGGCCAGAACAAAACTCACAATACAGCATCTGGCCGCGCAGCTCGGCTCGAGTCCGGCCCAGCAGCACGGCCAGGCCGACGGCGGCGACCAGCTGCACGATCAAGACGGCGGCGTAGGCCGCCACGGCACGCTTGCGCTGATACCACGGGACCGGGCGCTCCCAGCGTGGGTTCTTCTTGCGCGCGTCCAGGAGCCGGTCCGTCGCGTCGTCGCCATCCTCGCCGTCGTCGCCCCCGCCGTGCTTTGGCCGGCCCATTTTGGCGAAATCTTGTTCCGGCTTCATCACCGGCTTCTGGTCGAAAAAGTTCCAGGAGGTAAGGGGCAGGAAGATAGGACTTGTCTGGTAGTAGGAAACTGTATAAGTTTAGAGCCACCGTATTACGCTTGGGTGCGAGTATGGAATTGTGCGTATTGCTGGACTGTCGAGACGCGCGGGAAGCTGGACGGTATGACTGGCCGCCTACCCCAGCAACCACGCGGGAAACAAACACGCCAATAGAGTCCCAAGAGACCATCTGCCGTTTTCCTGCATTGTCACTGTCCTCATTCTCGAGTCGGGGCGAGGCGCTTGCTCGCTGTGACCTTGCAGAAATCCATCAGCGGGCGGCACACGCCGGTTTCGATCGACTTGCCAATCACGATGCTGCATTTCATTTCTGCTGTCATGCCTGCATTCGGCTTGAAAGGCTGACGCAAGAATGCAGGCAGCGGCAGGATTAGGCTATACCATGTTGGTCTACTGTCAGGCTTGGTCACCAAGCGATGACACGACAGCCCACCCGATGACATGACAAACATGAGGAATGTGCAAATATTCACAGGAACGACTAGGCAACCGCGAGTGTAATTACCGCTGTGTGAGTTTATTGAGACTTAATTGTGATACTCTGGTGATCAGGCACCCTTTGCTGTTGACAGAGTATTCGCCGCCGAGTAGCTTGCAACGATCCTTCGCCCTGTGGCCTGGGAACGCGCATTCCTGACGGTCCCACCAGTCGTATGCCAGCATTTTCTGTAAAGCGGATGTATGTAATTTTCTGCTTGCTTAGACACCATCACTGCAACTGGACGCTCCACGAGACCAAGGAGAGGTGGAATTTGTGCATGTTTCTGCAGTGACAGTATTACCATCACCATCTTCGGACGTGGCTTCCGACATATCAGGTCTCTGCATGGCTTACACGCGTACCGTGACGACCCTTTCAGTGATGGTTCCTCTTACAGAAAGCACGAATGTAGTACACTCTACAAGCCAACATGGTCGGTTGACTGTTGTTGGCCGTGAGCGTGCGAGCCGGGAATGTAATGTCATTGTCACCTCTCAAATGACCCTGCGTCGTTTTAGAAGAATTCGAGATGTCAATGTGTTTCGAGAGCCAGCATTGCATTCTGTTCTCGGGAGCATAGAGGTAACGTAGCAAGAGTGACAGGCAGTCGATCGGTCTGGGCGGTTGGTCTCCCCGCCGAACAGGCTCTAGTCGTATGCTGAAGCCGCGATTGGAGATGGCGAGCTCAAGCACAACGAACTCCATCCATCTCACGATGATACATAAAAGAATCGTTTCACGATGGGTATCTCTTGTCTAGAGTTCCAGCAGCAAGCCCAAGTCACTCAGCCTCCATCAAATCCAGTCGCAAGAACACCAGACCCTAGGTGAAAAGTCAAAGAAACCAACACGGCCCCTTTCTATCTTCCAGCCTGAACAACCTCCCAAACGCCAAAATGCAGAAAGTCGCTCTTCTTGCCCTGATCTTTGCCGGCACTTCGATCGCCGCGCCTACTGGTGGTAAGATATGATGTTTCCAGCTCCCGAGTCTCGTTGGATACTACAGGGGCGTGTTTCACGTATTAAGTCTCTAACAAATCTTTCCATCTTATAGCCGACAAGCGCTCTGACGCAGATGCTGCCACACTCTACGTTGCCGACAAGCGTTCTGACGCTGACGCTGCAACCCTCTACGTTGCCGACAAGCGCTCCGACGCTGACGCTGCAACCCTCTACGTTGCCGACAAGCGCTCCGACGCTGACGCTGCAACCCTCTACGTTGCCGACAAGCGTTCTGACGCTGACGCTGCAACCCTCTACGTTGCCGACAAGCGTTCTGACGCTGACGCTGCAACCCTCTACGTTGCCGACAAGCGCTCCGACGCTGACGCTGCAACCCTCTACGTTGCCGACAAGCGCTCCGACGCTGACGCTGCAACCCTCTACGTTGCCGACAAGCGCTCTGACGCAGATGCCGCCACTCTTTACGTTACCGACAAGCGTTCTGATGCTGATGCTGCTACTCTCTACGTTGCCGACAAGAAGAAGCGCTCTGACGCAGATGCCGCTACTCTTTACGTTGCTGACAAGAAGAGGCGTTCTGATGCTGATGCTGCTACTCTCTACGTTGCCGACAAGAAGAAGCGCTCTGACGCAGATGCCGCCACTCTTTACGTTGCTGACAAGAAGAGGCGTTCTGATGCTGATGCCGCAACCCTCTACGTTGCCGACAAGAAGAAGCGCTCTGACGCAGATGCCGCTACTCTTTACGTTGCTGACAAGCGTTCTGATGCTGATGCCGCTACTCTCTACGTTGCCGACAAGCGTTCTGATGCTGATGCCGCTACTCTCTACGTTGCCGACAAGAAGAAGCGCTCTGATGCCGATGCCGCCACTCTTTACGTCACCGACTAAATGTACCAAGTGAGTACCGACAGCCGCACAGATCTTCTTAGGCCACATACTTATACGAGACAGTTCATTGTGGTCTGTGGTTTTCCTGCCAAGAGGCCAACATGAACTTCCATCGCCGGTTGAGAGATGAGACTGCGACTGGCTTGGCCAACTCAAGATTCAACAGTAATTCTCGTGGACCTACAGATATGGCGTTCGTAGGATGAAATCAAATGATGGGTTGGGACGCGTGGAGCCCGGGCTACTTCGTCCCTGGTTCACACCCGCTAGGAGAGAGGGGGTCTGGTGACCAAACTGTAGCTCAACATTGGTACACTCGTTTGGAAAGGCTGTGTAAAGATCTCTCACTCGTTTAACACACTATGAATTAAATCGCGTTTTGGAGACGTACATTATGCTCTAGGCCACTGCACACCTATCGGACAGCATCGCGTCCCGTAGGATGGCAACGAAGTGATAGTAGACGGGGTATATCCACGGTCGCGGCGTTGGTGGTGGAGGTGATGCTAAACATTCCGAGCTGTAAAGTGCCATCACAGCCTCCAGGCACGTTCGGAAGGCGGAGGAGCAGAGCTAGAACCGGGGTAAAAGCCGGGGCTGGCCGAACCCTTGTCCCTTGTCAGGCGTAGGGATGTTGCGATTCTGACGGAGACTGTGACAGTTGACGTACTCGATGCTATTGGAAGTGGTGAAAGAGACACACGGAAGAACAATGATCCATGGCCCTGCTGTTGAAGCCGGAAGGCTGGCTCGACGACCTCCTGGGCGGTCGGGCTTTTGGGCGTGTCACCGGTCTTGACCAAGACTTTCGAATGGGCTCCCAACCCTTCGATGATGTCGAAACGTCGATGGAAGCTGGGGCCTTTCGTCCTGGCCTTTCATCCGGGATCGGGAAAAATGGGGCCGGGAAAAATGGGACCAGGGACCGGTGGATCCAGGTCTCGAGCGGGCAGGCGGGGCCATTGCAGCGAGGGTGCAGAGCCCATAATGGCGAAAAAAGCTGTACTGTTTCCCTGTCATGCGCTTCTTAGTCAAGTTACACATTGAATAAAGCGCACGCCACCAAGCGCCATTCTCACTACCTTACATAAGTTGTCCTAGTGATTTTAGGACCATATAGTATTGAGCCTAAGCATCACTATTGAACACTAAGATACTACCCTCCTACTACACAACACCAACACACCCTAACTTTACCAACCATCTGACAGGACACTACATTCCACAGCCGCTTCCGGGCTCATAGGCCGCAGCTGCGTAGAAGGCATTTGTAAGTTACTGTCTTGTAGTCCATCCGCCCTGTAATCCTCCAAGAAGACGCTGGCAAGCTTACAGCAGAGGTCTTAGACCGATGTTTGGAGAAAGAGTCTCCTGCGTGCGTTGAACGATGGTAGGGATGGCTTTCTGGAACATTTCTGATGCGTCTGAAAGATAAATTTGCTCCCACTCGGTGTCGTCGTCTAGTTCGCGGAGTATAATGTGGATCGAGGGCTCCTATTCCGACACATAGTCGGTAATAGACCAAGGGGACGCCCCAGAAGAAAGCAGCTGCAATGCCAAACGAGCATCGGAAAGCTCATTGCATTGAAACCGGAGATATTCCTCTAATCCGGATCAGCTCTAAGGGATAGCAAGTAATCCCCTGCGCTCGCGTCTGAGTCACGCGTCCTGCTTATAACATTGCGTAGTGAAGCGGTTTCCACGCAGGAAAGTGGGATAGGCTGGAGCTGCGAGTGAAATGCAGTCACTGAGCCATCGCACAGGGGCTTCGAGGTCGACTCTTGGTCTAATGAGCCTTTTGACAAAGTCGTAATGACCCTTCATCACTGCAACGTGCAGAGGAGCGGCCCATCCCTAATCGCATTTCGTGTTGTTCTTGTCTATTCCCATCCTGTCGCGTTGCCGTTGCGCATTGTCTAGTTAAAGAGCGCATCGCTTCGTCGTGCAACCCGCGAGGAAGAACCATGCTGGGATCTGCACTATATGCCGCCGCGGTCTTTAGGATATCTAAGTTTCCGACTTCGGCAGGACCGACAGTAACAAGGCGTATGTCCTTCTTTGATGGCTCTACAGTATAGCTCTCGGTAGATGACGTTGTGCAGTTGACGGTTCGTACGTATCAACGCGGCCATATCACGCAACTCACCTACATGTGCGATATGTAGCCAAAGCCAAGTCTCGGTAGGAAGGGCCATGGCTACCGTCGTCCGCGCGCACACCCATCTTTGTTTGAGAAATAGTCCGGAAGACAGCTGCTACTCGAAGAGCAAGCCTGAAAAAAAGAAAAAAAGAAAAAAGCTCCCGCGAGGTGTCATCACACGCTCCGTCAAGCTTCGTCCGCCCCCTTAATGGCCTAACCGGCCCTCTTCCCCTTTAGTCCTTGGCACTTTAGTCAGCATGCATGCCAAGCAAGCCGTTGATTACCATGGCCCGAGTCCGCCCCTCTCCCACAGGCTTTTCTCCCTCAAAACAAAGTCCGCAAACGAGAAACCAACGATGGCGAGTTTCCAGCCCATCGACATGGCAATAGCCAACCCAAAGCCCCGTTTCGCAAGAGATCCGGAAACGAATCGGAGCTCAAGGCACTGTCTACTTCAAATGGCCAACTACGATGGAAGTCATAATTACCCCTATTGTTGGGGGCTCACCATCTTTCGCACCGCTTACGGATCCGATGAGGCGTTTACAAAGGCCATTGAGCGGCTCAACATGTACGCCAAAGCCTGGGTTTACGGTGACCTCGCTCGCATGCCAAGAGAAGAGCCTAAAGACCCCCTGCCTGTCCAGGAGCTTTGGAATCGATACTATAGCGAGATCGTAGAGGACCCGGCACTATCTGGCGCAGATGTGGAAGAGGTTGGGAGACGATTCGATGCCTGGGTCAAAAAGAATTTCGACTCTACCGGCAAACGCGACGTTCCTAATGCCCGTTTTAGATTCTGCTTGATGCTCGATCAGCAGAGTATCGATACGATTCTGGCTATGCCCGAGGACCCGGAATCCCTTCGCGACGATCCACCCAAAGATAAGCGTTGGATCAAACTCGTCACCGGAGAGCAATGGGCTGACCGAGGATGGCCGAATCGCGGTAGACTATGGGGTCGTGCGGGAATACCCGAATTCTGGCCAATGTGGTTCGCCATAGAGGATCCAGACTTTATCTACGAGGAACAGGGATGGGCTGAGGACCAGTGGTCCGAGACTAACGGGGCCCTGAACTTTTGGGGTATTCCAGGCATTGACTGGTAGTATTCTTCTAGTGTAGTAATCCTAATGATGCTACGTCACGCGTCACTTTAATTTCAGAGCTCTTCCGTACCCTCCCAGTCATACGTTGGCCCGGAACAGTACGCGTTCCCGATCATCAAACTGCTCGTGCACTCCGAATACTCACTCCCAAGTGAGGGGTTAGCGGCAAAAAACAGAGCAATGTTGACGTCCGATGATAAATTGAATACGGACTACTCTGCATGAGAGCAAGACGGTTAATGTAGTATTCGGAACACATCTCGGATTGGGGCATCATCTCCAGGAATCGAACCAACGCTACTGAAGTCGGCAATCAAGTCTGCAACTATTAGCCTCATCATCCTATTCACCGAGTTGACTGACTGTCTGAACGACCCTTACGGCTTACTTACCATTGTAGTAAAGCCCGGTTTCTAGATCATTAAGATACGTCTCGTTGTATCCTGCCCATATGCGTCCCTCATGTAGAGTAGGTATCTTCCTAGAAATATTGTAGCCCTGACATCCGATATTGACGTTAAGCGAGACTATGGACAACAGGAGGGTTTCTAATTATCTCTTAGGTCTAGAGCGCAAGCAGCAGATAAGTCGCGTTCGTCTGCGCGTCTAGAAGGCCCATGCACAGCCTGTTAATTGTTCTACTAGATCTTGAACTCAGCGGCGTACCGCGTTTCTTCATCTAGAAATAAACTTCTAATATCCTTAATCCTCTATTTTTACATTTATAAATAGTCTTACACCTTTGGATTCATTTGTTGATTAATAACTTCTTATGTTCGCTAAAGGTTGTTAGAGCAATAGCTAGTAGTGCTGGGAGACACGAAGCAGCAGGACCTAGCAGTCTTAAGCGTGAAATGAAATCTATTTTGTCCACCGCCCGTCTACGGGCAAAGTCTATTCAAAAATTCCGTATCTCTAAACTAGTTCGGCTCTTGCCCAAACTCCGTCTGATCTCAGCGTCCTCATTCTGCTTCTTAACATTGTCCCATCCAGGCAGCTTGACGGCATGGTCCAGCGCGACCGGGAGGCCCCTGTGCCTGCCACGGATCATCATCATGATCATGACCAGCTTTGAGCCCGTGTACCAGCCGCCGGCGAAGCTAAACGAGTGGTCCGGCAGGCCTATGGACAGCCCGATGTTGGTGTATCCCGACACGATTTCGAACAAGAAGTTGAAGACACTGTAGGAGCGCGGGTCCGCGATCGAATGGGACGTCTCGATCAGTGTGATTAAGAATAGCGCGAAGGCGATGGCCCAGATATCGTGCGACAATTGCCCTCGGAGGTGCTGCGACACGAGGCTCACGTGGCCCTCGGGCGTAGAGGCGGAGCCCGGCGGCGCGTTCGGGTTGTCAAAGTTGATGGCAGCAGACCGCTTCAGCCGCGGCCTCGCCGTCACACCCACGCCCTGGAAGTTGTTCATCCTGCTCTGGATCTGCCTGCCCACGAAGGAGGTGCCACGCCGGCCGATGGCGGCTAGTTTCTTGACGGGCTTGGTGGAAATGCCCGACTTTGCTTGTGACAGGCCTGATGCGGAAACTGCTGTTCGCTCTGTGCCAAGGGCATGGCCAAACGTCGGTTCAGATAGGAGGGGCCCAAAGGTTGGCAGGAGCTCATCTGTCGACTCGTTGGCAGTTGAGTCAAGGTCCTCGGATTTTTCAGGTTCCGTAGCGTAAATTCCTAGTGACCGTTCTTCGTACACCTTGAATCGTGTCAGTGAGAAGAAGCTCATGCCTCAGCTAGACTAGAGATCCCACTTACATTTGAGTTTCGCATGACGATAATCTCCGGATATGCGGAAATGTACATTGCGATGACCCACAGGACCAGAACGTCAAAATAGAGGCTTGACACAGGAACAACCGCAAAACCTGTGGAAGGGATGCCTGAAGGCAGAGCAGTCAGTCAATTTCTAGGCAAAAAGGGAACCACTCTTGGTGACTTACTCAGCGCCTGAAAGACGGCCAGCCCGACACGCTTTCCAACCGGGTATGCCTCAATAGCAGAGTTGCCGATGCTAAGAACCAACAACAAGACCCAGTCCATAATCGTGATGGTTGAGAACATGGTGACAAAAACAAAATTGGCCTTGGCAGGGAACATCATCATGTACAGACGACGGGGGTACTTCAGGATGAAATCGAAAGCTTCCTTCCAGACAGTGTACTCGTCGTCATCAACAGATATCTTCAAAACCAAGCTGCAGAAATAGACGGTTGCTCTGAGGAACGCAGGGAACGCAGCATTTCCAGCCAGGGAAAGGATGGTTACAATGGTCAAGACGAAGGCATCGTTGTCAAAGGCTGCCACGCCTGCGTCGAGGAGCGTCATTCCGGCGTTATTGAATGAAGAGATGGCGAGAAAGATGCCAGCCCACCAGGAGTTTTGAGAATTGACGGCCGTTATACTCTGGCTGTGCCCGTATGACCAGGCGCCGAGCGTGATGGCCCCGAGGAGCTGCCAGAGGGCGAAGTAGACGCAGACAATGGTAAAGAGAATCTTAAGCGCCCGGTATTCGACGCCACCCAAGTACTCACGTTGTTCCTCCGTGAGGTCGAAGAACTGGCCGTTCCTGCCGACTGACTTCTTGTTCTCGTGGATGAATGTTTTGAAATCGAAGCTTTCTGAGATGTGCTGGCGGCCGTCATCACGACTGAAAGGCCTCCGCCTGGTGGTGGCATTCGACTTGGGCGAGAGCGGCTCGGTGGAGCTGGTGGAGACGCCGAGCTTCCGGCCCTCCTCGATGGACTCCAGCATGCCGGAGGGTGCAGACTCTTGATCGGTGGTCTGGCTTTGGCTCCGGTCGTGGCCCTTCTCGCGCGATGTAGACCCCGTGAGCTGGAAGGCGTCTGCCTCGGCTTGCCGCTCGTGTCTACCCTTCTTTTGCTTCCGCTTAGACCCCTTAAAGGACGACATGACAGGAAGACCAATCATGGCTCCAGCCATGCCAACTATGGTGCCAGTCTTCTTGATCCTCCTGTTTCGTTCGGCCTCGACGATGTCCTCGAAGCGCTTCTCAAAGACGCGGGCGCGGAGCCAGATGGTGAAGATGGAGACGAAGACGGGACTGCCAAGAATCATCATCAAGGCTATAATAGCCTGCTGGGCGGTACTGAGTTTGCTGATATCGACCGTGTTGAGTCCGGATGTAGTAAAGGCGGAGATGACGAGGAAAAGACTATCGATGAAGCTGACGCTGTTGGCCGGGTGTGACAGTCCGTGAAAAATGCCGGCAAAGATGAGCCCGGTCAGTATGAAGTAGGCGTAGTGAACTGTGATGAAGTTGACCGGAGGCAGATATGGCCGAACGGCGGCCCATGATTCGACCATGCAGTCCGCCGTGGCGGGATGGTCGGCCTTGAACTTCTCCCATGGTCGCCATGCCATCGCTGCCAATGCTCACCCAGCGGAGGTGATGGTGTGCGCAAGTGACGCGAGCAGACAAGGCACGGGCAGCTTCTCGTAATGCGCCGGTACTTGGAATGGGAAAAAGAAGGGATTAGCCTTGCAGGACGAGAGAAGCTTGGATGGATTGTCGGAGCATTATCTTGCCGATGCCCAAACGCAATTGATGAGGAATCGTTGCGCTTCCCCCTGATCGACTGCAGGGCTGGCAGGGCGCACCACTGCCTGGTTTGGAATCGTATCCGATTGGCAGTCTGCAGGAGCGGCTTGACCCGGGCCCACCCATTCTAATGACAGCTCATTACCCGTGAACAGGGAGGGGCCAGGGCATTATTAGACCTCAGGTAGGCCAGTCGTTTCATAGGGCGCTGATCCTTCATCAGGTGCTCATGTTGCCAAGTCTCGCTACTAAGGTCATGATTCATTTATCAGATTGAACGGGCTTAAAGCAGTGTGAGGAACGACCCCGGCGGAATCTATTTCCGCCGAGGCCTAAAGTAGCAAAGGAGGCCCCTACTGTGAAATGGTTCGCGCGCCAGGGGCCTGAACCGTGACGTGTTGATTGCTTGGTCCTAGTACTACTCGATGAGTCCTTCGGAACTACGTTTCTCAGGTACCTGGCTCACCCCGCTCAAATCGCGCGACTTCAGGCCAAGCAGCTCTTGGATAACCGACGAGTCGTCTCTAATTCAGCCATCTAGATTGTGCGAATTGAATCGTCGGTTGGAAAGATAGTGGAGCCACGATGATCAGACCGTGGCCCGAAATCCCCTCGCGACGCCCATTCCGTCGATAGGGGCCACCAACCGCCGAGAGATATAGTGTCAAGGGTTGCGCTATATACTAGATAAGATATAATAAGGTATAAGCTACACCTAGGGGGCGGGTAGATGGCTTATAGCACTGTGATGCGCATGCAGTTTTACGCTAGAAGAGGTTATTTATTATAGTCGGCTTTCTATAATAGTGTCTATTAGCAGAAGCTAAGGTAATAGTGCTATTAAATAGTGCTATAAGTTGTACTAAAAGGACTAGGTCTTTAGAGGATATAGTAATTAGTTGTATACTAGAATAGGCTACATGCGCAAAAGCAGCACCTACTAAAACAACCTACCCTACTAAAACAGTCTAGCAGCGCTGCGCGCTGCTAGGCTGTTAGTAGGGCTAGAAGCAAAAGTAAGCCCTACTCTTATGCACTTAGATTATTAAAAGTCATAAGGCAATAGATAGAAGCTTTAATTCTTAGATCTAATTTACTTAAAGTAAGTAAAACAGATTATAATTAATTAAGTAAAGTCCTCTAGAAAGTGTAGGCAAAAGTATAAAATTAATGCTAATATCTGCTGTAATAGTCTTAAGTCCTACTATCTAGCTAGGCTAATTCTATCTATTATATATAATTAGATCTAAAAATCTAAGAGCTAAGTAGATCTTATAATCTTTTCCTCCTTATAGCTCTTATAAGCTATACTACCTTATTTTAATACTTAAGCCTATTATACTTTAGTATAGTAAGTGTTACGACCCGTCAAACATAACAGGACCAGGGGACGCCCCCACAGGGCACCTGGCGGTTACAAACAAGTTATACCCGCAGACACAGGAAACCAGGGTGCACTCCCCCAGCGCAGAAGAACTATAATGCAAGGTCACGTGGAGATAAGGAAGTAAGCAACTGATTATGCGTGAGCACGATTGATCACGACGTGAGCGCTTACACGCCCTACTTCAAGTAATTACTCCATACAACACCTAGATTACTAGTAATCAGGTGAAAACTAGAACCTCAGCAACAAGCACACAGGACTTGTATATAGGATAGACTTAGATGGACTTAAGGACAGACTTCTATAGCTCTTTAGCAATCAACTTTGTAATTATCCCCTTAGATACTCTTAGCACCCTTCACTAGTAACCAACGTTACAACCCCTTGTTAAGTATATAACTGATTACTGTATCCTCTAAAGACCTAATCCTTTCAGCACAACTTATAGCACTGTTCCCTAGCTTCGTTGCCTCAGCTTCTGCTAATAGACACTACCACAGAAAGCCAACTGTAACACTTTAATTGCTCCTGTTCAGTAAGTTAACCCTACAAAGCTAACAAACAGTATCAACAAAATGGCCACTCATCACACTCCCACTTCCAGCTCCAGCTCCCAGGGCCAGCAACAAGCCAGGAACCTCACCCAGGAGTTAGCTAAGAACCAGACCATAGAGGACTTCCATCTGCCTAAACTTCAACCTAACACTAACAGAGAAGTCTCTCTCACCAGCAAAGTCTACAACCAGATTCGCGCTAAACTAGGACAAAACAACAACAACCTAGCCACTACTTAGAAACTTATTAACAAACTTATAAAACAAACTAAGATTCTAAAGAACAAAGCAGACCAAGCTACATCCCTTCAGCAGGAGGTCCAAACCCTCCAAGCTATAGCCAACATCATCCAGACTCCAGTAGATAGACGTAAGAAACTTAAGCTCAACTCACCTATCACCTATAATAGAACCCTAGGGACACTTAAGGGATTCCTCATCTAAGTCAAAAACTATTAGAATTTCTACTAGAGAAACTTTTGCAGCAGAACTAAAAGAGTCATCCATGCTGCAACCTTCTTGCAAGGAAGAGCCCTTCAGTAGTTCAAACCCTTCCTTAAAGAGTATCTCAACAACAAGACCCTCAACTATTACTCCAGCAAAGTTAGGGACATATTCGCCAATTTCCAAGGATTTAAAGACGCCTTAAAATCCCTGTTCCAGGATCCTAATAAATCACAACAAGCAGAAAGAGACTTAGCCTACTTACGCCAGACCAAGTCTGCCACTACCTACGCAGCAGAATTCAGAAGACTCTACACCTAGCTCAAGCTCACTAAAGACACTAAGATCTTTATGTTCTACAGCAACTTAAAGGATGAAGTCAAGGACAAGATCGTCAAGCTTAATCACCCAGAAGACTTCCTTTAGTACGCCAAACTCGCTATTAAGATTAACAACCGCCTCTATAAACAACGCAAGGAGAAAGGCAAGAAGCAAGCCCCAGCCAACTCAGCCAAGAAATACCAATAGCAACCTCAACAACAATTCCAGCAGAGCCACCCTCAGCGCAACAGGCAAGCCAAGCGCCCTAGAGGAAACTACTGGCAGAACAACCAGAATTGCAACAGCACCGCCTATAGATACCACAGCAGCCCTATAGACCTCAGTATAGCCTAGAAAGACAACAAGATACAAGACTTCAAGTGCTACAACTGCAACAAGCCAGGACATATAGCTAGAGAATGCTAACAACCTAAGAAGCAGCAATTCCAACCAGTGCCTAAGAAAGGCCAACAAATCAACATTACCAACAAAGACACCCCCTACACCTTACTCTCATAGACTGCATACTACAACAACAACTGCCTTACCCACTAAGACAGCAAAGAACAATCAGGATAGTATCCTAAGACCCCCTAGACTCTAGCTATAACTAGGTCAGGCTACAAGAAGACAGGGATATACAAAACCCCTAAGGAACACCAACAACAGTGCATTAACATCCTACAACAAGCCTGCAAGATTGCAACCTACCAAAAAATCCCTAACGCAAGGAAAGGACTTAAGAAGGACAACACCCCTAAGAAGAAGGAAGCCTAAGAATAACTAAAAACCCTTACTATAATGCAAAGGGGCCCTAACTAAAAACTTACACACAAAATCAATAAACAACTTAACAAGATGCTCCAGACAGAACAGCTTAAAGAAGTTAAGAGACCAGCCCTTTAAGGCCTGATAACATCGGACGGCAAGATTGACATCACTGCGCTCAACCAAGTTGCAGCAGCCGACCCAAGAGATCCACGAACATGGACCCCCCAAGAAAGGGAAGCGTACGAACGCGCTGCAAGCGACCACCCGCAAGGGTCAGACAGCTTAAACTACAATTCAGAAGAAACAACCAACTACAGAATCATCCCTAGTCAGTACTACAAGACCTACATTGCATCCAGCTCCAAAGAAGAGAACCTAGAACCCCCAAAGCAACCAGAATACCAGATTATCCACCCTAAGAATAACAACTAGTTAGTCTAGTTTTATAAGATAGCATACAAAAAGAACTACCTGCCTACACTACTTATACTAGGAGACCACCCCCTACTAAACCCCAACTATAAGGACCACAAAGACCTCTTTTAGGCAGAATATCTAGACAACAACTGCAAAACACACAGGAAGGCCAAAAAGAAATTCTACTTCTACCCTCAACAATACACTAAAGAACCTATTCAGGATGTCTACCTATGCAGACAACTCCTATTCTAGACAATGCAATACTACAAGGAAGGAAACATCGCAACCTTCACTCCAGACCCTAAATACCCCATGTCGTGCTACAACGACGACAAGGGATAGCAAGAATGCAAACACAACGAATGCCTCATCTACTCCAAAGCTAAGGCGAAGGCCTGGCGGAAGGCACAGAAGAAAGGAACTCAACAGTCAAAAAACTAAAGACGCCTACAATAGAAGGGCAACGTACGGCGACAACCCACAAGACCCTATATGCAACTTACGACGCAGCACATTTCAACCTGGACATCAAGGTCCAAGGACAGCAGGCACACGCAATCATCGACAGCAGCGCCCAAGGAAACTTCATCTCACCCAGACTGGTAAATAAACGACAGATACTATAGCAAAAGAAGGAACACCTATACGCGTTACAGACGGTTGAAGGAAAATAAGTCAAGTATGGTGGCAGACTTATTGTTTTAGAGACAGTGCACCTCCCTTTGCAAGTTTATAGCCAGAAAGAAGAACTCCAATTTAACATTATAGAAATAAGAGACATTAACGTCATCCTAGGAATTACATAGTTACAAAAGCACAACCTACAAATAGATTAAAGAACTAGCCAACTCCAATAGACAGATTTAGTCACTAAGCAGCACTACAAGAGTTAGGCCTTAAACAAATCTTTTAGAGCACCTCTTAACAATACACCACTACAGAAACCACAAACACAATACCTTACCTATCTCTAGGAGATACAGCCTTCTAAGACAGTAGCCCCAGCAGCATCAGATCAGGGATTAGATCCACTCCTAGCTATTCCAGAGGAGTACCAGAAGTACAAAAAGCTGTTTGCCCTAGAATTAGAAACAGGCTTACCAGAGCATAGACCTTACAATCACAAGATCCCTCTCATCAAAGGCTCCCACCTAAAGTTCCATCCAATATATAGACTTAACAAAACAGAACGCAAGGCACTTAACAAGTACCTTAACAAGAACCTCAAGAAAGGATACATCAGGCCCTCTAAGTCATCAGCAGGATACCCTATCCTATTTATACTAAAAAAGAATAGCAAGTTACAACTATGCATTAACTACCAACAGCTCAACAGCATTACAAAGAAGAATTGTTACCTACTACCACTTATCTTAGAACTCCAAGATTTGCTATACAGAGCAAACTAGTTTACAGCCCTTAACCTCAAAGGAGCCTACAACCTGATCCAAATAAAGGAAAGCAAAGAATAGAAAACAGCGTTCTAAACACACAAAGGACTCTTCAAGTACCTTATCATGCCTTTCAGACTCACCAACACACCCGCTACCTTCCAAACCATAATCAACTACATCCTTAGTAAATTTATCAACATATTTGTTGTTGTCTACCTTAACGACATCCTCATCTTCTCACCTACCCTTAAGCTACACAAGGAACACGTACACAAAGTCCTTCAGAAGCTCCAAGACGCCAAGCTACTAGTAGAAGCAGAGAAGTGCGAATTCCACAGTAAGAAAGTCGACTTCCTAGGATACACCATCACACTAGGACAAATCGAGATAGAAGCAAAGAAAGTACAGGCAGTCAGGGACTAGCCTACACCCCAGAACGTCAAGGACATCCAATCGTTCCTAGGATTCATCAATTTCTATCAACAATTCCTCAAAAATTACGCAGGAAGCGTGCAGTGCATCTAAAACCTTACACAAAAAGACACCCTATTCAAATAAACCAAAGAACGCAACAACGCATTCAAGAAAGTCAAACAACAAGTATCCTCAGAACCTATCACTCAAATCCCAGACCCAGATAAACCTTTCAAAGTTAAGACCAACGCCTCAGACTTCACCATAGGCAGACAACTCAGACAACGCAACAAAGAAGGAAGACTGCATCCTTATGCCTTCTTCTCTAAAGCATTCCACAGACCAGAATTAAACTACTAGATCTACAACAAAGAACTTATAGCAATCATTAAAGCATTCCATAAGTAGAGACTACAACTATCTAGTATAAAACACAAAGTTCTTGTGTACACAGATCACAAGAACCTTACACATTTCACAACCTCCAAAAACTTGAACAAACGACAAGTCAGATAGTCAGAATTCCTTTCAGAATACAACTTCAGGATCATCTACAGAAAAGGAACTAACAACAGCAGAGCCAACGCTCTCAGCAGAAGGACAGATCACAAAGTTCCTATCCTAGAGGAGACATAAGTCATCCTTAAGACAGACAAGAATAAAGACCTTATTCCAGCACAGAAGCTCCTTATAATTGCCAGACAAGTCATAGTTAGCACAACCAACAAAATGACGCATAAGACAATCAGAGAGATTCACAGTGCTTAAGCACACAAACACTAAGGAGTTACTAAGACCTAGAAACAAATTTAACAACACTACAACCAGCAAGTAATACAACAAGACATTGCAGACGCAATCTAGGATTGCAACCTCTGCAAGAAAAGCAAAAACAGTCCACATAAACCCTATAGACAGATTCAGCTACTGCTAGTACCACCAGCAGCATAGCATTTAATCTCTTTAGACTTTATCATCAAACTACCTAAGTCAAGAGAACCACTTACAAAAGTCTATTACAACAGCATTTTAGTCATTATAGACCAACTCACTAAATACGCTTACTTTATTCCATACCTAGAGGCAAGTACAGCAGGAGACCTTGCGTACACGTTTTTAAAATACATCATTAGCAACCACAGACTACCTAACAAAATTGTGTCAGACAGAGACAAGCTGTTTACTTTAAAGTTTTAGAAATCTCTAATTTTGCAACTTAGTGCAGACTACAAACTATCTACCTCTTTCCACCTGCAGACCAATAGCCAGACCAAACAAATCAACTAGATACTTAAACAGTACCTACAATGCTATATCAACTACAACCAAAACAACTAGGTACCACTATTACCTACAGCCCAGTTTGCCTACAACAGCGCAGTCAGAGAAAGCATACTACACTCTCTATTCTACCTAAACTACAGATTCAAACCTACTACACATAGAGAACCACGCAAAGGACCACAAGCCCTAAAGGCTGTAGCTAAGATCAACAAAATTCGCAAAATCCAGACAAACGTCTCCTAAGATTTAGAATTTATTAAAGAACAAATAAGAAAGTACACCAACACTTCAAGGATTAGAGGACCATCCTTAGAAGAGGGAGATAGCGCCTACCTCATACAACAAAATATTAAAACCAAACAACCTAGCAATAAGTTAGACTGCAAAAAACTTAAACCTTTTAAAATCATCTAAAAGGTTTCAATAGTTAACTACAAACTTAAGCTACCTAACACAATAAAAATCCACCTAGTCTTTCACATCGCACTTCTTAAACCAGCACCACACAGATCACACACCAAAGACTGCATCATCGTAGAACCCAACGAACCAGAGTATGAAGTCGAACGAATCATCAACCACAGGAACGAAGATAGTCATAATGAATATCTCATTAAATGGAAAGGCTACAGACACAAAGACAACTCATAGGAACCAGTTAAGAACCTCCAACACTCCTAGGTACTGCTAAGGGAGTACCAAAATCAAAGTCAGCCAACTCCAGATCCTCAAACACCGCCTCCCAGTCAACAACCCTAAAGGCGCCACTAGCCTGTGCCTCCTTAGCTACAACCAACTCAGAAGAGAACGCAGCAGAATCTATAGATTCACCATCTAGGATCTCCTAACCCTTCTTAAACACTATTTGCTTTGCCTTGCAAATACGCTCCAGTTTCGCAAGCAACTTATCCATTTCAGCCTAAGCCTAACGCAGCGCATCTGCTCTTTATCAAAGAATCAATTCCTCCAACTCCTCTTTACACTTAAGACAATTAGACTTATTTAAAAGACAATCTACTATTACAAAACAGATTAGCATAACAAGGAAACAAAAATAAAAAGAACACTTACATTTACAAATTGCATTTGCTAATACATTATAAGAACAACTGCAGCAAACGCACTTAAAACATTTTAATTTACTAGCTAGCATCTTACAGCAACAACTAGCTAACTAACAATATAAACAAGGCATAACTTTAAAACTAAACTCCTTAATTTCAAGCGCAAGCTTTAGGCGACGTTGTGTGGAAGAGCCCTTAGCGTGGGAATTGCTGTGCGACATTTTGTTAGTACGAAAGAAGAACACTTGACGCCATCCCAGCCTGGATAGCAGAGGACCTAACCTACTTATGTAGTTTAGGGACCAAACCTTTAGAGGAGAGACCTAATGTTACAACCCGTCAAACATAACAGGACCAGGGGACGCCCCTACAGGGCACCTAGCAGTTACAAACAAGTTATACCTGCAAACACAGGAAACCAGGGTGCACTCCCCCAGCGCAGAAGAACTATAATGCAAGGTCACGTGGAGATAAGGAAGTAAGCAACTGATTATGCGTGAGCACGATTGATCACGACGTGAGCGCTTACACGCCCTACTTCAAGTAATTACTCCATACAACACCTAGATTACTAGTAATCAGGTGAAAACTAGAACCTCAGCAACAAGCACACAGGACTTGTATATAGGATAGACTTAGATGGACTTAAGGACAGACTTCTATAGCTCTTTAGCAATCAACTTTGTAATTATCCCCTTAGATACTCTTAGCACCCTTCACTAGTAACCAACGTTACAACCCCTTGTTAAGTATATAACTGATTACTGTATCCTCTAAAGACCTAATCCTTTCAGCACAACTTATAGCACTGTTCCCTAGCTTCGTTGCCTCAGCTTCTGCTAATAGACACTACCACAGAAAGCCAACTGTAACACTTTAATTGCTCCTGTTCAGTAAGTTAACCCTACAAAGCTAACAAACAGTATCAACAAAATGGCCACTCATCACACTCCCACTTCCAGCTCCAGCTCCCAGGGCCAGCAACAAGCCAGGAACCTCACCCAGGAGTTAGCTAAGAACCAGACCATAGAGGACTTCCATCTGCCTAAACTTCAACCTAACACTAACAGAGAAGTCTCTCTCACCAGCAAAGTCTACAACCAGATTCGCGCTAAACTAGGACAAAACAACAACAACCTAGCCACTACTTAGAAACTTATTAACAAACTTATAAAACAAACTAAGATTCTAAAGAACAAAGCAGACCAAGCTACATCCCTTCAGCAGGAGGTCCAAACCCTCCAAGCTATAGCCAACATCATCCAGACTCCAGTAGATAGACGTAAGAAACTTAAGCTCAACTCACCTATCACCTATAATAGAACCCTAGGGACACTTAAGGGATTCCTCATCTAAGTCAAAAACTATTAGAATTTCTACTAGAGAAACTTTTGCAGCAGAACTAAAAGAGTCATCCATGCTGCAACCTTCTTGCAAGGAAGAGCCCTTCAGTAGTTCAAACCCTTCCTTAAAGAGTATCTCAACAACAAGACCCTCAACTATTACTCCAGCAAAGTTAGGGACATATTCGCCAATTTCCAAGGATTTAAAGACGCCTTAAAATCCCTGTTCCAGGATCCTAATAAATCACAACAAGCAGAAAGAGACTTAGCCTACTTACGCCAGACCAAGTCTGCCACTACCTACGCAGCAGAATTCAGAAGACTCTACACCTAGCTCAAGCTCACTAAAGACACTAAGATCTTTATGTTCTACAGCAACTTAAAGGATGAAGTCAAGGACAAGATCGTCAAGCTTAATCACCCAGAAGACTTCCTTTAGTACGCCAAACTCGCTATTAAGATTAACAACCGCCTCTATAAACAACGCAAGGAGAAAGGCAAGAAGCAAGCCCCAGCCAACTCAGCCAAGAAATACCAATAGCAACCTCAACAACAATTCCAGCAGAGCCACCCTCAGCGCAACAGGCAAGCCAAGCGCCCTAGAGGAAACTACTGGCAGAACAACCAGAATTGCAACAGCACCGCCTATAGATACCACAGCAGCCCTATAGACCTCAGTATAGCCTAGAAAGACAACAAGATACAAGACTTCAAGTGCTACAACTGCAACAAGCCAGGACATATAGCTAGAGAATGCTAACAACCTAAGAAGCAGCAATTCCAACCAGTGCCTAAGAAAGGCCAACAAATCAACATTACCAACAAAGACACCCCCTACACCTTACTCTCATAGACTGCATACTACAACAACAACTGCCTTACCCACTAAGACAGCAAAGAACAATCAGGATAGTATCCTAAGACCCCCTAGACTCTAGCTATAACTAGGTCAGGCTACAAGAAGACAGGGATATACAAAACCCCTAAGGAACACCAACAACAGTGCATTAACATCCTACAACAAGCCTGCAAGATTGCAACCTACCAAAAAATCCCTAACGCAAGGAAAGGACTTAAGAAGGACAACACCCCTAAGAAGAAGGAAGCCTAAGAATAACTAAAAACCCTTACTATAATGCAAAGGGGCCCTAACTAAAAACTTACACACAAAATCAATAAACAACTTAACAAGATGCTCCAGACAGAACAGCTTAAAGAAGTTAAGAGACCAGCCCTTTAAGGCCTGATAACATCGGACGGCAAGATTGACATCACTGCGCTCAACCAAGTTGCAGCAGCCGACCCAAGAGATCCACGAACATGGACCCCCCAAGAAAGGGAAGCGTACGAACGCGCTGCAAGCGACCACCCGCAAGGGTCAGACAGCTTAAACTACAATTCAGAAGAAACAACCAACTACAGAATCATCCCTAGTCAGTACTACAAGACCTACATTGCATCCAGCTCCAAAGAAGAGAACCTAGAACCCCCAAAGCAACCAGAATACCAGATTATCCACCCTAAGAATAACAACTAGTTAGTCTAGTTTTATAAGATAGCATACAAAAAGAACTACCTGCCTACACTACTTATACTAGGAGACCACCCCCTACTAAACCCCAACTATAAGGACCACAAAGACCTCTTTTAGGCAGAATATCTAGACAACAACTGCAAAACACACAGGAAGGCCAAAAAGAAATTCTACTTCTACCCTCAACAATACACTAAAGAACCTATTCAGGATGTCTACCTATGCAGACAACTCCTATTCTAGACAATGCAATACTACAAGGAAGGAAACATCGCAACCTTCACTCCAGACCCTAAATACCCCATGTCGTGCTACAACGACGACAAGGGATAGCAAGAATGCAAACACAACGAATGCCTCATCTACTCCAAAGCTAAGGCGAAGGCCTGGCGGAAGGCACAGAAGAAAGGAACTCAACAGTCAAAAAACTAAAGACGCCTACAATAGAAGGGCAACGTACGGCGACAACCCACAAGACCCTATATGCAACTTACGACGCAGCACATTTCAACCTGGACATCAAGGTCCAAGGACAGCAGGCACACGCAATCATCGACAGCAGCGCCCAAGGAAACTTCATCTCACCCAGACTGGTAAATAAACGACAGATACTATAGCAAAAGAAGGAACACCTATACGCGTTACAGACGGTTGAAGGAAAATAAGTCAAGTATGGTGGCAGACTTATTGTTTTAGAGACAGTGCACCTCCCTTTGCAAGTTTATAGCCAGAAAGAAGAACTCCAATTTAACATTATAGAAATAAGAGACATTAACGTCATCCTAGGAATTACATAGTTACAAAAGCACAACCTACAAATAGATTAAAGAACTAGCCAACTCCAATAGACAGATTTAGTCACTAAGCAGCACTACAAGAGTTAGGCCTTAAACAAATCTTTTAGAGCACCTCTTAACAATACACCACTACAGAAACCACAAACACAATACCTTACCTATCTCTAGGAGATACAGCCTTCTAAGACAGTAGCCCCAGCAGCATCAGATCAGGGATTAGATCCACTCCTAGCTATTCCAGAGGAGTACCAGAAGTACAAAAAGCTGTTTGCCCTAGAATTAGAAACAGGCTTACCAGAGCATAGACCTTACAATCACAAGATCCCTCTCATCAAAGGCTCCCACCTAAAGTTCCATCCAATATATAGACTTAACAAAACAGAACGCAAGGCACTTAACAAGTACCTTAACAAGAACCTCAAGAAAGGATACATCAGGCCCTCTAAGTCATCAGCAGGATACCCTATCCTATTTATACTAAAAAAGAATAGCAAGTTACAACTATGCATTAACTACCAACAGCTCAACAGCATTACAAAGAAGAATTGTTACCTACTACCACTTATCTTAGAACTCCAAGATTTGCTATACAGAGCAAACTAGTTTACAGCCCTTAACCTCAAAGGAGCCTACAACCTGATCCAAATAAAGGAAAGCAAAGAATAGAAAACAGCGTTCTAAACACACAAAGGACTCTTCAAGTACCTTATCATGCCTTTCAGACTCACCAACACACCCGCTACCTTCCAAACCATAATCAACTACATCCTTAGTAAATTTATCAACATATTTGTTGTTGTCTACCTTAACGACATCCTCATCTTCTCACCTACCCTTAAGCTACACAAGGAACACGTACACAAAGTCCTTCAGAAGCTCCAAGACGCCAAGCTACTAGTAGAAGCAGAGAAGTGCGAATTCCACAGTAAGAAAGTCGACTTCCTAGGATACACCATCACACTAGGACAAATCGAGATAGAAGCAAAGAAAGTACAGGCAGTCAGGGACTAGCCTACACCCCAGAACGTCAAGGACATCCAATCGTTCCTAGGATTCATCAATTTCTATCAACAATTCCTCAAAAATTACGCAGGAAGCGTGCAGTGCATCTAAAACCTTACACAAAAAGACACCCTATTCAAATAAACCAAAGAACGCAACAACGCATTCAAGAAAGTCAAACAACAAGTATCCTCAGAACCTATCACTCAAATCCCAGACCCAGATAAACCTTTCAAAGTTAAGACCAACGCCTCAGACTTCACCATAGGCAGACAACTCAGACAACGCAACAAAGAAGGAAGACTGCATCCTTATGCCTTCTTCTCTAAAGCATTCCACAGACCAGAATTAAACTACTAGATCTACAACAAAGAACTTATAGCAATCATTAAAGCATTCCATAAGTAGAGACTACAACTATCTAGTATAAAACACAAAGTTCTTGTGTACACAGATCACAAGAACCTTACACATTTCACAACCTCCAAAAACTTGAACAAACGACAAGTCAGATAGTCAGAATTCCTTTCAGAATACAACTTCAGGATCATCTACAGAAAAGGAACTAACAACAGCAGAGCCAACGCTCTCAGCAGAAGGACAGATCACAAAGTTCCTATCCTAGAGGAGACATAAGTCATCCTTAAGACAGACAAGAATAAAGACCTTATTCCAGCACAGAAGCTCCTTATAATTGCCAGACAAGTCATAGTTAGCACAACCAACAAAATGACGCATAAGACAATCAGAGAGATTCACAGTGCTTAAGCACACAAACACTAAGGAGTTACTAAGACCTAGAAACAAATTTAACAACACTACAACCAGCAAGTAATACAACAAGACATTGCAGACGCAATCTAGGATTGCAACCTCTGCAAGAAAAGCAAAAACAGTCCACATAAACCCTATAGACAGATTCAGCTACTGCTAGTACCACCAGCAGCATAGCATTTAATCTCTTTAGACTTTATCATCAAACTACCTAAGTCAAGAGAACCACTTACAAAAGTCTATTACAACAGCATTTTAGTCATTATAGACCAACTCACTAAATACGCTTACTTTATTCCATACCTAGAGGCAAGTACAGCAGGAGACCTTGCGTACACGTTTTTAAAATACATCATTAGCAACCACAGACTACCTAACAAAATTGTGTCAGACAGAGACAAGCTGTTTACTTTAAAGTTTTAGAAATCTCTAATTTTGCAACTTAGTGCAGACTACAAACTATCTACCTCTTTCCACCTGCAGACCAATAGCCAGACCAAACAAATCAACTAGATACTTAAACAGTACCTACAATGCTATATCAACTACAACCAAAACAACTAGGTACCACTATTACCTACAGCCCAGTTTGCCTACAACAGCGCAGTCAGAGAAAGCATACTACACTCTCTATTCTACCTAAACTACAGATTCAAACCTACTACACATAGAGAACCACGCAAAGGACCACAAGCCCTAAAGGCTGTAGCTAAGATCAACAAAATTCGCAAAATCCAGACAAACGTCTCCTAAGATTTAGAATTTATTAAAGAACAAATAAGAAAGTACACCAACACTTCAAGGATTAGAGGACCATCCTTAGAAGAGGGAGATAGCGCCTACCTCATACAACAAAATATTAAAACCAAACAACCTAGCAATAAGTTAGACTGCAAAAAACTTAAACCTTTTAAAATCATCTAAAAGGTTTCAATAGTTAACTACAAACTTAAGCTACCTAACACAATAAAAATCCACCTAGTCTTTCACATCGCACTTCTTAAACCAGCACCACACAGATCACACACCAAAGACTGCATCATCGTAGAACCCAACGAACCAGAGTATGAAGTCGAACGAATCATCAACCACAGGAACGAAGATAGTCATAATGAATATCTCATTAAATGGAAAGGCTACAGACACAAAGACAACTCATAGGAACCAGTTAAGAACCTCCAACACTCCTAGGTACTGCTAAGGGAGTACCAAAATCAAAGTCAGCCAACTCCAGATCCTCAAACACCGCCTCCCAGTCAACAACCCTAAAGGCGCCACTAGCCTGTGCCTCCTTAGCTACAACCAACTCAGAAGAGAACGCAGCAGAATCTATAGATTCACCATCTAGGATCTCCTAACCCTTCTTAAACACTATTTGCTTTGCCTTGCAAATACGCTCCAGTTTCGCAAGCAACTTATCCATTTCAGCCTAAGCCTAACGCAGCGCATCTGCTCTTTATCAAAGAATCAATTCCTCCAACTCCTCTTTACACTTAAGACAATTAGACTTATTTAAAAGACAATCTACTATTACAAAACAGATTAGCATAACAAGGAAACAAAAATAAAAAGAACACTTACATTTACAAATTGCATTTGCTAATACATTATAAGAACAACTGCAGCAAACGCACTTAAAACATTTTAATTTACTAGCTAGCATCTTACAGCAACAACTAGCTAACTAACAATATAAACAAGGCATAACTTTAAAACTAAACTCCTTAATTTCAAGCGCAAGCTTTAGGCGACGTTGTGTGGAAGAGCCCTTAGCGTGGGAATTGCTGTGCGACATTTTGTTAGTACGAAAGAAGAACACTTGACGCCATCCCAGCCTGGATAGCAGAGGACCTAACCTACTTATGTAGTTTAGGGACCAAACCTTTAGAGGAGAGACCTAATGTTACAACCCGTCAAACATAACAGGACCAGGGGACGCCCCTACAGGGCACCTAGCAGTTACAAACAAGTTATACCTGCAAACACAGGAAACCAGGGTGCACTCCCCCAGCGCAGAAGAACTATAATGCAAGGTCACGTAGAGATAAGGAAGTAAGCAACTAATTATGCGTAAGCACAATTGATCACAACGTGAGCGCTTACACGCCCTACTTCAAGTAATTACTCCATACAACACCTAGATTACTAGTAATCAGGTGAAAACCAGAACCTCAGCAACAAGCACACAGGACTTGTATATAGGATAGACTTAGATGGACTTAAGGACAGACTTCCATAGCTCTTCAGCAATCAACTTTGTAATTATCCCCTTAGATACTCTTAGCACCCTTCACTAGTAACCAACGTTACAACCCCTTGTTAAGTATATAACTGATTACCGTATCCTCTAAAGACCTAATCCTTTCAGCACAACTTATAGCACTGTTCCCCAGCTTCGTTGCCTCAGCTTCTGCTAATAGACACTACCACAGAAAGCCGACCGTAACAGTAAGATACTAAATTAGCTTACTTATTAGTTTTAGTAGCTATAGTACTACTATACCTTCTTAGTTTTAAATAATACTTAAGTAAGCCTAAATAGCTTGTATAACCTTCTTACGCCTAGTAGCTAATAGAAATTAATATTTTATATAAAGATAAGTTACTACCTTATTAGTAATAATAGTAAATTAATATATCTTATATATAATAATAAAAAACGTTATATTATAAGTAAATAGATTTATACTTTATAAATTACTATACTATAGTTACTTTCTATTTTTTATTACTACTTTTAAAAGATAAAAGTAAATAAATTAGTATTACTATAGGACTATTTAAAATAATGCTTTATATAAGCTGCTTTCTAGTAGTATTAGTAGTATTATTTAATATATTATCTTTAGCTTATGCATCTCCCTTTTTTACTATATCTAAAGATTTTTTATATATAAAGACTTAAAAAACTTAATAATTTAAGTTAGTATTTATATTAATATTAAGATAGCATAGAAAATGCTTCTAGCGCTTTTTATATATGTAATTTTAGTAAGAATAGGGTAGGTAGATAAGATAGGATATCTAAAATAAGGAGAAGATAAGGCAGATAAGGGTAAGTTAAAGGTGTAGGCAGAAAGTCTGTATATTTGTAACGGGCTGGGCCCGTATGAGGCCTTGCTGGATATCGCGGCCACGGGCGACCCCGGGTCAGGCCCACCACGGAATCCACGATGCCGACAATCCGATGGCCAGTGCGGCATGGGCCGCATGGCCCTGATCAGGCCGCTGCGAGGCGGAGATTTGTTGTTCTTCCCTTCTAATCCTCATCTGAGGATACTCGTAGTAGTCGCCATAGCCTGTTGCAAATACACACGCCTTGGACCGTTACATTATCCTCAGATCCCAAACACCAGGATCCTCTATACTAGACGGTCGGTTCGTCTAGTGAGGACGGCCAGAGTCTGCGCGATTAAGGACGTCGGAGCCTTTCTCTAGAAGTAGCGGTCTGGCGGAGGCTGGAGGACAGAGCCTCGTAGCTTAGTTGAAAAAGGGACCGTCAACCAAAATAGCTACAGAACCCGTGGACCCGATCAGAGTAGGACTGATCAGGAGTACCCCGTCTAGTCTCAACAGAACCACGTTGTGGTTGCGGGACAAAGGATAGACCGGAAGAGCCCCAGAGAACACAGTGTGTTGCGGGAGCTATCGACATGGAGGGCAATATGAATGCCGAACCATCTGAGAATCCACAGCAGCTGGTGCAGCTGATCAGTCAGCTGGCTGCCCAGCTACAGGAGATGCGAACCACCCAAGCGGCCGAACGAGAGGCCCACGGAGAGCAGATTCGACTGCTGCAGCAAGCCCTAGCCGCACCTAGGCACCCGACAACGACCCCAAACGAGACCCCTACAACGACTGCAACCTCCACCCCCCCTGATCAGGCTCAACCGATAACCGCGCTCCGAAGAAAACACCAGATACCCGACCCTCCGAAGTTCGATGGTACCCGTAAAAACTTCCGACGTTGGTTCTTGGAGATGAAAGGAAAGATCCGCCTAGATAGGAGAGCCTTTGACTGTGACGCTGATATATTTGGATATATATACGCCAGGCTGGATGGTACAGCTCAAGCAATGGCGTCAGCGTACTACGCTCAGGGTGGAGCAAACGGAGAAGAGTCGCCCGACCAGTTCATGAGCTACCTGGAAAGTTGCTATGGAGACCCAAACGCCAAGGCCAGGGCACTCAGCCGACTACGAACGCTCCGCCAGAAAGAGTACGAGAGCTTTGCTGTTTTCCTCCCTAAGTTCGAGAAGGAACTGGCCGAGAGCGGAGGAGGCGAATGGGTTGACGTTGTAAGAATCAACTACCTTGAAGGAGCCTTGAATGCGACCCTACGCAGCCACCTGATCAGCGTGGCTGATATCCCGGAATCTTACCCCGAGTACACCAGGCTCTTAATGAAGATCGGATCTCGCCTAGACAACCAGTCCTCTCAGGAACGCCAAGAGAGGCAGCGACGAAGGCTGTCTACCCCTGGTCAGGCAAAGCCTAAGTCCCCTACAAGACCACCTCACGACAAGATGGACTGGGAGCCTACCAAGGTCAGTAAGACCAAGGCCCCTGACCAGGGAGGGAAGAAGAGGGACGTAAGGACCAAAGACTTCCTGTGCTATAGGTGCAGGAGGCCAGGGCACCTCGCTCGGCACTGTGAGGACGTAGAAGAGAAACCTCCGAAGGCAAAGACTAAGAAGTCGAAAGTCAAGAAGTCCAAGACTAAGCTTGTTGCCGAGAGTAGCTCGGAGGAATCGAGCGAGACGGAGTCTGACCAGACCTCAGAAGACTCGGGAAAAGAGTAACTCCTGGCGAAAAGCGCCGCCAGGAGGTAGAAGCAAGAAAGGAGTGGCGGAGTGTTAGGAAGAACATGGATAGTGAGCCCTTTTATGTTAACATCGGAATCAATAACACCCATTACACCTACGCCTTGGTGGATAACGGGTGCCTCACTTACGCCACAATCAGCGACACCTACGCTACGAAACTCCGCTTGCCGCGTATCAGCATACCACCGAGAGCCCTCGAACAGGTCAACGTCACAGTGCCTGGGGCTATAGACACCGTCACGTACGCCAGCATCGACATCGACGGGTACAAGAGACGACGATTGTTCTTTTACGTCATCCCTGATCAGGAGGACGACGTGATCCTTGGACAATCCTGGATGAAAGACGATGATGTGGTCGTCCGCCCAGCAACCAACTCCCTGCATATTGGAGTAGCAAACCACACGGTACAAGGAAGGAAACCCGGGCAGGAGGATCACCGGTTTCCTCTACAGAAGCAGGCGGCATCAGTGTTCATGGCCCTGATCAGGCGCGAGAGACGGGAAAACCCGGCGGAAGGTACCGGTATGAGAATTTTTGCCGCAAGTATCGCGGATATCGAGAAAGCCTTGGCCCCTAAGAAGAAGACGGACCCAAGAGACAAGCTCCCTAAACACTATCACCAGTTCCTTCCGGTCTTTGACCGTAATCAGGCCGAGAAGCTTCCGCCGCACAGGAAGGGGATAGACCACGAGATCCCCCTGGAAAAAGACAACAACGGCCGAGAGCATCAAGCCCCCTGGGGACCACTATACGGTATGTCCAGGGAGGAACTGATAGTGCTGCGGAAGACCCTTACCGACCTGCTGGACAAAGGGTTCATTAGAGCTAGCAGCTCCTCGGCCTCCGCCCCCGTACTTTTCGTGAAGAAGCCTGGCGGAGGCCTGAGATTCTGTGTTGACTACCGAGGTCTGAACGCAATCACGAAGAAGGATCGATACCCTCTCCCCCTGATCAGCGAGACGCTGAGGGCGGTATCACAAGCCAAGTGGTTAACAAAGCTAGACGTTATTGCAGCCTTCCATAAGATCAGGATAAAGGCAGGGGAGGAATGGAAGACTGCATTCCGCACCCGGTACGGCCTGTACGAATGGATGGTCACACCCTTCGGGTTAACTGGGGCCCCGGCGACCTTTCAGCGATACATCAATCACACGTTGAGGGACTACCTTGATGAGTTCTGTTCTGCCTATATCGACGACATTCTGATCTACTCGAGCGGATCGCTCGCAGATCACCGAAGCAAGGTTAAGAAGGTCCTGATCAGATTGCAGGAGGCAGGGTTACAGATCGATATCGACAAATGCGACTTCGAGGCAAAAAGCGTGAAATACCTCGGATTCATTGTCGAGGTAGGAAGGGGTCTAAGAGTCGACCCTGAGAAAGTCAAGGCTATACAGCTATGGGAAACGCCCCGATCAGTAAGGGGAGTCCGATCCTTTGTGGGGTTTGCCAACTATTACCGACAGTTCATACCCCAATTCTCAGCCGTCGCCCGACCCCTCACTGCCCTGACGAAGAAGGACACCCCGTTCGTATGGTCTGAAGAGTGCCAGGACGCCTTTGAGGACCTAAAGGCCCGTCTGATCAGTGCGCCGGTACTAGCGCACTGGGATCCAGAACGAAAAACCGTACTAGAGACGGATTCCTCCGGATATGTGATCGGAGGTACACTCTCTCAGTACGATGAAGAGGGTCTACTACGTCCAGTAGCGTTCTTCTCGAAGAAGAATCTCCCCGCGGAATGCAACTACCCTATTCACGACAAGGAGTTGCTTGCCATAATACGGTGCTTAGAGCACTGGGACGCAGAGCTCAGAAGCGTCCGAGAATTCACCATCGTCACAGACCACCTCAACCTTAAGTACTTTACTACAAAGCGACAACTGACCGAACGTCAAGTTAGATGGGCAGAGACACTGTCTAAGTACAACTTCACTATCCAGTATAGGCCCGGGAAGCTAGCCGTTACCCCTGACGCACTGTCGAGAAGGGAGCAGGATATGCCCCTAGGGGAAGAGGACGACAGGTTGAAAGGACGAGAGTTACAGCTGTTGAAAGAAGGACGGAAGAGCCTTCGCGTAAACCGCGCCGCAGTACTGAGCCTGGGGCCGAGGTGCCCTGATCAGACCAAGACGACCATCAGGGCCGGTTTTGTATCAAGCGGGGACGCTGATGGAGGAAGCGACGAGTCTCCTAAATGGACTGAGCCACCAGTGAACCCCTTCGAAGACGACCCTTTGAAGAGCCTGTGGGACGTTGGGTTAGAGAACAACAACCGGTACTACTTGATCAGGGACGCTGTACAGCAAGGAGCCAAACAGCTGCCCTCTACGTGGGGAATCCCTATCATGCTGTCGGAGTGCACAGTCGACGGAAAACGCCGGCTTTGCTGGAGGGACAGGATATGGGTCCCGCATTACGAGCCTTTGCGAACGCGGCTGATTCAGAGCATTCACGACTCCGTGTTATCAGGGCACCCGGGCAGAGATGTGCTTAAGTCCCTGATCAGTCGGACGTTCCACTGGCCAGGGCTGTCTCAGGACGTCCGGCAATTCACCCGCAACTGCGACGTTTGTGGACGAGGCAACGTCTGGAGAGAGAAGCGCAGAGGGCTTCTTAAACCGTTACCGATACCCGAGCGATTTTGGGCAGAGATATCGCTCGACTTTATTACCGACTTACCTACAACGAGGAAGAAGAACAAGAACCTCTTGGTTATTACGGACAGGCTGTCTAAGAACGTTATACTGGAGCCTATGTGGGAAATTTCGTCCGAAGCAACAGCGAACACTCTTGCTACTGCCTTGATCAGACACCACGGAACCCCCAGAGCAATAGTGACTGATCGAGGGACACAATTTGTCAGTCAGACGTGGAGGCGCCTGTGTCAGCTCCTCAGAATCAAACAGAGACTCTCTACAGCCTACCATCCGGAGACTGACGGAGCCACGGAGAGAGCTAACCAAGTAGTAGAGACCTACTTGCGGGCCTTCTGCTCGTATGCTCAGGATGATTGGGACGAATTGTCCCTAGTGGCAATGATGGCTATTAACAACCGACCGGCGACATCTACAGGGATGAGTCCGTTCTTTGCCACCCACGGATACGACATCGACCTGATCAGGGTGGACGAGCCATTGAGAACGGACGACAGCACCCCTATCGCGAAAGCTGAAGGATTTGTGCAGAGATTGAAGGACGCTACGGAATGGGCCCAAGCCGCCATGGCCACGGCTCAAGAGCGACAAGAACTGTACGCCAACGCGAGGCGACAGCCGTCCGATCAGTTCAAACCGGGCGACAAAGTCTGGCTCAGGTTAACGAATGTGAAATCAGACAGGCCCTCAAAGAAACTGGACTGGGTGAACGCCAAGTATACGGTTCAGGAGACAGTCGGAACACACGCGTGCAGGTTAGACACGCCGCCTGGGATACATAACGTCTTCCACGTGTCCCTCCTGCGGCATGCCGGAAACGACCCTTTTCCATCGCAGGAACAGGACGATATACAACCCGCCGCCCTTGTGTCTGGACCTGATCAGGAGTACGAGGTCCAGGAGATACTGGATAAGAAGAAGCACGGTAGGGGTTGGAAGGTCCTCGTGAAATGGACGGGTTGGGCGAAGCCGACGTGGGAACCACTCAGCCAGTTTCAGGACACAATAGCACTAGCTGAGTACGAAGAGAAACACGGCCCCCTTCGGAAGGGGAGGAGGGGGGTATTGTAACGGGCTGGGCCCGTATGAGGCCTTGCTGGATATCGCGGCCACGGGCGACCCCGGGTCAGGCCCACCACGGAATCCACGATGCCGACAATCCGATGGCCAGTGCGGCATGGGCCGCATGGCCCTGATCAGGCCGCTGCGAGGCGGAGATTTGTTGTTCTTCCCTTCTAATCCTCATCTGAGGATACTCGTAGTAGTCGCCATAGCCTGTTGCAAATACACACGCCTTGGACCGTTACAATATTGCTTGTATGCATAGTATCTTAGTTCTAAAGTAAAATAGAAGAGGGAAAACCCTTTATTTATACTCTTGCCTAAGGGATAAAATCCTAGATTATTAATACATATTATTATATGTAAAAATACGCTTATAGTATAGTGTATTTATCTGGTATGTAGGGTTAAAGTCCTTGGTATGTAGGGCTTGCCTGGAATGTTAGTACTAGTCTTTATACAGACTAGTATGTCTGTAAGTCCTTATGTACAAGATATACAGACAAACTATACACTATTCTGTAGCTAAAATTATAAGGATTCTAAATATTAAAACCGTTTACTTATATCTCTTTTAGTTATAAAGATATATGCAATTAAGCATATAGGTATTTTTATAGATAAGCTTCTTTATTCTTAGTTACCCCCTTAAGGTTACTATAGTTTATAGGAAGCTTACTTTTGTATTATATAGGTTATAAGAAATAAAGTAGGTTATAAGATAAAAACTCTTTTATATTTTTAAGAGAAAAGTCTTATTATAGTAAAAAACTCTTTTTGTAAGAGAAAAAGGTATAAATTATTAAGTTATAGGTTATAGTAAAAACTCTATATAAGAGAAAAAGTATAAGGGGAAACCTAAATAAGATAGTATAGGTATAGGTATAAAGGTGTGTTATAATACCTAGAAATTGTATTCTAGGGTACTTAGGAAATCTTTCCAGGGTACTTAAGAAATCTTTCCAGGGTACTTAAGAATTCTTAAGTAAGTTATTTTCCTTCATATAGGTTGTAACTATATATGCTACGTTTTCTAATTCCTTAACTTTATTTATCTTTATAGTTTTATTATCTTTAGGTAAAAACCCCTTATTATTTAAGTTTATAGTCTCTTTAAAGTATCTTATTATATCTATATTTATAGGTTTAGTAAATATATCTGCTATATTATTTCTAGTATGTACGTGAAATAAAGAGATATTATTATTATAGATATTAAATCTAGAAAAATGATATTTTATATCTATATGCTTAGCCTTTTTATGTAGCTCTGGATTTTCTGCTACTCTTTGTGCAGCTTCGTTATCTATTAATATAATAGGTTTGTTAAGAGTAAAAGGAAGCTTTAATTCTTTATAAATATAGTTATAAGAATTATATAGATATAGAGCTTCTTTTACTGCTTCTGTTAAAGCCATATATTCAGCTTCACAAGTAGATAACGCTATAGTTTTTTGTTTTATAGAGTTCCAGCTTATAGGGTTATAATAACCTAGGTTAAATATATAACCAGAAGTAGACATTCTATCATCTAAATCCCCAGCCCAGTTAGAATCTGTAAAACCTATTATCTGTAGGTCTATATTACAGTTAATAACTAAACCAAGGCTAGGATATTTATTTAAATATCCCCATATATATTCTAAGGCTAAAAAGTGTTCCTGTGAAGGATTACTCATATATCTAGCACATAGATTAACAGGGTAGGTTATATCTGGCCTAGTTTTTAAGCTAGCATATAATAAGGATCCTATCTGTTGTTGATAGGTTTTTATTTCCTCTGTAGAAGCCTGATTATTATTTTTCCTTAATTTTAAATTAGGATTAACAGGGCTATCTCTAAAAGGTATATCCTTCTTATTATATTTTTCTAGTATTTTTAATATATAACTAGTCTGGTGTATATTTAAGATCTTATTTTTATTATCTATAGTTATTTCATTCCCTAAAAACTTTTTAGGTATACCTAAGTCTTTTATTATTAAGTCTTTATTAACAGACTTATAGAAGTATTCTACTTCTTTATCTGTAGGTGTTACTAGTATCATATCATCTACGTGGCATATTAACACTGCTTTTATATTGTTATTATTAGCTAGAAAAATCCCTTCATCATAAGGAGATTCTTTAAAGCCTATTTTGCTTATAATAGATCTTAAAAATTTATACCAGAGTCTAGGACTCTGTTTTAATCCATATAAAGCCTTTTTCAGCTTACAGTATAGTATTTTACTAGGATTAACATTATTATAGTTATATTCTAGGGTATTAGTTTTATTATTATATATAAAACCAGTAGGTAACTGAACCCATAGATCTTTATCAACGTCAGCATGGCAAAAGGCATTAGAGATATCAAATTGCCTATTTTTCCAGCCTAATTTTATAGCTATTATTAATATAGCTTTATAATTTTCAGACTTACAGGTAGTAGAAAAGGTCTCTAGGTAATCTATACCTATATATTGGTTAAAACCTTGTACTACCCACCTTGCCTTATAGATAAGATCATTATTTGTATCTTCTTTATTATTATATACCCATCTACCCCCTAAGGGTTTTATTCCTTCTGGAAGAGTAGTTATTATCCAAGTTTTTAGATTATCTAGGTTATATATCTCTTTTACCATAGCTTGAATCCAACTATTAGCATTATTAGATGCTATAGCTTGTTTATAGGTAGAAGGGACGTTTAAAACACTTATAGATAATATAAAGGTTGCCTTTTTAAATCTATTATTATTATTATCCTTATTATTTATAGTGGTAAGTATAGATTTAATATGTGGGAAGTCTTTTATAGTTATAAGAGCTCTTTCTTGGTCTGCTACCCATTTATAGTCTTGAAGGTCCTTTTTATTTTGCTTAGGAATTTCTATAATTATCTTGGATTTATTATTATTTATACTAGTACTGGTTTTACTAGTATTATTATCATTATTATTATTATTATTATTTTCTTCTTCTAAAGTAGGATTCAAGTCTTTTAATCCACTTATATTATTTCCACGTAGTATATTATTATTACTATTAATATTATTATTATTATTATTAATAGTATTGTTATCTTTAGAAGGTAGGAATTGATTTTCTAATATTATTATATCTCGGGTCCAGTAGGTTCTTTTCTTCTGAAAATCATAGACCTTATAGGTATTAGCCTTATTATTTAAGACTATAGCTTTAACAGCTTTATTATCTAGTTTCTTTATCTTAGGATCCTGATTTTTATAGTAACAGATAGATCCAAAAGTAACTATATTATCTATATTAGGTTTTTCCTTATTAACTATTTCATAAGGAGTTTTGTAATTTATAGCTTTATGTGGAGTTATATTGTATAGGTCTACAGCAGTTAAAGCTGCTTCACCCCATAAGTATAAAGGAAGGTTAGCTTTTAATAATAAAGCTCTAATTCTATTAGTTATAGTTCTTATAACCCTTTCTATTATACCATTAGGTTCATGTGTATAAGGAACCTTTATATTATGTTCTATACCTTTAATTATATAGGTATAGTTAATAAGGTTATTATTAAACTCAGATCCACCATCAGTATCAAAGTTTATTATATTATTATTATTAATATGTTTTTTATTTATATACTGTAATACAGCAGTATTAACCTCTTCTTTTTCTTTAGATTTAAGAAGGGTTATAGAGGCTTCTCTAGAAGATCTTTCTAGAAATATAATAAACCATCTATATTTATTATAAGTAGGAGGAGTTATAGGTCCACATAAATCAGAAGCTACTTTTTCTAGATATTTATAATCTTTATTATTGTTGGAATAACATGATCACATGACCGTACGACACCTACGACTCAGGAACAAAGTGCACAGACTGGATCGTGCAGCACTCACTCATACACAGGGGAATCATCACTTGGCTCGGCCCGAATGACTCAAGGCCGGACGAGACAGTATATCTGTCTCGTACGACCCCAATCCTGTAGTTAGAAAGGACAGTCACAGATATCCAATCTTTGGTTCACCCTACATTTTCAGTACCTGCGTGCACGTACAAAGTCCATTCAACACTGATCAGTGATTGCTTGGGCAATCACATGGGATTGCTTCGTGCGATCACAGATTAGCAAGAGTGAAGAGACAAGAATTAACGTACTGGACGTCGTACGTTAATAAGTCTTAATCCTACCTACTGTCGCCTTCCAGCAAGAACCGGGTAGATAGGTGCAAGACATCTTGTGCTAATTCCTTATTCCTACCTACTGTCGCCTTCCAGCAAGAACCGGGTACTAGGAATAAGACGACTACTGCTACAGTATCGTACGAGAAGAATCTCTGTTGTCGCCTTCCAGTAAGAACCGGACAGAGACTCCTATCGTACAATATTTGAAGTACGTAGTGTGCGCTAAAGCACTAAACATAATAACAACAATCTGATACCGTACGATCCGACACGGTTACCACCATGGCTGCATCAGAAGAACCAGAGACCAGCCAACAAGGTCAAATTCAAGAAGAAGAGTCTTACCAGCCTACGTACGAAGAAAATGAGTGCCAAAAGCGAAATCCCACTTATTGTCTGGAAGAAATCAACAAAACCAAAATATTGGGGCAACCCAATTGACATCACTAAGGAATTAAACCAGGAGGAGTTAACAACGTACGTTGGATATGTAATTATGCAGATCCTTCACATCAACCTTGATAAGGATCTGCTGAAGACAACGTTGTACGAAGAGTTTCACCATTGGACATCAACGCAATGGAACATTGTCAGCCGGCCATACCGACAAGAGCTTGTACGAATTCTAAAGCAGAAAGGATTCCGTATTAACCCTGTGCGAAGCTTGACGAAACAAATCACAGACTTAGTCCAAGCCATCATGCAAGAATTCGATGCCCAAGATGAACAACTTACTCCTCGTACGACATCAACTCCAGGACGGATTACTACAACTACAGATACACCTGTTCGAAACCCTGAACCAATTGTTCCACGGACTGCAGCTGAACCGGCAATAGACTCAATTGAACACTCGTACGACGTACAGACAAGTCAGGAATCAGTCGTACGAGACAACCAACCAGCTGTACGAAACCTGCCACCAGGAACACGATTCACCCAGGAGGTCGATAGTTTTCCGCAATTCCAGGGTCGTACGACACCTCTCTATCAAGGAGACAGTATCTATGACCTTCCACCGAAACGTATAGTCCAGAACGGACCATGCGAGCCAAGTACAGTATCCATATTCCAAAAGGGATGGCGGAAAGACAGAAACTACACTGGCAAGCCGTACGACATCTTGTACGACAAAGCCAAGGTTTTCATCAGCTTCTGTCGACGACTCCACATCACAGAGGATCAATACCATGCTGTATTTCCAGATATCCTTGAAGATCGTGCGGAAGAATTCTACTTGCATCATATTGGCCCAACCAGGAGGTGGGATGAGATGTACGACATGCTGGATAAGCATTTCAACACCAACATCAACCACAGCCTCTATTGGGCTGACTGGACCACTATGTCCTTTGCACGAGTTAGACGGGAGAATCCTGACAAGACCCTTATGGAGGTGCTTGAAACTCTTCTTGACAAGATACCTCTCATCCAACGAGCACTTGGATCAGGATTCCAGGGTGAAGTTATGCTTCGTACGCAAGTTACTCAAGCATGCCGAGGAGTGCCTGAACTTGAGACTGCTCTCAGCAATCTCAAGGCAGACCACACGTGCGAAGAATTCTTCTCTAACCTCAGGGCATCCCTCCAGGTTGCCCTAGATCGAAAAACACCTTCGCACGACATCCACTTTGTAGATAGGAGGTACACCTCCAACTACAAGGGACGTTTTAAGCAGCCGTACGACAGAGGTCCTCCCAGACAACCATTCGACAGGGGGAAGAACCAACGTTTTGAAAGGCAAGGACCTATTCGTACAGGCAACAAGAGATGTTTTGTCTGCAAGAAGGAAGGCTGTTGGTCTACTAATCACACGGATGACGAACGCAAGCGTGCGAAAGACCAATACCTTCAGGCATGTACCATCCTTCATCAGGAGCCTTACAACGACTTTGCTGCCTACCTCTTAGATGTTGAAGGAGAGAACCCTGTTGAGGACTCGTACGATGAGGACCAAGACATTAATTCAGGGGACGATGAGGCATCCGCCTTCCTCATGTCCTCAGCATTCTTCCATCGTACGACAGGAGAAGACATCTTCTCAGCTCCAAAGACATCAGAAGCAAGCCAATTCCTACTGCACGACCCTTACAGTGCAGTGTACCAAGGAGAACTATGGGACACAGGTGCTGCCAAATTCTCCACGGTTGGGAAACCTCAAGTATTAGCGTACTTGAGAGAATACCCTCGTACGAAGATATCCTGGGAGCCAGGATCAGCTCACGTACGATTCGGCGCCAGTACCTCAGTTGCATCTATTGGAACCATGAACATGGAGAACCCTCTCGGGAGTGTTACATACCACATCCTAGATGCACCTACACCTTTCCTATTTTCCTTGTACGACGCCGACAGACTTGGAGCCTACTTCAACAACGTAGACAACGTTATCGTACGAAAGAACGGACCACCTATTCCAGTTATTCGAAAATGGGGTCATCCATTCTTCAACGTCAATCGTACAGAGGCTAGTATGTTCTTTACTGAAGAACAGCTCCGACGCCTTCACAGACGATTTGGACACCCTCGTACGGACCGTCTGCACCAACTCCTGAAGAATGCAGGGCATGATGATGTAGACTCTGCCATTCTAGAAAAGATCCAGAGGTTCTGCCATCACTGCCAGTCGCACGATCCTGCACCAAGAAGATTCAAGTTCTCCCTGAAAGACGAAAGCCACTTCAATTACGAGATAGTTGTGGACGTCGTACGGCTAGGGGAGAAGAATGCCCTACATGTTATTGATACAGAAACTGGGTTCCAAGGTGCTACATTCTTGAAATCTCTATCTGCACGAGACACTTGGAATGCCCTTTGCAAATGCTGGATCAGTACGTACGTTGGTCCACCAGACCACATCGTACATGACCCTGGCACAAACTTTGCTTCTGCAGAATTCCGAAGTCAGGCTGAGATCATGGGGATTACGTGCGATGAAATGCCAGTAGAGGCCCATTGGGCAGTTGGCAAGATTGAGAGGGCTCATGCACCCCTTAGACGTACGTACGACATCCTCCATCAGGAGATTAGCTACAACACAGATGAGGAAACAATCCTCCAGATGGCTGTCAAGGCTCTGAACGACACTGCTGGCCCAAACGGCATCGTACCAACGCTTCTTGTGTTCGGGACATACCCAAGGATCAACAAGGATTCACCACCCTCACCAGACGTCGTACGAAGAGCAGAAGCCATCCAGAAGGCAATGAAGATGCTTCAAGGCATTCGTGCAGAAGTCGAGATCAATCGTGCGATCAACACCAGGAACGGTCCTAACCTCCAGAAAGTCCTTTCACTTCCAATCCAAAGTGAAGTCCTAGTATGGAGAGAGAACAAGGGCTGGACTGGACCGTACGAGATCCAAGGCATAGACGGATACACAGTAACAGTCAAGATGGTCAATGGCCCTACTCAGTTTCGTGCGACGCATGTTAAGCCCTACTATTGTGAGGAACCCTCACAAGGAGAGGCTGACCCAGACGTCGTACGACCAACTCCTCAACAACAACCAAGGAAGAGAGGAAGACCAAAGAAAGGCCAGAGACATGCTGTACGAAAGTCAACACGTGTGCATGTGGTATACCTGTCTCAAAAGGAAAAGGACCATTATGACCTTGCTGTTAAACTTCGACTTGACAACGTTATTACAGCCCCAGGAGCGCCGTACGAAGAGTCTGATGGGATTGAGATTGATTCCTTGATCAACCAGGGAGTATTCATCTTCATCCTGTACGATCCAGACAAGCATAGCAACATCCGTATCTACAGCACACGTATGGTACGAGAGATAAAGAATATGTCTGCTAAGCCGTACGAGAAGTCAAGACTTGTGATTCAGGGATATGGGGACTGGGAGAAGGAGGAACTCCTAACCCAAGCACCTACAATCCAGAGGATGAGCCAGCGGCTGCTTCTTGCTATTGCAATGACTCTCGTACGATACTTTGGATGTCATGGAGAAATACGGGACATCACTCAAGCCTACACTCAGGCAATCGACGAGTTGACCCGTACGATCATTGCAAGACTGCCAAAGGAACTAGAAGGCAGATATCCTAAAGGGACACTTCTCCAGGTTATAAAGCCATTGTACGGACTTGCAGAGTCTGGGCTTTACTGGTACAAGACATACTCAGAACACCACAAGGTAGATCTAGGCATGAAGGAGTCTACGTACGATCCTTGCCTTCTCTACACTACTGAGGGACCTGAAACCTTTGGGATCACAGCAATGCAAACAGACGACACCCTGAGTTTTGCAACTCCTCAGTTTTCCCAGAGGGAGGAGCAAGAATTGTTGAACAAGGGGCTTCGTGCGAAACCAAAGACTATACTTCAGCAAGGAAAAGGAGTTGACTTTAATGGAGGACGAATTCGATTGTACGACAACTCCATTACCTTCACCCAGAAGGGACAAGTCAACCAACTCCAGCTTGTTGACGCCAACGCGCACGATGCTCAACAGCAATACATCTCACAGAGAGCAAGAGGAGCATACCTTGCCTCTATTTGCCAACCAGAAGCCTCGTACGACCTGTCTATTGCAGCCCAGGTGAAACAACCCGGAGCAAAAGACATTGAAGCATTAAACGTACGACTTAAGTGGCAAATCGACAACCCGGATCGAGGTCTCACTTTCATTCCACTTGATCTGTCACGTACGAAGATGTATATCTTTACAGATGGATCATTTGCAAACAATGCTGACTTATCTTCACAACTGGGATTTGTGATTGTACTTGCAGAGGAAACTGCTCGTACGACCACCGACTTTGAAATCCAAGGGAACATTGTACACTGGAGCTCGACTAAATGCAAAAGGGTCACTAGAAGCGTCCTTGCAAGCGAACTGTATGGGATGACTACTGGTTTTGACAGTGGTATCTCCCTGAGCACGACGCTGAACCAGATCCTTCGTACGCTCCAGGCCCCACGGGTTCCAGTTGTGGTTTGTTCAGACTCACGATCTCTGTACGAGTGCCTCGTACGACTAGGCACCACAGATGAGAAGAGACTTATGATTGACATCATGAGCCTACGTGAGTCGTACGAAAAGAAAGAGATCTCAGAGGTGAGATGGATCAACGGCAAAGACAACCCTGCAGATGCCCTTACCAAGAAAACGCCAAATTCAGCACTGCAGCAATTAGTCACAAGCAACACTCTGCGGATTCGAGTTGAGGCGTACGTTGAAAGATTGGGAGAGAAGAGCAATTGACAATTACCACGTACGAGCCCACCCTCGTACGTCAACTACTTGATTATTTGCCTTCCGATCCAATACCACGCCAGACACTACCACCATAATTGCCATTGTTGCAATCATGAATCCCGAATTTATTGCTTCGTACGACTACCCAGCCTTCCACCCATAAGACGTACGACAACCAACCAGGGATGTAAGGAGACAAGATTACTCCTTCTCGATCAACTGAGGATTGTGCGAAGATCCCAGGAAGGATCCAGAAGTACCAACGTTCTTGCCCAGACGCTTGCCAGGAGTGCGCTGGTTGCAGCCCTTACGTACGGAAGGGGGCTTGTAGTTGGAAGGAGCAGGTCCATCATCATCAGACGAATCGTTGTTGTCGCTGGAGACATCACCAACACCCTTGTGCTGGCAGCGGGCTCCATGAGACTGGAACACGCACTCAGCGCAGGATCCATCTCTGTACGAATCGAGACGAACGCACTGACGGAAGCGCGGATTGGCGATGGTCGCACACTTGTTGACACACGCACGAACGGCGTGGCCACGGCTCTGAATGAGCATCGCACGGAAATAGTCCTCACGGCGGACGATCGAGGCAACCATCTGCATGACAGTCTTGTCGGCAGACATACGAATCTGAATGTCGTGCGAAGGCAAGGCGATGACACGAACTTCCTCGTCCTATGCGTACGATTAGCAAGATCACCAACACCTGTCAAGGGTACGTACGTTGACAGCAAGCGACATCAGGAAGCGGCGATTATTGTCATTGCCAGTAGGGAGATGGAGCCACTGAACTCCTCCATCATTGGTGACGCGTACGTTGCCAATGGAGGTGTTGTGGTTCTGAACGGGAACCGAGAGAGACATGGTGAACTGGCGACTAGGCTTTGTAATGGTGTCAGGAAGCCTCTGACGCACGAAAAGGTTAGTAGAGGAAGAGAGGGAACAGATAAGAGGACGTACGAATTGTTTCTTATATCTGAAGAGATTCAGAAGCTTCGTACGTTGGTTCGTTCGTTTTGTTCGTTCGAATTTCGTTTCGTACGGTGAAGAGATTTTGGTGCAGGTTGTGAAGGGGAAAAGAGAAGAAGAGAAAAACAGAAGGAAGAAAAGGGCAACAGGCCGCCTCACCAGGCAGGGCAGGCAGGCAAGGTGAAGTCGGAAGGTGAATACAACAAATCCACGTGATCTATCTGCTCAACCAGACAGGAAGGAAACGACCGTACGAAAAGGGAAGGAAGGACTGCTGGCGTTATTGACGATTCTTATTGTTGGATCCATCGTACAACAATCAGTGGCCCAACCCACTGAATCCGTACATGAGGTTATTGATGGAACAATCAGTGTAACCTGATTGGCTACGTCAAAGGGATCGTACGGTCAGGTCACAAAACAAAAGTTGTGAGTGTTGGAATAACATGATCACATGACCGTACGACACCTACGACTCAGGAACAAAGTGCACAGACTGGATCGTGCAGCACTCACTCATACACAGGGGAATCATCACTTGGCTCGGCCCGAATGACTCAAGGCCGGACGAGACAGTATATCTGTCTCGTACGACCCCAATCCTGTAGTTAGAAAGGACAGTCACAGATATCCAATCTTTGGTTCACCCTACATTTTCAGTACCTGCGTGCACGTACAAAGTCCATTCAACAATTATAATTATCTGATTTTTTATTAACCTTAGTAGTAAAATTAGCCTTAAGGCAGGTTTCACAGTTATATTCTAAAGGTATAGTTATTTTATCTTTTAGATTAGTATTATTTTCTAAGGCTTTTATAACTTTAGGATTCACGTGACCAAGTCTATTATGCCATTTAATATAGGTATTAATATCTGTATTTTTAACCTTATTAAAGGTATATTTCTTCCTATTTATATTACTAGTTTTAATAGTATTTATATAGTTGTTATTTTCAACCTCTAGAGAGTTAATCTCTTTATAAGTAAGGGTTTTAATATTAAGGTAATATAAGTTATCCTTAAGTACCCCCTTACAAAGGGTCTTGTTATCCTTTGTATTTATTAAGGTAACTGTTTTATTCCAAAATAAAGAAGCTATAAATAGCTTTCTTATACTATTTTGACTTAGAAGATTAATTCCAAGTTTAGGCATATAAAAACAGTCCTTTAATATATAAATATTATTATTATTAGGAAATTGTATAGCAATATCCCCTATAAGATTTATTTTCTGTTGTTTTGCCTCACCCCAGTTAACAGTTTTATTTACAGCTCTTGTTTTTATAAAAAGAGATTTATTATATATAATATTAACTGTAGCTGCAGTATCTAAGCAAAATACACTATTATTATCTACTATAGGCTTATCTATATTACCTATAGTATATATATTATTAGAAGAAGTGTTATTAAGCGTTTTATAGGAGGTTTTACTCACAACGTCTTCAAAATCTATAAGATCTTCTTCTTCTTCCAGGGTACTTATTTCCCCTTTATCTAGATCCATAGCATCTATAGTTATATTAGCTATAGGATCTTCCTCATCACTAGAGGGTATTTCTTCTATTATAGCTCTTTTAGCTATAAGAGCTTTCTGCTTTTTATATAGCAGTTTCTTCTTATTATTTGCCTTTATTTTATTTACTGTAGTATTAACAGTATTAATAGGCTTTTTCCAGCTTTTTGGAGCTTTATTTGGATGAAGAAAATGGCAATCTTCTACTATATGGCTTTTCAGCTTACAGTAGGTGCAGAATAACCCTTTCTGTTTTTTCCAGGGTTTTTTATTTATCCCTCTTTTAATAATATTATTTCTAATATTATTATTAGAGGTATAGAGGATATTAATAGGCTTTCTTTTTGCTTCATCTATTAGATTTGCAAATAGAGAGTCTAAAGTATAAGCCTCTGGATCCTTCCTTAGAGCTTGAGTTATATTGGTAATAAAACCTTCATAACTATCATCTAAGCTGTTTAAAACCCATGCTATTATAACCTGATTCGGTAAAGCAATAGATTTTAAAGCTAGATTATCTGTAAGCTCTTTAACCTTATTAAGGTAGGCTTCCATAGAATCAAAGGATTCTAGGGAGGTATTAAAGAACTCCTTACAGGTAAGATATTCGTTGGTAAATCCTGTAGGTTCATATAGATCCTTCAGTTTTTTCCAAGCTTCATAGCCTGTTATAGAGTCTTTTATAACCCTTAGAGGGTTATCCTCACAGAAAAGCTTTATATAAGCTAATACCTTCTGATCTGCTAATCGTTGGGTATTATTAGAAGGGGCTGATTCTAGGCTGGAGTTTATATCTTTACTTATAAGTAAAGCCTCAAACCTAGTTGCCCAAGTAGAGTAATTTAAGCTTCCAGATAGTCTAGGAATCGTAACCTTATCCATTATATATATATATATATATCCTTTTATATATAGATAAAAGAGATATAAAGAGGTATAATATAGATTCGGTTCGAAATCGATCGTTTATAAATCGGGTAAGGAAGTTATTGTAAAAGGGAGCTTATATTCAGATAGAGCTCGAAAAGGCGGTTCGAATAGTAGTGTGATTTGTTGATTTTGTTAGGTATTGGTGATGTTAAGGATCGGTATAAAGGTAGGGTATATGTTGAAATTCGTAGTATTCGTTCGTTTGAGATAGAAGGAGGAGGTTTTCGATAGAATAGATATAACTGTTGAATTGGTTGAAAAAAGGCGATCTAAACGGTGGTCTTTTTGTTGTTATAGTGTACTTGTTGGTAAAGTTGTTGTTGGAAAGGTTGGATAGGAGAAATCGAGGTAGTTTCTTATATATAGGCCTTTTTCACCAAAGCTTTCACCAGCCAGACAGTAGGCCAGTTGGCTTAGTAGTTTAGTCAACTACTAAGTTAACTCAATTGATTGACTACCAATTGAGAGGCTTTGGGTTCAATTCCAGCTTGAGGCAAAAAGTGAAAAATCCTTTGTTGGTTGGATTATAAAGAAACCAATAGGTTGGGTTGGTTGTTGGTTGTTGGTTGTTGGTGTTGGTTGTTGATATATATCGTCCGGAGCTGTAGTGACGTAAAATATAGCAAGGTGTATAACTTGCTTAGTAAGACAATCCCTCTTATTCTGTTGAATATGGATTTGCAAGGTATGGATTGTAAAAGGTCCAAGGTTAAATTCCGTAAAATTCCCTTAGCCAATGTGGTACGTCCCCTGGCAAGATTGAGTTTTTGTTAAAATATATAACTAAGTTAAAAACTTAGTTAGGAAGAGGGTAAAGTCTAAAAGACTTAAAGGTATAAAAGAGTAGTTATAAAGGTATCCTTTCTTATAGGTGCAAAGCTGGGCTCATAACCAGTAAGAATAGGGTAGGTAGATAAGATAGGATATCTAAAATAAGGAGAAGATAAGGCAGATAAGGGTAAGTTAAAGGTGTAGGCAGAAAGTCTGTATATTGCTTGTATGCATAGTATCTTAGTTCTAAAGTAAAATAGAAGAGGGAAAACCCTTTATTTATACTCTTGCCTAAGGGATAAAATCCTAGATTATTAATACATATTATTATATGTAAAAATACGCTTATAGTATAGTGTATTTATCTGGTATGTAGGGTTAAAGTCCTTGGTATGTAGGGCTTGCCTGGAATGTTAGTACTAGTCTTTATACAGACTAGTATGTCTGTAAGTCCTTATGTACAAGATATACAGACAAACTATACACTATTCTGTAGCTAAAATTATAAGGATTCTAAATATTAAAACCGTTTACTTATATCTCTTTTAGTTATAAAGATATATGCAATTAAGCATATAGGTATTTTTATAGATAAGCTTCTTTATTCTTAGTATTTTTATTTAATTCTCTACTAGAAAAGTTAATAAGCTATACTTTAGATAAAAACAATTAGCTATACCTCTTGTCTTTAGCATCTCTACTTATTTTTTATAGGGTCTTTTAACTAGCTATACTATAGCTTGTTATATTCCTTAGGATAGGGGGCACGCAAAAATAGCTTGTTAATTCTATTAGTTATAAGTTAATGTTTAATTGTATAGAAAGTATAGAGATGTTAAAAAGGGTAGTAGGCTAGAGGCGCTAGAAGCAATGCATACGTAGAGCGCCTAGGATGCTAGGAAGGCGCTAGAAGAAGTATTTAGCTAAGGACTGCGCTAGGTGCGCTTAAGGGCCGCACTAGAGGCGCTTAGTTACAGGGAACACGCCGGAAGGAGGCGCGTAAGGGACGTAGAGAGGTCTTAGGCAAGGACAAGCACAATACACATTACGATTAACCCCTAAATGTGCGCCTACAAATATTCAAACAAGAGAATTCTTAGAAAGTCCAATCTATGTTGTATGTAACCCTCCAGCTTTGCGTCTCTTTTCCTAAATCAGTTTTCCCCTCTGCTGGCTTTTAAGTTATTTCTTAATGCGTTGCCCGTATTTCGCACCACGTTCTACTTCAGACAATGGACGGCCGTAGTCGTAATCGGGCTCGGGATCTCGTTCAGGGCGACGGCCCCGATACACCATACCGTCCCAAATCTGACCGTGCGAGCCGCCAGAGCCCAGGTTCGAGTATAACTCCGCATAGCCAAGCACCCCGATATACGCCCAGCCAACATCGTAATGAGTTGTACCATCGACTTCCATGTAGCCTTCGTCGTCGTCCTCCTCTTCATCATCGTCTGCGTCGTCCTTTTCTTCTGGCGTATAATCTTGATGCAGGCCATTGACGATAACGACACTTCCCGTGCTACTCAAACACCACTGAAATCCTATCAACTTCCCCCCGTGTAATCTCGCTACGATACTCTTGATGCAGACCTCGTCGACGTATAGACAGAACTTGTACCGAGGGAGATAACCTGCAGCCCAAGGCCTGTCCGCTATTTCACCATCGCGTTTCTGTTCCTCCACCCACGCGAGGAATCGCGTCCGCACAGTAGCCTTGGACGCACTCTCCAGAGCCGTGCGATCCTCAATAACTGTCCATTCGAGATGAGGGCCGAGCTGGTCTTCTAGCTTCGAGTCGTGGAGCTCGTCAGCGATCGCTGCCTTGAAGAGGTTGAGAAAAGTCTGCCACTCGTCATCGTTGTCGTACACGCCTCGCAGAATCACGAAACCCCACTTGAAAAAGCCTGTCGCGACGCTGTTGTTGATGATGGTAGCGAGGTCTCCGCTCGCGGATTGATAGCCCTCTAGGTAACTCGTCAGTATCGAAGACTTCGTCAGGCGAGAAAGAACCATCGGAGTCGTCAGCGTCCGCGTTTCTCTGTTAGCGTCGTGGCATGATGAAATATGAAGGGGGGCGAGTTCAGCAAAAGGCTTGTCGGCAGAGAGTTTGGCCAAAAGAGTCGTAACAATGAGTGGATGGATTGAGATTGCCGCCTGCTCAAGGAGCGCAGCGACCGCGGTTTATGTAGTGCTGGATGACGAGTCATTGTGGGGCCCATTATGGTGGCTGTTCCTGTTTGTTGTAGAGCGACGCGCGAAGCAGGAATTGAAAAGCGCAAAACGCCAGCGTTGAGGGAAGAGACTGGCCATTTGGCAGTTCTGGCCGGTGTGGCTGAGATACTTTGGGCAGTACCCCGCAGTACAAGCCAGGGACGGGGCAGGGGGCCGCTGGCTTGGTGGGCCGTGCCACCGGGGTTAAAGCGGCGAGGAGTAGGTGGCAGATTTCCCGCCGAATTTGGCGACAGAACCTGCCGAATATGGCAGCAAAAAAGCCGTCTCATTGTTTAAGATAGTTTTATAAGCTGCTAGTTTATTTTAGGTAATCCTACTTTTAGTTTAATTTCTAACTAGCTAGCCTTATAGTTTTATTTTTAGTTTAATTTTTTGCTTTTAAGGCCTCTACTATCTAATTTATGCTTATTTCTAGCAACTTTATTAACCTTATTTAGTAATATTAATAATAAATAATGCTAAAGCAAAAGACTAGCTATAATAGTAAGATGTAAGATCTTAATATGTTTATTACTTAAATTAACTATATATACTATAGGATTTTATAGGCTGTTTTTACTTTACTAACTACTACTTTACCTTATTAATCTTTCTAAAGAGTCTAACCTTAAGCTAAATAGCCTCTAATCTCTTATTATTTATTCTTAATCTACTAAAATACTTATTAATAAAGGTAAGAATACCTTTTTTACTAACTAACCCTTTAGGTACTAAATTTACTAATATAAAGTTTTCTATATGAATACTTAATAATATTATAGTGTTTATATAAGTTCTAATGTATTTATATTTATATTTCTTTTTATTGTTATAGAAATATAAACTAACCCTTACTTTACTTTCTATATATATAGAAATATAAATTAATCTCTATCTTGTTTTTTATTTTTATAGAAATGCAAATAAAGCGCTGCAATTATCTCCTTTTTTAGTACTTTTATTATATTTCTAAAAAAGATTTTAAATTTAAACTAAAATACACTATATAATAATAGCTAGCTTTAATATTAGGACTATTTTTAATATAGATTTATATAGTTATTAAATAGTAGTATACTTTATAACTTAACAATTAGGATTCTTAGAATTAGACTAGATCTAGTTTAGTATTTAGTTCTTATTAGCTACAAAAACTTACGCATTAGGTAGGCGTACCCTAAAAAGTATATATTCCTTATCTTTTAGTTTTTATCCCTAAATTTAGGTTGTACACTTCTTTAGCATATTTAAAAGATATATATTTATACTTAGATAAAAAGTAAAACTAAGACTATATTGCATTTAATTATATAATAAGGTTTAACTTAAATAGGTTATAGGTAACTACATTCTTATTATAATTAAGTTACTATAGTTAGCTATTATTATAGTACCTATTAGCAGAAGCTAAGGCTGTACAGCTAGTAATAGTATTATTAGTTATACTAAAAATACTATATCTTTAGAGGATATAGATCCTATTAAAGCTTAAACTTTAATAAGTTTAAAATAATATTGCCTTTAGACCTTTATAACTAAGCTAATATAATTAAGTTTAATATATCTATTTACACCTTCTACTAGAATATACTTAGCTATACTATATATATTAAAGATCTAAACTTTAGCTTAACTAAAACACCTACTAATTTTTCTATAGCTAAATTTTATAAAATCTTAACCTTTATATATATTAAACTAGTTGCTTTTCTGTTTATAAGACTAGTTTGTTTCTTATAAGCTATACTTTTAGAATAAGGATAGTAAGACTAGGGTAGGTAGATAAAATAGGATATTTATAAAAGTATAGCTAAAGGTACTTAACTAAGTAGAGTTTTACTAGAAAGGTAGGTATCCCTCTATTGCATAACTTTTGCTTAAAGATTCTAACTACATAAAGAATCTTCCCTTAAGGTATAGAAGAAAGATTGTAGCCTATGCATTCTAGCTAAAGTATCTTTAACTAGTTGCTTAGCTAAACCCTTATAATTACCTCCCTCTCCTAAGCTTTAGTCTTTAAGGCTGTAAGATCTAAATTAAGGTTTCTTTAGCGCTATATTACTATATTAACGTTATTATAATAGTTAATTATTATAAGTTTTATCTTTTTATATAGCGCTATTTTATCTAGAGGTTGCTAATAGTTTTAGTAAGTTACCTTTATTAGCAGGCTTCTTTATAATTTAAATACATCTATTAATGCTTTTATTGCTATAATTTTAGTGTTACCCTATATATCTTTATATTCTTAGGTCTTTATTATTATAATACTTACCTCCCTCTTTATCTATAATAGTCCTTTAAGCAGCTGTTACTTATAAGTAGTTAGGATAAATATACTCCTTTTATGTATCTACCTTAATAGTCCCCTTAGTTTTATTAATTTTAAAAAATTTTCCTTTTTTCTTTACGCTTTTCTTATATGCTTTTATCTATTGCTTATTAACTAGTAATTCTCTTTTAGTTTTCTTACTCCTTTTCTTTATATTCCTTTTTATTAACTTACTTTTAATAAGCTTTTACCTATTATAAGCATTATTCTTTATATTATAAATATTATTAAGGCTAAGTATAAGCTTAAGGAGGGTTTGTTTAAGCTTAGTAGTAATAGTCTACTATATATTAACTATTTTAGTTAGCTTTATTATAATATTAATAAGCTTACTTATTATATAAGTATTTATACTGCTTACTATATTACTTATATTATTAGTTATAAAAACTGTTTTATAGTATGCATTTCTCTTTACTTTTAGTAATTATTTATTAATACTAACTTTTAAATAGGTTTCTTATAGACTTTAAGATGCTACCTAAAAGACTTAGAATACTTTTACTAATTACTATATTTATAACTTAAATAATAAGCTTTTACTTTCTAAGCGCTAGTATATTATTACTGCTTTTAAGCATCTTTCTACTACTTAAGTTAAAATAGCTTAGTATATTACTAACCTTTTATAAAGTAGTCTTTATAGCATTAATATTAATTAAATAACTATTTAAAAGCTTACTACTAATTGCAAGCATTTAAGCCTTTTAGCTTTAATTAATATAAGTTTTATTTTTAATAGCTCTTTAAGCCTTTACTGCTAACCCTTACTTTAGGCTAGAATCCTAACTAATAAAGATAATATTATAAGGCACCTTAATTAGTTGCAGCCTACCTATATTTATAATAATAGTAGGGTAATTACTTTTTAATTAACTTTAAAGTTTCTTATTTGTAATTACTATTTTATTTACTATTTTAGTAATTATAAGTATAATCTTAAGGAGTTTAAAAAGTAAACTATATTTTACGCTCTACTTCCTACCTTTATAAGTAACTTAGTTCCTACTTATACTATTACTATTACTAGGTTAGCGCCTATTACTTATAGTATTAGTATAGCTACTTCTTAAAAGCATACCTATAATGTATAATCTACTTTAAAAAAGAGTTCTACTTTATAAAAGCATTATTAATCCCTCTTTAAATCTCTTACTACTTAAGCTTTTATTTACTAGTGTAGTTATTATGCTATAGCTGCTAACTATTTACCTTCTCTTAATAAAGATAAAGACTTTAAGCTTAAGAAGCCTATTTAGAATTATACTTCTACTAAAAAATCTACTTTAAGCCTTAAGCTAGTGTTACCTTTATAATCCTCTACTAATAGACCTTCTTCTCTTTATATTAAAAAGCCTTAGCTTTCTCTAAAGCCTCTTCTTATTTTAAGTCTTAATGTAACGGGCTGGGCCCGTATGAGGCCTTGCTGGATATCGCGGCCACGGGCGACCCCGGGTCAGGCCCACCACGGAATCCACGATGCCGACAATCCGATGGCCAGTGCGGCATGGGCCGCATGGCCCTGATCAGGCCGCTGCGAGGCGGAGATTTGTTGTTCTTCCCTTCTAATCCTCATCTGAGGATACTCGTAGTAGTCGCCATAGCCTGTTGCAAATACACACGCCTTGGACCGTTACATTATCCTCAGATCCCAAACACCAGGATCCTCTATACTAGACGGTCGGTTCGTCTAGTGAGGACGGCCAGAGTCTGCGCGATTAAGGACGTCGGAGCCTTTCTCTAGAAGTAGCGGTCTGGCGGAGGCTGGAGGACAGAGCCTCGTAGCTTAGTTGAAAAAGGGACCGTCAACCAAAATAGCTACAGAACCCGTGGACCCGATCAGAGTAGGACTGATCAGGAGTACCCCGTCCAGTCTCAACAGAACCACGTTGTGGTTGCGGGACAAAGGATAGACCGGAAGAGCCCCAGAGAACACAGTGTGTTGCGGGAGCTATCGACATGGAGGGCAATATGAATGCCGAACCATCTGAGAATCCACAGCAGCTGGTGCAGCTGATCAGTCAGCTGGCTGCCCAGCTACAGGAGATGCGAACCACCCAAGCGGCCGAACGAGAGGCCCACGGAGAGCAGATTCGACTGCTGCAGCAAGCCCTAGCCGCACCTAGGCACCCGACAACGACCCCAAACGAGACCCCTACAACGACTGCAACCTCCACCCCCCCTGATCAGGCTCAACCGATAACCGCGCTCCGAAGAAAACACCAGATACCCGACCCTCCGAAGTTCGATGGTACCCGTAAAAACTTCCGACGTTGGTTCTTGGAGATGAAAGGAAAGATCCGCCTAGATAGGAGAGCCTTTGACTGTGACGCTGATATATTTGGATATATATACGCCAGGCTGGATGGTACAGCTCAAGCAATGGCGTCAGCGTACTACGCTCAGGGTGGAGCAAACGGAGAAGAGTCGCCCGACCAGTTCATGAGCTACCTGGAAAGTTGCTATGGAGACCCAAACGCCAAGGCCAGGGCACTCAGCCGACTACGAACGCTCCGCCAGAAAGAGTACGAGAGCTTTGCTGTTTTCCTCCCTAAGTTCGAGAAGGAACTGGCCGAGAGCGGAGGAGGCGAATGGGTTGACGTTGTAAGAATCAACTACCTTGAAGGAGCCTTGAATGCGACCCTACGCAGCCACCTGATCAGCGTGGCTGATATCCCGGAATCTTACCCCGAGTACACCAGGCTCTTAATGAAGATCGGATCTCGCCTAGACAACCAGTCCTCTCAGGAACGCCAAGAGAGGCAGCGACGAAGGCTGTCTACCCCTGGTCAGGCAAAGCCTAAGTCCCCTACAAGACCACCTCACGACAAGATGGACTGGGAGCCTACCAAGGTCAGTAAGACCAAGGCCCCTGACCAGGGAGGGAAGAAGAGGGACGTAAGGACCAAAGACTTCCTGTGCTATAGGTGCAGGAGGCCAGGGCACCTCGCTCGGCACTGTGAGGACGTAGAAGAGAAACCTCCGAAGGCAAAGACTAAGAAGTCGAAAGTCAAGAAGTCCAAGACTAAGCTTGTTGCCGAGAGTAGCTCGGAGGAATCGAGCGAGACGGAGTCTGACCAGACCTCAGAAGACTCGGGAAAAGAGTAACTCCTGGCGAAAAGCGCCGCCAGGAGGTAGAAGCAAGAAAGGAGTGGCGGAGTGTTAGGAAGAACATGGATAGTGAGCCCTTTTATGTTAACATCGGAATCAATAACACCCATTACACCTACGCCTTGGTGGATAACGGGTGCCTCACTTACGCCACAATCAGCGACACCTACGCTACGAAACTCCGCTTGCCGCGTATCAGCATACCACCGAGAGCCCTCGAACAGGTCAACGTCACAGTGCCTGGGGCTATAGACACCGTCACGTACGCCAGCATCGACATCGACGGGTACAAGAGACGACGATTGTTCTTTTACGTCATCCCTGATCAGGAGGACGACGTGATCCTTGGACAATCCTGGATGAAAGACGATGATGTGGTCGTCCGCCCAGCAACCAACTCCCTGCATATTGGAGTAGCAAACCACACGGTACAAGGAAGGAAACCCGGGCAGGAGGATCACCGGTTTCCTCTACAGAAGCAGGCGGCATCAGTGTTCATGGCCCTGATCAGGCGCGAGAGACGGGAAAACCCGGCGGAAGGTACCGGTATGAGAATTTTTGCCGCAAGTATCGCGGATATCGAGAAAGCCTTGGCCCCTAAGAAGAAGACGGACCCAAGAGACAAGCTCCCTAAACACTATCACCAGTTCCTTCCGGTCTTTGACCGTAATCAGGCCGAGAAGCTTCCGCCGCACAGGAAGGGGATAGACCACGAGATCCCCCTGGAAAAAGACAACAACGGCCGAGAGCATCAAGCCCCCTGGGGACCACTATACGGTATGTCCAGGGAGGAACTGATAGTGCTGCGGAAGACCCTTACCGACCTGCTGGACAAAGGGTTCATTAGAGCTAGCAGCTCCTCGGCCTCCGCCCCCGTACTTTTCGTGAAGAAGCCTGGCGGAGGCCTGAGATTCTGTGTTGACTACCGAGGTCTGAACGCAATCACGAAGAAGGATCGATACCCTCTCCCCCTGATCAGCGAGACGCTGAGGGCGGTATCACAAGCCAAGTGGTTAACAAAGCTAGACGTTATTGCAGCCTTCCATAAGATCAGGATAAAGGCAGGGGAGGAATGGAAGACTGCATTCCGCACCCGGTACGGCCTGTACGAATGGATGGTCACACCCTTCGGGTTAACTGGGGCCCCGGCGACCTTTCAGCGATACATCAATCACACGTTGAGGGACTACCTTGATGAGTTCTGTTCTGCCTATATCGACGACATTCTGATCTACTCGAGCGGATCGCTCGCAGATCACCGAAGCAAGGTTAAGAAGGTCCTGATCAGATTGCAGGAGGCAGGGTTACAGATCGATATCGACAAATGCGACTTCGAGGCAAAAAGCGTGAAATACCTCGGATTCATTGTCGAGGTAGGAAGGGGTCTAAGAGTCGACCCTGAGAAAGTCAAGGCTATACAGCTATGGGAAACGCCCCGATCAGTAAGGGGAGTCCGATCCTTTGTGGGGTTTGCCAACTATTACCGACAGTTCATACCCCAATTCTCAGCCGTCGCCCGACCCCTCACTGCCCTGACGAAGAAGGACACCCCGTTCGTATGGTCTGAAGAGTGCCAGGACGCCTTTGAGGACCTAAAGGCCCGTCTGATCAGTGCGCCGGTACTAGCGCACTGGGATCCAGAACGAAAAACCGTACTAGAGACGGATTCCTCCGGATATGTGATCGGAGGTACACTCTCTCAGTACGATGAAGAGGGTCTACTACGTCCAGTAGCGTTCTTCTCGAAGAAGAATCTCCCCGCGGAATGCAACTACCCTATTCACGACAAGGAGTTGCTTGCCATAATACGGTGCTTAGAGCACTGGGACGCAGAGCTCAGAAGCGTCCGAGAATTCACCATCGTCACAGACCACCTCAACCTTAAGTACTTTACTACAAAGCGACAACTGACCGAACGTCAAGTTAGATGGGCAGAGACACTGTCTAAGTACAACTTCACTATCCAGTATAGGCCCGGGAAGCTAGCCGTTACCCCTGACGCACTGTCGAGAAGGGAGCAGGATATGCCCCTAGGGGAAGAGGACGACAGGTTGAAAGGACGAGAGTTACAGCTGTTGAAAGAAGGACGGAAGAGCCTTCGCGTAAACCGCGCCGCAGTACTGAGCCTGGGGCCGAGGTGCCCTGATCAGACCAAGACGACCATCAGGGCCGGTTTTGTATCAAGCGGGGACGCTGATGGAGGAAGCGACGAGTCTCCTAAATGGACTGAGCCACCAGTGAACCCCTTCGAAGACGACCCTTTGAAGAGCCTGTGGGACGTTGGGTTAGAGAACAACAACCGGTACTACTTGATCAGGGACGCTGTACAGCAAGGAGCCAAACAGCTGCCCTCTACGTGGGGAATCCCTATCATGCTGTCGGAGTGCACAGTCGACGGAAAACGCCGGCTTTGCTGGAGGGACAGGATATGGGTCCCGCATTACGAGCCTTTGCGAACGCGGCTGATTCAGAGCATTCACGACTCCGTGTTATCAGGGCACCCGGGCAGAGATGTGCTTAAGTCCCTGATCAGTCGGACGTTCCACTGGCCAGGGCTGTCTCAGGACGTCCGGCAATTCACCCGCAACTGCGACGTTTGTGGACGAGGCAACGTCTGGAGAGAGAAGCGCAGAGGGCTTCTTAAACCGTTACCGATACCCGAGCGATTTTGGGCAGAGATATCGCTCGACTTTATTACCGACTTACCTACAACGAGGAAGAAGAACAAGAACCTCTTGGTTATTACGGACAGGCTGTCTAAGAACGTTATACTGGAGCCTATGTGGGAAATTTCGTCCGAAGCAACAGCGAACACTCTTGCTACTGCCTTGATCAGACACCACGGAACCCCCAGAGCAATAGTGACTGATCGAGGGACACAATTTGTCAGTCAGACGTGGAGGCGCCTGTGTCAGCTCCTCAGAATCAAACAGAGACTCTCTACAGCCTACCATCCGGAGACTGACGGAGCCACGGAGAGAGCTAACCAAGTAGTAGAGACCTACTTGCGGGCCTTCTGCTCGTATGCTCAGGATGATTGGGACGAATTGTCCCTAGTGGCAATGATGGCTATTAACAACCGACCGGCGACATCTACAGGGATGAGTCCGTTCTTTGCCACCCACGGATACGACATCGACCTGATCAGGGTGGACGAGCCATTGAGAACGGACGACAGCACCCCTATCGCGAAAGCTGAAGGATTTGTGCAGAGATTGAAGGACGCTACGGAATGGGCCCAAGCCGCCATGGCCACGGCTCAAGAGCGACAAGAACTGTACGCCAACGCGAGGCGACAGCCGTCCGATCAGTTCAAACCGGGCGACAAAGTCTGGCTCAGGTTAACGAATGTGAAATCAGACAGGCCCTCAAAGAAACTGGACTGGGTGAACGCCAAGTATACGGTTCAGGAGACAGTCGGAACACACGCGTGCAGGTTAGACACGCCGCCTGGGATACATAACGTCTTCCACGTGTCCCTCCTGCGGCATGCCGGAAACGACCCTTTTCCATCGCAGGAACAGGACGATATACAACCCGCCGCCCTTGTGTCTGGACCTGATCAGGAGTACGAGGTCCAGGAGATACTGGATAAGAAGAAGCACGGTAGGGGTTGGAAGGTCCTCGTGAAATGGACGGGTTGGGCGAAGCCGACGTGGGAACCACTCAGCCAGTTTCAGGACACAATAGCACTAGCTGAGTACGAAGAGAAACACGGCCCCCTTCGGAAGGGGAGGAGGGGGGTATTGTAACGGGCTGGGCCCGTATGAGGCCTTGCTGGATATCGCGGCCACGGGCGACCCCGGGTCAGGCCCACCACGGAATCCACGATGCCGACAATCCGATGGCCAGTGCGGCATGGGCCGCATGGCCCTGATCAGGCCGCTGCGAGGCGGAGATTTGTTGTTCTTCCCTTCTAATCCTCATCTGAGGATACTCGTAGTAGTCGCCATAGCCTGTTGCAAATACACACGCCTTGGACCGTTACACTTAAGCTAGTATTACCTTTATAATCCCCTAATAATAATCCTCCTCCTCCTAAAGTCTAAAAGCCTTAGCTTTCTCTTAAGCCTAGTCTTACTCCTCTAAGCTTTTCTATCTCTATTAGCTTATTAAGCAATTATTTTAATTCCCTTAACTGCCTTTAGGATTATTACCCCCTTTTAGTTACCTTTTATAATACCTATAGTAATAAAGATATAGTAGAGATTTATAAGATTTGCTAATATATTAGCATTATCTCTATAGTATATACTGCTTGTAGATATAATAGCGTTAACTATTAAATAGACTTTATGTTGAATGGACTTTGTACGTGCACGCAGGTACTGAAAATGTAGGGTGAACCAAAGATTGGATATCTGTGACTGTCCTTTCTAACTACAGGATTGGGGTCGTACGAGACAGATATACTGTCTCGTCCGGCCTTGAGTCATTCGGGCCGAGCCAAGTGATGATTCCCCTGTGTATGAGTGAGTGCTGCACAATCCAGTCTGTGCACTTTGTTCCTAAGCGTCATTGACGGTGGTATTCTGGCCGAATACCAGGGTTGGGGTGCAGGGTTGCGCGCAAGAAGGGGAGGGCTGGTCCGTGCGTTTTGCCGATTGTTTTTTCAGCCGATTACCGTAGGGGGTTACCAAGACCCGTTCCCCCCCTCCGCAACCCTTTGTTCCCCTCACTTACTCACTAACCCTTAACCCCCTCCGCAACCCTTACCCCATGCATGCACGCGCAGTCGCCGCAAGACGCACGGACCAGGCATGGTCAGCCAACCGTCGTCGTCGCCTGGAACGTCAATCAACAATCCCCTATCCCTCCCCTAGATAGATAGATAGAATGGATAGAATAGATAAAGACATATAGGATAGTATTACACCTACATATCTGCATATATACGCACATGCATGCAGGTCCTAACTGCTAGGTTGTAAAGTATACTACTATCTAACAACTACGCAGATCTATATTAAGGATAGTCCTAACGTTAGAGCTGGCTTTTATTATGTAGTGTGTTTTAGTTTAGATTTAGAATCTTTTTTAGAAATGTAATAAAAGTACTAAAAAAGGAGATAATTGCAGCGCTTTGTTTGCGTTTCTATGAAAATAGAAAGCAAGATAGGGATTAATTTGTATTTCTATACATATAGAAAGTAAGTTAGAGGTTAGTTTGCATTTCTATAAGAATAGGAAGAAATATAAATACAAATACATCAAAACTTATACAAACACTATAATATCATTCAGTATTAATATAGAAAACTTTACATTAGTAAATTTAGTACCTAAAGGGTTAGTTAGTAAAGAAGGTATTCTCATACTAACTAATAGGTATCTTAGTAGATTAAGAATAAAGAATAAGAGATTAGAGGCCATTTAGCTTAGGGTTAGACTCTTAAGAAAGATTAACAAGGTAAGGTAGTAGTTAGTAAGGTAAAGACAGCCTATAAAATCCTGCAGTACATACAGTTAATCTAGGTAACAAACATGTTGAGATCTTGCGTCTTGCTGTTGTAGCTGGTGTCTTGCCTTGGCGTCGTCCATTGTTAATATTGATAGGCAGGGTCAACAAGGTCGCCAGGGACAGGCACGGATCGGACGGTAGAGGCCTTAGGAGCAAGGGACCAGACCAAGGACAGGACTACAGGGCCGGTCGGTCAGAGATCGGACTAAAGGTGGGATCGCCCGAGACAGGCCAGCAGCCTATAAAACCATGCAGGGCCTAAGGCCAAGATAACATTGCATACCTAACCCCAGCAGGGTCTTGGTAGTGTACTCGACACTCGCCATGGACTGCAGAGCTCGAAGGCCCGGGCCGGGCGAGGTCAACAAGGCCGCCGGAGCCGGCCAGGGATCAGACCAGAGTCCGGATCGTACGAGGCGACCTGGGCCGCCTCTGTTGCAGCCTCCCAGGGGAAGGAAGGCCCGAACCCCTCCCCCTTCCAGGGGTAAGTCATTTGACCTCACAGGGTGGGGAGAAGGGAAGGAGGGGGGTGATGGAGGGGGGGAAGCTGCGTTTATAACCCCCCCCCCCCCCCCCTTATTCCTTCCTAAAGGGAAGGTGCAGACAGCCTGTTCCATCCGTTTTCAAACAACTAAAAAGGGGATGATTTTCCTGCAGCCTATAAAACCGGATGAATCATCCCCCCTGATAAGGCTGCTGCACTGCCTGCCCAGCCTGCTTTGAGGCTGGTACTCATGAACCCGACGTTCAAAGTCGGCAGCGCATCGATCTCCCTCTGAAAACGCGGGCCCGTCATCTTCCAGGTCGACGGCGCCTCAGCGACGGCGCGCCATCCTAGGACTTGTACGAAGGCCACGGTACGCCAACCCGGAGGTTCGGGCCAAGGGCAGGATCGCTAGGCCAGGATCGGACCAGGGACAGGATCACAAGGCCGGCCGGTCACAGATCAGACCAAAGGAGGGATTGCACAGGGAGATACAATAACCCCTAGGGCCGCCCTAGCGTAAGTGCAGGGTTAGACCTCTAGATTAACGTAAGTTAAAGCACCTACTTTTTTACCTATTTACACCTATTCGTATAAAAAGTGCTACTTTTTACCTTCCTATTAGATAGCTAGCTTTAGTAGTTTAAAAAAACATAAAAGTACTACTAAGTTTAACTTTCCTAAAACATTATATATAAGTATAAAAATTAAGCGTTTATCTAGTTTTTATTAACCTAATCTACAATAAGTATAATTGATAAATTTAATGTAGTATTACTACAGCTACATTAAGGTTATAGTAAAGTTAGGCTTTGTTTTAATATTATTAATTTATTTAATAACTATGGGATAGAATATTAAAAGACTAGTAGTATTCGCTTTTAAAATATAGTAGACTAAGTAGAAGTAGTCTTATTCTTTTAAAGCCTTTCTATAAGTATTAAATTAGTAGAATAGAAAAGATATTATAGAATACTCTATTATATAATGTTAACTATAGCATAAAACTTAAGTAGTCTTTATAGTACTATCTATAAAGTATATTACATATACATATATATAATTAGAGAAGTAAGTAATAAGTCTAGTTTACTTTAATTAATAGTAAGATTAAAATACTAATAAAATGTATATAAGCCCTACTACTTTAATAGTTAGTACTATTATTTACATATAGGATTATATCTTATTTATAATCTAATAGCTAGTTTTATTAGAGATAGGGTTAAAAGTAGCACCTTTAGTCTATAGTCTAAATAGGGGGTTGAAATAGGGGGGGTAGGTAAAAGGTAGGTGCTTTAACTCAACCCTTGCAATTAGCTGCCTGCAATAAATAGACAGATTGTCCCTAGCAACAATACATACAATGCGTAACCAGTACATTATCTAGTATAAAAGCCTACCTACTCTCAACAAGGCTGCCCTCGTCAACCTCAAGCCACCATCGTGGGGCCAAGACAATCACAATCCACGATGTACTGCACGCTCTCAGATGGAGAGGCACGCCGATTGTGGAAGGGCTGACAACAAGGCCGCCAGAGCCGGCCAGGGATCGGACCAGGGGCAGGATTGCAAGGCCAGGATCGGACCAAGGCTAAGACCGCAAGGCCAGCCGGCCACGGATCGGATCAAAGGAGGGATCGCCCGAGGCAGGCCAGCAGGCGGCAAGGCCGGCCCCTTCTTCCGTGCCTGGCTCGGCCGCAGGTCCAGATCTCCGGATCCGATCAGAATTAAACGCGAAGCGCCTGTATCGGGGCCACAGAGACGTTTGCTACTGTGTGAAGAATCCAGCAAAAGAGGGCAGGCAGGGTTATAATAGGGATTTATATATTGCTAACTAAGGTAGGCCAAAGGCAGCCTATAAAACCCTGCAGCACGTACAGTTAATCCAGTCAACAAACATGTTGAGATCTTGCGCCTCGCCGTCGTGGCTGGTCTCTCGCCTTGGCGTCGTCTATTATCAACATTGCCAGGCAAGGTCAACAGGGTCGCCAGGGCCGGCCAAGGATCGGACGGCCGAGGCCTCTAGAGCAAGGGATCAGACTAAGGACAGGACTGCCAGGCCGGACAGCTACAGATCGGACCAAAGGAGGGATCGCCCGAGGCAGGCCAGCAGGCGGCAAGGCCGCCCTTGTTTCCATGCCTGGCTCAGCCGCAGGTCCAGATCTCCGGATCCAATCAGACTTAAACGCGAAGCGCCTGTATCAGGGCCACAAAGACGTTTGCTACCGTCTAAAGAATCCAGCAAAAGAGGACAGGCAGGGTTATTATAGGTATTTATTGATCACTCACTAAGGCGGGGCCGAAGGCAGCCGTTAAAATACTGCAGGGCTGAAGGCCGGAAACCCTAAGCAGAGATCCGACTGCTGGGCCCGGGCGAGGAGTGGGCCGCCTCGAATCGGACCAAAGTCCGGACTGCCCGCACAGAGCCGGCCACGGATCGGACCAGAGACCGGACTGCGCAGCGGAGGCCGGGCCCAGGAACAAGGCCGGCCGGCGAGGGCAGGCCCCAGGTGGCCTCCAACACCAGTCACAGAAGATCAGCTTCGGCTGAGAGGGCTGGCCTGTGTAGCTGAAGGAGGAAGGAAAAGAGGGGGTGAGGGAGGGGGTGTTGGCTGTTTTTCTATCCCCCTTTTTTTTATAGAAACCCCTCTGAAGGGAAGGTGCAGACGGCCCGTTCCTTCCCTTTCGAAACAACCAAGCAGGGGATTGTTTTCCTGCAGCCTATAAAACCTGACGAATTGACCCCCCTGATAAAGCCGTTGCACTGCCTGCCCAGCCTGCTTTGAGGCTGGTACTCATGGACCCGACGTTCAAAGTCGGCAGCGCATCGATCTCTCTCTGAAAACGCAGGCCCGTCACCTTCAAGGTCGACGGCGTCTCGGCGACGGCGCGCCATCCTCAGCCCCGCACGAAGGCCACCCTACGCCAACCCGGAGGTTCGGACCAAAGTCCGGACCGCCTGGGGGCCTCACAGGAGCCAGGGTTCGCATCAAGGGCAGGATCGCAAGGCCAGCCGGCCACAGACCAGACTAGAGGAGGGATCGCCCGCAGCAGGCCAGCAGGCGGCAAGGCCGTCCCTAGTTCGAAGCCCGGCTCTGCTGCAAGTCCAGACCCCCAGATCCAATTGTTATAGATCTCTCTCGCCAAGGCTATAAGGGCAGGAAGGCAATCCTTCCACCTTAGTTGTGTTGCAAATTATTAGAAGATAAACCCTAGAATAAGCGGCATGTAGAAGAGTAGACTGCCTATAGAGGACTAAGTCCTATCCTAGGTAAAGATGTCCTAATTCCTATTTGTAGTTACCTTATTGCTATCTACAATCTATAGTACTAGTGCCTACTAGGGCTAGTTATTAGCCCTAGGGTAGTATACTAACCTTAGTTAAGTTGTAGTAGGCTTACTCTATGTAAATGTAGTTTAGTAAAGGCTATAGGTTAAAGTAGCTCTATTATAGAACCCTAAACTAATAAACCTTAGAAACTCCTTTATAGTAAGTAAGTAAGGCTAGACTACTTAGGGCTAGCTACTAAGAAGGGAATTAGGGAGATTAATAGATATAATTAAAAGTACTTCTAGTAGTTACTATAGTAATAAAAGCAAAGCTATTTCAAGCTTATAGAAGCTATTATAAATTTTATACTTATAATCTTAGTTACTATAACGTTGTTTAAGAGGGATTAGTTTGCGTTTCTACAAAAATAGACCTGTAGGCTAAAGACGGAGTAATGTAGAAAAGAACAGAAGAACAACCTCTGCCTGCAGTAGATAGGGGAGGTAAGGTGTAGTCTAGCTAAACAAGGGGATAAGCAACATTTGCATAAGGTAGGGAAGAGTAATAGATTAGTAATCTATAAAGAAGACAGCAGCTAAAGAGACTATAAACCCTGCAAATGTAAGTAGTAAGGATAGAAGGAGGACTTTATCTTTTATACCCCCTTAAGTTACTTAGTAGGCCTACAGTAGTGTACAGCTTAACCCTTTCCCTATTCTTCTTACTTTTCATTTCTTCTTATTCTTATACCTTACAATATTGTAGATAGAAAACACTAGTATTTCTTACAATACTATAAATAACATAATTTAGCCTTCCTAGCTAGTAATACTATTTATTCTTTTTACTTAAAAATCTTTTATTTTCCTTTTTAAACTTATCTAGGTTTTTTTTCTTCTTATTCTTTACCTCCTCCCCCCTATCCCCTCTCTGCTTACTACACTATAAAGGCTGCTAGTCTCTCTAGCAACGCCAGACCCACTATGCAACATGGCATGTAAAGATAATTAAAGCAACTACCTACTTAATAAACATAGTCTTGTTTACTATGCCTACCTAACCCTTTATACTATAACCACCTGTGTTTTTCTAAAGAGAGCCTATGCTGAATAGGCTGATGTTTAGTAATTCAACACTGCAGACTAAGACGACAATGGGCGGAAGCAGCTGTACAAGCGGCAGAGGCAGTCCACCCTGTGCAGACGTCAACGCCAGTCTGTACCTCACCTTTGTAGAGCGGCCTCGGGTTGCTGTCTGCACGCACTGCAAGCAGGCGGTCCGACCGGACGGTGGCGTCGAGGGCCACTTCCGGCAGACTCACCAGCTCAAGGGAGCAACGCTCCGTGCAGTGGTCGACCTAGCCTGGGCGGCCGCCTATGACAGCCCTCTTGAGGACCCCCACACATGCGAACTACCACCGGACGGCAGCCTGCCACTTGAGCAGCTAACTGTGCTAGACGGATATGGATGCAGGCGGTGCGACTTCCGGACAAGCAGCCGGAAGCTAGTGAAGCTGCACGTACAGCAAGGGACACACAGCACAGGCAGGCCGGCAGTCGGCCCCAGGGCTACCAACAGCAAAGAAGCCGAGCCCATCGACTGGGGGGCAGTAAGGCTGCAGTCGCTATCGCAAGGCCGCTACGCACGGTACTGGATCGTCCGCGACCCCGGGACGAACGAGGGAGGGCCGCTGTCGCAGTCACCCCGGCAGGGGAGCAACGACGTATTCGCCGAGCGGCTGGCGAGACGGCAGGAGCTTATGACAGCCGAGGACGAGCACTGGGAGCGGACAGTCGTCGCCACCTCCGACGTCAACCGACAGTCGGCCTGGGTGAGGGAGATGGGTTGGGCCGTACACCTCGACGGGCGCAACCTGGTGGACCTGTACGAGGCCGGGAAGGCGCCCCTGTCGGCGGCAGCGCGGGACACGGTCCGGGACGAGGAGGGCCGGGAGGAGCAGCGACGGCTGGCCCTCCTGCAGGAGAGCTTCCGCCACGAGGTGGCCAGGTGCTCCCTCCGGCTCGACAAGGTGCCCCACGAGACAAAGAGGTGGCTGAAGAGCGTCGATCCGGCCAAGCCCCACGGACGGCCGTTCGCGCTCGAGCAAATGGAATCAACAGTCCGGAACTACCAGGCGGTGTGGGAGAGGTATCTCTGTTACTGCCTACGGGCGCATCAGCTAGGCCGGACAGAGGCACAACAGCAGCGCAGGATCCGCTTCACAGACGAGCAGTGGACGGCACTGGACGCAATGGCCGAGGCCCTCGCCGTAGCAGGCGACGCCAGTGCAAGCCGTCAAGGTCGGGGCAGCTGGTGCTACAGCCAGACACAGCCGACCAGGGCGAGTACCGAGAGCGAGGACGACGACAACAACGGTCACTACTACGACGACGACAGCGACAACGACAGCAGCTACGCAGCCGGCCGGCTTGCCACCAGCAGCAGGAGCAACACCCTCAGCATGGAGGGTCAACAAATCCTCCGCCGTGGGTCTGGGGCTGCCGGGGCCAGCCAAGCGGCCGACGGCGGCCGCCCAGAGCACAGCAGGGCGCTAGATCGACGGGTGTACCAGTTCTGCATTGTGTCCCTAAAGCAGAAGGTTGCCGTGGACACTTTTGCGAACCCGCTCATCCACTTCACCGCCGTGCTCGGGGTCATGAACCCGGCAAAGAGGAGTGGGGGGACGGCCGGCAGCGGTAGCGGAAGCGGTCAGAGCAGCGGGGTTGGGTGGAGCCCGGCATCCCGGTTCACCCAGCGGCTCGCGGGGCTCCTGTGGTGCGGGCGCATATTGATGCTGGAACACTTCTTCGAGAAGGAGGCAATCGACGGGGACCCCAACGAGATGAGCGCGGAGGTAGTGGACGGCTTTGTAGAGCAGTACCGGCACTGGCTCGCCGACGGGTCGCACACGCCCTTCAGCGCCATCATCCGCATGATGGCGTACGGCAAGGGCCACCGGAACAGGGAGGGCGGCACGCCTCGGGTGATGTGGGAGAAGAGCGGGCAGGCACTCCGCTACCTCGGGCAGCGGGTGGCCATCGACGACTTCCGACGGGCGGCGCAGCAGCCCAGGGCCGAGGCCGAGGCAACGCTGCACGAGCTCATGCGCGGGGGGTGGGCGGAGGCGGGCGGGCAGCTGGCGCTGGACGGCGTCGTCGACACGCTCGTGTTCGAAGGCGCCGGGCGGTCCTTCGCGACGCACGAGAAGAACGCCTGGCTCCGGCCGGGGCCCGGGACGCTGGCCGAGCTCTGCCGCGGCAGCATGTGGGACGCGAGGCTGCAGCAGTGGCGGCGCGACGGCGTGCTCGGCTGGCTGGCCAGGGCGCAGTCCTTCAAGCGGTCGCTTCTCGCGTCGGCCCACATATGGGGGGGCCAGCCCGGGCGGGGGCCGGAGATGACGACGATGCGGTACTGCGACACGCAGGACATGGCGCGGAACGTCTTCGTCTTCGACGGGCAGGTGATGCTCGTCACGGACCGGGACAAGAACCGGGCGATCCGGGGCCTCAGCCGGAAGGTGGCCCGTTTCCTGCCCGAGGCGGTCGGCAAGATGATGGTGGCCTACGTCGCCTGGCTGCTGCCCTTCGAGAGGCTCCTCCAGGCCGAGGCCGGCATACAGGGCCCGCCGGCCTCGCTCCACCCGTGGCTCTGGAAGGACGGGCGCCGGGGCCTGTGGGACACGACGGAGCTCAGCAAGGAGCTCGACGCGGCGACGTCGGCGGCGATAGGCGTCCGCCTCACGGTGTCGAGCTACCGGCACGTAGCCATCGAGCTGGGCAGGAGGATCCGCGGCCTCGTGGTGAAGCAGGCGGAGGTCGAGATGGCCGAGGAGGACGATGGGGCCGGGCCGGGCGCGGGCGGCGCAGGCGGCGGGACGACGGGAACAGACCCCCTGACGGGCGAGGTGCGGAGGAAGTCCCGGCTGGAGTTCGTATGGGACCTGCAGGCAACGCACGCCGGGGTCACGGCCAGGCGGCACTACGCCATCGACGTGCAGTTCCCCAACCAGCTGCAGCCGGAGATGGTGGCCAACTTCCGCGAGATCAGCCGGCTGTGGCACGCCTTCCTCGAGTTGCCGCCGCCGTCGGGAGGGCAGGGGGGGCAGCAGAGGCAAGCCGAGCGACAGGGACAGCTGGCCGCCGGCGACGCCGGCGCCACGTACCCAGTCGGCACACCAGCAGCACCTGCGTCGTTGTCCAGGAAGCGGAGGGCATCAGGCCAGCCGGCGGAGGCAGCAGCACCGGCCAACCCCATAGCCACCCCCACGAGGCCGGCCACCAGCCGAGAGCAGCAGGCCACGCACTCGGGCCGCCGGAAGCGAGCCGCCAACGACGCCATGCTGGCACGGAGAAGCGCGCCGGAGGAGGCGGAGCTGGACAGGCGGCTCGAGGCCGGGCTGCGCGTGCTCTTCGGGGACGAGGCGGGCTGGAGGACGGCGGAGCAGCACGAGGCGGCGCGCAGGGTCATGTCGCTGCGGCAGGGCGACGTCCTCATCGTGGTGCTGCCGACGGGGGCAGGCAAAAGCGCGCTCTTCCAGCTGCCGGCGGTGCGGGAGGTGCACGGCGGGGTCAGCATCGTGGTCGTGCCGTTCGCGGCGCTCCTCAACAGCCTCGTCGAGGGGGCCAGGACAGCCGGGGTCGACGTGCTCCACTGGCAGCCGAGGGCGGTGACAGGCCGGCGGGAGGGGGAACGGGTGGCGTCGATCGTGTTCGTCAGCGCGGAGCACTCCCAGTTCGCCGAGTTCCTGTCCTACGGCGAAGGACTCCGGGCGCGCAGGGTGCTCAAGCGCATCTTCGTGGACGAGTGTCACACGATGCTCCTCGACGGCGGGTACCGCCCCCAGCTGGCGGAGGTCAAGGGCCTCTACCGGTTCGGGGTGCCGATGATCCTGCTGACGGCAACGCTGCCGGTCCGGATGGAGGCGTGGTTCCGGCGGCTGATGCTGGCGGAGGACGCAACGACGGTGCGGGCCAGCACGGCGCGGGTCAACATCCGATACCGCGTAGCAGGGGTGGTGCCCGGGGGGTTCCCCGCGATCATGACGGCGGTCGTGGACGAGGTCGGGCGACTCGGGCGGCAGATGGCAGCAGGTCAGAAGGGGGTGGTCTACTGCCGGTCCAAGGCCAAATGCAAGCAGGTGGCGACGGCGATCGGATGCGCGGCGTACCACGGGTCCCTGAGCGCGGAGGGGCGATGGGAGGCGCTCGAGGCGTGGTCCAAGGGGCGGTCCGGAAGCCGGTGGATGGCAGCAACAACGGGACTCGGGTCGGGGGTAGACATCCGGGGCGTGGTGGCGGTGATCCACGCAGAGGCGCCGTACGGGCTCGTGGACTTCGCGCAGCAGACGGGGCGAGGGGGCCGGGACAAGGGCGAGACGGTGGAGTCGGTGATCTTCCGGGACGGAGAGAGGGGGCCGCAGCGGGACGCGTTCGCGGCGGACGTGAACCAGGTGGACCAGCAGGGGATGCAGGCGCTCATGGAGACGGAGGGGTGCCGGCGGGCGGTACTCGGGGAGTTTATGGACGGAGACGGCAGAGACTGCCGGCAGCTCGGGGCGGAGGCATGCGACCACTGCCAGGGGGTTGCGGAAGAAGAGGCAGGCAGCAGCGGGGACGGGGACGGGGAGGAGGTTAGGGTTAGCCGGGCAGCACAGGACACCAAGGCAAGGCAGGCGTTGTCGAAGGGCCTGCAGGAGTGGCTGAGGGAGGTGGAGGGCGGATGCGCAGTGTGTTACATGGCGTGGTGCAACGGGAAGAGGATTGAGTGGAAGCGTGGTCGGTTCCAGGGACACAAGACAGGATGCTGCCCGCGGCTGGAGGGCGGGCGATTCCTCCGGTGGCGGGCGAAGGTGCGGTTCGAGCGGTTTGCGTGCTGCTGGCTGTGCGGGCTCCCGCAGACGGTGTGCGAGGAGGGGTGGGCGGGAAGGGGGGGCGGGGGAGGGTCAGGGCAGGAGGGGAGCCGGAGGGGGGCAGGGGCGGGGGCGGGACACGGGGGCCGGGGCCGGGGCCGGGGCCGGGGCCGGGGCCGGGGCCGGGGCCGGGGCCGGGGCCGGGGCCGGGCCCGGGGCTGGGGGCGGGGCTGGGGGCGGGTGCCGGTGGATGGACGCGGTGCTGCCGGCGATCCAGTGGACGAGCCAATTCAGCGCGGCGCAGCGGTGGCTGTTTGAGGCGTTCGAGGTGGACGCGGGCGACGAGGAGGAATTCACAGGGTGGCTGGGGCGGTCACGGCATGTGGACGGGGAGGAGACGTCAACGAACGCGCTGGCGGCGTGGGAGGTGCTGGTGCAGCGGCACTGCCTCGGTAGGGATAGGGGGGCTTAGGGTTAGGGTTAGGGTAGGACCTAAGGAGGGTTAGGGAGCAGGGTTAGGGTTAATTGACATGGTTAACAGACATGGTTAAGAGACAAAGGCCTTCTCTTTAGACAGTCAGGCGTAGCCGCAAGAAGGAGAAGACATAGTAGGAGGGAAGGGAGGCGCAGACAGTGTAAATGGATATCACACGGCTTTCTGCACTGTGCACGGGTAGGGGACGGCAGTCGAGGGTTAGGGTTAACGTAGACGACGTAGACAAGGCAGAACGGTGGCTTAGGCGGCTACGGGGAGGGTCCCAATAAGCGTCGGAACGGCAGACGACTGTTGCAACGTGGTAGGAACCCAGGAACCCAGGAACCCAGGCGTCTAGCCAGCCCCCGCTAAGCTTGTGAGTTGTTGGAAGAGTAGGTTCGTCGACGCGTGAGTAAGGATTGTGGAAGGTGGAAGGTGGATGGCGGGGTTGTAGGGGTTCGTCGACGCGTGAGTAAGGATTGTGGAAGGATTGTGGAAGGGTTAGGGTTAGGGTTAGGGTTAGGGTTAGGGTTAGGGTTAGGGTTAGGGTTAGGGTTAGGGTTAGGGTTAGGGTTAGGGTTAGGGTTAGGGTTAGGGTTAGGGTTAGGGTTAGGGTTAGG